>NW_027514551.1:3850500-4494500 GCF_048772815.1 Callospermophilus lateralis
CTCTTTGTACCCGCAATACTAATTTATACATCTTCAAAATATTGCTCCCTGAAATGGTGGAAAAAATACTTATGTCACCTGATCTACGTATACATTTTATCACAGTACTATTTTGGATACAAAATGCAAAGATCACACATATGTTTGTACAAAAGCCTAAATTGAATGGGAGCATGGATTACTAAAAACATTGATGTCTAGGTTGCCTAATTCTCTCAAATGTCCATCCTATTGGTGACTACATATTTGTTTCTTCGAAGATTATATAGTCAACATCAACCCTGTTAAAATGTCTAATCCTATCACTCACTTTATACTTTGCCTGATTTCCTACTGTCTCTATTGATGTTTCCTTTCCTACATATTTTCCCCAGTTTACCTATGTGACTGACTCTTCACATGTGCTGACATTGACATTCATTCTATTACCGAAACCCTATTGATAAAGAACTTTTGGTCCATATCCTGTACTCACACTTCTTGCAAAACCTACCGACTATCTTCCTAATCCTATGGACTATCCCTGTTTGAGTGGATGTTCTTTTCTACAATCTATCATCCAAGGTACAAGGTCCTATGTCATTGATAATCAATTTATCTGAGACATCACTGCAGAACGTAATTCAAAGCTAAGTATCCAAATCAAAGGCCCAATGCCAATATGGACTTTAAATCTTACTACATTTCTGTTTTCATACATATTTTTCAACTCTATGTTCTTATATATATCACAGATTCCCAATACAATTATTCATCCAGCAAAATGATTCCTAACCCAAAACAAACATGTAATTAACCCTAAACATAAACTGTTCCCTCAATCTACATTTACAAAAGAGCAGGTGCAGAGTTGGTCTTACAATACAGGAAAGTAGGGGATTGTCCACCTGCTGAGAACCTCAAAGGTCCATGCAGAATTGATCCCTGGAGAAGATGTAGGCAGGTATGAAGGTCCTGAGAGATCAAAAGTCATCTTCCATGGCAAACAACCTGGTCAGGATGAAGGCTTTTGTCTGAATCAGCCTCTCTCTTCTTAATCTAGAGAAGATGGACCAAATGAGGCCTGTGTGGAGAGCTGTTCCCAGGTGCCTATGGTTGATATACCATTCTAACTTGTGAAAGTGTCACAGAAATACGGTCAGCCTACATGTCATGGGACACTTGGATGCATGTGTTAGGACAAACTGGTTGCCAAGGCAGTAACCTCATTCAGTTCCTGAAAGAAGTTACCTCACCTCACTTTTTTGTTCATGGCACTTTCTGAACTTGGGATCCAGGAAGCCAGGCACCTAGAGCCTGTCTCAGTCCCAGACCTAGTGGTCTCACTTGTTTGATATAACAAGGACAGAGTCAGTCTTTCTTGGTATCTACTGATGTGAGAATGGACAAATGACAGGAAAGCTCTTAAGAGGGGCCTTTCCTGAGAAAGAAGGCAGTGGCTAACTGCTGGCTCCTGACAACTTCACAGAATTGGCCATGGACACCAGATGTGAGATAGGAGAGGCCATTTCAGGGGAACATAGTATGGCCTATCAGTCAGAGGACACTCCGGATAGTCACAAACCTACTTGGAGGAAGGAGGTGCTTATCTGGCTGGGGGTGTGGGTTTGTGGTTTTTTTCTCATGCTCTGAGAATATGTCTGAAAGGCGGTTTGTTTGGTTTGGAGTAAAGTGTTTCCAGAAAGTCGTATGAAAAGGCGAGTGTTTCTATGTCTGTGTATCTCACTGTGTCAGTGGTTGTAGACATTAGCAAAGAGAATGCATCAATGGATGAGTCTTGTCTAGTAGAAAGCTTCCCAGCATTCATCCTTCCCAATTTATGAATGGACTGTGGCTTGCCTTATGGATCGGCAACACCTGCTATCTTCCTAAGTTACTGTTTGCTTCCTGAATTCTGGCCACTCTCCAGAATAGGCTCATGGTTTTGTGTCCAAGATATGTACCACCTCCAAGCTCTGTGACACGGCCATGTATTGGTTAAATGAAGGGCATGGCGAGCATCTCAGAAAACTCAGATATCAGTGTGACCAGTAAAGACTCAGTGGAGAAACCATGCTTTGGGCCTTTTCCTTACCTAATGTTCTGTTGCCCTCAATGTCAGGAAAGTCTTTGCCTCAGGCCACCCTTTTTGAAGCCTGAAGAAAAGTTTTCAACTGCAAATGAAGGGGCATCAACTGTGGCTCTTTGCTTAATTGCTTTGGAAAGGGATATGTCTTAATCAGCCTCTTGGCCTTGTGTAATTCTGTGGCTTAGATTCTCTGCACCTGATGGATCTAAAGAGAGATCCCATGTATGCATCCAAAAGCAAAATGTCCAAAAGAGCAATCATTGTGGATGAAGTCTCTCTCCTTCCGTGGTAAGGTTCCTGACCTCCATTAAGTGAGAATATGCCTCCTTTGGGTCAAATAAGTTCTTCAAAGCCCTGCAGATTCTAGCCCATAGGTGATTGGGTTTTCTCATGACTCCAATTCACATGAAGAATCTAAATCCCACCATCAGTAGGCCTCAAATTTAAGAAGCAGAGCAAAATAAACGGCAGGCCTATTTGATCACTCTTAGTTCACAGGAAGGGTGTCCAGGCCACCCTGACTTTAGGCAAATGAGGGGCAAGGAAGCTTATTTTGGACACTGTCTTGGGCTGCACCCCTCACGGAAACCTCCAGCCATAGGTTATGATGAGTGTCTGTATGGAAGAAAATGAGGGCCATGTGGGAGTGTTTTGGTTTTATTTGTAGTCATTTTTGTGGCGGTTAGTAGAGATTACATGGTCCACCTTGGCTTGAACTTTGGTGGGATTCTGCATAAAGACTGAGTTCTCGTACTGAACTCAGAGAAGTATTGCCATGAATAGTGTTGGAATTTTAGGTGGCCATGCATGAGAATCGCCCTTGGAAACTGAGATCTAGGCCCAGGGTAGTTATTCACAGAGCACTGGAAATCTCAGCCAGGATATCACATGATTTTGTTTGAAAAACTTGGCAACCATTGTTGAGAGTCAAAACACACATGGACCTCACATTGTAGACCTCAATGTTCCTGGATTCATGTGACCTTTTGGCCACTCTTTGGGAAGTCTTTCCTGTGAGAGATCTCCAGATATTTCATTGAAATGAGCTTCCTCACCATTTAATAGTTCCAGAATGCCTCCAACTTCATCCTTGAAAAATGGCTAGGTCAATATATCATGAAATTTTTAAAATTCCCATGAGAAGTTGGCACTGGAGATTCTTTGGATATCCTGTGGCCGATCATAAGAATAACAGTCAGTGCCTTGATTGACTGGTTTTCATAAAAATTGTGCAGAACAGTGATGCCAGGAAGTTGGAGCCTGCTGAGGAGTGGGCCTAGAGCATTGGTGGGCAGGTGTGTGATAAAACATCTGCGGTGTGGTCATGTGGATCTGCCTTTGGCTTCCAAATGGCTTGTGACTGATGTGGTGCAGCCAGCAGTCCCTTCAATGTAAAGGCATCTTGTTATATGCAGAGGTTTTAGGGAAATATTTAGAATCAGGTTGCTATGGTCAAGGAGGCAACTATGTGGGATATTAGCCTCTTAGGTGCATTCTCCTGCAGACCCTGACCCACCACACGTGATAGAACCCCCTCACGCACAGAGTAACAGTTGAATTCTTTGTATTTCGTGAAGCAAATACCAAAATCCCAGTGCAGCAGCAAGAAACACCACGAAAAGTGGAGAATGACCAAATAGCTTCACAGGCCCATGTGGATACACTTAGCCCCTCGTGTCCACAGTTTACCTACAAAGAGAGTATTCAGCACTGCTGACTCATGTTCAGGGAAAATAAGAAACCATGTCCTCCAGGTCACATAGATGAAGACGCTGATTTGATGGTCTCACTACAAACGAAGCTGAAGCTCCCGACAACAACATATATTTCAAGTGCCCACCCTCAGAGGCAGTTTCTCAAGAAGTCTTTACGCCATCAGAGCTCCATGTTTTTGGAATGATTACACTGTCCCTTACTTTTGGAATCTCCTCTACCTCCTCCAAGGTTGTGAACTCCTGAGCATATTCCATTCCAGATATTTATTCACAGATTTTCTAACTCTTCTCTTCTAATTGTGTCTTACTCTGCGCGATTGTAATGTCAAGGCATTGTTCTGGATGAGAGTGGGAAGATTTTTGTGTACCACATATTTACATACACATTGGATTCATTTTCCAATTTTCCTTTCAAAATACTGAATACCTCACACTAACACTTACCCTACTAGACTCTGACAACTAATCCTAATAAGATGGAGAAAAATAAACCAAAAAAAATAGAAATACAAGCAGTTCAGAGAAGGCATGGTGTATAGTGGAATTGCCTTTTGCATTATTTAGGGTAGGAGTTATAAATCTAGTCAATTATTTGTTAAAATATTTCTCCATGTGTTTTAAAGTTAACAAATATGTGAATTCCTGTTTCCCTGTCTCTGTAGTCTATTCAGCACATGTATTTTTACATGAAATTATAGAATCTTACCTGATACCACACGTACATTTTTGTGAAGTGGCTGACTTGGCAGATACAAATTTTAAGAGATCACTCCTCCTAAACGCTTTAGAACTGAAAATTCAACCTATGCGTGAGCTTCCTAGTTGAACAACAGTATACATAAATCCATGTTAAATAAAATAAATATTTTTGGATCTCTGGATGATATAAATTTCATGGTGAATTTCACATAGCATATATTATGCTATTTTTAATGTCTGTGTGTGTTTGTGTGTGTGTGTATATATATATATATATATATATATATATATATATATATATATATATATATATATATTCTCCAGATTTTTCAAAATATGAAATATGTGTCTTATTATACACTCCCTTAACTCATTCATATTCAAGTATGTGGATTTATAATCAAATTTTCTCAAGAGTTTTCTCAAAATATTCATTCTCCTGATATACATATTTGTTTCTTAGTACTGAAAACTAACTTTAGTGAATGGTGCATACAAATCCTAATATTTCTACAGTAACTGACCTAGTTTAACATCAACGCAAGTAGATTCCTATGGGACATGTTGTGTATTTGGATGTTCATTTTATTCAACACTGGTACATTACTATTTCTTCAATTTATTCACATCATGGGATATATATTTCATCCACAAGTTCGCAAGTTTATAGGCATTTGTTTCACTTTCAATCATTTTCTTCTTCAGATCACATGTATTCCTCCATGTTTCTTGACTGGTCTTTTTATGAGACTTCTTTCCAAACACATTAATTTAGATTTCTATGATCACTTTTGAAGCAATACTCACACACCTTTCATGATAATCATAACCCTAATATTACATATAGATGTATTACTGGTTGGAATGAATGATATTATATCAATACAAGATTTCTTATAATATTTCATATATTAATTCAATCCATTATTTAAAGTGGGAACAGTTAAATTATTTATTCAAAATGTGGTCTATTCATGCATTATGTCTATATTCATGGACACAAGGTACACCTCTTTTACCCCCAATAATAATTTATAGGTCTTGAAAACATTACTTCCAGAAATGCTTGAAGAAATGCTCATGTCATCTGATCCACATATACATTCTATGACAGTAATATTCTGGACAAAATGCAAAGGTCACACTTATGATTGTACCAAAGCCTAAAATGAAAGTGAACATGGATTACTAAAAGCATCCATGTCCAGGTTTCCTAATGCTCTCAAATGTCAATCCTAATGGTCACTGCATATTTGTTTCTTCTTAAGATTATATATTCAAACTCAACAGTGTTCAAAATGTCTAATCCTATCACTCACTTTATACTTTGCCTGATTTTGTAAAGTCTCTATTATTATCTGCATTTCTACATATTTTTCAAAGTTCATCATTGTGACTGAATTTTCATATGTGCTGACATTTACATTCACTCTCTAACTGAAACCCTATTGCTAAAGAAATTTCCGTCCAAATCCTGTACTCACTCTTCTTCCTAAACCTACCGACTATCTACCTAATCGTACCGACTATCCCTTTTTGACTGGATGTTCTCTTCCTCATTCAATCATCCAATGTACAAGGTCCTATGCCATTGTAAATGGATTAATCTGAGACATCTGTGCAGAACCTAATTCAACACTACGTATCCCAATCAAGGGCCTAATGCCCTTCTGGGCTTCAAATCCTAGATTTCTGTTTTCATACATATATTTTACCAATATAATTTAATAAATATCGCAGGTTCCCAATACCATTATTCATCGTGCAGAATGATTTCTAACCGAAATCGAACCTGTTATTACCCTAACCATCATCGCCTGGAGGTCATTCCTCAAAAAAAAGAAAAACCAACAAATAAATGAGCTCACACTTCATCTCAAAGCCCTAGAAAAGGATGAACAAAACAACAGCAAATGCAGCAGAAGGCAAGAAATAATTAAAATCAGAGCGGAAATCAACAAAATTGAAACAAAAGAAACTATTGAAAAAATCAACAAAACTAAAAGTTGGTTCTTCGAAAAAATAAACAAGATTGACAGACCCTTAGCCATACTAACGAAGAGGATAGAGAACTCAAATTACTAACATACAGGATGAAAAAGGCAATATCACAACAGATGCTACAGAAATTCAGAAGACAATTAGAAATAATTTTGAAAACCTATATTCCAATAAAATAGAAGATAGTGAAGACATCGATAAATTTCTTAATACATATGATTTGCCCAGACTGAGTCAGGAGGATACACACAATTTGAACAGACCAATACCAATGGATGAAATTGAAGAAGCAATCAAGAGACTACCCACCAAGAAAAGCCCGGGACCGGATGGGTATACAGCGGAGTTTTACAAAACTTTTAAAGAAGAATTAATACCAATACTTTTCAAGTTATTTCAGAAAATAGAAAAAGAGGGAGGTCTTCCAAATTCATTCTATGAGGCCAACATCACGTTGATTCCGAAACCAGACAAAGACACATCAAAAAAGAAAACTTCAGAACAATAACCCTGATGAACCTAGATGCAAAAATCCTCAATAAAATTCTGGCGAATCGGATACAAAGGCACATCAAAAAAATTGTGCTCCATGATCAAGTAGGATTCATCCCTGGGATGCAAGGATGGTTCAATATACAGAAATCAATAAATGTTATTCACCACATCAATAGACTTAAAGATAAGAACCATATGACCATCTCGATAGATGCAGAAAAAGCATTCGACAAGTACAGCATCCCTTGATGTTCGAAACATTAGAAAAACTAGGGATAACAGGAAATTACCTTGACATTGTAAAAGCTATCTATGCTAAGCCTCAGGCTAGCATCATTCTGAATGGTGAAAAATTGAAGGCATTCCCTCTAAAATCTGGAACAAGACAGGGATGCCCTCTATCACCACTTCTATTCAATATAGTTCTCGAAACACTGGCCAGAGCAATTAGACAGACGAAAGAAATTAAAGGCATAAAAATTGGAAAAGAAGAACTTAAATTATCATTATTTGCGGATGACATGATTTTATACATAGAAGACCAAAAAGGGTCTACAAAAAAACTACTAGAACTAATAAATGAATTCAGCAAAGTAGCAGGATATAAAATCAACACGCATAAATGAAAGGCATTCTTGTATATCAGCAACAAAACTTCTGAAATGGAAATGAGGAAAACCACTCCATTCACAATATCCTCAAAAAAAATAAAATACTTGGGAATCAACCTAACAAAAGAAGTGAAAGATTTATACAATGAAAACTACAGAAGCCTAAAGAGAGAAGTAGAAGAAGATCTTAGAAGATGGAAAAATATACCCTGTTCATGGATAGGCAGAACTAACATCATCAAAATGGCGATATTACCAAAAGTTCTATATAGGTTTAATGCAATGCCAATCAAAATCCCAAAGGCATTGCTTGTAGAAATAGATTAAGCAATCATGGAATTCATATGGAAAAATAAAAGACCCAGAATAGCAAAAGCAATTCTAAGCAGAAAGTGCGAATCAGGCGGTATAGCGATACCGGATTTCAAACTATATTACAGAGCAATAGTAACAAAGACAGCATGGTACTGGTACCAAAACAGGCGGGTGGACCAATGGTACAGAATAGAGGACACAGAGACCAATCCACAAAGTTACAACTATCTTATATTTGATAAAGGGGCTAAAAGCATGCAATGGAGGAAGGATAGCATCTTCAAAAAATGGTGTTGGGAAAACTGAAAATCCATATGCAACAAAATGAAACTGAACCCCCTCCTCTCACCATGCACAAAAGTTAACTCAAAATGGATCAAAGACCTTGATATCAAATCAGAGACTCTGCATGTGATAGAAGAAAAAGTTGGCTACGATCTACATATAGTGGGGTCGGGCTCCAAATTCCTTAATAGGACACCCATAGCACAGGAGTTAATAGCAAGAATCAACAAATGGGACTTACTTAAACTAATAAGTTTTTTCACAGCAAAAGAAACAATAAGAGAAGTAAATAGGGAGCCTACATCATGGGAACAAATATTTACTCCTCACACGTCAGATAGAGCCCTAATATCCAGAATATACAAAGAACTTAAAAAATTAGACAATAAGATAACAAATAACCCAATCAACAAATGGGCCAAGGACCTGAACAGATACTTCTCCGAGGAGGACATACAATAAATCAACAAGTACATGAAAAAATGCTCATCATCTCTAGCAGTCAGATAAATGCAAATCAAAACCACCCTAAGATACCATCTCACTCCAGTAAGATTGGCAGCCATTATGAAGTCAAACAACAACAAGTGCTGGCGAGGATGTGGGGAAAAGGGTTCTCTTGTACATTGCTGGTGGGGCTGCAAATTGGTGCGGCCAATTTGGAAAGCAGTATGGAGATTCCTGGGAAAGCTGGGAATGGAACCACCATTTGACCCAGCTATTACCCTTCTCGGACTATTCCCTGAAGACCTTAAAAGAGCGTATTACAGGGGTACTGCCACATCGATGTTCATAGCAGCACAATTTACAATAGCTAGATTGTGGAACCAACCCAGATGCCCTTCAATGGATGAATGGATTAAAAAAATGTGGCATCTATACACCATGGAGTATTACGCAGCAATAAAAAAATGACAAAATCTTGGAATTTGCAGGGAAATGGATGGCACTAGAGCAGATTATGCTTAGTGAAGCTAGCCAATCCCTAAAAAACAAATACCAAATGTCATCTTTGATATAATGAGAGCAACTAAGAATAAAGCAGGGAGGAAGAGCAGGAAGAAAAGATTAACATTAAACAGAGACATGAGGTGGGAGGGAAAGGGAGAGAAAAGGGGAATTGCATGGAAACGGAGGGAGACCCTCATTGTTATACTAAATTACATATAAGAGGTTGTAAGTGGAATGGGAAAATAAACAAGGTGAGAAATGAATTAGAGTAGAAGGGGTAGAGAGAGAAGATGGGAGGGGAGGGGAGGGGGGATAGTAGAGGATAGGAAAGGTAGCAGAATACAACAGTTACTATTATGGTATTATGTAGAAATGTGGATGTGTAACCCATGTGATTCTGCAATCTGTACTTGGGGCAAAAAAGGGAGTTCATAACTCACTTGAAGCTAATGTATGCTAATTTATGAAATATGATATGTCAAGAGCTTTGTAGGGTTTTGAACAACCAATAAAAAAAAAAGAAATTTCCGTCCAAATCCTGTACTCACTCTTCTTCCTAAACCTACCGACTATCTACCTAATCGTACCGACTATCCCTTTTTGACTGGATGTTCTCTTCCTCATTCAATCATCCAATGTACAAGGTCCTATGCCATTGTAAATGGATTTATCTGAGACAACTGTGCAGAACCTAATTCAACACTACGTATCCCAATCAAGGGCCCAATGCCCTTCTGGGCTTCAAATCCTAGATTTCTGTTTTCATACATATATTTTACCAATATAATTTAATAAATATCGCAGGTTCCCAATACCATTATTCATCGCGGAGAATGATTCCTAACCCAAATCGAACCTGTTATTACACTAACCATACACTGTTCCCTCAATCTAACTTTACAGAAAAGCAGGGACAGAGTTGGTCTTACAATACAGGAGTGTAGGGAAACTTCCACCTGCTGAGAACCTCGAAGGTCCATGCAGAAATGATCCATGGAGAAGATGTAGGCAGCTATGAAGGACCTGAGGGAGGAAAAGTCAACTTCCATGGTAAACAACCTGGTCAGGATGAAGGGATGTGTCTGAATCAGCCTTTTTCATCTTAATGTAGAGAAGATGGACCAAACCAGGCCTGTGTGGAGAGCTGTTCCCGGGTGCCTATGGTTGATATACCATTCTAACTTGTGAAAATGTCAGAGCGAGTAGGTGCATCCTCCATCTCATGGGACCCTTAGAAGCAACTTTTAGGAAAAAGTTGTTGCCAAGGCAGTGACCTCATTTAGTTCCTGAAGGAAGTGATCTCACCTCACTTCCTTGGTGATGGAACTCTCTGAACTTGGGATACAGGAAGTCAGGCACCCAGAGCCAGTCCCAGTTCATGTCCCAGTGGTCAAACTTGTTTGGATTTTCCAAGGACAGAGACAGTCTTTCTTGGTACCTACTGATGTGAGGATGGCCTAATGCCAGGAAGGTCTGAGGAGGGGCCTTTCCTGAGAAAGAAGGTAGTGGCTCACCGCTGGCTCCTAACAGCTTCACAGAGTTGGACACGGAGACCAGATCTGAGAGAGAACAGCCCATTATGGGGGAATATATTATGGCCCACCAGTCAAAGGACACTCCATATTTTCACAGACCTACTTGGGGGTCTGTGTGGGTGTGGGTGTGGGTGTGGGTTTGTGGTTTTGTCTCATGTTCTGAGAATAGGTAGGAAAGTCGTTTTGTTTGGTTTGGTGTGAATTGTTTCTAGTAAGTCTTTTGACAAGGCGAGTGTTTCTATGTCTGTGTATCCCACTGTGTCCGTGGTTGTAGACATTAGAAAAGAGAGTGCATCAATACATATGTCCTATCTAGTAGAAATCTTACCAGCGTTCATCCTGTCCTATTTATGAATGGTCTACGGCTTGCCATATGGATCGGCCACTCCTAATATCTTCCTAAGATCCTATTTTCTTTATGAATTTTGGCCAAACTCCAGAATAGGCTCATGGTTTTGTGTCCAAGATATGTACCACCTTTAAGCTCTGTGACATGGCCATGTACTGGATAGCTGAAGGCAATGGTGAGCATCTCAGAAAACTCAGATATCAGTGTGATCAGGAAAGTCTCAGTGGAGAAACCCTGCTTTGGGCCTTTTGCTTACCTATTGTACTATTGCCCTTAATGTCAGGAAAGTCTTTGCCTCAGGCCACCCCTTTGTGAAGACTGAAGAGTTTTCAAATGGAAATGAATGGGCATCACCTTTGGCTCTTTGCTTAATTGCTTTGAAAGGGATGTGTCTGAATCAGCTTCTTGGCCCTGTGTGAGGTTGTGGCTTAGATTTTCAGCACCTAATGGATCTAAAAAAATCCCATGTGTGCATCCAAAACCAAAATACCCATAAGAGCAGTCATTGTGGATGAAGTCTCTCACCTTCCTCTGTAAGGTTCCTGACCTCCATCTTTGAGAATAGGGATCCTTTGGGTCAAATGAGTTCTTCACATCACTACAGAGGCTAGGCCATAGGTGCTTGGGTTTTCTCATGACCCCAATTAACATAAGGAATCTAAACCCCACAGTAATTAGGCCACAAAATGGAGAATCAGAGCAGTATTAAGGGCAGGCCTCTTTCATCACTTCTGGTTCACAGGAAGGGTCTCCCTGCCACACTGACTTTAAGCAAATGGGGGAAAGGGACCTTATTTTGGATACTGTCTTTGGCTTTGGCCCTCATGAAAACCTACAGCCTGAGGTTATGATTAGTGTCTATATGGAAGAAGATGAGGGCCATGTGGGAGTGTTTTGGTTTTAATTGTGGTCATTTTTGTGGCCATTGGAAGAGATGACTGGGTCCACCTGGGCTTGAACACTGGTGTGATTCCCCTTAGAAACTGAGTTATGGAACTGACCTCAAAGAAGTATTGCCATGTATTTTGTTGGGATTTTAGGAGGCCACGCATGAGAGTCGCCCTTGGAAACTGAGATCAAGGCCCAGGGTGGCTTTTCACAGAGCACTGGGAATCTCAGAAAGGATATCACATGATTTTATTTTTAAAGAATTGGCAGCCATAGTTGCAAGTCAAAGCACAAAAGGATCACACATTGTAGACCTCAAATGCCTGGCTTAATGTGACCATTTAGCCTGTCGTTGGGAATCATTGCCTGTTAGAATTCTCCAGAGATTTCATTGAAATAAGCTTCCTCTCCATTTCATGGTTCCTGAATGAATTAAACCCCACAGTGCCTCAAACTTCATCCTTGAAAAAAGGCTAGATAAATACCATTAAATTTTTGAAATTCCCATGAACAGGTGTCAGTGGAGAACCTTTGGATATCTTATAGATGATCATGAGTGTACCAGACAATGCCTTGATTGACTGGGTTTCATGAAAATCATGTAGAACAGAGATGCCAGTAATTTGGAGCCTGATGAGTAGTCGGCCTAGAGCAGTGGAGTGTAGGTGTTTGTTAAAACATCTGTGATGGGGTCATGTGGATCTGCCATTGGCTTCCAAATGGTTTGTGACTGACATGGTGCAGCCCCCATACCCTTGTATGTAAAGGCATCTTGTTATACGGAGAGGTTTCAGGGCAATGTTTAGAATCAGATTGCTATTGTCAAGGGGGCAAGCTATGTGGGATAGAAGCCTGGTTGGTGCACTCTCCTGCAGACCCTTAACCAACACACGTGACAGAACTCCCTCCAGCACTCTGTCCTAGTTGACCTCTTCGTATTTCGTGAAGCAAATACCAAACTCCCAATGCAGCTGCAAGAAACACCATGAAAAGTAGAGGAAGACCAAATGGCTTCAAAGTCCACACTGGGAGACACTTTGCCCCCAAATGGCAACAAATGACCTGCAAAGAGAGAATTCAGCCCTGCTGCCTCATGTTTATTGGAAAATAAGAAACCATGTGCTCCAGGTCACACAGATGCAGACCCAGATTTGATGGTCTCACTACAAAGGAAGTTAAAACTCCTGACAACAACATATATTTCAAGTGCCCAACCTCAGAGGCAGTTTCTCAAGAAGTCTTTAGGCCAACAGAGCTCCATGTTTGTGGAGTTTTTACCATGTACCTTACTTTTCGAAACACCTCTACCACCTCCAAGGTTGTTAACTACTGAGAATTTTCCATTCCAGATGTGTATTCATAGATTTTCTAACTCTTCTTCTCTTATTGTGTCTTACTTGGGGTGAAGGTAATGTCAAGGCATTGTTCTGAATGAGAGTGGGAAGACTTTTGGGTAGCACATATTTGCATAAACATTGGATTCATTTTCCAATTTTCTATTCGAAATACTGAATCCCTGACTGTCAGAGGTAGAAGGAATTCTATTCTCCTTCAAAGAATAGCCTGACACTTACAAGAAACAGCCACCAGGAGACATTCTGTCTGAGAGACATCCTGTAGCCATCTGTCTCCCTGAGACATCCTGCGGCCATCTGTCTTTCTGAAACTTCCTGAGGTTATCTCACCTTGTGAAGACATCTAGGAACTGCCAATAAGAGAGATTTCCCACATCCAGTATACAAATACCCCTGTGTGAACAATAAAAGTTTGCAGCTTGATCAGAACTCCTGTCTTGCTGTCATCTCTCGTGTCTCTTGTCCCTTCATTCCTCCCTATCTAGGTTCGCTGCCCACGTTGATGTGTCCTGCCGGCTGGGACATCTGGCGCCCACCGACTGGGGCTTGAGCTTTTGATTGAGGGGGACCCCGTCCTCCTGGAAGATTTGGTCAAGCGGAGCTTGCAATAACTGCAGAAGACACCACCGAGAGACAGATCCAGGAGGAGCGTGGGGATGACGCACGGTGATTGACCCACTATGGGACAAGCAGTTTCGTCACATGATTTGTTTTTGTCAGGCTACAAGGAGTCCTTGCAGACATGGGGGCACGTGTTTAGAAAAAAGACTTAATTTTTTTTTTCATACATAAGAGAGCAGTGTCCATGTTTCCTCTTGAAAGGACCATTGATGGTAAAAGATGGCTTGGAGTAGGAGACTGTTTAAAAGATTATTATGAATCCTTTGGCCCAGAAAAAGTGCCTGTTCCCACCTTTTCTTACTGGAACTTAATGAATGAAATTCTTAAAAGTTCACCCTTTGACAATGGTACCTTAAAACTTGTCGAGGTTGGGGAAGAGGCTATGCAAATACTTCTCGTATCCCCTCAGCATGCCCATCAGTTAGTATAGACATAGACCCTTCTCAGGCTCCCCAGTACCATGGGAACCTTCCTGGTCCCCCTCAAAATACCACCCTAATGATTAAGGCACCAATGGTTACCAACTGCCTTTATCCAGTTTTAAATTCCGGAGACTCATTGACCCCTGTAGAGGAGGCTACCTTGGAGAAGGAAGCAGCTCGCTACCATTCAGAAGACCCTGCACCTCTCAAGACCCTGCCACAGCCTATAGGACTTACACATCCAACCCCTCCTATATCCCTCCTGCCTTTTGTGCTCTGGCCCTTCAGGGTACAAATGCCACCCCCCCAGATATTTTTCCCCACTTCCCTTGCCTAAAGTGGCTCCTTTGTGAGCATCCTTCCAACATAGACAGGAACAGATCCAACCTTTAAAAAAATTAAGATCCCTTCACTCTGAGCTCTGTTCATTAGCCTTAGGTATGGAGTCAAAGTAACTGGCCTACAGTGGTCTAATACAAAGGTGAAGCCACTCCATCAACCTGTGCTCGCCTTCCCAGTCACCACCAGTCAGATAGATAAGCCTGCCCAGGCTGAGGTCAAAGACTTAGACGAGGATCAAGAGGAGGAAGCGGAGAAATAGAATAAGGAGATCAGGACTCAGAGGATGAGGAGTTCAGCCCTAGGCAGGCAGGAACCCAGAGTCTACAAAAAATTAAGCCTGCATTTTCCTGAAAAACTTAAAAAAGCTTGTGCTCACTATGGCCCCTTTGCACCCTACATGTTGGCTTTATTAGAAAGCCACAGCACACAATGACTTACTCCCAATGATTGGAAATTTTTAGACCAAGCTACCCTCAGTGCCAGAGACTTTCTGTTATGGAATGCAGATTTCAAAGAGCACTGTCGGGAAACTGCTCAAAAAATTTTAACTAAGGCCTCCTCTAAGTCCGGGACTTATGTTAAGCTAGTGGGCAATGAGCCTTTTGACACTAAAACTAAACAGGCACATTTCCCTGCTGGACTTTTGATGCAGATTCAGATGGCTGGCTTACATGCTTGGAGACACCTCCCTCAAAAGCCTCGGCTACCACTTCCCTGGCAAAAATTCAACAAGGGCCCGACGAGCCTTATAGCGACTTTGTTCCCAGGCTTAACCTAGCTGTGGAATGCTTGCTTGGACCAAGTGAAAACAAAAGCTCTTTTGTAAAACATCTTGCCTTTGAAAACGCCAACCCGGCATGTCAGGATGTTCTTCAACCACATAAGGATAAAGGGAAACTTTCTGACTTTATTAGACTCTATGCAGGGGTAGGTGCAGCTCATGCCATGGGTCTTGCCCTAGGTGCCACCTTTACCAAGACCTTTCACAATCCTGGCTCACGTACTTGCTTCACTTGTAAACAACCTGGCCATTTTGCACGCAAGTGTCCGACAGGCAAAGAAAGCCTAGGAATAGCATCTCCTTCAACTGGGGCTATACCGCCCCAAGCTACCCTTTGCCCTAGATGTGGTAAAGGTCATCACTGGGCCAGTGAGTGTAGATCTAAGACAAATGCCCTCAGAGAGCCTATTTTTTCCTGCTTCTTGGGAAACTCCCTGCGGGGCCAGCCCCGGGCCACGACATCCCCCAGGACAAAACCAGGGGCAATAAGATTTTTTCCCTTCCAAACTCCCAACCTACCTCAAAATTCTTCTCCACAATTTCTTCCCTCCAACTAGCCACTCCAGGCAGTGCAGGATTGGACATCTTTGCCACCACTGAAACTATATTAGACTCAATGCAAGGGCCCCAGATAATACCCACTGGAATTATGGGTCCCCCTCCATCTCATATCTGTGCCCTTATTTTTGGAAGAGCCTCTACTAACTTACATGGTGTTCAGGTCTTCCATGGCATTAATAATAATGACTTCACTGGAGAAAAAAAATACTGGCCACAGCTATTAATGGAGTTTTGGCCATCCCAGCAGGAACAAGTCTTGCACAATTAATACTCCTTCCCTTGAATCAAGGAGGCACTTAACCACCCAAACCTACCGCGGGGGACTGCCTCCTTGGGCTGCTCTGATGTAAATTGGGTTCAACCCGTTTCTCAAAATAGACCCACCATTTCCTTACTTATTGAAGGAAAGGAATTCCAAGGAATTCTAGATACTGGAGCTGATGCCACAATTACTTCTCAAAAATATTGGTCATCAGCTTGGGCCCTCACCCCATCCTTGACTGACCTTAAAGGGATAGGACAGTCAAAAAATCCTCTGGTCATCTCTACGGCTCTTAGCTGGACTGATAAAGAGGGTAATAAGGGAATTGTCACTCCTTTCATTGTTCCTGACCTCCCTGTTAACCTATGGGCCCGAGATATTTTGAGTCAAATGGAAGTTATTCATGCCAGTCCCAATTCCATGGTGACTCATCAAATGCTTCGTATTTATTTTGTCCCTGGTATAGGCCTTGGGAGACTGAGACAAGGACTGGTTGAGCCAATAAAACCCATACAAAAAAGAAATACATATGGACTTGGGTATTCGGATTTTTAGTGTCAGTCTCTGTCTCTCCTGTACCCCATGGAGATAAAATTATTTGGGAGACTCAGACTCTTGTGTGGTTGGATCAATGGTCCCTTACCCAAGAAAATTTGGAGGCTGCCTCCAAGTTAGTGCAGGAACAGCTGGCAGCCGGCCATGTAGAGCCCTCAACCTCACCATCGAACACTCCAATTTTTGTTATCAAGTAAAAATCAGGCAAGTGGTGCCTTTTACAATATTTGTGTGCCATTAATAAACCTATGTGCCGAATAAGAGCACTACAGCCAGGCATTCCCACACCAGTGGCTATTCCCAAAAACTATTGTAAAATGATTATTGACTTAAAAGATTGTTTTTTTTTTTTTTACCATTCCTTTACATCCTGAGGATAGACACTATTTTGCCTTTAGTCTCCCTCACCTTAATTTTCAGGGCTCTATGCAGAGATTTCAATGGAAGGTTCTTCCCCAAGGTATGGCCAACAGCCCTAGTCTTTGCCAAAAATATGTTGCTCAAGCAGTAGACCCTGTGAGAGAGCTATGGCCACAAATTTATATTTTACATTATATGGATGATTTGTAATTGCTGCACCTAATAACCATGACCTTAATAATTGTTACTTGGACCTTTACAAAATCCTCACTACCTTGGGACTACAGATAGCTCCTAATAAGGTTAAAACACAGGACTGTTATACCTATTTGGTCCTTAAACTTCAAGATAATCAGATCCAAATTCCTAAGATACAACTATGGGTGGACCATCTTCACACCCTTAATGATTTTCAAAAATTACTGGGGAATATTCAATGGCTAAAAACATATTTAAAATTACCCACTTGTATACTTTTGTCCCTTAATGATATTTTGAGAGGTGATTCCCACCCCTCCTCCCCTCAAAAGCTTACTCCCGAGGCATGACAGGCATTAAACCAAGTCACAGAAGCCATTGCCAAACAGTTTTTTACAGAACATTCTTATAACCTTCCTCTGGTTCTGGTTATTTTACACACTCCTCATACACCCACAGGAATATTTCGGCAGCGAAATACACATTTTAGAAATAAAGGCTGCCTTTGCTTTGGGTCCATTTACCCACCACATTCTCCAAGGTTATTACTGTTTTTCTTCCTCAGGTAGCTTCTATTATTTTTAAATGTCGTTTGCTATCTCGACAACATTTTGGCAAAGACCATGATAATATTTTAATTTCATATACTAAAGACCAAACCCAATTTTTACTACAGACAGAGAATGAATGGCATATTGCCTTATTAGGCTTTTTGGGAACAATTGATAACCACCTCCCCAATGACCCCCTTTTATATTTTGTCCAGTTACATCCATTTATTTTTGCCAAAATTACTCAAAAGGCTCCCATTCCTCAAGTCCTTACTGTCTTTACAGACAGTTCCAGTAATGGCCGAGCAGTCTTTGTTGTCAATAACCAACCTAACACCTTTGATACTGTCTATCATTCAGCACAGTTTGTGGAATTGTTTGCCATAACACAAGTTTTTAAAACATTTCTTGATAATCCTGTTAATATTTATACATACAGTGCCTACATTGCTCATTCTGTGCCCCTGCTTCAGATTTCACCCACCATTAAGGCTTCTTCCAATGTGGCCCATCGGTTTCACCAGCTTCAGAAGCTAATTCAGGCCAGACAACACCCATTTTTCTTAGGACACATCAGGGCACACTCTGATCTTCCCAGCCCTCTAACACAAGGTAATGCCAAAGCTGATGCAGCAACTCGTTTCATCTTTTCAATTTTTGTTGGCTCCATTCAAAAGGCCACGGATTTACACAATCTTCACCATCTAAATTCCCAGAACCTTCGATAACTATGTAAAATTACCAGGCAACAGACACGAGAAATAGTAAAAGCATGCCCTGGTTGCCCTGTCTCCCTCCCCATTCAACACTTGGGAGTTAACCCCCGAAGATTACTGTCCAATCAGTTTTGGCAAATGGGTGTTACTCATTTTTCTGAATTTGGAAAAACCAAATATATACACGTTTCTGTAGATACCTTCAGCGGCCTTATTTTTTCATCACCACATTCTGGAGAGGCTATCAAAGATGTCCTTTCTCATCTTGTTTCAGTGTTTTCCGTAATGGGTAAACCAATACATATTAAAAAAAAGATAATTGTCCTGCATATACCAGTGCCAAGTTTAAACAGTTTTGTGCTTCCTCGCAAATTTTTCATACTACTGGAATTCCATACAAGCCTCAGGCATTGTGGAACGTGCCCACCTTACCTAAAGACTTGGCTAACCCGCTTTAATGCTTCTGCACTTGTATTTACCACTCACAGGCATCGCCTTAATCATGCATTATTTGCCCTTATTTTTCTTTCCCTAGACAATGAAGGCCATTCGGCTGCAGACTGACACTGGCAATCCTCGTCCAATTCTGTTCGCCCACCTGTTATGTGGCACAATCCCCTTACAAATAAATGGAAAGGCCCAGGTCCTGTCCTCATCTGTGGACGAGGCTCAGCTTGTGTTTTGGACCAAGAGCAAGCAGCCCCAAGATGGTTACCAGAACGCCTGGTTAAACAGGTTAATGGCTTACCTCAACACGGGGATGGAGGCCCTCACCCTGAGGACAAATTTTCCTCTTTTTCAGATGCAGCCAACAATCTGTGTGAGGATCCTACTTAAGGCACTTCTGATGAACAGGATTGTACACGGAGGCTTTGGCCCTCCACCTTCCAACATCATGGAGTACCTTTTTGGCCCTCCCTGTGAACGCAAGGGAGGTTCTTGGACTCAGGCTCCCACTAGTTTGACCCAGACTGCTGACTGCGTGACTAAGGTGGCTTACCTCCGGGCCGAGGTTGACCATAAACTCAGAGGAGTTCATCAGCCTAAATTGGTATGTGTTAACAAGCCAAAGATTATTCCCCCTAGTACAAGTAATGCTCTCTAAAATTGTTCTGCAACTTGAACGCATACCCAAGCGATGCATGCCACTTGTTATGCGTCGGCCTCAATTTGTGTCAACAAGAAGGGAGAACAATTTTTTGAAGCCTCCCTAACTAAAACTCATGCAGCAGGAGGGACCACTATTCATTATACCCCCGTTCTTTTTGACCGGGGAGGAGAAGGCAAATACACCAAGCTACAGTCAGCTGGGTGCCAAGGCCCTGTTGGTAAACCCCCCTTCTGCCCCATTAAGGCACCTACAGGGGTCGCTGATGGTGGAGGATTCCCTTATGCTGTCAAGCATCCTCAGATAATCAAACTTTTGAAACCCCAAATCCCTGAGCTCACATATCATCTCTTAATATAGCCAAAATGCCAGCTCCCCGGTTTAGATAACAATATATTAGATATTTTGGAAACTACCTTCTCCTTGCTTAATAATTCCAACCCCACCTTTGCTGGTGATTGCTGGCTCTCCATGACAACAGGGGCAATCATGCCTATTGCAGTTCCTATTAATTCTATCATAGACGATGATAATACATGCCAACCCAGATTTCCTTTTAAAGTACAGTCTATAGGCACTTTTACAATATGTCTTTTAGGCGCGATGCAAAATAATACCTATGATATTGATGTTGGAGTTCCTTCCTTTGGAAATTGCTCAACAGTACAAAACTATTCCTCACCCACCCCATCTCTTTGTCCCTCCAATGGCACAGTTTTTATGTGTGGAGGAAACTCGGCCTTCCTGAGGCTTCCATCGAATTGGATGGTTGGCTGTGTTCTTGCCTTATTACTCTCTGATATAACTATTGTCCCAGGAGACAAAACTCTATGCATTCCTAGTCTAGACACCTTAGTCAAAAGACACAGGCGGGCAATACAGGCCTTACCACTCTTTGCCAGCCTTGGAATAACAGCTGCTGTGAACACAGGTACAGCTGGCTTAGGCATGGCTATACACTCTTAGCGTCGCCTGTCTCAACAACTTATAAATGATGTAAAAACTCTATCAGGAACCATTAAAGATTTGTAGGACCTAGTAGACTCCCTGGCAGAAGTGTTCCTTCAAAACAGAGAAGGCTTAGATTTACTGACAGCTAACCAGGGAGGTATTTGCTTGGCCTTAGGGGCACGATGCTGCTTTAATGCCAATAAATCAATCATAGTACACACTAAAATTAAGCAGCTTCAAGAAGATCTAGAAAAGAGACGAAGGGAACTTTTTGAAAATCCCCTCTGGACTGGGTTTAATGGATTTCTACCCTACCTTCTTCCCCTATTAGGCCCTTTGTTGGGTTTACTTTTAATGGTGTCCATAGGACCCTGCATTATAAACAGGCTTGTACAATTTATTATAGAACAGATTAATATTTTGGCCTCTAAGCCCATACAGGTCCACTATCATCACCTGGAGATGGAAGACCATGCTGCCAACATTTAAAAGGATTTTCTACCCTTCTCACAGGCTTATTTCTTAAGTTTACATCCCCACAGATCTCTCTTTCTTACATTAAACTATAAGTAACAGCTCTGACCAACCATCTTCTGCCATTGCCATAAGGGTTCGTCCTCCATGGGCCCCTTCACTTGGGGGGGGATGCACCCATGGAGTGAGGACGTTAGGCCATAATAACGGAGGATGCAGGATGGACTGCAGGAGGATGGATCCACGGATACCAAAACAGAAGACCTCTTAGTGACACGCTCTGGTGCATGGCGGTCGGCATGCTTCCCTTTTAAAGCCGTCTCCTCCAAAAATATGCCAAGGCCACCACGAAATCTTGTAAACATGCTCTCTCGAATCAGGAGATATTCAAAGGCCTGCTAGAGAAACAGAGCCTCTATCACCCCCTAAAACATTGGCCGGTAAGGTATGGTCAAATATTTTATATAAGAAAGGGGGAGAGGTCAGGGGCTAGAAGGAAGTTCTCCTTCAAAGTATAGCCTGACACTGAAAAGAAACAGCCCCCTGGGAGATATCCTGCCTGGGAGACATCCTGCAGCCATCTATCTCCCTGAGACATCCTGCAGCCATCTGTCTTCCGGCAACATCCTGAGGTTATCTCACTTTCTGAAGACATCCAGCAACTGCTGATAAGAGAGCTTTCCCATCCACAGCATATAAATTTCCATGTGAGAACAATAAAAGTTTGCAGCATGATCAGAACTCCAGTCTTGCTGTAATCTCTCATGTCTCTTGTCCCTTCATTCCTCCCCAACTAAGTTTCTTGCCCACGTTGATGTGTCCCGCCGGCCGGGACAACTGACACTAACCCATACCCTACTACACTCTGACAACTAATCCTAATATGATGGAGAAAAATAACCCAAACAGAATAGAAATACAAGCAGTTCAGAGGAGGCATGGTGTATATTTGGACTTGCCTTTTGCATGATATAGGGTAGGTGTTATAAATCTAGTTAACAACACCTACTATCTTCCTAAGCTCCTGTTTTCTTCCTGAATTCTGGCCACTCTCCAGAATAGGCTCATGGTTTTGTGTCCACGATATGTACGACCTCCAAGCTCTGTGACATGGCCATGTACTGGATAGCTGAAGGGAATGCGAGCATCTCAGAAAACTCAGATATCAGTGTGACCAGGAAAGTCTTAGTGGAGAAACCCTGCTTTGGGCCTTTTGCTAACCTATTTGCCTGTTGCCATGAATGTCAGGAAGGTCTTTGCCTCAGGCCAGCCCTTTGTGAATCCTGAAGAAAACTGTTTTCAAATGGTAATAAATGGGCATCACCTGTGGCTCTTTGCTTAAATGCTTTGGAAAGGGATGTGTCTGAATCTGCCTCTTTGCCCTGTGTGAGGTAGTGGCTTAGATTCTCAGCACCAGTTGGATCTAAAGAAAAATCCAATGTGTGCATCCAAAACCAAAATGCAAAAAAGATCAGTCATGGTGTATGAAGTTTCTCACCTTCCTCTTTTAGGTTCCTGACCTCCATCAAGTGAGAATAGGGATCCTTTGGGACAAATGAGTTCTTTCATGCCCTGTAGAGATGATTGGGTTTTCTCATGACTCCAAATCACATGAAGAAACTATACCTGACAGTCAGTAGGCCTCAAATTGGAGAAGCAGAGCAGTATTAATGGCAGACCTATGTGATCAATCCTGGTTCACAGAAATGGTGTCCAGGCTACCCTGAGGTTAGGCAAATGAAGGGAAAGAGACCTTATTTTGGAAACTCTCTTTGGCTGTGCCATTCATGGAAACATCCAGCCAGAGGTTATGATGAATGTATATATGGAAGAAGATGAGGGCCTTGGTGGAGTGTTTTGGTTTTAATTGTGGTCATTTGTGTGGAGTTTGGAAGAGATGACTGGGTCCACCTGGGCTTGAACTCTGGTGTGATTCCCCTCAGAGACTGAGTTCAGTGACTGACCTCAGAGAAGTAATTGCTTTGGAAAGGGATGTGTCTTAATCAGCCTCTTGGCCCTGTGTGAGGCTGTGGCTTTGATTACCAGCACCGTATGGATCTAAAAATGATCCCATGTCTGCTTCCAAAACCAAAATGGCCAAAATTGCAGTCATTGTTGATGAAGTCTCTCGCCTTCCTTTGTAAGGTTCTGAAAGAATAAAAGAAATTGAAATTGAAACGTAAAGAAACAGGTTCTGTAAAGTTTCCAGGCTGCACGCAGAACCTGAAATTCCTGTGGCAGTTAAGACAATTCCCGGAACTACCCATTAGATGTGTGTTGAAATCTTCCCTGACCACCTAGTTACTTAACAACCTCTTCCCAAAAACCGTGCAGCTAAGCACATATACATCTCAGGGCTTCAACCAATCAGTTTAAATGTATACCCCTTCTCAGGGCTGACCAATCACCCCCTGCCTGAACTGTTCCCACCAATGAATGTGCAAACCATGTTTTAGAGTTGTTATTTGATTTTCCCACAGTATACGGTGATTTGCTAAAGGAAGCTAGGATGTATGTTAAGTCCCTGCCCTCTCGAAAGAATGTATATAAAATCTGCTCATGTTGTTCTTGGGGCTCTTTGTTTTTTGCTCCTCTGAAGTGAGCTCTGAGCCCCAGCATGCTGGACCCCCAATAAACCCTTTGCTGTTTCATGAGAAATTCTCTTGGTTGTCTTTTCCTCCGACGTTCGGCCCACCTTTTCATCTGGAGGCCCTAGCTGAGATATCCAGCAGTGACGAACAAAAGACCCCAATGGACTCCTTTCAGAGTAATTAAGGTGCCTCTTTCTGGTTTCGGGTTTCATGTTAGGGCTTGGCAAAATGGCTGTCGGTGAAGAACATTAGCTCTCTGCGATGGTGGCTGACAGATGTGTCACAGAGTCACAGGCCACGTCCCTGGGGGAAACTCCAGAGGACTCGGGAAATTGAGGATTAGTAGATTCCTCAACTCGGTTATTTTTTGCTTCAGGATTCGGTTTTCCAGCCCATCAGGTTTTGCTGGCTACTCAGTTTTGTTCATTGTCAGGAACTCATGTTGAGTTTACTGTCTGTCTTTATTGTCTAACCCATCAGGTTTGGCCAGTTACTCAGTTCTAATCTTTTTCTTGGACTCATGTTAAACGTTTACTGTTTGTCTTTGTCTGTGTCACGTTTGTGTATTCACTGTCCCTGTTTGAGTAACTCCCATTATGGGACATTATGGGACAAAGCACTTCCATGCCTCTGTCCCTTAACCTTGATCATTGGACTGATGTTCGCTCAAGTACCAAGAATCTTTCATTTTCAGTAAAATGCCGGATCTGGCAGACTCTCTGTGCTTCAGAATGGCCCATCCTAGGAGTCGGATGGCCCCGAGAAGAATCCTTCCACTTCCCTCTAAT
Source organism: Callospermophilus lateralis (assembly GCF_048772815.1). Classification (NCBI taxonomy): domain Eukaryota; kingdom Metazoa; phylum Chordata; class Mammalia; order Rodentia; family Sciuridae; genus Callospermophilus; species Callospermophilus lateralis. The sequence continues at coordinate 3,875,049 of NW_027514551.1, forward strand.
CCGAAAAGTCAGAGATATTGTCTTTCACCGGGGCCACTTGGCCACCCAGATTAACAGCCATATACCCCTTCCCCCACGATCTTATCATTCCAACATTCTGCTCCTCCCCCTCTTCCCTCCATTCTGAGTCACAAGACTGGACACTCCTCTCTCTCCTTATCCTCTACCCTCGCTCCCCAACCCACAACATGTTCCAGATGATCCTCCCGCCGCTGACTCAGCCTCTCCGCCGCTAGAGGCAATTGGGCCAGACCCAAGCCCTCCAGGGGACTTCCCCGCAGCAGCAGCAGACCCTGCTCCCCTGAAGGAAGCTGGGCCACCTAAAGGAACCCGCAGGAGATAAATAATATAAAACTCGGAAGCCCCAGTGATGCTCCCTCTCTGTCCCTACGGGCCCATGAACCGACCCAACTGGGACCCCAACACCTTTGAATGTAGGTAGCATCTGTCCACTTATCGCCGTTCTCTAATAGTGGGTCTCTGAGCAGCCGCCAGAGGGCCGACTAATTTGGCCAAGGTAAGAGAGATTATCCAAGGGCCTAATGAGTCTCCTTCTATGTTTCTGGAGAGAATTATGGAAGCGTATAGGAAATATATTCCTTTTGATCCTCAGGCAGAAGACCAAAAGCCATCTGTTGCAATGGCCTTTATCAAGCAGACTGCCCTAGATATTAAGAGAAAGTTACAACGTCTAGATGGATTATAAGATATGACCTTAAGAGATTTAGTCAGAGAAGCTGAGAAAGTATATTATAAGAGAGAAACTGAGGAGGAAAGGGAATAGAGGAGAGAGAAGGAAAGGGAACAAAAGAAGGAGGAAAGAAGCAAATGGCAGAGTAAAGCATTGCCTAAGGTTCTGGTCACAGCAGCAAATAGGCCAGAAGTTAAAAAGCAGGGATACATAAAGGCATACCTGGGCCCACGCCAAAGGCTGCCGTTGGCCTCAAATCAATGTGCCCACTGTAATAAAAAAGAACTCTGGGCCAAAGAGTGCCCCCAAAAGAAGCAGCCACGCCAGCCCGCCGTGCTGACTCTAGAAGAGGACTAGGAAATTCGGGGCTCAGATCCCCTCCCCCAGCTCAGAGTAACATTTGAAGTTGAGGGGAACACAGTGAACTTTGAAGTGATTACAGGAGCAGTATACTCAGCCCTTAAGACTTCACTGGCCCCCCTATCAATTAAATCGTCCCTAGTTCAAGGGGCTAATGGCAGTAGATATCAGGCTTGGACAACTAAGATGAATATGGACCTCGGAAAGGAAAAAGTCCACCACTCTTTCCTAGTAATCCCAGAATGCCCGGCCCCATTGATGGGCAGGAATATGCTTACCAAACTCTGGACTAGAATAACCTTTAACCCTAATGGTCCCCAAGTGGGGGTTCTAAAGCCTGCAGTATTAACTCCCATAGTAACATCTTTGACTATGTCTGTAGAAGATGAACATCAACTCTTCGGGCCCCCTAGGACTGATCAAACAGGCAAACTACCCCAGAAATGGATAAAAGATTATCCTAATGCCTGGGCAGAAACTGCTGGGTTAGGTCTAGCCATCAACAACCTCCAATAGTAGTAGAATTAAAAGCCTCTGCGTCTCCAATTAGTGTTAAACAATATCCTCTAAGCAAAGAAGCTAAGGATGGGATAAGGCCCCATATTCATAAATACCTGGGTCTTGGGGTCCTAAGGCCCTGTCAATCAGCCTGGAACACCCCCCGGTACCAGTAAGAAAGCCAGGAACTGGGGACTACCGTCCTGTTCAAGACCTAAGAGAGATAAACAACAGAGTGCAGGACATTCACCCCACAGTACCCAATCCATATAATTTGCTTAGCACTCTGAATCCAGAGCAGAAATGGTACACTGTGCTGGACTTAAAAGATGCTTACTTCTGCTCGCCTCTACATAAGGACTGTCAGTTGCTGTTAGCTTTAGAGTGGATAGACCCAGAACCTGGAACATCTGGCCAACTAACCTGGACTAGACTCCCACAGGGGTTCAAAAAATCCCCCATTCTCTTTGATGAAGCCCTCCACAGAGACATCAATGACTTCAAAACTTTACACCCCAAAGTCACCCTACTCCAATAGTGGATGATCTTCTACTGGCAGCCAACACCAAGGAGACCTATGAGTCTGGGACCCAAGCACTATTATTCGAGCTTGCTCGGCTTGGATATATGGCTTCTGCCAAAAGGCCCAAACTTGTCAGCAAGAAGTAATCTTCCTGGGTTATTCTCTTAGGGGTTGCAAACGATGGCTCCCTGAGCCCAGAAAAAAAACCGTTTTGCAGATACTGCCCCCATCTAATAAGAGAATACTCAGAGAGTTTCTTGGGACTGCCAGCTTTTGCAGGTTATGGATTCCTGGGTTCTCATCTCTGGCTGCCCCTTTATACCCGCTGATAAAGGGGGATGCCCACTTCCAATGGACCCCTGAGCACCAACAAGCTTTTGATAATGTCAAAAAAAAAAGGTGCTGCTATCTGCTCCGGCCTTAGCACTCCCAGATGTAGAAAACCCTTCACTCTCTATATCGAGGAAAAGAAAGGAATAGCACGGGGAGTGCTCACTCAGTCTTTGGGACCTTGGAAAAAGCCAGTAGCGTATTTATCCAAAAAACTGGACCCATTGGCTAGCGGGTGGCCCCATTGCTTAAGTGCTATAGCAGCGGCAGCCCTTCTAATAAAAGATGCTCATTAATTAACGTTGGGACAGAAGCTAACCATTATAGCCCCCCATGCCCTGGAGAGCATCATCTGTTAGCTTCCAGAGAGGTGGCAATCAAACTCCAGAATAAACCACTACCAGAGCCTCTTGCTTGACAAAGACAGAATAACGCTGGGACCCCCTGCTCCACTCAACCCACCTACACTGCTGCCAGAAGAATCATCAGGACCCGTCACTCATGAGTGTCAACACATACTGGCAAGGAAACCAGTATACAACAAGACTTGAAGGATCAGCCACTGCCTCGCCCTGAAGTCGTATGGTTTACGGATGGCAGCAGCTTCCTCCAAGATGGTAAGCGGCGGGCTGGAGCAGCAGCAGTTAGCAAAACTGATTTCATCTGATACTCTGGTCTCCCAGAAGGGACATCAGTCCAAAAAGCAGAACTGATTGCCCTTATGAAAGCATTGGAACTAGCAACAGGGAAAAGGGCCACCATATAAACTGATAGCCACTATGCATTTGCCACTGTTCATATGCTCGGGACTATTTACCAACAATGCGGGCTATTAACCTCTGCCGGGAAAAAAATAAAAAATAAAGATGAGATCCTCCACCTTGGCTCAGCAGTGCAGGGCCATAAGGAACTAGCTATAGTGGACTGTCCCGGGCACCAGAAGAGAAACAACCCTGTGGCAGTTGGAAACAGAAGGGCAGATGAGGAAGCTTAATTGGCAGCCCTAAACGGAGTGACTCTGTTAACTTTTTCCACACCGGGGGGAACAAAAATCAGGAGACTTGGCCCCCCCGGAACATTCAGGCAACTTATCATCTGAGGAGACAGATACAGAAATCTGGGACCCTACAGAGCCAAGTTTACAATTTCAAAAAGCCCACCTTTATGTCAAAGACGTACACCAGCTCAACCACTTAGACTCAAAGAAGTTATAGGCACTCTTAAAGGACCGAAGAAAGGACTTATTATTGACTGACTCAAAGAGGAAAAAAATAGCTGAGCAGGTGACTAGAGCTTTTCAAGTCTTCCAATTAGTTAATACTTTCCCATCCAAGATTCCTGCAGGGAAGCGCATACGAGGAACCAGACCAGGACAATTCTGGGAAGTGGACTTTTCTGAAATTAAGCCAGCAAGGTATGGACTTAAATATCTCCTAGTCTTTGTAGATACTTTTTCAGGAAGGGTCGAAGCCTTCCCCATGAAGAAAGAAACAGCTCAGATGGTGGTCAAAACGATCCTAGAAGACAGTTTTCCAAGGTTCGGCCTGCCTAAGGTAATAGGGTCTGATAACGGACCGGCATCCGTGGCCCAGGTAAGTCAGGGATTTTCCAGGACCCTGGGGATTAATTGGAAGTTATATTGTGCTTATAGACCCCAGAGCTCAGGAAAGGTAGAAACGATGAATAGAACCATCAAAGAGACTTAACGAAATTAATCTTGGAGACCGGCATAAAAAATTGGACTATGCTCCTACCTCATGTACTTTTTCGTGCAAAAAATACCCCTCCGCCCCTTTGTGTAACCTCACCCCTTATGAAATTCTCTACGGTGCCCCTCCTCCATTAAGGGACCTAACCCCAACTCTGAGATTAATGATTTCTTTCACACCCCCTTGCTAGACAGACTTAAAGCCCTTGAACAAACCCAGCACCCAGCGATACCTGTGGAAACAGTTGGCCACTGCTTATCATCCTGGAGACGAGGGAACTCCACATCGATATCAAGTGGGAGACTTCGTCTACATGAGACTTCGTCTACATGAGACAGTATCGGGTGTCATCCCTGGAACCCTGCTGGAAAGGACCAGCAGGTGCTGCTAATAACACCTACAGTGGTGAAAGTGGATGGGATCACTTCCTGGATCCATGCCTCCCATCTCAATCCTGTGCCCTGTCCATACTCTGGCTGGAAACTGGAACAGACTGGTAACCCTCTCAAGTTGCATGTCTGTGGTGTGGGTAGGGCTATGGATTCTTCCCCTGACCACCAGCAGTCCTAATCCCCATCAGCCTGTTCAGCAACAATGGCAAGTTATAAATCCTACTGGGCAAGTAGTGTGGTCTATTTCACATACAGCCCCCTTATGGACTTGGTGGCCATCTCTCCACCCGGACATTTGTCAGCTTGCCATAGGCCTCTCTGACTGGGATCTCCCTGACATAGTGGACCCCACACAGATCCCACTAAAGCCCAAACCAGGGCAACATAGACCAACTTACCCCATGAATTATTGATGTCATCTCCCCAGCTCAGGTGTAAACTAGCCAGTCTTGTTTATTAAGTGTGCCCAGCTGATTTCTGAAGTCGCAAACAGGCCCAAACCTGTGGAGGACCCAGTGACTTTTATTGTAGATCTTGGGGTTGTGAACACACGGGAGCTACATTGTGAAACCCAAACTCCCCAGACAGTATGATTCGGTAGGATGAAATGACATCTGGATTGATCCCAATAAATGTGCCGCTATCCAAGTGGTGTCAAAAACTTGCTGTGGAAAAAATAGTCTATGTTACCCCCTCAATATAACTTTCACTTCCAAAGGAAGGGGCTACCTCAGAACAACATGGCCTATGGGAAATACTTGGGGAATGCGATTCTATATTAATGGCCCTGGTTATGACTTTGGTCTCTGGTTCACCATCCGGCTTAAAAAGGAAGAAAATCCCACAGCAATAGGGCCCAATCCATTCAAGTAAGGAATTAAGCCTCCTAAACCTCCCATGCCTAGATCTACCAAAACCCCTCTACCATCTCATACTTCGCAGTTTCTGTCTTTGCCTACTTCCCCAGTCCAGAGTACAGCTGACTCCTCCCCCTGGGAACTAATTAAAGGAACCTTTATGGTACTGAACTCCACACAGTCAGAACTCCTTGCATTTCAGCCCAGGTATTTGACAGCTCTGTACATTATTGTGTAATGGTGCAGATACCCCCCAGGGTGCTCTATCATGATCCAGAATCCTTTGAAGGTCTACTAGGTGGACAAACAACCCGATTTTGCCGGGAGCCAGTGTCCCTTACTCTAGCCATCCTATTGGGGCTAGGAGCTGCTGCAGGAGTGGGTACAGGAACAGCTGATATGATCCATGGGTCACAACAAATGGCCTGATTAGAAACAGCAATAAATCAAGACTTGAAGACGTTAGAGACCTCCATCACAGTTTTGCAGGAATCCTTAACCTCTCTCTCTAAAGTTGTTTTACAGAACAGGTGAGGATTAGACCTCCATTTAATAAGGGAGGGGGGCCTCTGTGCTGTACTGAGAGAAAAATGCTGTTTTTATGCTGACCATACTGGAGTTGTAAAATAATCCATGAGTAAATTGAGAAAATGCCTTGAAGAGCACAAGAGAGAAAGGGAGATTCAACAAGTGTGGTTTGAGTCATGGTTTACCTTGTCCCCCTGGTTAACTACACTCCTATCAGCCTTAGCTGGACCCCTGATCATGCTTATGGTGTTGATAACTGTGGGACCTTGTTTGCTTAACCTCATAGTTTCCTTTCTCCAGGCTCAGATTGGGCAGGTAAAACTCATGGAAATCAGACAGAAATACACTTCACTGGCAGAAATAGAATGTGAGACCCCACAAAAATTATGATTTATTACTTTTAAAATTAAAAGTAGGCAGAAAAAGGAGAAATGAAAGAATTAAGGAAATTAAAATTGAAACGTAAAGAAACAGGTTTTGTAAAGTTTACAAGCTGTGCTCAGAACCTGAAATTCCTGTGTCAGTGAAGACAATTTCCGGAATTGCCCATTAGATGTGTTGAAATCTTTCCTGACCACCTAGTTACTTAACAACCCCTTCCCAGAAACCGTGCATCTCAGCACGTATACATCTCAGGGCTTCAACCAATCAGTTTAAATGTATACCCCTTCTCAGGGCTGACCAATCACCCCCTGCCCGAACTGTTCCCGCCAATGAATGTGCTAATCATGTTTTAGAGTTGTTATTTGATTTTCCCACAGTATATGATATTTGCTAAAGGAGGCTATGATGTATATAATGTCCCTGCACTCTCTAAAGATTGTATATAATCTCTTCTCAAGTTGTTCTCGGGGCTCTTTGTTCTTTCCTCTCTGAAGTGAGCTTTGAGCCCCAGCATGCTGGAGCCCCAATAAACCATTTGCTGTGGCATGAGACAATAGGTGCTTGGGTTTTCTCATGTCTCCAAATCACATAAAGAATCTATACCTGACAGTCAGTAAGCCTCAAATTGGAGAAGCAGTGCAGTATTAGCGGCAGGGCTATTTGATCACTCCTGATTCAAAGGAAGGGTGTTCAGGCCACCCAATGCCCTTCTGGACTTCAAATATTACCTAGATTTCTGTTTTCATACTTATATTTCACCAGTATATTCTTGTAAATATCGCAGGTTCCCAATACCATAATTCATCCTGCAGAATGATTCCTAAACCAAATCGAACCTGTTATTACCCTTAACCATGCAATATTTCCTCAATATAACTTAACAGAAGAACAAGGATATTGTTGGTCTTACAATACAGGAATGTAGGGGATCTTCCTCCTGCTGAGAACCTCAAAATTCCGTGCAGAAATGATCCCTGAAGAAGATTTAGACACCTATGAAAGACCTGAGAGAGCAAAAGTCAACTTCCATGTAAAACAACCTGGTCAAAATGAAGGGATGTGTCTGAAAGCCTCTCTCTTCTTAATGTAGATTAAATCGACCAAACCAGGCCTGTGTGGAGAGCTGTTCCCGGGTGCCTATGGTTGATATACCATTCTATCTTGTGAAAGTGTCACAGGAAGTATGGGCAGCCTCCATCTCATGGGACCCTTGGAAGCAACTGTTAGGAAAAAGTGGTTGCCAACCCAGTGACCTCATTCAGTTCGTGAAGGAAGTGACCTATCACACTTCTTTGGTGATGGAACTCTCTGAACTCGGGATCCAGGAAGCCAGGCACCCAGAGCCAGTCCCAGTCCCAGTCCCAGTGGTCTCATTTGTTTGGATTTACCAAGGACAGAGTCAGTCTTTCTTAGTACCTACTGAAGTGAGAATGGCCAAATGCCAGGAGAGCTCTGAAGAGGGGCCTTTTCTGAGAAAGCAGGTAGTGGCTCAACCATGGCTCCTGACAACTTCACAGAGTTGGCAAAGAAGTCCAGGTCTGAGATAGGACAGGCCATTTTGCTGGAACATAGTATGGCCCACCAGTCAGAGGACACTCAGGATACTCACAGACATACTTGGGGGAAGGAGATTCCGTTGTGGGTGTCTGTGTGAGTTTGTGGTTTTGTCTCATGTTCTGAGAATAGGTAGGAAAGGCGGTTTGTTTGTTTAGACTGGAATGTTTCTAGAAAGTTGTTTGACAACGCGAGTGTTTCTATGTCTGTGTATCCCACTGAATCCGTTTTTGTAGACATTTGAAAAGAGAATTCATCAATGGTTGTGTCCTGTCTAGTAGAAAGCTTCCCAGCATTCATCTTGCCACATTAAAGAATAAAGAGCTGCTTGCCTTATGGATGGGCAACACCTATTATCTTCTTAAGTTCCTCTTTTCTTCCTGAATACTGGCCACTCTCCAGAATAGCCTCATGGTATTATTTCCAAGATATGTACCACCTCCAAGCTCTGTGACATGATCATGTACTGGATAGCTGAAGGGAATGAGAGCATCTCAGAAAACTCAGATATCAGTGCGACCAGTAAAGTCTCAGTGGAGAAATACTACTTTGGACTTTTGCTTACCTATTGTTCTGTTGTCCTGAATGTCAGGAACGTGTTTGCCTCAGGCCACCCCTGTGTGAAACCTGAAGAAATCAGTTTTCAAATGGAAAAGGATGGGCGTCACCTGTGGCTCTTTGCTTAATTGCTTTGGAAATGGATGTGGCTGAATCAGCCTCTTTGCCCTCTGTGAGGCAGTGGCTTAGATTCTCAGCACCTGATGGATCTAAAGAAAGTTTCCAAGTGTGCATCCAAAACCAAAATGGCCAAAAGAGCAGTCATTGTGGATGAAGTCTCTCGCCTTCCTCTGTAAGCTTCCTGACCTCCATCAAGTGAGAATAGGGATCCGTTGGGTAAAACCAGTTCTTCAAAGCTCTGCAGAGGCTAGCCAATAGGTGCTTGGGTTTTCTCAGGACACCAATTCACATAAAGAATCTATACCAGTCAGTTGGCCTCAAACTGGAGAAGCAGAGCAGTATTAAAGAAGGGCTATTTGATCACTCTTGGTTCACAGGAATGGTGTCTAGTCCACTCTGACTTTAGGCAAATGAGGGGCAAGAGAGCTTATTTTGGACACTGTCTTGGGCTGCGCCCGTCATGGAAACCTCTAGCTAGAGGTTATTCAGAGTGTCTATGTTGAAGAAGATGAGGGCCATGTGGGAGTTTTTTGGTTTTAATTGTGGTCAATTGTTGGTGGTTAGAAGAGAATCCTGGGTCCACCTGGGCTGGAATTCTGGTGCGATTCCCCTTAAAGACTGAGTTCTGGAACTGACCTCAGAGAAGTATTGCCATTAATTGTGTTGGGATTTTAGGCGGCCATGCATGAGAGTCGCCATTGGAAACTGAGATCTAAGCCTGGGGTGGCTATTCACCAAGCACTGTCAATCTCAGCCAGGACATCACATGATTTTATTCTGAAAGACTTGGCAGCCATTGTTGACAGTCAAAACACACATGGACCTCACATTGTAGACCTCAATGGGCCTGACTTCATGTGGCCTTTTGGCCACTCTTTGGGAAGACTTGCCTCTGAAAATTCTCCAGAGTTTTCCTTGAAATGTGCTTCCTAAAAATTTAATGGTTCCTGAATGAATTGAAACCCACAGTTTCTCCAACTTCATCCTTGAAAAATGTCTAGATAAATACCATGAAATTTTTGAAATTTCCACGACCAGGTGGCACTGGAGAACCTTTGGATGTCCTGTTGCTGATCAAGAGTGTACCAGACAGTGCCTTCCTTGACTGGGTTTCATGAAAATGGTGTAGAACAGAGCTGCCAGTATGGTGGAGCCTGCTGAGTAGTGGGCCCAGAGCTGTGGTGTGCAGTTGTGTGATAAAACATCTGTGGTGGGGTCATGTGGATATTACTTTGGCTTCCAAATGCTTGTGACTGACATGGTGCAGCCAGCATACCTTTGTATATTAAGCCATCTTGTTAGATGGAGAGTTTTCAGGGCAATATTCAGAATCAAGTTGCTACAGTCAAGGGGGCAAGCAATGTGGCGTAGAAGCCTGGTTGGTGCATTCTCCTGCAGACCCTTACACACCACACGTGACAGAACTCCCTCCAGCACTGTGTCCCAGTGGAAATCCTTGTATTTTGTGAAGCAAATACCAAACTCCCAGTGCAGCAACAAGAAACACAACAAAATTGGAGAATGACCAAATGGCTTCACAGTCTACACGGAAAGATTCTTAGACCCCAGTGGCCACAGTAAACCCACAAAGAGAGAATTCAGCACTGCTACCTCATGTTCATTGGAAAATAAGAAACCATGTCCTCCATGTAACAGATGCATACACAGCTTTGATGGTCTCACTACAAAGGAAGCTAAAGCTCCTGAAAACAACATATATTTCAAGTGTACAACCTCAAAGACAGTTTCCCAGATGTCTTGAGGCCTGCACACTTCCATGTTTGTGGAGTTTTTACAGTCTCCATTACTTTTGGAAACTCCTCTACCACCTCCAGTGTTGTGAACTCCAAAGCATTTTCCATTCCAGATATGTATTCCTAGATTTTCTAACTCTTCTCCTCTAATTGTATCTTACTTGGGGCTAAGGTAATGTCAAGGCATTGTTCTGGATGAGAGTGGGAAGATTTTTTTGTAGCACATATTTGCATACACATTGGATTCATTTTCCAATTATTCATTCAAAATACTGAATCCCTCATAGTAACCCACTCCCTACTAGACTCTGACTACAAATCCTATTATGATGGATAAAAATAGACCAAACCAAATTGAAATACAAGTAGTTCAGAGGATGCAAGGTTAGCATTTGGACGTTCCTTTTGCATTATACATGGTAGGAGTTTTAAATCTAGTCATTTTTTTGTTGAAACACTTCTCCCTGTGTTTTTAAAGTTAACAAATATGTGAATTCATGTCTCCATTTCTCTGTAGCCTATTCAGCACATATATTTTTATATGCACATATAGAATCCTACCTGGTACCACACGTACATTCTTGTGAGGTGGCTCACTTGGCAGATACAAACTGTGAGAAGAGATCACTCCTGTTAAACACTGTTGAAACTGAAAATTCAACCTATGAGTGAGTATCCTAGCTGAACAACATTATACATAAATTCATGTTCAGTAAAATGAATATTTTTAGATCTGTGGATGATATATATTTCATGGTGAATTTCATTTGGCTTGTATATTAATACTTTTTAATTTCTGTGTGTGTATTTTAATATATATATATATATATATATATATATATATATATATATATATATACACTCTCCAGAGTTTTCAAAATATGAAATAAATGTATCTTATTATGTACTCCCTAAATTCATTAATATTTAAGTGCGTATTTATAATCAACTTTTCATAAGATTATTCTAAGACATATTCATCCTCCTGAAATACGTATTTGTTTCCTAGTACTGAAAACTAAGTTAAGTGAATTGTGCATACATATCCTAATATTTTTACACTAATTGACCCAGGTTAATATAAATGCAAGTAGATTTCTATAGGACATGATGTGTATTTTGACGTTCATTTTTTTTCAACACTTGTACATTACTATTTCCTCAGTTTATGCACATCATAAGATATATATTTCATCCGCAAGTTCACAAATTTAAAGGCTTTTGTTTCACTTTCAATCACTTCCTGCTTCAGAACACATGTATTCCTCCAGGTTACATGACTGGTCTTTTCATGAGACTTCTTTCCAAACACATTATTTTCGATTTCCACAATTACTTTTGAAGCAAAACTCACACATTCTTCATGATAAACCATAACCCTAATATTACCATTAGATGTATAACTGGTTTGAATGAATGGATATATATCAATATAAGGTTTCCTGTATATTTTCAGATATCAATTTGAACCATTATTTAAGTTGGAACCAGTTATATTATTTATTCACAGTATGGTCTATTCATGCATTATTTCTATATTCATAGACACAGTGTACACCTATTTGTATTCAAAATACTAATTTACACGTCTTCAAAATACTGTTCCTAGAAATGGTGAAAGAAATACTCATTTCACCTGATCTACATATACATTTTATCACAGTAATATTCTGGAAACAAAAAGCAAATGTCACACTTATGATTGTACTAAAGCCTAAATGGAAATTGAACATGGATTACTAAAATCATCCATGTCCAGTTTGCCTATTGCTCTCAAATGTGGATCCTATTGGTGACTACATATTTGTTTCTTCCTAAGATTATATATTCAACCTCAAACCTGTTGAAAATGTCTAATCCTATTACTCACCTTATACTTTGCCTGATTTCCTAATGTCTCTATTGATATATATTTTCCCCAGTTCATCATTGTGACTGCCTCTTAACATGTGCTGACATTTACATTCACTCTCTACATGAAACCCAATTGCTAAAGACCATTTTGTCCAAATCCTATACTCACTCATCTTTCTAAAACTACCGTCTATCTTTCTAATCCTACCGACTATCCCTTTTTGACTGCATGTTCTCTTCGACATTCAATCATCCAAGGTACAATATCCTATACCATTGTATATTGATTTATCTGAGACATCTGTGCAGAAATTAATTCAAAGCTAAGTATCCCAATCAAGGGCCCAATGCCCTTCTGGGCATCAAATCTTACCTAGATTTCTGTTTTCATACCTATATTTCAACTGTATATTTTGTAAATATCACATGTTCCCATAACCATTATTCATCCTGCAGAATTATTCCTAACCCAATCGAACATGTTGTTAACCCTAACCATACACTGTTCCCTCAATCTAACTTTACAGAAGATCAGGGAGAGAGTTGGTCTTCCAATACTGGATTGTAGGGTATCTTCCACCTGATGAGAACCTCAAAGGTCCATGCAGAAATGATACATGGAGAAGAAGGCAGCTATGAAGTACCTGAGAGAGCAAAAGTCATTTTCAATGTTAAACAACCGGGTCAGGATGAAGAGATGTATCTGAATCAGCCTTTCTCTTCTTAATATAGAGAAGATGGACCAAACCAGGCCTGTGAGAAGAGCTGTTCCCGGGTGCCTATTGTTGATATACCATTCTAACTTGTGAAACTGTCACAGAAAGTAGGGGCAGTCTCCATCTACTGGGACCCTTAGAAGCAAATATCAGTACACACTTCCTTGGTGATGGAACACTCTGAACTTGGGATCCAGGAAGCCAGGCACCCAGAGTAAGTCCCAGTCCCAGTCCTAGTGGTCTCAATTGTTTGGATTTACCAAGGACAGAGTCAGTCTTTGTTGGTACCTACTGAAGTGATAATGGCCAAATGCCAGGAGACCTCTGAAGAGGAGCCTTTTCTGAGAAAGCAGGTAGTGGCTCAACCATGGCTTCTGACAACTTCACAGAGTTGGCGAAGGAGACCAGATCTGAGACAGAACAGGCCATTTTGGGGGAACATAGTATGGACCACCAGTCAGAGGACACTCAATATATTCACCAACATACTTGGGGGAAGGAGGTGCCGTTGTGGGTGTTGGTGTGAGTTTGTGGTTTTGTCTCTTTTCTGAGAATAAGAAGGAAAGACTGTTTGTTTGTTTGGACTGGAATGTTTCTAGAAAGTCGTTTGACCACGTGAGTGTTTCTGTCTGTGCATTCCACTGTATCTGTGGTTGTAGACATTTGAAAAGCGAATGCATCAATGGTTGTGTCCTGTCTAGTAGAAAGCTTCCCAACATTCATACTGCACAATTTAAGAATGGAGAGAGGCTTGCCTTATGGATGGGCAACACCTACTATCTTCCTAAGTTCTTGTTTTCTTCCTGAATACTGGCCACTCTCCAGAATAGCCTCATGGTTTGGTTTCCAAGATATGTACCACCTCCAAGCTCTGTGACATGGCCATGTACTGGATAGCTGAAGAGAATAGAAGCATCTCAGAAAACTCACATATCAGTGTGACCATTAAAGTCTCAGTGGAAAAACACTGCACTGGGCCTTTTGCTTACCTATTGTTCTGTTTTCCTAAATGTCAGGAAGATCTTTGCCTCAGGAAACCCCTTTGTGAAGCCAGAAAAAAAGAGTTTTCAAATGGAAATGAATTAGCATCATCTGTGGCTCTTTGCTTAATTGCTTTGGAAAGAGATGTGGCTGAATCAGGCTCTTTGCCCTGTGTGAGGCAGTGGCTTAGATTCTCAGCACCTGATGGATCTAAAGAAAGTTTCCAAGTGTGCATGCAAAACGAAAATGGCCAAAAGAGCAGTCATTGTGGATGAAGTCTCTCGCCTTCCTCTGTAAGCTTCCTGACCTCCATCACGTGAGAATAGGGATCCTTTGTGTCAAATCAGTTCTTCAAAGCCCTACAGAGGCTAGCACATAAGGGCTTGTGTTTTCTCATTACACCAATTCACATAAAGAATATATACCAGACAGTCAGTAGGCCTCAAATTAGAGAAGCAGAGCAGTATTAAGAGCAGGACTATTTGATCACTATTGGTTCACAGGAAGGGAGTCCAGGCCACCCTGACTTTAGGCAAATGAGGGGCAAGGGAGTTCATTTGGAAAACTGTCTTGGGCTGTGCCCCTCATGGAAACCTCCAGCCAGAGGTTATGAAGAGTGTCTATGTGGAAGAAGATGAGGGCCATTTGGGAGTGTTTTGGTTTTAATTGTGGTCATTTGTTTGGTGGTTGGAAGAGATTCCTAGGTCCACCTGGGCTTGAACTCTGGTGTGATTCCCCTTACAGATTGAATTCAGGAACTGACCTCAGAGAAGTATTGCCATGAATTGTGTTGGGATTTTAGGAGACCACGCATGAGAGTTGCCTTTGGAAACTGAGATCAATGCCCAGGGTGGCTTTCCACAGAGCATTGTCAATCTCTGCCAGGGCATCACATTATTTTATACTGAAAGACTTGGCAGCCATCGTTGACAGTCAAAACACACATGGGCCTCACATTGTAGACCTCAATGGGCCTGGCTTCATGTGTCTTTTTGGCCACTCTTTGGGAAGCCTTGCCTCTGAGAATTCTCCAGAGTTTCCTTGAAATGTGCTTCCTCAAACATTAATGGTTCCTGAGTGAATTGAAACCCACAATTTCTCCAACTTCATCCTTGAAAAATGGCTAGATAAATACCATGACATTTTTGAAATTTTCATGACCAGGTGGCACTGGAGAACCTTTCAATGTCCTCTTGCTGATGAAGTGTGTACCAGACAGTGCCTTGATTGACTAGGTTTCATGAAAATGATGTAGAACAGAGATACCAGTATGTAGGAGCCTGCTGAGTAGTGGGCCCAGAGCTGTGGTGTGCAGGTGTGTGATAAAACATCTGTGGTCAGGCCATGTGTATCTGCCATTGACTTCCAAATGGCTTGTGGCTGACATTGTGCAGCCAGGAATCACTTATATGTCTGATAACTCTCCATGTAAGGCATCTTGTTATATGGAGATGTTTCAGGACAATGTTCAGAATCAGGTGCAATGGTCAAGGGGACAAGCTATGTGGGATAGAAGCCTGGTTGATGCATTCTCCTGCAGACCCTGACCCATCTCATGTGAAAGAACTCCCTCCAGCACTGTGTCCCAGCTGAATTCCTTGTATTTTGTGAAGCAAATAACAAATTCCCAGTGCAGCAGCAAGAAACACCACGAAAAGTGGAGGATGACCAAATTGCTTCACAGTCCACACGGGGAGTCACTTAGCCTTCAGTGGCGACAGTTTACCTACAAAGAGTGAATTCAGCACTGCTGCCTCATGTCCTTTGAAAAACAAGAAACCATGTCCTCCAGGTCACATAGATGCAGATCCAGCTTTGATGGTCTCATTAGAAAGAAAGCTAAAGCTCCTGACAACAACATATATGTCAAGTGCCCATCGTCAGAGGCAGTTTCTAAGGAAGTCTTCAGGCTGGCAGAGCTCCATGTTTGATAGCATTTACCTATTAGACCAGGATGCAAGAAAAGACCACTGATTCCAATTAAAATCAAGTTAAAGCAAGCTTATATTTTCCACTGCCCAGGTGGCCTCTCCCTCCCAAAACAGTGGGAACAAGACAGCCACCCAAATTTCCTACAGCCCAGGTTTATAACCCAGAATTTTACACTACAGGGGGGTTAAAATATCAGAACTTTGACAAGCATCAAACTAATCGTAGTTTATATATATATATATATATATATATATATATATATATATATATTTGCTGGCCCCAACATCAGAATTTATGAAGACCATTAGAGCCTCAGAGAGGGTCATTGTCTGGCCAGGGAAGGCCAGTATTTATGAGGTGTCAATAAAGTTTCATAGAGGGCTGTTCCTGGTCAAAGAGCCAGGCATGGGTGAGTTCAAGGCCACAGGCAGGCATTGCAAGCAGGTTCAGAATTTGGTGTAATTTATAGTTAAGCCAAAATTTTCTTTTCATGGCTTTGTGGCAAGATGGATCCCAATTTTAATAAAAGATCAGATTGGGTCTATCATTCCCCCCTTTTCTAATGTGTCCCTTTCAAATCTTTGATAGGGTAGGGGAAGAGCACTGAGGGAATTTTAATACCTCACATAACAGTCTCCATATTTTTTGAACTCACACAAAACCAGTCTCCCTGATTTTACCTGACTTAATTAATTACTTAAAATGAAAGTCTATTTATTTTTGGCTCCATTGTTGTAAGAAGAGTGGCGTCACTCATTTTGGCTTCTTCTGAGCTGAGAGAGGGTGACATGAGGGGGCACAGCATGAGGGACATGAGTTGCCTTTTAGAAGTCAGTTCGGTTTGAAGTCTGGTTGTGGTAGAACAGTTTGTAAAGTCATCTGGGGATGGGTTCTTCTATGAGAGAAACAAAAACCATGAGTACTGAATAAATGTTGCAGCAGCTGAAACAAGTCACTGTATAGATGTCCCCTCATCTGTCTTCAATATCCCCAGTTATCAGGACTTTCAACTTAATATTTAACTTTTAGTGTCACAGTTGTCCCACCCCATAAGATACAGTTTAATAATTTAATGTCATCTGATCTAGCAAATTCCTTTTACTAGTATGACCTCTGTGTGTAATAGAGAAACCTTTAATTCTGTTAGTCAGGGCTGGATAATCATACTAGCAAACACCAAGCCTACCTGTGTAGGTTAGGAATATCTGTAGGCCTTAAACAAAAAACTTCTGCCTCTGGTAGCTCCTCTTGATAGTCTCTTTTTATTCTCATCAGGCATTCCTCTCTGAGAATCCTTCTTTGTAGCCTCCAGTCTTACTTATTTTGGGAGGCTACCATAAAGTGTATACGTTAAAATATTATTATAACTATTATTATTTAAAATGCCCAGGAATGGCTGTATTTTGGGTTTATCTGTCTTTGCTAAGAGTTTAAGATGAAGCAGTAAAACTGACTTTTGTTTCTATCTATTGTTAACAGTCAGCTGAGATTTTATGGGAGTCATTTCTGGGGAAACTTGAGAGCAGCTTCTCAGTTCTGCTAGTGCCATTTGCGCTAGGTGATTCCAGATCTTGCTTGACCATGTGGCTTCTCTCAGAAGCATCAGGAATATCTCCCTTCTCTGATGACTCTCTTCTTCGTAGAAAATGCACTGATTGGCTTTCTGTTCTCCAGGGGCCTCATTAATCTTCCTGATCAGGAGTTTATGTGGCTGAGAGTTGCAAAGTTCTTTAGAGAAGTCTCCTGTTCCCTGGATACAAACTGACTCAGAGGGCAAGAGCCAAAATTTGTTTTATTGTCCCTTTTCATTTAAATTAAATTTTAAATCTTAATCTTAAACATCCAGCAAATAAATTTTAACAGCCTTATATTAAGAGTACTGTGCTTTAATGTCTATAATTTAAAATTATTTATCTTTTTATTATTTGGGACCTGTATTTTTCTGTCTTGTAGGTGATGCCTTATTATCTCAAATTAACCAATGTTGTGTTCAAAAGCAACTCTTTTGTAAAACACTAACAGGGAATCTTTAGTTAACTTATAAGGAAATTACAAAATAAAATTAACAAGAGTAAAAATACTTAGTTCGTGTAATAGCTACCCTGAATTTTTGGCTGAGTTATAAATTATATCCCCTTTTTGAGATCCTAGTAATCTTGACAGAAAAAAAAAAAAACTTCTGAACGTAACTTTAAATTAAATAACATCTGACCTACTACTTTCGTAGTTATTCTCACATGTTGTAAGATGAGACACAGAGCCTTATCTCAGGTAAGGCAGGGCTCTATATAAATCTTAAGTCTTTTAGTTCTAAAGCTGATCTTTTTTTTTTTTTTTAAATATCATCTTACACAGTTTACATAAATTGTTTGAGGTCACATGAACATTAGCTAACACCATATGATATCACATTTAAAACATGAATTAAAGAAAGGCTGAAAGTTTTTAACCTTTACATAGATTAGGCGCTCATTAACTTAAAAATATATTTAAATTTTTCCCCAATGTAAAAAGTAACATAAAACTTTACATATCTTATTGATAACAAGTAAATAAATCCCCAATATATATATATTTTTTTACCATACAACTTCAGAACACCAGCTTGATGTAATGCTCTTTTAAAGTTTCTACCTTACAGACTTGTATACCTGGAAGATATGAGCACATTAATAGCATCACAATGACATTGATGTTTTTACATTAACCAAATTTAGCTTTTAAAGAAATTCCAGTACAGTGCTCTAAAATAACAGTTCTTATTTAATCAGTTGTTTAATTTTTATGGTTGCTTGCTCTAGAAAAATAAAATAAACACAATGTTATGGGTAAACTTTTGTTTTCAGAAATTTGTGTCGCTTTATCACATGACTGATTTTTACAATCTTATACAGACTTTAGAACAAACTTATACAGACCTTACTAAATCAATCAGATATCTAATAAAAGTACTCATGAATGAGTAATCCCATATCAAATTTACTTCACTTATTTATCAAAATATTAGAGAAATGTATTGAACAGTGTAAACCATTTTTTTGTTAAAGGAAAAGTCCTAGAACCAAGGCATATTAGACATTTTATAGACATTAATATTTTATTAGATTTTTGAGCAGCTAGAAAAACCTGTAAGCTTAAATTTAAAGACATTTATTGTTATTTGTTTATCCAAATTTAAAGTGAACCATTTAACTCACGTGAATTAAAGATCTTCGAATCCACTTTTTAAAATTTGTTTTTATGAGTGCTTTTTTTTAATGATCGCTCCTTATATATGTTAATTTGTATATCATATATATGATATACGAACATATAGATATATGGACATACAACACATAACAAAAGTGTGCACAAATAATAATAGTAAGGCCTTGTAGCTTTTCACAGGTGAAATCTCCATTGTAATGTTTCAGAACTCCACTGTTGGTCAAAGATAGAACTGATGAGAAAAATATTAACCTAGTTCTCTAGGATCAAAATAATGAGCCCAAAAAAATACAGAATCTAAGGAAAAAAATGAGAGTCCTAGAAAAAATGACTGGCCAGTAATTAGTAAATACCATACGATTTACCTTTTTTTTTCCCACTTAGACATCAGATCAGTCTCCTACTGAACTTGCAGGCTTCTTTCATTTACATTTCAACATAAGTCCTGGCTGAGTTCTGGAAGGAGCTGGACAAAACTGCTATTCTGAGCGGACACCTCAGGCCTAAGGCACTTTTACCATAATTTTCAGGTGAGGATGTTGAAAATTATGATACAATTTTAAGATACAATTCAAAATTTTATACCTTAACATCTTGTTTTGTCAACAGATACCATACTATGATTTACTATCCTTGTCCAAATTAATGCACTGACACACTGTGATATTTTCCCAGGCTACCCAATTAAAAATTGGTGAAAAAAAAGACTAAATGTTTGGGAAGTTACTTGCCAACTTGGAAGTAGAATTCTTTAGTTTTCCATTTTAAGTATTTAAGTTCTCTGGCATGAATTATCTGAAATCATAAACTAAAAAATTACCTAAACCCGACTTTTAAGTGCAAGATTGAGCAATGCTACAAAAACCCATCCAGATACCATATTGTTACAATAAAACATCATCATTTAGACACACATTCAGCTAAGATCATTCCCAAGAAACAATTTATAATATCAACACATTATTGCACATGTCTTAAATGGCCAGAAACAAAGACAAAATACAGACAGAAAGGAGCTCCAGACTATGGCTGACAGGACAGAAGCCTTTAAAACAGCAGATAAGAGAAAAATCTCCTATACCAGTGGCATGATAGATGTCCCCACAAGGGCATCAGATGTTTTCACAGAGGGGCAACCTGAAATGTAATATCAAAGGTCTCCATGGTGACTTTACTGCATTTAGTGTCTCCTTTTTCTTTTTCTCTTTTTTAAGAAAACAGAGGTGGCATAATACTTACAGTGCAGGGAAGGAAGGAGGGAATTTACTGAAGCAACAGGACTTCGGCAGCTGCTGGGAGTCCCTCAGTCCCGTCTTTTACTTACAGGATTAGCTCCTCTGGTTTGGTTCCACCCCAAGCACGCTGAATCTCCTAACATTTCAGTAGTCAGCTCTCAAAAATTCCGAGGTCGGGGGGGTATCAAAATTCGTAACTTAAATTTCGGTTCTGGACCTTGAAGCCAATTAATACCAATTTAATATAAGGACAGGGTTTGAGAAAAAGTAAAAGGGAGGTTTACTGCTTTGATAACAAAGGATAATAACAGGGGACTCTGTCCAAAGTTGTGACTCTCTTGATCTGGAGGGACAAGGGGTTTTAAAGGAGCTTCACTTGTTAACCTGGGAGATACTCAGTTATTAGGTCTCCAGCAGGCATTGCCCTCTGCAGTGGGTGTGCTCCAGACAGCCAGCTAGGGGCTTCTCTCATCCTGCTTAACAAAGGGGGGTATAGTGCATCACATTTCTTTAAAACACAGTCCAAAGGGGTGACAGGCTTACATGCTTTATTACCCATTTTCACGTCCAATATCCTTAAGTTTTTACCACAGAAATCACACAACAAAACGCACAAAAACAAACAAATAAAAAACATTTAGAACACAGAACAAAACACAAAAAAAACAGAAACTCGGCGAATAAACAGAAAACCAGAGGAGCAATGCAGCTTCTTGCTAAAGCTCCGGGGTAGGAGCTCCTGCGTGCCAGTCGGCACCTCTCTACACTTTCAGAGGTATTCCCTACATAAAAGAACAGAGGATAGAAGGATTCCTATTACTGTCCCGGACAGGAGTATATGTGAGCCTTCCCAGGCCACCTCTCTGTCATCAGAAGAGTACTCCCTTAACCGGATATCAGATGTTATAAAGGTCCCTCTTACCTATGAAGGCCTCCTCCACCAGGTGCTTGATAATAGTTTTAGTGCGATGGTTCACTGCAGTGATCCACGGACTGAAGGCTCATTCCAAGGCCTTGGAACTTGTCTCTCCAGCCTGGAGTCCTGGAGGATAGGCCAGCTTCAGAATTTCCAGCAGTCTGGCTTTGTGATCTGGTCGGGTCATGTTGCTGGGGAACTCCAAAATGTTAGTCCAGGACACAAGAAAAGACCACTGACTCCAATTAAAATCAAATTAAGGCAAGCTTAATATTTCAACCAGCCAGGCTGCCTCTCCCTCTCAAAATGGCGGGAACAAGACATCAACCCCACCTTTCCTACAGCCCAGCTTTATAGCCCAGAAAGTTACACAAAAGGGGGGTTACAGAAAACAGAACTTTGACAAGCATCACACTAATTGTAGTTTACATTTGATTTTCTGGCCCCAGCATCAGAAATTATGAGGACCATTAGAGCCTCAGAGAGGGTCATTGTCTGGCCAGGGAAGGCGAATATTTATGAGGTGTCATTAAAGTTTCAGAGAGGGCTGTTATCTGGTCAGAGAGCCAGGCATGGGTGAGTTCAAAACATGGTCAGGCATTCTAAGCAGGTTCAGAATTTGCAGTAATTTATAGTAAAGCAAAAATTATCTTTTCATGGCTTTGTGGCAAGATGGCTCACAATTTTAATGAAAGATCATGTTGGGTGATAAACCCTGTCCCCTACTTTTGGAAAATCCTCTACCACCTCCAAGGTTGTGAACTCCTGAGCATTTTCCATTCCAGATATGTATTCACAGAATTTCTAACTCTTCTTCTCTAATTGCGTCTTACTTGGGGCGAAGTTAATGTCAAGCCATTGTTCTGGATGAGAGTGGGAAGAATATTGTGCTGCACATAATTGCATACACATTGGATTCACTTTCCAATTTTCCAATTGAAATACTGAATTCCTGACAATAACCCATACCCTTCTAGACGCTAACTACAAATACTAATATGATGGAGAAAAATAACCCAAACGGAATTGAAATACAAGCAGTTCAGAGGAGGCATGGTGTATATTGGACTTGCCTTTTGCAAGATAAAAGGTAGGTGTTATAAATCTAGTCATTTTTTAATTGAAATAGTTTTATATGTGTATTAAAGTTAACAAATATGTGAATTCCTATCTCCCTTTCGCTGTAACCTATTCAGCACATTAATTTTTATATACACATATAGAATCCTACCTGATATCACACGTACATTTTTGTGAGGTGAATGACATTGCAGATACAAATTGTGAGAAGAGATTACTCCACCTAAATGCTGTTGGAACTGAAAATTCAAGCTAATGGTGAGCTTCCTAGTCGAATAACATTATACATAAATCCATGTCCAGTAAAATGAATATTTTTGGATCTGTGGATGATATATATTTCATGGTGAAATTCGATTGGCATATATAATTCTACTTTTGAATGTCTTTGTTTGTGTGTGTGTTTGTGTGTGTGTGTATATATATATATATATATATATATATATATATATATATATATAAAATAAATCTCCAGATTTTTCAAAATATGAAATATATGTGTCTTATATACACTCCCTAAATTCATTCATGTTCATGTATGTGGATTAATAATCAACTTTTCACAAGATTATTCTCAGAAATATTCATCCACCTGAAATACATATTTGTTTCCTAGTACTGAAAACTAACTTCAGTGAAAGGTGCAAACAAATCCTAGTATTTCTACATTAACTGACCTAGTTTAACATCAATGCTAGTAGATTCCTATGGGACATGATGTGTATTTTGACATTAATTATTATTCAACACTGGTACATTACTATTTCTTCAGTTTATGCACATCATAGGATATATATTTCATCCACTACTTAGCAAATTTATAGGCATTTGTTTCACTTTCAATCACTTCTTGCTCCAGAACACATGTATTTCCCTATGTTTCTTGACTGGTCTTTTCATGAGACTTTTTTCAAATATATTATTTTCAATTTCCATGATCAATTTTTAAGCAAAACTCACACATCCTTCATGATAAAACATAACCCTAAGATGACCATTAGATATATAACTGGTTGGAATGATTGATTGTGCATCTTTATAATATTTCTTATATATTTTCAGATATCCATTCAATCCATTATTTAAAGTGGATCCAGTTATATTATTTATTCCCAGTATGGTCTATTCATGCGTTATTGCTATATTCATAGACAGAGGGTATATCTATTTGTACCCCAATACAAATTTATATGTCTTCAAAATATTGCTCCTGGAAATGGTGGAAGAAATACTCATGTCACGTGATATATATACATTTTATCACAGAAATATTCTGGACACAAAAAGCAAAGGTCACACTTTCAATTGTACCAAAGCCTAAATGGAAAGTGAGCATGGATTACTAAAAACATCTATGTCCAGGTTGCCTAATGCTCTCAAATGTCAATCCTATTGGTTACTACATATTTGTTTCTTCCTAAGATTATATATTCAACCTCAAGCCTGTTGAAAATGTCTAATCCTATCACTCACTTTGTACTTTGCTTGATTTCCTAATGTCTTTATTGATATCTGCTTTCCCTCATATTTTCCCCAGTTCATCATTGTGACTGACTCTTCACATGTGCTGACATTAACACTCACTCTCTAACCGAAACCCTATTGCTAAAGAACTTTTTGTCCAAATCCTATACTCACTCTTCATTCTAAACCTAACAACTACCTTCCTCATCGTACTGAATATTGCTTTTTGACTGGATGTTCTCTTCAACATTCAATCATCCAAGGTACAAGGTCCTATGCCATTGTATATTGATTTATCTGAGACAACTGTGCAGCACATAACTCAAAGCTAAGTATACCACTTAAGGGTCCAATTCCCTTCTGGGCTTCAAATCTTTCCTAATTTTCTGCTTTCATACTTATATTTCACCTATATACTCTTGTAAATATCGAAGGTTGCCAATACCATTATTCATCCCGCAAAATGATTCCTAACCCAAATCAAACATGTTATTAACCCTAAACATACACTGTTCCATCAATATAACTTACAGAAGAGCAGGGACAGAGTTGGTCTTACAATACAGGAAAGTAGGGGACATTCCACCTTCTGAGAACCTCAAAGATCCATGGAGAAATGATCCTTGGAGAAGATTTATGCAGCTATGTTGGACCTGAGAGAGCAATAGAAATCTTCCATGGCAAACAACCTGGTCAGGATGAATTGATGGGTCTAAGTCAGCCTCTCTTTTCTTATTGTAAAGAAGTTGGAAGAAACCAGGCCTATGTGGAGAGCTGTACCTGGGTGCCTAAAGTTGATATTCCATTCTAACTTCTGAATGTGTCAGAGGATGTTGGGGCAGCCTCCATCTCATGGGACCCTTGGAAGCAACTGTTAGGACAAAGTGGTTTTCAAGGCAGTGACCTCATTCAGTTCCTGAAGGAAGTGACCTCTCCTCACTTCCTTGGTGATTGAATTCTCTGAACTTGGGATCCAGGAAGCCAGGCACCCAGAGACAGTCCCAGTCCTAGTCCCATTGGGCTAACTTGTTTGCTTTTTCCAAGGACAGAGTCAGTCTTTCTTGGTACCTACTGATGTGAGGATGGCCAATTGCCAGCAGAGCTCTGAAGAGGCACCTTCCCTGAGAAAGCAGGAAGTGGCTCACCGCTGTCTCCTGACAACTTCACATAGTTGGCCAAGGAGACCAGATCTGAGAGAGGACAGGCCATTTCAGGGGAACATAATATGGCCCACCAGTCAGAAGACACTCTGGATAGTCACAGACCTACTTGGGGGAAGGAGGTGGCTTTGCCGTTGTGGGTGTGAGTTTGTGGTTTTTTTCTCATGTTCTGAGAATAGGTAGGAAAGGCGTTTTTTCTGGTGTGGAGTGGACTGTTTCTAGTAAGTCCTTTGACATTGTGAGGGTTTCTATGTCTGTGTATCCCACTGTATCCGTGGTTGTAGACATTAGAAAAGAGAATGCATCAATGGATTTGTTTTCTCTAGTAGAAAGCTTCCCCACATTAATACTGCCTAATAGATTAATGGACTTCACTTTGCCTTATGGATGGGCAACACCTACTGTCTTCTTAAGTTACTGTTTTCTTCGTGAATTCTGGCCACTCTACAGAATACGCTCATGGTTTTGTGTCCCAGATATGTAACACCACAAGGCTCTGTGACATGGCCATGTACTGGATAGCTGAAGAGATTGAGAGCATCTCAGAAAACTCAGATATCAGTGTGACCAGTAAAGTCTCAGTGAAGAAACCCTTCTTGGGCCATTTGCTTACTTGTGTTTCAATTACCCTGAATGTCAGGAAGGTCTTTGCCTCATGCCAACCCTTTGTGAAGCCTGAAGAAAACTGTTTTCATATGGAAATGAATGGGCTTCACCTGTGGCTCTTTGCTTAATTGCTTTGGAATGGGATGTGTCTGAATCAGTCTCTGGTCCTTGTGTGAGGCTGTCACTTAGATTCTCAGCACCCAATGGATCTAAAGAAAAATCCCATGTGCTTCCCAAACCGAAATGGCCAAAAGAGAAGTCATTGTGGATGAATTTTTTTGCCTTCTTGTTTTAGGTTCCTGACCTCCATTAAGTGAGAATAGGGATTCTTTGGATTAAATGAGTTCTTCAAATCCCTGCAGAGGCTTGCCCATATGTGCTTGGGTTTTCTCATGACTCCAAATCACATAAAGAATCTATACCTCACAGCCAGTAGGCCTCAAATTGGAGAAGCAGAACACTTTAACAGCAGGAATATTTGATCACTCCAGGTTCACAGGAGGAGTGTCCAGGCCACCATGATTTTAGGCAAATGAGGGGCAAGTGAGCTTATTTTGGACACTTTCTTAGGCTGTGCCCCTCATAGAAATCTCCAGCCAGAGGTTATGATGAGTGTCTATATGGAAGAAGATGAGGGCCCTGTGGGAGTGTTTTGATTTTAATTGTGGTCATTTTTGTGGTGGTTGGAAGGAATGACTGGTTCCACCTGGGCTTGAACTCTGGCGTGATTCCCCTTAGAGACTGAGTTCCGGAATTGAACTCAGAGAAGTATTGCCATGAATTGTGTTGGGATTTTAGAAGGCCATGCATGAGACTCACCCATGGAAACTGAGATCTAGGCCCAGGGTGTCTTTCCACAAACCAATGGGAACCTCAGCCAGGATATCACATGATTTTATTCTGAAAGATTGGCAGGTATAGTTGAGAGTCAAAACACACATGGACCTCACATTGTAGGCCTCAATTTGCCTGGCTTCATGTGACCTTTTGGCAACTCTTTGAGAAGCCTTGCCTGTGAGTGTTCTCCAGAGCTTTCATTGAAATGAGCTTTCTCAACACTTAATGGTTCCTGAATGATTTGAAACCCACAGTGCCTCCAACTTAATCTTTGAAAAATGGCTAGATAAATACCATGAAATTTTTGAAATTTCCATGACCAGGTGGCACTGGAGAATCTTTGGAAGTCCTGTGGTTGATCATGTGTATACCAGAGAATGCCTTGTTTTACTGGGTTTTATGAAAATGGTGTAGAACAGAGATGCCAGTAATTTGTATCCTGCTGATTAGTGGGCCTAGAGCAGTGGTGGGCAGGTGTGTGATAAAACACCATGGTGGGGCCATGTGGATCGGCCATTGGCTTCCAAACGGATTATGACTGACATAGTGCAGAAATCAGACACTTATATGTAAAGGCATTTTTTATATGGAGAGGTTTCAGGGCAATGTTCAGAATCAGTTTACTATGGTTATTGGGGCAAGCTGTGTGGGATAGAAGCCTGGTTGGTGCATTCTCCTGCAGACCCTGACCCACCACACGTGACAGAACTCCCTTCAGCAGTGTATCCTAGTAGAACTCCTTGTATTTGGTGAAGCAAATACCAAATTCCCAGTTCAGCAGCAAGAAACACCACGAAAAGTGGAGGATGACCAAATGTCTTCACAGTCCACACGAGGAGACACTTAGCCTCCAGTGGCCACAGTTTACATACAAAGAGAGAATTCAGCACTGCTGCCTCATGGTCATTGGAATATAAGAAACCATGTCTTCCAGGTCACATAGATGCAGACCCATTTTGATGGTCTCACTACAAAGGAAGTTAAAGCTCATGACAACAACATATATTTCAAGTGTCCAACCTCAGAGGCACTTTTCCAAGAAGTCTTAGGCCAGCAGAGCTCCATGTTTGTGGAGTGTTTACACTGTTCTTTACTTTTGGAAACTCCTCTACCACCACCAAGGTTGTGAACTCCCGAGCATATTCCATTCCAGATATGTATTCACAGATTTTCACACTTTTCTACTCTAATTGTGTCTTACTTGGGCCAAGGTAATATCAAGGCATTGTTCTGAATGTGAGTGGGAAGATTTTTGTGTAGCACATATTTACATACACATTCGATTCATTTTTCAATTTTCTATTTGAAATACTGAAGCCCTGAAACTAACACATACCCTACTATACTCTGACTAATAATTCTAATATGATGGTGAAAAATAACCCAAACAGAATAGAAATACAAGCAGTTCAGAGGAGGCATGGTGTATTGTTACAATTGCCTTTTGCATTATATAGTGTAGGAGTTATAAATCTAGTCATTTTTTTGTTGAAATAGTTCTACATGTGTTTTTAAAATTAACAAATATGTGAATTCCTGTCTCCCTTTCTCTGTAGCCAATTCAGCACATGTATTTTTATATGCACAAATAGAATTCTACCTGGTACCACACGTACATACTTGTGAGGTAACTGAATTGGCAGATGCAAATTGTGAGAAAGGATAACTCCTCCTAAATGCTGTTGGAACTAAAAATTCAACCTATGGGTGAGCTTCCTAGTTGAATAACATTATACATTAATCCATGTTCAGTAAAATGAATATTTTTCGATCTGTGGATTATATATATTTCATGATGAATTTCGATTGGCATATATATTGCTACTTTTTTTCTTTTATTGGTTGCTCAAAACATTAAAAATCTCTTGACATATAATATTTCATACATTAGATTCAAGTGGCTTATGAACTCCCATTTTTAGCCCAAATAGAGATTACAGAATCACATCGATTACACATCCACATTTTTACATAATGCCCTATTAGCTACTGTTGTATTCTGCTACCTTTCCTATACTCTACTATCTCCCCACCCCTTCCTTCCGATCTTCTCTTTTTTCCCCATCTACTGTAATTTATTTCACTCCATGTTTATTTTCCCATTCCACTCACAACAATATGTAATTTTGTGTAACAATGAGGGTCTCCCTCCATTACCATGCAATTTCCCTTTTCTCTCACTTACCCTCCCACCTCATGTCTCTGTTTAAAGTTAATCTTTTCTTCCTGCTATTGCTCCCTGCTCTGTTCTTAGTTGCTCTCATTATATCAAAGAAGACATTTGGTATTTATTTTTTAGGGATTGGCTATCTTCACTAAGCATAATCTGCTCCAGTGCCATCCATTTTTCTGCAAATTTTATGATTTTGTCATTTGTTAGTGCTGCGTAATACTCCATAGTGTATAAATGCCACATTTTTTTATCCATTCATCTATTGAAGGGCATCTGGGTTGGATCCACAGTGTATCAATTGTGAATTGTACTGCTATGAAAATCCATGTGGTAGTATCCCTGTATTACTCTCTTTTAAGGTCTTCAGGGAATAGTCCGAGAAGGGCAATAGCTGAGTCAAATTGTGGTTCCATTCACAGCTTTCCCAGGAATCTCCATACTGCTTTCAAAATTGGCCACACCAGTTTACAGTCCCACCAGCAATGTACAAGAGTATCTTTTACCCCACATCCTTGCCAGCACTTGTTGTTGTTTGACTTCATATTGGCCACCAATTTACTGGAGTGAGATGGTATCTTAGGGTGATTTTGATTTGAATTTCTCTGACTGCTAGAAATGGTGAGCATTTTATTATGTACTTGATGAATGATTGTATGTCTTCCTCTGAGAAGTGTCTGTTCAAGTCCTTGACCCATTTGTTTATTGGGTTATTTGTTATCTTATTGTCTAATTTTTTGAGTTCTTTGTATATTCTGGATATTAGGCCTCTATCTGAAGTGTGAGGAGTAAAAATTTGTTCCCATGATGTATGCTCCTTATTTACCTCTCTTATTCTTTCTCTTGCTGATAAAAAACTTTTCAGTTTAAGTAGTCCCATTTGTTGATTCTTGTTATTAACTCTTGTGCTATGGATGTCATATAAAGGAATTTGGAGCCCGACCCCATAATATGTAGATCAGAGCCAACTTTTTCTTCTATCAGACACAGAGTCTTTGATTTGATATCTAGCACCTTGATCCACTATGAGTTAACTTTTGTGCATGGCGAGAGAAAGGAATTCAGTTTCATTTTGTTGCACATGGATTTCCATTTTTCCCAACACCATTTGTTGAAGATACTATATTTCCTCCATTGCATGCTTTTAGCTCCTTTATCAAATATAAAATAGTTGTAGCTTTTTGGATTAATCTCTGTGTCCTCCATTCTGTACCATTGGTCCACCCGCCTGTTTTGGTACCAGTACCATGCTGGTTTTTTTTTAATTAATTTTATTGTAGGTTGTTCAAAACATTTCATAGTTCTTGATATATCATATTTCACACTTTGATTCAAGTGGGATATGAGCTCCCATTTTTACCCCATATAGAGATTGCAGAATCACATCAATTGCACAACCATTGATTTACATATTGCCATTCTGGTGACTGTTGTATTCTGTTGCCTTTCCTATCCTCTACTATCCCCCCTCCCCCCTCCCCTCCCCTCTTCTCTCTCTACCTCCTCTACTGTAATTCATTTCTCCCCCTTATATTTTTCCTCCTTTCCCCTCACTTTCTCTTGTATGTAATTTTGTATACCCCTGAGGGTCTCCTTCCATTTACATGCAATTTTCCTTCTCTCTCCCTTTCCCTCCCACCTCTCATCCCTGTTTAATATTAATCTTCTTCTCATGCTCTTCGTCCCTACTCTGTTCTTAGTTACTCTCCTTATATCAAAGAAGATATTTGGCATTTGTTTTTAAGGGATTGGCTAGCTTCACTTAGCATAACCTGCTCTAATGCCATCCATTTCCCTCCAAATTCTATGATTTTGTCATTTCTTAATGCAGAGTAATATTCCATTGTGTATAAATGCCACATTTTTTTATCCATTCTTTTATTGAAGGACATCTATGTTGGTTCCACAGTCTTGCTATTGTGAATTGTGCTGCTATGAACATGGATGTAGCAGTGGCCCTATAGTGTGCTCTTTTTAGGTCTTTAGGGAATAGACCGAGAAGGGGAATAGCTGGATCAAATGGTGGTTCCATCCCGAGCTTTCCAAGAAATCTCCATACTGCTTTCCAAATTGGGCGCACCAATTTGCAGTCCCACCAGTAATGTACAAGAGTACACTTTTCCCGACATCCTCGCCAGCACTTGTTGTTGTATGACTTCCTAATGGCTGCCAATCTTACTGGAGTGAGATGGTATCTTAGGGTGGTTTTTATTTGCATTTCTCTGACTGCTAGAGATGGTGAGCATTTTTTCATATACTTCTTGATTGATTGTATGTCCTCCTATGAGAAATTTCTGTTCAGTTCCTTGGCCCATTTGTTGATTGGGTTATTTGTTATCTCATTGTCTAATTTTTTTAGTTCTTTGTATATTCTGGATATTAGGGCTCTGTCTGAAGTGTGAGGAGTAAAGATTTGTTCCTAGGACGTAGGCTACCTATTTACCTCTCTTATTGTTTCTTTTGCTGAGAAAATAACTTTTTAGTTTGAGTAAGTCCCATTTGTTGGTTCTAGTTATTAACTGTTGTGCTATGGGTGTCCTATTGAGGAATTTGGAGCCCGACCCCACAGTATGTAGATCATAGCCAACTTTTTCTTCTATCAGACGCCATGTCTCTGATTTGATATCACGTTCCTTGATCCACTTTGAGTTAACTTTTGTGCATGGTGAAAGAAAGGGATTCAGTTTCATTTTGTTGCATATGGATTTCCAGTTTTCCCAACACCATTTGTTGAAGATGCTAGCCTTCTTCCATTGCATGCTTTTAGCCCCTTTATCGAATATAAGATAGTTGTAGTTTTGTGGATTGGTTTCTGTGTCCTCTATTCTGTACCATTGGTCCACCCGCCTGTGTTGGTACCAGTACCATGCTGTTTTTGTTTCTATTGCTCTATAGTATAGTTTGAAGTCTGGTATAGCTATACCGACTGATTCACACTTCCTGCTTAGCAATGTTTTTGCTATTCTGTGTCTTTTATTTTTCCATATGAATTTCATGATTGCTTTCTCTATTTCTACAAGAAATGCCATTGGGATTTTGATTGGCATTGCATTAAACCTATTGAGAACTTTTGTTAATATCGCCATTTTGATGATGTTAATTCTACCTATCCATGAACAGGGTATATTTTTCCATCTTTTAAGATCTTCTTCAATTCTCTCTTTAGGGTTCTATAGTATTCATTGTATAAGACTTACACCTCTTTTGTTAGGTTGATTCCCAAGTACTTTTTTTTTTCTGAGGATATTGTGAATGGGGTGGTTGTCCTCATATATATTTTAGAGGATTTGTCGCTGATATACAGGAATGCCTTTGATTTATGCGTGTTGATTTTATATCCTGCCACTTTGCTGAATTCATTTATTAGCTCTAATAGTTTCTTTGTAGACCCTTTTGGGTCTGCTAGGTATAGAATCATGTCATCTGCAAATAGTGATAATTTGAGTTCTTCTTTTCCTATTTTTATGCCTTTAATTTCTTTTGTCTGTCTAATTGCACTGGCCAGTGATTCGAGAACTATGTTGAACAGAAGTGGTGAGAGAGGGCATGCCTGTCTTGTACCAGATTTTAGAGGGAATGCCTTCAGTTTTTCTCCATTCAGAATGATGCTAGGCTGAGGCTTAGCATAGATTTCTTTTACAATATTGAGGTATGTTCCTGTTATCCCTAGTTTTTCCAGAGTTTTGAACATAAAGGGATGCTGTACTTTGTCGAATGCTTTTTCCGCATCTATCGAGATGATCATATGGTTCTTATATTTAAGCCTATTGATGTGGTGAATAACATTTATTGATTTTCGTATATTGAAACAACCTTGCATCCCAGGGATAAATCCTACCTGATCATGGTGCACAATTTTTTTGATATGTTTTTGTATCCGGTTCGCGAGAAGTTTATTGAGCATTTTTGCATCTAGGTTCATTAGAGATATTGGTCTGTAGTTTTCTTTCTTTGGAATGTCTTTGTCTGGTTTAGGAATCAGGGTGATGTTGGACCCATAGAATGAATTTGGAAGTTCTCCCTGTTTTTCATTTTCCTGAAATAGCTTGAAAAGTATTGGTATTAGTTCCTCTTTAAAGGTTTTGTAAAACTCTGCTGTATACCCATCCGGTCCTGGGCTTTTCTTAGTTGGTAGTCTTTTGATGGTTTCTTTATTTCCTCAGTTGATATTCGTCTGTTTAGGTTGTCAATATCCTCCTAACTCAATCTGGGCAAATCATATGACTTAAAAAATTTATCGATGCCTTCACTATCTTCTAATTTATTGGAGTATAAGGATTCAAAATAATTTCTGATAATCTTCTGTATTTCTGAAGTGTCTGTTGTGATATTGCCTTTTTCATCCCATATGCGAGTAATTTGAGTTCTCTCTCTTCTTCTCTTCATTAGCGTGGCTAAGGGTCTGTCAATTTTATTTATTTTTTCAAAGAACCAACTTTTAGTTTTGTCAATTTTTTCAATTGTTTCTTTTGTTTCAATTTCATTAATTTTTGCTCTGATTTTAATTATTTCTGGTCTTCTACTTTTTTGCTGTTGTTTTGCTCTTCTTTTTCTAGGACATTGAGTTGAAATATTAGATCATTTATTTGTTGGTTTTTTTCTTTTTTTAAGGAATGAACTCCAAGCAATAAATTTTCCTCTTAGAACTGCTTTCAATGTGTCCCATAGATTCCGATATGTTGTGTCTGTGTTCTCATTTATTTCTAAGAATTTTTTAATATCCTCCTTGATGTCTTCTATAACCCATTTATCATTCAGTAACCTATTTTTCATTCTCCAATTGATGCATGATTTTTCCTCACTTCTTTTATCGTTGATTTTCAATTTCATTTCATTATGTTCAGATAAGATGCATGGTATTATCTCTACTCCTTTATATTGTCTAAGAGTTGCCCTGTGACATAATATATGATCTATTTTTGAGAAGGATCCAAGTGCTGCTGAGAAAAAAGTGTAACTGCTTGATCTTGGGTGGTATATTCTATATATGTCAATTAAGTCTAGGTTATTAATTATGTTATTGAGTTCTATAGATTCCTTATTCAACTTTTCTTTGTAAGATCTATCCAGTGGTGAGAGAGGTGTGTTGAAGTCTCCCATAATTATTGTATGGTGGTCTATTAGACTCTTGAACTTGAGAAGAGTTTGTTTGATGAACATAGCTGCACCATTGTTTGGGGCATATATATTTATGATTGTGATGTCTTGTTGGTGTATGGTTCCCTTGAGCTGTATGTAGTGTCCCTCTTCATCCCTTTTGATTAACTTTGGCTTGAAATCTATTTTATTTGATATGAGTATGGACACTCGTGCTTGTTTCCGAAGTCCATAAGAGTGATATGATTTTTCCCAACCTTTCACCTTCAGTCTATGTATGTCTTTTCCTATCAAATGCGTCTCCTGAAGGCAGCATATTGTTGGGTCTTGTTTTGTGATCCATTCTACTAGCCTGTGTCTCTTAATTCGTGAGTTTAAGCCATTTACATTTAGGGTTATTATTGAGATATGGGTTGTTCTTCCAGTCATATTGGTTTATTTATGTTACTAAACATGGTTTGTTTTCCTCTTTGATTATTCCCCCTCTTTACTGTACTCCCTCCCACTGTTGGTTTTCATTGTTATTTTCCATTTCCTCTTCCTGCAATGTTTTGCCGAGGATGTTTTGAAGAGATGGTTTTCTAGCTGCAAATTCTTTTCACTTTTGTTTATCATGGAAGGTTTTAATTTCATCTTCCATACTGAAGCTTAATTTTGCTGGATACACAATTCTTGGCTGGAACCCATTTTCTTTCAGTGTTTCAAATATGTTATTCCAGGATCTTCTAGCTTTCAGAGTCTGTGTTGAAAGATCAGCTGTTATCCTGATTGGTTTACCCCTAAATGTAATCTGCTTCCTTTCTCTTGTAGCTTTTAAAATTCTCTCCTTATTCTGTATGTTGGGCATCTTCATTATAATGTGTCTAGGTGTGGATCTCTTATGATTTTGCACATTCGGCATCCCGTAGGCTTCTAGGATATGGGATTCTGTCTCATTCTTCAAGTCTGGGAAGTTTTCTCATATTATTTCATTGAATAGATTTCTCATTCCTTTTGTTTGGAACTCTATACCTTCCTGTATCCCAATGACTCTTAAGTTTGGTCTCTTTATGTTATCCCATATTTCTTGAATGTTCTGCTCATGGTTTCTTAACAGCTTTGCTGAGCTGTCTATGTTCTTCTCCAGTTGAAATACTTTGTCTTCATTTTCTGATGTTCTATCTTCTAAGTGTTCTACTCTGCTGGTAGTATTCTCAATTGAGTTTTTAATTTGGTTTATTGTTTCCTGCATTTCCAGGATTTCTGTTTGTTTGTTTTTTATAACCTTGATCTCCCTGTATAATTGATCTTTTGCTTCTTGTATTTGTTTATGTAATTCATTTTCGAAGTGGTAGAAGTGGTCTTTCATTGTCTGATTATGCAGTCTAATGTCTTCCTTGAGACTCCAGATAATCTGGAGCATGTATATCCTGAATTCGTTATCTGACATTCCATCTGCTGCAGATATTACCTCTTCTAAAGTTGAGTTGACCTGCATTGCTTGTGGTCCTTTCTTTCCTTGTCTTTTCATACTGATCGCGTTTCTTTCTGCTTGGTGAAACTGTTGTGTTATTGATTTTCCCCCTATATATTTATATTGCTCTTGTATAGTTGCAAAGTCTCCCTCGCAGGCTTTGGCGGTGGTTCTGCCCCTCCTCCAATTGGGGCAATGTGCCTACTACGCCGGCAGGCTGCTGTGCCTCTACTTTCGGTGGGCCTGTTCTTTTGGTGGTCACAGGTTCGCCTACCTTGCAGGCGTGAGCAGCGGCTCTGCATCTCCGCTGGCCGCTAGGCCTGTTCTGTCTGTCGTTTGTAGGTCTGTCTACCTAACAGGTGCTGGTGGCGGCTCTGCCCCTCCCCCAACCGGGGTGATGTGTCAGACGGGCCACTGGGCCTGTTTTCTCAGTGGTCACCGTATCGCCTACCTTGCAGGTGGGTGGGGCAGCTATGCCCCTCTGCAGGTTTCTGGGCCTGACCTGCCGGTGGGTCGCAGGTCATTCATTTTTTAGTTCTAGTAGTTTTTGTACACCTTTTTGTGTCTTCTATGTATAGAATAATGTCACCCGAAAATAGTGATAATTTACGTTCTTATTTTCCTATTTTTATGCCTTTTATTTCTTTAGTATGTCTAATTGCTCTGGCCAGTGTTTCGAGAACTATATGGAATAGAAGTGGTGAGAGAGGGCATCCCTGTCTTGTTCCAGATTTTAGAAGAAATGCCTTCAATTTTTCTCCATTCATAATGATGCTAGCCTGAGGCTTAGCATAGATAGCTTTTACAATGTCGAGGTAACTTCCTGTTATCCCTATTTTTTCTAATGTTTTGAACATAAAGGGATGCTGTACTTTGTCAAATGCTTTTTTTGCTTCTATCGAGATGATCATATGGTTCTTATCTTTAAGTCTATTGATGTGGTGAATAACATTTATTGATTTCCGTATATTGAACCATCCTTGCATCCCAGCTATGAATCCTACATGATCATGGTGCATAATTTTTTTGATGTGCCTTTGTATTCGATTCACCAGAGTTTTATTGAGGATTTTTGCATGTAGGTTCATCAGATATATTGGTCTGTAGTTTTCTTTCTTTGAGGTGTCTTTTTCTGATTTCGGAATCAGCGTGATGTTGGCCTCATAGAATGAATTTGGAAGAGCTCCCTCTTTTTCTCTATGCTGAAATAACTTGAAAAGTATTGGTATTAAATCTTCTTTAAATGTTTTGTAAAACTCCGCTGTATAGCCATCCGTTCCTGGGCTTTTCTTAGTTTGTAGTCTTTTGATTGCTTCTTCTATTTCATCCATTGACATTGGTCTGTTTAAATTGTGTGTATCCTTTTGACTCAGTCTGGGAATATCATATGACTTAAGCAATTTATCGATGTCTTCACTATATTCTATTTTATTGGAATATAGGTTTTCTAAATAATTTCTAATTGTCTTCTGTATTTCGGAAGCATCTGTTGTAATATTGCCTTTTTCATCCCATATGTTAGTAATTTGAGTTCTCTCTTTTCTTCTCTTCATTAGCATGCCTAAGGGTCTGTCGAACATATTTATTTTTTCGAAGAACCACCTTTTAGTTTTGTTAATTTTTTCAATAGTTTCATTTGTTTCAATTTCGTTGATTTCTGCTCTGATTTTAATTATTTCTTGCTTTCTGCTACATTTTTTGTTGTTTTGCTCTTCCTTTTCTAGGGCTTTGAGTTGAAGTGTGAGCTCATTTATTTGTTCGTTTTTACTTTTTTTCAGGAATGACCTCCAGAAGATGAATTTCCCTCTTAAAACTGCTTTCATTGTGTCCCATAGATTCTGATATATTACGTCTGTATTTTCATGTATCTCTATGAATTTTTTGATTTCCTTCTTTATATCTTCTGTAACCCACTGATCATTCAGTAACATATTGTTCATTTTCCATGTGATGTAGGTTTTTTCCTTCCTTTTTTTATCATTGGTTTCCAGTTTCATTCCATTATGATCAGAAAAAATTCATGGTATTATCTCAACCCCTGTATATTTACTGAGGGTTGCCCTATGACATAATATATGGTCTATTTTTGAGAAGGATCCACGTGCTACTGAGAAAAAAGTATATCCACTTGATGATGATTGATATATTCGATATATGTCAGTTAAGTCTAGGTTATTGATTGTGATATTGAGTTCTATAGTTTCTTTATTCACTTTTGTTTGGAGGATCTGTCCAATGGTGAGAGAGGTGTGTTGAAGTCACCCATAATTATTGTGTTGTGGTCTATTTCATTCTGGAACTTGAGGTGAATTTGTTTTTTGAACATTGCAGCACCATTATTTGGTGCATAAATATTGATAATTTTTATGTCTTGTTGATGAATGGTTCCTTTTAACAGTATATAATGTCTTTTCTTATCCCTTTTGATTAAATTAGTCTTGAAGTCGATTTTATTCGATATGAGCATGGCCACCCCTGCTTGCTTATGGGGAGCGTTGCATGGTATATTTTTTCCAAAACTTGCACCTTCAGCCTGTGTATGTCTTTTCCATTCAGATGTGTCTCCTGGAGGCAACATATTGTTGGATTCATTTTTAATCCAAGTTACCAGCCTATGTTGCGTTATTGGAGAGTTTAAGCCATTAACATTTAGAGTCACTATTGATATATGGTTTGTACTGCCGCTCATGATTGATGATTCATCTTTTTTTTTTAATTTAGTTTGTTTCTCCATGATTAGCTTTTCCCCCACCCTCAGTCATTACTGAGGCACTTCCCACTGATGGTTTGGTTGTTGATTTTCATTTCTTCTTCGTGTATTGTTTTGCTCAAGATGCTTTGCAATGCTGGTTTTCTGGCTACAAATTCTTTTACCTTTTGTTTATCATGAAATATTTTTATTTCATCGTCATACCTGCAGCTTAATTTTGCTGGATACAGAATTCTTGGTTGGCATTCATTGTCTTTCAGTGTTTGAAATACGTTGTTCCAGGATCTTCTCGCTTTCAGCGACTGTGATGAAAAATCCATTCTCAACCTTATTGGTTTACCCCTTAATGTAATCTGCCTCCTTTCTCTTAGAGCTTTTAATATTTTCTCTTTGTTTTGTATATTGGATATCTTCATAACAATGTGTCTTGGTGTTGGTCTACTGTGATTTTGTGTGCTCCATGTCCTGTAAGCATGTCCAATTTGTATATCCATTTACTTTGTATTTCTGGAAATATTTCTGTAATTATTTCATTCAATAGATTACAAATTCCCTTGGTTTGATTCTGTGTACCTATCCAGATGACTCATTAATTTTTTTTTTTATGTTATCCCATATCTCTTGGATGTTTTACTCATGATTTTTTACCAGCCTTTCTGTGTTGGCTAGATTCATTTCAAGATGATATATTTTGTCTTCATTATCTTACATTCTGTCTTCTACTTGCTCCACAGTGTTAGTGATACTCTCAATTGACTTTTTAATTTGGTTTATCGTTTCCTTCATTTCTAGAATTATTGTTTGATTTTTTTATAATCTCTATCTCCTGATAAAGATGCATAACTTCTTCTTTTATCTGTTTATGTAATTCATTTTCAATGTGTTCTTTCACTGTTTGGATTTGCTGTCTCGTATCCTCTTTAAGTTTCAATTCCATCTGTCTAAGGTATTCCTTGAGTTCTTTATATCACCATTTTTCTGATGACTATAGGTCCTCCTGAATATTTTGGCTGTCCTTCGTTGTTTGTACTTATTTTCTTCCTTGATTTTTTGTGCTGCTCATGTTACTTCTTGCTCTGTTTGACTGTTGAGTTACTGCTTACTCTTATAAATTTATTTGATGCTTGGAAGAAAAGATATTAGAAGGAAAGGGAAGAAGTCACTAAAGAGAATGAGAGTAGGCAGGTAGAATTTGAGGATGGGGAAATCAGAAAATTGAAAAGAAATGATAAGACAAAAGAAAAAATAGAAAAGAAAGAAAGAAAGAAAAAAATTTAAAAATAATGATCATTTAAAAGATGTAAATTAAAGTTTAAAATAATAATAATAATAAAATAAAAATATTTAAAAAATGAAAACATATTAAAAAGTTAAAGTACAACAACAAAAAATATGAATTTACATAAAGAATCTAAACCCCACACTCAGTAGGCCTCAAGTTGGAGAAGTAGAGCAGTATTAACGCCAGGCCTATTTTTTCACTTCTGTTTCACAGGAAGGCAGTCCAGGCAACCCTTATGTTAGGCAAATGAGGGGCAAGGGAGCTTATTTTGGACACGGACGTGGGCTGTGTACCTCATGGAAACCTCCAGCCGGAGGTTATGATGAGTGTCTACATGGAAGAAGATGAGGGCCATGTTGGGGTGTTTTGGTTTTAACTGTGAACATTTGTATGGCCGTAGGAAGAGATGACTGGGTACACCTGGGCTTGAACTCTTGTGTGATTCAACATAGAGACTGAGTTCTGGAATTGACCTCAGAGAAGTATTGCCATGGATTGTGTTGGACGTTTAGAAGGCCATGCATGAGAGTCGCCCTTGGAAAGTGAGATCTACGCCCAAGTTGGCTTTCCACAGAGCAAAGGGAATCTCAGCCAGGATATCACATGATTTTATTCTGAAAAACTTGGCAGCCATAGTTGAGAGTGAAAACACACATGGACCTCACATTGTAGACCTCAATGGGCCTGGCTTCATGTGACCTTTTGGCCACCCTTTGGGAAGCCTTGCCTCTGAGAGTTCTCCAGAGCTTTCATTGAAATGAGCTTACTCAACATTTAATGGTTAATGAATGAATTGAAACCCACAGTGCCTACAACTTCTTCCTTGAATAATGGCTAGATGAATACCATGAAATTTTTGAAATTCCCAAGACTAGGTGTCACAGGAGAACCTTTGGATGTCCTCTAGCTGATCATGAGAATACAAGACATTGCCTTTATTGACTGGGTTTCATGAAAATGGTGTATAACAGAGATGCAAGTAAGTTGGAACCTGCTGAGTAGTGTTCCTAGAGCCGTGGTGGGCAGGTGTGTGATTAAATATCTCTGGTGTGGCCATGTTTATCTGCCATTGGTGTCCAAATAACTTGTGACTGACATTTTGCAGCCAGTAGACCCTTATATGTAAAAGAATCTTGTTATATGGAGAGGTTTCAGGGCAATGTTCAGAATCAGGTTGCTATGGTCAATGTTGCAAGCTATGTGGGATAGAAGCCTGGTTGGTGCATTCTCCAACAGAACCCAACCCACCACAACTGAAAGAACTCCCTACAGCACTGTGTCCCAGTTGAACTCTTTTTATTTCATGAAGCAAATACCACACTCCTAGTGCAACAGCAAAAAACACCACAAAGAGTGGAGGATGACCAAATGGCTTCACAGTCCAGATGAGGAGACACTTGCCCTCAGTGGCCACAGTTTACCTACAAAGAGAAAATTCAGCACTGCTGCCTCATGTTCATCAGAAAATAAGAAACCATGTCATCCATGTCACATAGATGCAGACCCAGCTTTGATGGTCTCACTACAAAGGAAGCTAATGCTCCTGACAACAAAATATATTTCAAGTGCTCACCCTCAGAGGTAGTTTCTCCAGATGTTAGGCCAGCAGAGCTTCATGTTTGTGGAGTGTTTACCCTGTCCTTTACTTTTGGAAACTCCTCTACAACCTCCAAATTTGTGAACTCCTGAGCATTTTCTATAACAGGTATGTATTCACAGATTTTCTAACTCTTCTCCTCTAATTGTGTCTTACATGGGGCGAAGGTAATGCCAAGGCATTGTTCTGAATGAGAGTGGGAAGATTTTTGTGTAGCACATATTTGCATACACATTGGATACATTTTCCAATTTTCCATTCGAAATACTGAATCCCTGACACTAACAAATTCCCTTCTAGACTTTTACTTCTAATCTTAATATGATGGAGAAAAATAACCCAAACAAAATAGAAATACAAGAGGTTCACAGGAGGCATGGTGTATAGTTGGACTTGCCTTTTCTATGATAAATGGTAGGTGCTATAAATCTAGCAAATTTTAATTGAAACAGTTCTTTATGTGTTTTAAAAGTTAACAAATATGTGAATAACTGTCTCCCTTTCTTTGTAGTCTATTCCTCACATGTATTTTTTTATGCACATATTGAATTCTACCTGGTATCACACATACATTTTGTGAGGTGGCTGACTTGGCAGATACAAACTGTAAGAAAAGATCACTCCTACTAAACGCTGTTAGAACTGAAAATTCAACATATGGGTCAGCTTTCTAGTTGAACAACATAAATTGATGTTCAGGAAAATGAGTATTTTTGGATCTGTGGATGATATATATTTCATGGTGAATTTCAATTGGCATACATAATGCTACTTTTTAAAGTCTCTCTCTGTGTGTGTATCTATATATATATCTATATATATATATATATATATATATATATATATATATGTATTCACTCTCCAGATTTTTCAAAATATGAAATGTATTTGTCTTATTTTACACTCCCTAAATTCATTCATATTTATGTATGTGGATTTATAATCAACTTTTCACAAGTTTATTCTCAGAAATATTCATCCACCTGAAATACATATTCGTTTCCAGTACTGAAAACTAACTTCAGGGGATCATATGATGGCAGCGAAAGGAGTGCATCAACCCCATATACAGCATCACTGTGCAAGAGAATGACGAATTTCCAGCAAAATTTGGGTGCTCCAAAACCTAGTGGAAGTATTTCCATCTCATGAGGATTAGCTACGGGGCTCAAACGTGAGTGATTTGTCCGCATGGAGCGTCATGCTGCTTATTCAGCAAATCGCCCTGCGGCTAGAGTCTGTGGCGCATGCTGGCAAGCAATGAGATAGCAACACAAATATTCAGTGGTGCGGATTCTGTGGGCTCTTGCCAGCTGTACAATCACTGTGCTCATTGCTGAATTCTGGGTTTGAGACCGGGGAAGCACGCGGTCCAATTCGGTTTTCCACACCAGTCAGACCACAGAGGAAGCCAGGGGCCACCATCTTGGAGAGCTGACGTCACCATTCCTGTTTTCAACTCATAGCACCTCATTCTGCTATAGAACAGGTAATCTCAGGCTGCCATTCGCCTGTGTCTCGGAGACAAATTACTCAGGCCTGTTCCTATCAGAACATACACCAAGCCCAGAGCGGCCGAATTCTGGCTCCTGGAACTGATCAGGCCCAGGGCTAAAGAACCCGCGGAAACTCCTTCTCGGTCTAGGTCTTGCTGAATACTGTGGAGGTAAATACCTACCTAGCCTTCATAGGCAGTGGCAACAGGATTGAGACGGGGCTTGTGAGGGCTGGTCAGGACTCACCCATTGCTTTGGTCATCCGGCAAAGGGAACGAAATGCTGCCATTCACATGGGATACCAACATGTTAGAGATCTGATGTCATCACAAAGTGGTGGAGGAGATAACTTCATCGATACCAGCGGTGACAGAAACAGTTGGTCTCCTGGTAAAAAAAGTGAGTCACAAACACCCGAGTCTCTCTCACTTTGTCTTCAAGCCAGAGGGGCAGAGCAGAGCCGCCGCCCATGCCCGGCACAGGCCCAGCGACCTGCAGGCGTGGTAGTCATGTCATCCCAATTGGAGTAGTGACAGAGCAGAGCTGCCGCCCGTGCCCGGAACAGGCCCATCAACCAGCAGGCGTGGTAGTCACGTCACCCCAATTGGAGTAGGGGCAGAGCAGAGCCACCGCCTATGCCCAGAACAGGCCCAACGACCCTCTGGTGTGGTAGACACGGCACCCCTATTGGAGTAGTGGCAAAGCAGAGCCTTCTCCCGCGCCCAGTACAAGCCCAGCGGCCCACCAGCGTGGTTGTTAGGTCACCCCAATAGGAATAGGGGCAGAGCAGAGCCACTGCCCA
Source organism: Callospermophilus lateralis (assembly GCF_048772815.1). Lineage (NCBI taxonomy): Eukaryota > Metazoa > Chordata > Mammalia > Rodentia > Sciuridae > Callospermophilus > Callospermophilus lateralis. The sequence goes on from NW_027514551.1 coordinate 3,917,902, forward strand.
AAACAAAACAGTTTCAACAAGCAGAGAGAAACGCGATCAGTATGAAAAGACAAGGAAAGAAAGGACCACAAGGAATGCAGGTCAACACAACTTTAGAAGAGGTAATAGCTGCATCAGATGGAATGTCAGATAAAGAATTCAGGATACTCATGCTTTAGATGATCTGGAGTCTCAAGGAAGACATTAGACAACAAAATCAGACAATTAAAGATCACTTCGACAATGAATTACATAAACAAATCCAATAAGCAAAAGATCAAATATATAGGGAGATAGAGGTTGTAAAAACAAACAAACAGAAATCCTAGAATTGCAGGAAGGAATAATCCAACTTAAAAACTCAATTGAGAATACTACCAGGAGAGTAGAACACTTAGAACATAGAACATCAGACAATGAAGACAAAGTATTTCAACTTGAAAAGAACATAGACCACTCAGTAAGACTGTTAAGAAACCACGAGCAGAATATCCAAGAAATATGGGATAACATAAAGAGGCCAAACTTAACAGTCATTGGGATACAGGAAGGTATAGAGGTCCAAACCAAAGGAATGAGCAACCTATTCAATGAAATAATACGAGAAAACTTCGCAGACTTGATAAATAAAACAGAATCCCAAGTCCTAGAAGCCTACAGAACGCCGAATGTGCAAAATCATAAGAGAGCCACAACTAGACACATTATAATGAAGATGCCCAACAAACAGAAAAAAGAGAGAATTTTAAAAGCTACAAGAGAAAGGAAGCAGATTACGTTTAAGGGTAAACAAATCAGGATAACAGCTGATCTTTCAACACAGACTCTGAAAGCTAGAAGATCCTGGAATAACATATTTCAAACACTGAAAGAAAATGGGTTCCAACCAAGAATTGTGTATCTAGCGAAATTAAGCTTCAGTATGGAAGATGAAATTAAAACCTTCCTCGATAAACAAAAGTGAAAAGAATTTGCAGCTAGAAAACCATCTCTTCAAAACATCCTTGGCAAAACATTGCAGGAAGAGGAAATGGAAAATAACAATGAAAACCAACAGTGGGAGGTAGGACATTAAAGGGGGGAAAATAATCAAAGAGGAAAACAAACCATGTTTAGTAACATAAATAAACAAATATGGCTGGAAGAACAACCCATATCTCAATAATAACCCTAAATGTTAATGGCTTAAACTCACCAATGAAGACACACTGGCTAGTAGAATTGAACAAAAAACAAGACCCAACAATATGCTGCCTACAGGAGATGCATTTGATAGGAAAATGCATACATAGACTGACGGTGAAAGTTTGGGAAAAATCATATCACTCATATGGACTTCGGAAACAAGCAGGAGAGTCCATACTCATATCAAATAAAATAGATTTTGAGCCAAAGTTAATCAAAAGGGATAAAGAGAGACGCTACATACTGCTCAAGGGAACCATACACCAACAAGAGACAGCAATCATTAATATATATGCCCCAAACAATGGTGCAGCTATGTTCATCAAACAAACTCTTCTCAAGTTCAAGAGTCTAATACACCACAATACAGTAATCATGGGAGACATGAACACACCTCTCTCACCACTGGACAGATCTTCCAAACAAGGAATAAGGAATAAGGAAACTATAGAACTCAATAACACAATTAATAACCTAGACTTATTTGAGATATGTAGAATATAACACCCAACATCAAACAGTTACCTTTTTTCTCAGCAGCACATGTATCCTTCTAAAAAATGATCATATATTATGTCACAGGGCAACTCTTAGACAATATAAAGGAGTACAGATAATACCATGCATATTATCTGATCATAATGGAATGAAACTAAAAATCAATGATAAAAGAAGGAAGGAAAAATCATGCATCACTTGGAGAATGAACAATAGGTTACTGAGTGATCAATGGGTTATAGAAGACATCAAGGAGGAAATTTAAAAATTCTTAGAGATAAATGAAAACACAGACACAACATATCGGAATCTATGGGACACATTGAAAGCAGTTCTAACAGGAAAATTCATTGCTTGGAGTTCATTGCTTAAAAAAAGAAACAACCAACAAATAAATGATCTCATACTTCATCTCAAAATCCTAGAAAAAGAAGACGAAAGAAACAGCAAAAGAAGTAGAAGGCAAGAAATAATTAAAATCAAAGCTGAAATTAATGAAATTGAAACAAAAGAAACAATTGAAAAAACTTGACAAAAGTAGAAGTTGGTTCTTTGAAAAAATAAATAAAATTGACACACCGTTAGCCATGCTATGAAAGAGAAGAAGAGAGAACTCAAATTACTAGCATAAGGGATTAAAAAAGAAAATATCACAACAGATATTTCTGAAATACAGAAGATAATCAGAAATTATTTTTAATCCTTATACTCCAAACAAATAGAAGACAGTGAAGGCATCGATAAATTTCTTAAGTCATATGATCTGCCCATATTGAGTCAGGAGGATATAGACAACATAAACAGACCAATATCAATTGAGGAAATAGAAGAAACCATCAATCCACTACCAACTTAGAAAAGCCCAGGACCGTATGGGTATACAGCAGAGTTTAACAAAACCTTTAAAGAGGAACAAATACCAATATTTTTCAAGGTGTTTCAGGAAATTGAAAAAGAGGGAGATCTTCCAAATTCATTCTACGAGGCCAAGATCACCCTGATTCTTACACCAGACAAAGACACTTCAAAGAAAGAAAACTACAGACCAATATCTCTAATGAACCTACATGAAAAAATCCTCAATAAAATTCTGGCGAATTGGATACAAAAACATATCAAAAAAATTGTGAATCCTGATCAAGTAGGATTCATCCGTGTGATGCAAGGCTGGTTCAATATACGGAAATCAATAAATGTTATTCACCACATCAATAGACTTAAAAATAAGAACCATATGATCATCTCGGTAGATGCAAAAAAAGCATTCAATAAAGTACAGCATTCTGTTATGTTCAACACTCTAGAAAAACTAGTGATAAGAGGAACATACCTCAATATTGTAAAAGCAATCTATGCTAAGCCTCAGGCTAGCATCATTCTGAATGGAGAAAAATTGAAGGTAATCTCTCTAAAATCTGGAACAAGACAGGGATGCCCTCTCTCACCACTTCTGTTCAACATTGTTCTCGAAACACTAGCCAGAGCATTTAGACAGACGAAAGAAATAAAAGGCGTAAAAATTGGAAAAGAAGAACTTAAATTATCAGATCACATGATTCTATGTCTAGCAGTCCCAAAAGGGTCTACAAAGAAACTAATAGAGCTAATAAATGAATTCAGCAAAGTGGCAGGATATAAAATCAACATGCATAAATCAAAGGCATTCCTGCATATCAGCGACAAATCCTCTGAAATAGAAATGAGGACAACCACTCCATACACAATATCCTAAAAAAAAATAATAATAATTAGGAATCAACCTAACAAAAGATGTGAAAGTCTTATACAATGAAAACTACAGAACCCTAAAGAGAGAAATAGAAGAAGATCTTAGAAGATGTAAAAATATATCCTGTTCATGGATAGGCAGAACTAATATCATCAAAATGGTGATATTACCAAAAGTTCTCAATAGGTTTAATGCAATGCCAATCAAAATCCAAACGGGATTTTTTCTAGAAATAGAGAAAGCAATCATGAAATTCATATGGAAAAATAAAAGACACAGAATAACAAAAACAACACTAAGCAGGAAGTGTGAATCAGGCGGCATAGCGATACCAGACATCAAACTATACTACAGAAAAATAGTAACAAAAATACCATGGTACTGGTACCAAAACAGGCGGGTGGACCAATGGTTCAGAATAGAGGACACAGAAACCAAGCCAGGAAACTACAACTATCTTATATTTGATGGAGGGGCTAAAAGCATGCAATGAAGGAAAATTGCATCTGCAAAAAATGGTGCTGGGAAAACTTGGAATCCATATGTAACAAAATGAAACTGAATCCCTTTCTCTCGCCATGCACAAAAGTTAACTCAAAATGGATCAAGGAGCTTGATATCAAATCAGAGACATGGCGTCTGATAGAAGAAAAAGTTGGCTACGATTTACATACTGTGGGGTCGGGCTCCAAATTCCTGAATAGGACACCCATAGCACAAGAGTTAATAACTAGAATCAACAAATGGGACTTACTCAAACTAAAAAGTTTTTTATCAGCAAAAGGAACAATAAGAGAGGTAAATAGGGAGCCTAAATCCTGGGAACAAATCTTTACTCCTCACACTTCAGATAGAGCCCTAATATTCAGAGTATACAAAGAACTCAAGAAAAATAGACAATGAGATAACAAATAACCCAATAAACAAATGGGCCAAGAACCAGAACAGACACTTCTCAGAGAAGTGCATACAATCAAAAAACAAGTACATGAAAAAATGCTCACCATCCCCAGCAGTCAGAGAAATGCAAATCAAAACCACCCTAAGATACCATCTCATTCCAGTAAGATTGGCAGCCATTATGAAGTCAAACAACAACAAGTGTTGGTGAGGATGTGGAGAAACAGGTACACTTGTACATTATTGGAGGCACTGCTAATTGGTAGAGCCAATTTGGAAAGCATTATGGAGATTTCTTGGAAAGCTGTGAATGGAACTACCATTTGACCCAGCTATTCCTCTTATCGTTCTATTCCCTAAAGACCCTAAAAGAGCATGCTACAGGGACACTGCTACATTGATGTTCATAGCAGCACAATTCACAATAGCAAGACTGTGGAACCAACCTAGATGCTGTTCAATAGAAGAATGGATAAAAAAATGTGGCACTTATACACAATGGAGTATTACTCTGCTTTAAAAAATGACAAAATCATAGAATTTGCAGGAAAATAGATGGCATTAGAGCAGTTTATGCAAAGTGAAGCTAGCCAATCCCTAAAAAACAAATGCCAAATGCCTTCTTTGATAAAAGGAGAGTAACTACGAACAGAGTAGGGATGAAGAGCATGAGAAGAAGATTAATATTAAATAGGGATGAGAGGTGGGAGAGAAAGGGAGAGAGAAGGGAAATTGCATGGAAATGGAAGTAGACCCTCAGGGTTATACAAAACTACATAAAAGAGGATGTGAGGGGAAAGGGAAAAATAATACAAAAGGGAGAAATTTATTACAGTAGAGGGGGTAGAGAGAGGAGAGGGGAAGAGAGCGGAGAGGAGGAGGGATAGTAGAGGATAGGAAAGGCAGCAGAATACAATAGACACTAGTATGGCAATGTGTCAATCAATTGATGTGTAACTGATGTGATTCTGCAATCTGTATACGGGGTAAAAATGGGAGTTCATAACCCACTTGAATCAAAGTGTGAAATATGATATATCAAGAAATAAATAATGTTTAGAACAACCATAAAAAATTAAAAAAAAAAAAGAAAACTAACTTCGGTGAATGAGGCACGCGAATCCTAATATTTCTACAGTAACTGACCAAGTTTAACATCAATGCAAGTAGATTCCAATGGGACATGATGTGTATTTTTACGTTAATTTTTATTCAAAACTGGTACATTACAATTTCATCAATTTATGCACATCATAGGATATATATTTTATAAAAAATTTAGCAAATTTATAGGCATTTGTTTCACTTTCATTCACTTCCTGCTTCAAAACACATGTATTCCTCCATATTTCTTGACTGGTCTTTGCATGAGAATTCTTTCCGAACACATTATTTTCGATTTCCATAATCACTTTTGAAGCAAACTTCACACACTCTTCATGATAAATCAAAACACTAATATTACCATTAGATGTATAACTGGTTGGAATGAATGAATATATATCAATATAAGATTTATTGTATATTTTCAGATATCAATTCAATCCATTATTTAAAGTTGGAACCAGTTATATTATTTATTCACAGTATGGTGTATTCATGCTTAATCTCTATATTCATGGACACAGGGTACACCTCTTTGTACCCCCAATACAAATTTTACGTCTTCAGTATATTGCTCCCAGAAATGGTAGTAGAAATACTCATGTCACCTGATCTACATATAGATTTTATCACAGTAATATTCTGGACAAAAAATGTAAAGGTCACACTTATGATTGTACCAAAGACTAAATGGAAAGCGATCATGGATTACTAAAAACATCCTTGTCCAGGTTGCCTAATGCTCTCAAATGTCAATCCTATTGGTTACTACATATTTGTTTCTTCCTAAGATTATATATTCAAACTCAACCCTGGTGAAAATGTCTACTCCTATCACTCACTTAATACTTTGCCTGATTTCATAATGTCTCTATTGATATCTGCTTTTCTACATATTTTCCCAATTTCATCATAGTGACTGACTCTTCATATGTGCTGACATTTACATTCACTCTCTATCCGAAACCCTATAGCTAAAGAATTTTTAGTCCCAATCCTACACTCACTCTTCTTCCTAAACCTACCGACTATCTTCCTAATTCTACTGACTATCCCTTTGGATTGGATGTTCTCTTCTACATTCAAACATCCAAGGTACAAGGTCCTATGCCATTGTATATCAAATTGTCTGAGACATCTTTGCAGAATATAATTCAAAACTAAGTATCCCAATTAAGGGCCCAATGCCCTTCTGGGCTTCAAATCATACCTAGATTTCTGTTTTCATACTTATATTTCACCTCGATATTCTTGTAAATATCGCAGGTTCCCAATACCATTATTTATCACACAGAATGATTGCTAACCCAAATCGAACCTGTTATTAAGCCTAAACATACACTGTTTCTTCAATCTCATTTTACAGAAGAGCAGGGATAGAGTCGTTCTTACAATACAGGAAAGTAGGGGACATTCCACCTGCTGAGAACCTCAAAGGTCCATTCAGAAATGATACCTGGAGAAGATGTAGGCAGCTATGAAGGACCTGAGAGAGCAAAAGTCATCTTCCATGGCAAACAACCTGGTCAGGATGAAGGGATGTGTCTGAATCAGCCTCTCTCTTTTTATTGTAGAGAAGATGGACCAAACCAGGCCTGTGTGGAGAGCTGCTGCTGGGTGCCTATGGTTGACATACCATTCTACCTTGTGAAAGTGTCACAGGAAGTAGGGGCAGCCTCCATCTCATGGGACGCTTGGAAGCAACTGTTAGGACAAAGTGGTTGCCAAGGCAGTGACCTCATTCAGTTCCAAAGAAAGTGATATACCTCATTTCCTTGGTGATGGAACTCTCTGAACTTTGTATCCAAGAATCCAGGCACCCCGAGGCAGCCCCAGTCCCAGTGGACTCACTTGTTTGGATTTACCAAGGACAGAGTCAGTCTTTCTTGGTACCTACCGATGTGAGGATGGCCAAATGCCAGGAGAGCTCTGAAGAGGGACCTTTCCAGAAGAAGCAGGTAGTGGCTCACCCCTTTTTCTTGACAACTTCACAGAGTTGGACAAGGAAACCAGATCTGAGAGAGGTCAGGCCATGTTCTGAGAACAGGTAGGAAAGTTGGTTTGTTTGGTTTGGAGTGAATTGTTTTTAGTAAGTCGTTTGACCAGGCGAGTGTTTCTATGTCTGTGTATCCCACTGGGTCCATTGTTGTAGACATTAGAAAAGAGAATGCATTAATGGATGCGTCCAGTCTACTATAAATCTTCCCATAATTCATCCTGCCCAATTTATGAATGGACTGCAGCTTGTCTTATCGAGAGGCAACACATTCTATCTTCCTAAGTTCCTGTTTTCTTCCTGATTTCTGGCCACTCTCCAGAATAGGCTCATGGTTTTGTGTCCAAGATATGCACCACTACAAGCTCTGTGACATGGCCATGTACTGGATAGCGGAAGAGAATGGCCAGCCTTTCAGAAAACTCAGATATCAGTGTGAACAGAAATGTCTCAGTGGAAAAACCCCGCTTTGGGCCTTTTGCTTACCTATTGTTCTGTTGCACTGAATGTCAGGAAAGACTTGGTCTCAGGCCACCCCTTTGTGAAGCCTGGAGAAAGAGTTTTCAATTGGAAATGAATGGGCATCACCTGTGGCTCTTTGCTTAATTGCTTTGGAAAGGGATGTGGCTGAATTAGCCTCTTGGCCTGTGTGTGGCTGTGTCTTACATTCTCAGCACCTGATGGATTTAAAGAATGATCCCATGTGTGCATCAAAAACCATAATGGCAAAAAGATCAGTCATTGTGGATGAAGTCTCTTGCCTTCCTCTGTTAGGTTCCTGACCTCTGTCAAGTGAGAAAATGGATTCTTTGGGTCAAAAGAGTTCCTCAAAGCCCTGCAGAGGTGTTTGGGTTTCGCATGACTCCAAATCACAAAGAATATATACCTGAAAATTAGTAGGCCTCAAATTGGAGAAACAGAGCATTATTAATGACAGGCTTATTTGATCACTCCTGGTTCACAGAAAGGGTGTCCAGGCCACCCTGACTTTAGGCAAATGAGGGGCAAGTGAGCTTATTTTGGACACTTTCTTGGGCTTCGCCCCTCATGAAAATCTTCAGCCAGACATTATGATGAATGACAATATGTAAGAAGATGAGGGCCATGTGTGAGTCTTTTCGTTTTAATTTTGGTCATTTGTGTGGCGGTTGGAAGAAATGACTGGGTCCACCTGGGCTTGAACTCTGGTGTGATTCCCCTTAGAGACTGAGTTGTGGAACTGACCTTAGAGAAGTATTGCATTGAATTTTGTTGGGATTTTAGGAGGCCACGCATAAGAGTCACCCTTGGAACTGAGATCTAGGCCCAGGGTTGCTTTCCACAGATTTTTCAATTTCTGAAAGAAGTGACCTCACCTCACTTCCTTGGTGATGGAACTCTCTGATCTTGGGATCCAGGAATTCAGGCAAAAAAGCCAGGGCCAGTTCCAGTCCGAGTGGTCTCATTTGTTTGGATTTACCAAGGACAGAGTCAGTCTTTCTTGGTACCTACTCATTTGAGGATGGCCAAATGGCAGGAAATCTCTGAAGAGGGGCCTTTCCTGAGAAAACAGGTAGTGGCTCACAGCTGGCTCCTGACAATTAAATAGAGTTGGCCATGGAGTCCAAATCTGAGACAGGAGTGGCCATTTCGGGGGAACATAGTATGGCCCATAAGTCAGAGGACACTCAAGATAGTCAAAGACCTACTTGGCAGAAGGAGGTGCCTTTGTAGGTTTGGTTGTGGTTTTGTGGTTTTGTCTCATGTTCTGAAAATAGGCAGGGAAGTCAGTTTGTTTCGTTTGGAGTGAACTGTTTCTAGTAAGTCGTTTGGCAAGGCGAGTGTTTCTATGTCTGTGTATCCCACTGTTATCTATGGTTATAGACATTAGAAAAGATATTGGATCAATGGATATGTCCTGTTTAGTAGAAAGCTTCCCAGAATTCATCCTGCACAATTTATGAATGGACTGCGGCTTGCCTTATCAATTGGCTACACCTGCTATCTTCCTAAGTTCCACTTTTCTTCCTGAATTCTGGCCACTCTCTAGAATAGGCTCATGGTTTTTTGTGCAAGATATATACCACCTCCAAGCTCTGTGACATGGCCATGTACTGGATAGCTGAAGGGAATGGCGAGCATCACAGAAAACTCAGAAATCACTATGACCATTAAAGACTCAGTGGAGAAACCCTGCTTTGGGCCTTTTGGTTACCTATTGTTCTGTTGCCCTAAATGTCAGGAAGGTCTTTGCCTTAGGCCACCCCTTTGTGAAGCCTGAAGAAAACAGTTTTCAAATGGAAATGAATGGGCATCACCTGTGGCTCTTTGCTTAATTGCTTTGAAAAAGATGTGTCTCATTCAGACCATTGGCCCTGTGTGAGGCTGTTGCTTAGTTTCTCATCACCTGATGGATCTAAAGAAAGATTCCATGTGTACATCCAAAACCAAAGTGGCAAAAAGAGCAGTCATTGTGGATGAAGTCTCTCGTCTTCCTCTGTAAGGTTCGTGACCTCCATCAAGTGAGAATAGGGATCCTTTGTCTCAAATGAGTTCCTCAAAGCCCTGCAGATTCTATCCCATAGGTGCTTGGGTTTTATCATGACTCCAGTTCACATAAAGAATCTAAAACCCACAGTCAGTAGTCCTCAAATTGGAGAAGCGGAGCAGTATTAATGGCAGGCCTATTTGATCACATCTTGTTCACAGGAAGTGTGTACAGCCACCCTCAGTTTAGTCAAATTAAGGGGCACGGGAGCTTATTTTTGACACTGGCTTGGGCGGAGCCCCTTATGGAAACCTCCAGCCAGAAGTTATGATGAGTGTCTATATGGAAGAAAATGTGGGTCATGTGGGAGTGTTTTGGTTTTAATTGTGGTCATTTGGGTGGTGGTTGGAAGTGACGACTGGGTCCACCTGGGCTTGAACTCTGGTGTGATTCCCCTTAGATACTGAGTTGAGGTACTGACCTCAGAGAAGTATTGCCATGAATTGAGTTGGGATTTTATGAGGCCACGCATGAGATTTGCCCTTGGAAACTGAGATCTAGGCCCAGGTTGGCTTTGCACAGAGCACTTGGAATCTCAGCCAGGGTATCACATAATATTATTCTGAAAGACTTGGCAGCCATAGTTGAGAGTCAAATCACACATGGACCTCACATTGTAGACCTCAATGTGCCTAGCATCATGTGATCATTGGCCACTCTTTAGGAAGCCATGCTTATGAGAGTTCTCCAGAGCTTTCATTGAAATGAGCATCCTCACCATTTAATGGTTCCTGAATGAAGTGAAACCCACAGTGCCTTCAACTTCATCCTTGAAAAATGGCTAGATAAATACCGTGAATTTTTTTTAAATTTCCATGACCAGGTGGCACTGGAGAACCTTTGGATATCCTGTTGCTGACTATGAGTATACCAGACAGTGCCTGATGGACTGGGTTTCCAGAAAATGGTGTAGAGCAGAGATGCCAGTAATTTGGAGCCTGCTGAGTAGTGGGCATAGAGCTGCAGTCGGCAGGTGTGTGATAAATCATCTGTGGTGGAGCCATGTGGATCTTCCATTGGCTTCCAAATTGCTTGTGACTGACATGGTGCAGCGAGCAGACCCTTATATGTAAAGGCGTATTTTTATTTGTAGAGGTTTTGGGCAATGTTCAGAATCACGTTGCTATGGTCAAGAGGCAAGCTATTTGGGATAGAACCTTGGTGGGTGCATTCTCCTGCAGACCCTGACCCACCACACGTGAGAAACTCCCTCCAACACTTTGTCCCAGGTGGACTCCTTGTATTTTGTGAAGCAAATACCAAACTACCAGTGCAGCAGCAAGAAACACCACAAAATGTGGAGGATGACCAAATGGCTTCCCAGTCCACACGGGGAGACACTTAGCCCCCGGTGACCACAGTTTACCTACAAAGATTGAATTCAGCACTGCTGACTCATGTTCATTGGAACATAAGAGACCATGTCCTCCAGGTCACATAGATGCAGACCCAGCTTTGATGCTCTCATTACAAAGGAATCTAAAGCTCCTGACAACAACATATATTTCAAGTGCCCAACCTCAGTGGCAGTTTCTGAAGAAGTCTTTAGGCCAGCAGAGCTCCATATTTGTGGAGTGTTTACCCTGTCCCTTACTTTAGTAAACTACTCTACCACCTCCAATGTTGTGAACTTTTGAGCATATTAAATTCCAGCTATGTATTCCCAGATTTTCTAACTCTTCTCCTCTAATGATGTATTACTTGGGGCGAGGGTAATGTCAAGGCATTGTTCTGGAAGAGAGTGAAATATTTCTCCATGTGTTTTTTTTTTTTTCAATTATTATATTTCATATTATTTTTTTATTTTTTTAATTGGGTGTTCAAAACATTACAAAGCTCTTGACATATTATATTTCATACATTAGATTCAAGTGCGTTATGAACTCCCATTTTTATCCCAAATACGGATTGCAGAATCATATGTGTTACACATCTGCATTTTTATAATGCCCTATTAGTAACTGTTGTATTCTGCTACATTTTCTATCCTCTAGTATCCCCACTCCCCTCCCATCTTCTCTCTCTACCCCATCCACTGTAATACATTTATTTCTTTGTTAATTTTCCCATTCCCCTCACAACCTCTTATATGTAATTTTGTTTAACAATGAGGGTCTCCCTCCATTACCATGCAATTTCCTTTATCTCTCTCTTTCCGACCCCCACCTCATGTCTCTGTTTAATGTTGATCTTTTCTTCCTGCTCTTCCTCCCTGCTCTGTTATTAGTTGCTCTCATTATATCAAAGAAGACATATTTATTTGTTTTTTTGGGTTTGGCTAGCTTCACTAAGCATAATCAGCTCTAGTGCCATCCATTTCCCTGCAAATTCAATGATTTTGTCATTTTTTAATGATGCATAATACTCAATGGTGTATAAATGCCACATTTTTTTATCCATTCATCTACTGAAGGGCATCTGGGTTGGTTCCACAGTCTAGCAATTTTGAATGGTGCTGCTATGAACATCAATGTGGCAGTATCCCTGTAATATGCTCTTTTAAGGTCTTCAGGGAAGAGTCTGAGAAGGGCAATAGCTGGGTCAAATGGTGGTTCCATTCCCAGCTTTCCCAGGATTCTCCATACTGCTTTTCAAATTTGCCACAACAGTTTGCAGTCCCACCAGCAATGTACAAGAGTACCCTATTCTCCACATCCTCGCCAGCACTTGTTGTTTGACTTCATAATGGCTGCCAATCTTACTAGAGTAGGATGGTTTCTTAGGGTGATTTTAATTTGCATTTCTCTGACTGCTAGACATGGTGAGCATTTTTTCATTTACTTACTGATTGATTGTATGTCCTCCTCTGAGTAGTGTCGGTTCAGGTCCATGGCCCATTTTTTGATTGGGTTATTTATCATCTTATTGTCTAATTTTTTGAGTTCTTGGTATACTCTGGATATTAGGGCTCTATCTGAAGTGTAAGGAGTAAAAATTTGTTCCCATAATTTAGGCTCCCTATTTACCTCTCTCATTTTTTATCCTGCTGAGAAAAAACTTTTCAGTTTAAGTAAGTCCCATTTGATGATTCTTGTTATTAACTCTTCTGCTATGGGTGTCCTGTTAAGGAATTTGGAGCCCGGCCCCACATTATGTAGATCGGAGCCAACTTTTTCTTGTATCAGATGCAGAGTCTCTTATTTGATATCTAGCTCCTTGATCCACTTTGAGTTAACTTTTGTGCATGGCAAGAGGAGGGGATTCGGTTTCATTTTGTTGCATATGGATTTCCATTTTTTACAACACCATTTGTTGAAGATGCTATATTTCCTCCATTGCATGCTTTTAGCTCCTTTATCAAATATAGCATAGTTGTAGCTTTGTGAATTAGTCTTTGTGTCCTCTATTCTGTACCATTGGTCAACCTGCCAGTTTTGGTACCAGTGCCATGCTGTTTTTGTTAATATTGCTCTGTAGTATAGTTTTAAGTCCGGTATCGCTATACCGCCTGATTCACACTTCCTGCTAGAATTGCTTTTGCTATTCTGGGTCTTATATTTTTCCATATGAATTCCATGATTGCTTTATCTATTTCTACAAGAAATGCCATTGGGATTTTGATTGGCATTGCATTGAACCTATAGAAAACTTTTGGTAATTTCGCCATTTTGATGATGTTAGTTCTGCCTATCCAGGAACAGGGTATATTTTTCCATCTTCTAAGATCTTCTTCTACTTCTCTTTTTAGGGTTCTGTAGTTTTCATTGTATAAGTCTTTCACCTTTTTTGTTTGGTTGATTTTCAAGTATTTAATTTTTTTGAGGGTATTGTGAATGGAGTGTTTTTCCTCATTTCTGTTTCAGGAGGTTTGTCGCTGATATACAGAAATGCCTTTGATTTATGCGTTTTGATTGTATATCCTGCCACTTTGCTGAATTCATTTATTAGTTCTAGTAGTTCTTTTGTAGACCCTTTTGGGTCTTCTATGTATAGAATCATGTCACCAGCAAATAGTGATAATTTTCGTTCTTATTTTCCTATTTTTATGCCTTTGATTTCTTTCGTCTGTCTAATTGCTCTGGCCAGTGTTTTGAGAACTATATTGAATAGAAGTGGTGACAGAGGGCATCCCTGTCTTGTTCCAGATTTTAGAGGGAATGCCTTCAATTTTTCTCCATTCATAATGATGCTAGCCTGAGACTTAGCATAGATAGCTTTTACAATGTCGAGGTTAGTTCCTGTTATCCCTATTTTTCTAATGTTTTGAACATAAAGGGATGCTGTACTTTGTCAAATGCTTTTTCTGCATCTATCGAGATGATCATATGGTTCTTATCTTTAAGTATATTGATGTGATGAATAACATTTATTGATTTTCGTATATTGAACCATCGTTGCATACCAGGGATGAATCCTACTTGATCCTGGTGAACAATTTTTTTGATGTGCCTTTGTATTCGATTAGGCAGATTTTTATTGAGGATTCTTGCATCTAGGTTAATCAGATATATTGGTCAGTAGTTCTCTTTCTTTGAGGTGTCTTTTTCTGGTTTTGGAATTAGGGTGATGTTGGCCTCATAAAATGAATTTGGCAGAGCTCCCTCTTTTTCTATTTCCTGAAATAACTTGAAAAGTATTGGTATTAATTCTTCTTTAAAGGTTTTGTAAAACTCCGCTGTATAGCCATCCATTCCTGGGCTTTTCTTGGTTGGTAGTCTTTTGATTGCTTCTTCTATTTCATCCATTGATATTGGTCGGTTTAAATTGTGTGTATCCTCCTGACTCAGTTTGGGCAAATCATATGACTTAAGAAATTTATCGATGTCTTCACTATTTTCTATTTTATTGGAATAATGGTTTTCAAAATAATTTCTAATTGTCTTCTGTATTTCTGTAGCATCTGTTGTGATGTTGCCTTTTTCATCCCATATGTTAGTAATTTGAGTTCTTTCTCTTCTTTTCGTCTTTAGCATGGCTAAGGGTCTGTTGATCTTATTTATTTTTTCGAAGAACCAACTTTTAGTTTTGTTAATTTTTTCAATAGTTTCTTTTGTTTCAATTTCGTTGATTTCCACTCTGATTTTAATAATTTCTTGCCTTCTGCTAAATTTGCTGTTGTTTTGCTCTTCCTTTTCTAGGGCTTTGAGATGAAGTGTGAGCTCACTTATTTGTTGGTTTTTCCTTTTTTTTCAGGAATGACCTCCAGGCGATGAATTTCCCTCTTAAAACTGCTTTCATTGTGTCCCATAGATTCCGATATGTTGTGTCTATAATTACATTTATCTCTAAGAATTTTTTGATTTCCTCCTTTATGTCTTCTGTAACCCATTGATCATTCAGTAACATATTGTTCATTTTCCATGTGATGTAGAATTTTTCCTTCCTTCTTTTATCATTGATTTCCAGTTTCATTCCATTATGATCAGATAAAATGCATGTTATTATCTCCACACCTTTATATTTACTGAGGGTTGCCCTATGGCATCATATATGGTATTTTTTTGAGAAGGATCCATGTGCTGCTGAGAAAAAAGTATATCCACTTGATGATGGTTGATATATTCTATATATGTCAGTTACATGTTGGTTATTGATTGTGATATTGAGTTCTATACTTTCTTTATTCAACTTTTGTTTGGAGGATCTGTCCAATGGTGATAGATGTGTGTTGAAGTCACCCATAATTATTGTGTTGAGGTCTATTTCATTTTGGAGCTTGAGGAGAATTTGTTTCATGAACATCGTAGCACCGTTATTTAGTGCATAAATATTGATAATTGTTATGTCTTGTTGGTGAATGTTTCCTTTTAACAGTATATAATGTCCTTCCTTATCCCTTTTGATTAACTTAGTCTTGAAGTCGATTTTATTTGATATGAGGATGTCCACCCCTGTTTGCTTATGAGGATAAGTGTGCATGGTGTATTTTTTCCCAACCTTTCACCTTCAGCCTGTGTGTCTTTGCATTTCAGATGTGTCTCCAGGAGGCAACATATTGTTGGATTTGTTTATTTAATCCAAGTTACCAGCCTATGTCGCTTTATTGGAGAGTTGAAGCCATTTACATTCAGAGTTACTATTGATGTATGGTTTGCACTGCCAGCCATGTTTGATTATTTATCTTTTTTTAAATTTAGTTTGTTTCTCCATGATAAGCTTTCACCCTGCCTCTGTCATTACCAAGGTACTTCCCACTGATGGTATTGGTTGTTGTTTTTCATTTCTTTCTTGTGTAGTGTTTTGCTCAAGACGCTTTGTAAAGTTTGTTTTCTGGCTTCAAATTCTTTTAGCTTTTGTTTATCATGAAAGATTCTTAATTTATTGTCGTACCTGATGGTTAATTATGCTGGATACATAATTCTTGGTTGGCATCCATTGTCTTTCAGTGTTTGAAATACGTTTTTCCAGGATCTTCTCGCTTTCAGCATCTGTGATCAATTATCCGTTGTTAACCTTATTGGTTTACCACTGAATGTATTCTGCCTCCATTCTCTTGTAGATTTATTATTTTCTCTTTGTTCTGTATATTGCATATCTTCATAACAATGTGTCTTGGCATTCGTCTACTGTGATTTTGTGTGCTCTTGTCCTGTATGCATCTACAATTTGTATATCCATTTCCTTTTTTATTTCTGGAAAGATTTCTGTAATTATTTCATTCAGCAGTTTTCTCATTCCCTTGGTTTGAGTCTCTGTACCTTCCTCTATCCTGATGACTCGTAAGTGTGGTTTTATTTATGTTATCCCAAATCTCTTGGATGTTTTTCTTGTGATTTTTTTGCCAGCCTTTCTGAGTTGGCTGGACTCGTTTCAAGATAATATATTTTGTCTTCATTATCTGACGTTCTGGCTTCTACTTGCTCCACTCTGTTAGTGATACTCTCAATGGAGTTCTTAATTTGGTTTATCATTTCCTTCATTTCTAGAATTATTGTTTGATTTTTTTTATAATCTCTATCCACTGATAAAGATGCTTAACTTTTTCTTTTATATGTTTATGTAATTCATTTTCAATGTTTTCTTTTACTGTTTGGATTTTCTGTCTCGTATCTTCTTTAAGTTTCCATTCCATCTGTCTAAGGTATTCCTTGAGTTCTTTATATGACCACTTTTCTGATGAATCCTGGTCCTCCTGAATATTTAGGGTGTTCTTCGTTGTTTGTTCTCCTTTTCTTCCTTGCTTGTTTATGCTGCTCATGTTACTTCTTGTTCTGTTTGACTGCTGAGTTACTGTTTACTCTTATAAATTTATTTGATGCTTGGGAGGAAAGATTTTAGAAGGGAAGGGAAAAAGTCACTAAAGAGAATGAGAGTAGGCAGGTAGAATGCAAGGAATTGGAAATAAGAAAATTGAAAAGAAATGAAATACAATAGAAAAAATAGAAAATAAAGAATGAAAATGATTTTTTTTAAAAAATGATAATGATAATATAAAATTAAAATTAAAATTTTAAAAAATAATAATAACAAAATAGGGGAGGGGAGGGGGGATTGTAGAGGAAAGGAAAGGCAGCAGAATACAACAGTTACTAGTATGGTATTATGTAAAAATGTGGATGTGTAACCCATGTGATTCTGCAATCTCTACTTGGTTTAAAAAAGGGAGTTCATAACTCTCTTGAAGCTAATGTATGCTAATGTATGAAATATGATATGTCAAGAGCTTTGTAGGGTTTTGAACAACCAATAAAAAAATAAAATAAAATAAAATTATTTTGCCATTTAAAAAAAAAAAAGAAAATAATTTTGAAGTTTATCTATGATCCAGGGGCAAGTTAAATGAAACAGTTTCCAGTTGTTAAGTCACCAAAAAATTTATTATTTCATGTGTTATTTATTTGCTTTGTAGTATGTTTAAATTTTATTTTTGGAAAGTTTTTAACCTTATTATATTTGTTTATTTGTTGTGGGGGAAACAATTGTATATAGGTTAAGTATTGTTTATCAAAAATGCTTAGAACAAGAAGCATTTCAGATTTTGGATTTTTTTGGAATTATGGAATATTTATACACACATAATTTTGGGGATAAGACTCAAGTGTAAATATGAAATTCATTTATATTTCATACATGCCTTAGACCCATAGCCTGGAGGAAATTTCATACAACATTTTTAGTATACCTGCATTTTGACTGTAACCTGTCAAATGAAGCCAAGTAGGAAACTTTTCACTTGTCACATTGCAGTACTAAAACACGTTAGATTTGGCATTTTGGATTTGGGATTTGGGGATTAGGGGTGCCCAGTTTCCAGAGAGCAAATTCTATTTTTCTACTAAAGTAAACTCATTTATCATAGTAAGTTGTTCTAAGTTAATTATCTTTGTATCCACAAAATTCCTAAAACTTATTGTGGTGCCTATATTTCTCCTTAAAATCATATTTCAATCATTTAATCTTGCTTCATTGAATAAAAACAAATCATATTTTCATCTAATTTTTAGATTATTTAATTAATTAACACAATTGCTGTCTTATTAAAGGTTCTTTCACTTAAAATACATATTTTACATTGATATTAATAATAGATGTTCTGGAATTATCAATAAAATTTTTATACAATAGCTTTTGCTCCCTGTATTTTCAAACACCACTTAACTTGTGTGTTTGTGTTGCAAACAACTTAGAGCTGATTTTGTATTTTTACTTCAAATGACATTTTCTACACACTTTCATTTATTTTTTATAATTTATTCTTTTTTACTAGTTTTTTTAGTTGTTGATGGATCCTTATTTAATTAATTAATTTATATGCAGTGCTGAGAATCCAACCAGTGCCTCACACATGCTAGACAAGTGCTCTACCACTGAGCCACAACTCTAGCCCACTCCAGTTTATTCTTAAAATTCACATTTTTTTTTTAGTTTATGTATAGGTATTTTTTTATTGGCTCTACACAGCACTGGTATACTATCATATTTCTTTTTTTAATTGGTTCTTTTTATACATAACATTAAGATTATACATAACATTAAGATTCATTTTGGCATAATTATAAAAGCATGAAATATAATTTGCTCTAATTCAGTCCCCAGTACTTCCTCTTTTTCTCCTTTCCTCCCTCTTTCTGTTCCCTTCCCTCCACTCTACTGATCTTTCCGCTATTTACTTTTAGTTTGGGGGGATTGTGCAGGTGTGTGTTGTGTGTATACATAATGGTGAGATCCAATACGTTTTTTTTCCCTTTCATTTGTTGTTTTATGGTAATACCGTGTGATTATTTTTATAGTGTTTAAGTTCTTTAATGAGGATTTTGGAAAATAAAAGCAATAAATTTGTGTTCTCAGATGGTCATCATGAACCGGAAAAAAAAATAAAATAAAATAAAAAAATTTAAAACATTTTTTAATAGTTAAAGAACAGCAACAAAAAAATGAAAATAAAAGAAAACAAACAAAAAAAAAAAACAAATTAAAATAATAATAATAACAATAAATGCAGTCATAGATTGCAATAAACTTCTTTTCCAGTAGGTAGAGCTGTGCCCACTGGGCCAAGCTTCTCCTTTCAATAAGTGGGAACCACTCACTGTGCAGCAGCTCTTCCTCCCAGACTGGGTGGGTGTCCAATCCTGAGTGCCTAGGGCCTTCTTTTGTGTTTCCTCAAGCCAGGCCCCACTCACCTGTGACACTCACCACAATACTGGCTACATGCCAGGTCTGCTGCTCCTAGGAGCCCTGTTTTCATGAACGCCTGGGAACACTCTCCCTGTTTGTCTCCCTCAGACCCTAAGTTTGTAGAGCTTAGGCCTGAGAACCGCCAGCGAATTTGCTTGCACTCCGGAAGCCATGCCCCCGGAAGCTGGAGCAAGAGACTTCAGTTTTCAGCACTGGTGGGAGCGGTGGCCTGGAGGTCTGCACCACGAGTCCCGTGCCACTCCTAATTCCCTCGGTCTGGCTATCGCGCTTGAGGGAGAGCTGGGAGGGGCTCTTAAGATTTCCCCACAAGTTCGCAAATTTACAGGAATTTGTTTCACTTTCAATCACTTCCTGCTTCAGGACACATGTATTCTTCCATGTTTCTTGACAGGTCTTTTCATGAGAGTTCTTTCAAGACACATTACTTTCAATTTCCATAATCACTTTTGAAGCAAAACTCACATAAACTTTATGATGAATTATAACTCTGATATTACCATTAGATGTATGACTGGTTGGAATTAATGATTGCATAACGATATAGGATTTCTTATATATTTTCAGATAAAAATTCAATCCATTATTTAAAGTGGAACGAGTTATATTATTTATTCACAGTATGGTCTATTCATGCATTATCTCTATATTCATAGACGCAGTGTACACTTCTTTATACCCCCAATACTAATTTATATGTCTTCAAAATATTGCTCCCTGAAATGTTGGAAGAAATACTCATGTCACCTGATCTACTTATACATTTAATCACAGAAATATTCAGAACACAAAATGCAAAGCTCACACTTATGTTTGTACCAAAGCCTAAAAGGAAAGTAAACATGGATTACTAAAAACATCCATGTCCAGCTTGCCTAATGCTCTCAAATATCAATCCTATTGGTGACTACATATTTGTTTCTTCTTAAGATTATATATTCAAACTCAACCCTACTGAAAATGTCTAATCCTATCCCTCACTTTATACATTGCCTGATTTCATTATGGCTCTATTTCTATCTGTTTCCTACATATTTTCCCCAGTTCATCATTGTGACTGACTCTTCACATGTGCTGACATTTACATTCACAATCTAATCGATAACCTATTGCTAATAAACGTTTGTTCCTAATCCTATACTCATTCTTTTTCTAAACCTACCGACTATCTTCCTAATCCTACCGACTATCCTTTTTTGACTGGATATTCTCTTCTACATTCAATCAAGCAAGGTACAAGGTCTTATGCCATTGTATATTGATCTATCTGAGACCTCTGTGCAGAATGTAATTTTATTCTAAGTATCACAATCAAGGGTCCAATGCCCTTCTGGGCTTCAAATGTTACCTAGATTTCTAGTTTCACACTTATATTTCACATATATATTCTAGTAAATATCGCAGTTTCAAATACCATTATTCATTCTGCAGGATGATTCCTAAACCAAATCCAACATGTTATTGACCCTAAACATACACTGTTCCCTCAATCTAACTTTACAGAAGAGCAGGGACAGAGTTGGTCTTACAATACAGGAATGTAGGGGATCTTCCACCTGCTGAGAACCTCAAAGGTCCATGCAGACATGATCCCTGGAAAAGAGGTAGACAGCTATGAAGGACCTGAGAGAGCAAAAGTCATCTTCCATGGCAAACAACCTTGTCAGGATGAAGGGGTGTGTCTGAATCAGCCACCTTCTTCTTAATGTAGAGAAGATGGACCAAACAAGGTCTGTGTGGAGAGCTGTTCCCGTGTGTCTATGGTTGATATACCATTCTAACTTGTGACAGTGTCACAGGAAGTAGGGGCAGCCTCCATCTCATGGGACCCTTGGAAGCAGCTATTAGGACAAAGTGTTTGCCAAGGCATTGACCTCATTCAGTTCCTGAAGGAAGTGACCTACCTTACTTCTTTGGTGATGGAACTCTCTGAACTTGGGATCCAGGAAGCCAGGCATCCAGAGCCAGTCCCAGTCCCAGTACCAGTGGGCTCACTTGTTTTGTTTTACCAATGACAGATTCTGTCTTTCTTGGTACCTACTGATGTGAGGATGGCCAAATATCAGGAGAGCTCTGAAGACTGGCCTTTCCTTAGTAAGTAGGTAGTGACTCACCGCTGGCTCCTAACAACTACACAGAGTTGGCCAAGGAGACCAGATCTGCCACAGTACAGGCCATTTCGGGTGAACATAGTAGGGCCCGCTAGTCAGAGGACACTCTGGAGATTCAGAGACTTACTTGGGGGAAGGAGGTGCTTTGAGTTTGTGGGTGTGAGCTTGTGGTTTTGTCTCATTTTCTTAGAATAGGTAGGAAAGCTGGTATGTCTGGTTTGCAGTGGACTGTTTCTAGATAGTCTTTTGACAAGGCAAGTGTTTTTATGTCTGTGTATAACACTGTGTCCGTGGTTGTAGACATTAGAAAAGAGAATGCATCAATGAATGTGTCCTGTCTAGTAGAAAGCTTCCCAGCATTCATCCTGCCCAATTTATGACTGCACTGCAGGTTGCCTTATCGATGGGCAACACCTACTATCTTCCTAAGTTTCAGATTTCTTCCTGAATTCTGACCAATCTGCAGAATAGTCTCATGGTTTTGTGTCCAAGATAGGTACCACCCCAAGCTCTGTCACATGGCCATGTACTGAATAGCTGAAGGTAATGGCGAGCTTCTTAGAAAACTCAGATATCAGTGTGACCAGGTAAGTCTCAGTGGAGAAACCATGCTTTGTCCCTTTTGCTTACCTATTTTTCTGTTTCACTGAATGACAGGAAGGTCTTTGCCTCAGGCCACCCCTTTGATAAGCATGAAAAAAACAGTTTTCATATGGAAATGATTGGGCATCACCCGTGGCTCTTTGCTTAATTGCTTTGAATGGGATGTGTCTGAATCAGCCTCTTCACCCTGTGTGAGGCTGTGGCTTATATTCTCAGCACCTGATGGATATAAAGAAAGATCCCATGTGTGCATCCAAAACTAAAATGGCAAAATTCAGTCATTGTGGATGATGTCTCTCTCCTTCCTCTATTAGGTTGCAGACAATCATCAAGTGAGTATAGGGATCCTTTGGGTCAAATGAGTTTTTCAAAGCCATGCAGAGGTGCTTGGGTTTTCTCATGATTCCATTTCACATAAAGAAACCCCACAGTCAGTAGGCCTCAAATTGGAGAAGCAGAGTAGTTGTAATGGCAGGCCTATTTGATCACTCCTGGTTCACAGGAATGGTGTCCAGGCCACCCTGACTTTAGGCAAATGAGGGCCAAGGGAGCTTATTTTGGACACTCTCTTGCGCTGCACCCCTCATGGAAATCTCCAGCCAGAGGTTATAATGAGGGTCTATGTGGAAGAAGATGAGGGCCATGTGGGAATGTTTTGGTTTTAATTTTGATAATTTGTGTGGCAGTTGGAAGGGATGACTGGGTCCCCCTCGGCTTGTACTCTGGTGTAATACTCCTTAGAGACTGAGTTGTAGAACTGACCTCAGAGAAGTATTGCCATGAATTGTGTGGGGATGTTAGGAGGCCACGCATGAGAGTCGCCCTTGGAAACTGAGATCTAGGCCAAGGGTGGCTTTCCACAGAACACTGAGAATCTCAGCCAGGATATCACATGATTTTAGTCTGAAAAACTTGGCAGCCATAGTTGAGAGTCAAAACACACATGGACCTCACATTGTAGACCTCAATGGGCCTGGCTTCATGTGACCTTTTGGCCACTATTTGGGATGCCTTGCCTGTGATTGTTCTCCAGAGCTTTCATTGAAATGAGCTTCCTTAATATTTAATGGTTCCTGAATGAATTGAAACCCACAGTGACTACAACTTCTTCCTTGAATAATGGCTAGATAAATACCATGAAATTTTTGAAATTTCAATGACCAGTTGGCACTGGAAAACCTTTGGATGTCCTGATGCTGATCATGAGTATACCAGACAGTGCCTTTATTGACAGGGTTTCATAAAAATGGTGTAGAACAGAGAGGCCAGTTAGTTGGTGCCTGCTGATTAGTGGGCCTAGAGCAGTGGTGAGCAGATGTGTGACAAAACATCTGTGGTGAGGCCATGTGGAACTGCCATTGGCGTCCAAATGGCTTGTGACTGATATGGTTTCAGCCAACAGACCCAATAGGTAAAGGCATCTTGTTATATGGAGAGGTTTCAGGGAAATGTTCAGAATCAGGTTGCTATGGTCAAGGGGGAAAGCTATGTGGGATAGAAGCCTGGTTATTGCATTCTCCTGCAAACCCTCACCCACCACACGTGACAGAACTCCCTCCAACAATGTGTCCCAATTGACCTCCTTTATTTCGTGAAGCAAATACCAAACTCCCAGTGCAGCAGCAAGAAACACCACTAAAAGTGGAGGATGAACAAATGTCTTCCCAGTTAGCACAGGGAGAAACTTAGCCCCAGTGTCCACAGTTTAGCTACAAAAAAAGAATTCAGCACTGCTGCCACATGTTCAATGAAAAATAAGAAACCATGTCTTACAGGACACATATATGCAGAACCAGCTTTGATGGTCTCTCTATAAAAGAACTAAATCTCCTGAAAACAACATGTATTTCAAGTGCCCAACCTCAGAGGCAGTTTCTCAAGAATTTTTTAGGCCAGCAGAGCTCCATGTTTGAGGAGTGTTTACCTTTTGCCTTACTATTTTGAACTCTGCTACCACCATCAAGGTTGTGAACTCCTCAGCAAATTCCATTCCAGATATGTATTCACAGATTTTCTAACTCTTCTCCTCTAACTGTATCTTACTTTGGTAAAAGATAATGTCAAGGCATTGTTCTGGATGAGACTGGGAAGATTTTGGGCTAGCACATATTTGCATAGACATTGGATTCATTTTTCAATTTCCCTTTAAAACACTGAATCTCTAACCCTAACCAATTCCAAACTAGACTCTGACTACTAATTCTAATATGATGGAGAAAAATAACAAAAAACAGAAAAGAAGTACAAGCAGTTCAGAGGAGGCAAGGTGTATACTTGGACTTGCCTTTTGCATAATATAGGGTAGGAGTTATAAATCTTGCAAATTTTTTTTGAAGTAGTTCTCCATGTGCTTTTAAAGTTAACAAATATGTGAATTCCTTTCTCCCTTTCTCTGTAGCCTATTAAGCACATGTATTTTTATATGCACATATAGAATTCTACCTGGTACCACACGTACATTCTTGTGAGGTGGTTGACTTGGCAGATACAAATTGTGAGAAGAGATCACTCCTCGTAAATGCTATTGGAACTGAAATTTCAAACTATGGGTGAACTTTCTAGTTGAACAACATTATACATAAATCCATGTTCAGTATAATGAATATTTTTGGATCTGTGGATGATATATATTTCATGATGGATTTTGATTGGCATATATATTGTTAGTTTTTAATGTCTCTCTCTCTTTCTCTCTCTCTCTCTCTCTCTCTCTCTCTCTCTCTCTATATATATATATATATATATATATATATATATATATATATATACTCTCCAGATATTTCAAAATATGTAATATATGTGACTTATTATACACGCCCTAAATTCATTCATATTCATTTATGTGGATTTATAATCAACTTTTCACAAGATTATTTTCCAAACTATTCATCCACCTGAAATTCATATTTGTTTCCTAGTACTGACAACTAACTTCAGTGAATGGTGTATACAAATCCTAATATTTCTACAGTAACTGACCCAGTTTAACATCAATGCAAGTAGATTCCTATGGGACATGATATGTATTTTGACGTTCATATTTATTCAACAGTGGGACATTATTATTTCTTCAGTTTATGCACATCATAATATATATATTTCATCCAAAAGTTCAAAAATATATAGGAATTTGTTTCACTTTCAATCACTTCCTGCTTCTGAAAACATGTATTCCTCCATGTTTCTTTACTGCTTTTTTCATGAGACTTCTTTCCAAACACATTATTTTCGATTTCCATAATCAATTTTGAAGCAAAACTCACACACTCTTCATGAAAATCCTAATACTAATATTATCATTGATGTATAACTGGTTGTAATGAATGTCTGTATATCACTATTTGATTTCCTGTATTTTTTCAGATATCAATTCAATCCATTATTTATAGTGGAATGAGTATAGGTTTTATTCAGAGTATGTTCCATTCATGCATTATCTGTATATTCATAGAAACAGGGTACACCTGTTTGTACCCCCAATACTAATTTATACGTCTTCAAAATATTTCTCCCAGAAATGGTAGAAGATATACTCATGTCACCTGATCTACATATATATTTTATTACAGTAATATTATGGACACAAAATGCAAAGGTCACACTTATGATTGTACCAAAGCCTAAATGGAAAGTGAGCATGGATTAGTAATAACATCCATGTCCAGGTTGCCTAATGCTCTCAAATGTCAATCCAATTGGTGACTACATATTTGTTTCTTGCTAAGATTATATATTCAACCTCAACCCTGTTGAAAATGTCTAATCCTATAACTCACATTATACTTTGCCTGATTTCCTTTTGTCTCAATTGATATTTACTTTCCTACATATTTTCCCCAGTTCATCATTGTGAATGACTCTTCACATGTGCTGACATTTACATTCACTCTCTACCCGAAACCCTATTGCTAAAAAAGTTTTTGTCCAAATCCTATACTCACTCTTCTTTCTAAACCTACTGACTATCTTCCTAATCCTATCGACTATCCCTTTTTGACTGCATGTTCTCTTCGACATTCAATCATCCAAGGTAAAGGTCCTATGCCATTGTATAGCGATTAATCAGAGACATCTTTGCAGAACATAATTCAAAGCTAAGTATCCTACCCAAGGGCCCAATACACTTCTGGGCTTCAAAACTTACATAGATTTGGGTTTTCAAACTTATATTTCACCTATATATTCTTTTAAATTTTGCAGGTTCCCAATAACATTATTCATCCCGCAGAATGATTCCCAACCGAATTCGAACCTGTTATTAACCCTAACCATACGCTGTTCCCTCAATCTACCTTTACAGAGGAGCAGGGATAGAGTTGGTCTTACAATACAGGAATGTAGGGAATCTTCCACCTGCTGAGAACCTCAAAGGTCAATGCAGAAATGATCCTTGGAGAAGTTGTAGGCAGCTATGTAGTACCAAAGAGAGCAAAAGTCTTCTGACATGGTAAAGAACCTGGACAGGATGAAAGGATGTGTCTGAATCAGCCTCTCTCTTCTTAATGTAGAGAAGATGGACCAAAGCAGGCCTGTATGGAGAGAAGCTCCCCGGTGCATATGGTTGATATACCATTCTATCTTGTGACAGTGTCACAGAAAGTAGGAACAGCCTCCATCTCATGAGACCCTTGGCAGCAACTGTTAGGACAAAGTGGTTGCCAAGGCAGTGACCTCATTCATTTCATGAAGAAAGTGACTTCACCTAACTTACTTGGTGATGGAACTCTCTGAACTTGGGATTCAGGAAGCCAGGCATGCAGAGCCAGTCCCAGTAACAGTCCTAGTGGGATCACATGTTTGGTTTTACCAAGGGCAGAGAGAGTCTTTTTTGGTACCTACTGATGTGAGAATGGCCAAATGCCAGGACAGCTCTGAAGAGGGTCCTTTCCTAAGAAAACAGGTAGTTGGTCATCGCTGGCTCCAGACAACTTCACAGATTTGGCCACGGAGACCAGATCTGAGACAGGGCAGGCCAGTTCAGGGTAACAATATTGTCTACAGTCAGAGGACACTCCGGATTGTCACAGACATATTGGGGGAAGGAAGTGCCTTTGTGGGTGTGGGTGTGAGTTTGTGGTTTTGTCTCATGTTCTGAGAATAGGCAGGAAAGGCGATTTGTTTGGTTTGGAGTGGACTGCTTCTAAAAAGTCGTTTGACAAGGTGAGTGTTTCTATATCTGTGTATCTCACTGTGTCCGTGGTTGTAGACATAAGAAAAGAGAATGCATCAATGGATATGTCCTGTCTAGAAGAAAGTTTTCCATCATTCATCCTACCCAATTTATGACTGGACTGCAGGTTGCTTTATGGATGGGCAACCCCTACTATCTTCCTAAGTTCCTGTTTTCTTCCTAAATTTTGGCCACTACCCAGAATAGGCTCATGGTTTTGTGTCCAAGATATGTAACACCTCCAAGCTCTGTGACATGGCCATGTACTGGATAGCTGAATGAAATGGCGAGCATCTCAGGAAACTCAGATATCAGTGTGACCAAGAAAGTCTCAGTGGAGAAACACTGTTTTGGGCCTTCTGCTTACCTATTTTTCTGTTGCCCTGAATGTCAGGAAGGTCCTTACCTCAGGCCACTCCTTTTTGAAGCCTGAAGTAAACAGTTTTTAAATGCAAATGAATGGGCATCACCTGTGGTGCTTTGCTTAATTGCTTTCGAAAGGGATGTGTCTGAATCAGCTGCTTGCCTCTGGGTCAGGCTATGGATTAGATTCTCAGCACCTGATGGATATAAAGAAAGTTCCCATGTGTGTATTGAAAACGAAAATGGTAAAAATATCAGTCATTGTGGATGAAATTTCTTGCCTTCCTCTGTTAGGTTCCTAACCTCCATCAAGTGAGAATAGGATCCTCTGGGTCAAATGAGTTCTTTGAACTCCTGCAGAAGTGCTTGGATTCTCCCATGATGCCAAATCACATAAAGAATCTATACCTGACAGTCAGTTGGCCTCAAATTGGAGAAGCAGAGCAGTATTAAAGGCAGGCCTATTTGATCACTCCTGGTTCACAGGAAGGGTGTCAAGGCCACCCTCATTTTAGGCAAATGACGGGCAAGGGTGCATATTTTGGACATTGCCTTGGGCTGCGCTCCTCATGGAAACCTCCAGCAAGAGTTTATGATGAGTGTCTATATGGAAGAAGATGAGGGTCATGTGGGAATGTTTTGGTTTCAATTGTGGTCATTTGTGTGGCGGTTGGAAGATATGACTGGGTCCACATGGGCTTGAACTCGGGTGTGATTCTCCTTCGAGACTGAGTTCTGGAACTGACCTCAGAGAAGTATTGCCATTAATTGTGTTGGGATTGTAGGAGGCCACGCATGAGAGTCACCCTTGAAACCTGAGATTGGGCCCTGGGTGGCTTTCCACAGAGCACTGAGAATCTCAACCAGGATATCACATGATTTTATTCTGAAAGACTTGGCAGCCATAGTTAAGAGTCAAAACACACATGGACCTCACATTTTAGACCTCAATGGGCCTGTCTGCATATGACATTTTGACCACTCTTTGGAAAGCCTTGCCTGTGAGAGTTCTCCAGAGCTTTCATTGAAATGAGCTTCCTCACCATTTAATGGTTCTTGGATGAATGGAAACCCCAAAGTGCCTCCAACTTCATTCTTGAACAATGGATAGATAAATACCATGAAATTTTCGAAATTCCCAATGACCAGGTGGCACTGGAGAACCATTGGATGTCCTATTGCTGCTCATGAGTGTACCAGACAGTGCCTTGATTGACTGGAGTTCTTGAAAATGGTGTGGAACACAGATGCCAGTAAGTTGGAGCCTGCTGAGTAGTGGGCCTAGAGCAGTGGTGTGCAGTTGTCTGATAATATATTTGTGGTGTGGCCATGTGGGTGTGTCATTGGCTTCCAAATGGCTTGTGACTGACTTGGTGCAGCCAGCAGAAAATTATATGAAAAGGCATCTGGTTATATGGACAGGTTTCAGGGCAATGTTCAGAATCAGGTTGCTATGGTCAAGGGAGCAAGAAATGTGGGATAGAAGCCTGGTTGGTGCATTCTCCTGAAGACCCTGACCCACCACACCTTACAGGACTCCCACCAGCATTGTGACCCATTTGAAATCCTTGTATGTTGTGAAGCAAATACAAAACACCCAGTGCAGCAGCAAGAAACACCACGAAAATTGGAGAATGACCAAATGGCTTAAAAGTCCACACAGGGAGACACTTAGACCCCAGTGGCCACAGTTTATCTACAAAGAGAGAATTCATCACTGCTTCCTCATGTTCATTAGAAAATAAGAAACCATATCCTCCAGGTCACATAGATGCAGACCCAGCTTTGATGGTCTCCGTACACAGGGAGCTAAAGCTCCTGACAACAACATATTCTTCAAGTGTCCAACCTCAGAGGCAGTTTCTCAAGAAGTCTTAATGCCAGCATAGCTCCATGTTTGTGGAGTGTTTACACTGTCCCTTACTTTTGGCAACTCTTCTACCACCTCCAAGGTTGTGAACTCCTGAACATTTTCCATTCCAGGTATGTATTCACAGATTTTCTAACTCTTCTTCTCTAATTGTGTCTTAGTAGGGGCGAAGATATTGTCAAGGCATTGTTCTGGATGATAGTGGGAATTTTTTGTAGCACATATTTGCATACACATTGGATTTATTTTCCTATTTTCCATTTGAAATACTGAATAACTGACACTAACCCATACCCTAATAGACTCTTACTACTAATCCTAATATGATGGAGTAAAATAACCCAAACAGAATAGAAATGCAAGCATTTCAGAGGAGGCATGGTGTATAGTTAGACTTGGCTTTTGCATGATAAAGTGTAGGTGTTATAATTCAAGTTAATTTTTAATTGAAATAGTTCCATGGGTACTTAAAGTAAACAAATATGTGAATTCCTGTCTCCCTTTCTCTGTAGCCTATTCAGCACATGTATTTTTATATGCACATATAGAATTCTACCTGGTACCACAGGTACACTCTTGTGAGGTGGCTGACTTGGCAGATAGAAATTGTGAGAATAGATCACTCCGCCTAAACGCTGTTGAAACTGAAATTTCAAACTATGGGTGAGCTTCCTAGTTGAACAACATTATACATAAATCCATGTTCAGTAAAATGAATATTTTTGGATTAGTGGATGATATATATTTCATGGTGAATTTGGATTGGCATATGTATTGCTAATTTTTAATGTCTGTGTGTGTGTGTGTGTGTGTGTGTGTGTGTATATACACACACACACACACTAAATTTTTTTAAAATATAAAATATATGTGTCTTATTATACACTCCCTAAATTCATTCATATTCATGTATGTGGATTTAGAGTTAACATTTCACAAGATTATTCACGGAAATATTCATCCAACTGAAATACATATTTTTTTCCTGGAAATGAAAAATAACTTCAGTGAATGGTGGATACAAATCCTAATATTTCTACAATAATTGATCCAGTTTGTCATCAATGCAAGTAGATTCCTATGGGACATGATGTGTATTTTGATGTTCATTCTTATTCACCACTGGTATGTTACAATTTCTTCAGTTTATGCACATTATAGGATATATATTTCATCCATACGTTAGCAAAATTATAGGCATTTGTTTCACTTTCAATCATTTTCTGCTTTAGAACACATGTAATCCTCCATGTTTCTTGACTGGTTTTTTCATGAGACTTCATTCCAAACATATTATTTTCGATTTCCATAATCAAATTTGAAGCAAAACTCACACACCCTTCATGATAAACTATAACCCTAATATTACTATTAGATGTATAACTGGTTGGAATGAATGATTGTATATCAGTATAAGATTTCTTATATATTTTCAGATATCAAATCAATCCATTATTTAAAGTGGAACCAGTTATATTATTTATTCACACTATTGTCTATTCATGCATTGTCTCTATATTCATAGACACAGAGTACACCTCTTTGTAAACCCAATACTAATTTATACGTCTTCAAAATTTTGCTCCCAGTAATGGTGGAAGAAATACTCATGTCATCTGATCTACATATACATTTTATCAGAGTAATATTCTGGACACAAAAAGAAATGGTCACACTTATGTTTGCACCAAAGCCTAAATGTAAAGTGAACATGGATTACTAAAACCATCCATATCAAGTTTGGCTAATGCTCTCAAAATTCAATCCTATTTGTGACAACATATTTGTTTCTTGCTAAGATTATATATTCAAACTCAACCCTGTTGAAAATATCTAATCCTATCTCTCACTTTATACTTTTCCTGATTCCATAATGTCTCTATTTATATCAGCTTTCCTACATACTTTCCGCAGTTCATCATTGTGACTGACTCTTCAATTGTGCTGACACTTACATTCACACTCTAATCCAAACCCTATTGCTAAGGAACTTTTGTTCCAAATCCTATACTCACTCTTCTTCTTAAACCTACTGACTATCTTCCTAATCCTACCCATTATCCCTTTTTGACTGGATGTTCTCTTATACATTCAATAATCCAAGGTACAGGGTCTAATGCCATTGTATATCGACCTATCTCAGACATCTGTGCAGAACATAATTCAACGCTAAGTATCACAATCAAGGGCCCATCCCCATTCTGCGTTTCAAATCTTACTTAGATTTCTGTTTTCATACATATATTTCACCTATATATACTTATAAATGTCGCAGGTTCCCAGTACCATTATTCATCCAGCAGAATGATTCCTAATTCAAATTGAACATATTATTAACCCTAACCATACACTGTTCCCTCAATCTAACTTTACAGAAGAGCAGGGACAGAGTTGGTCTTACAATACAGGAATGTAGGGGATCTTCCACCTCCTGATAACCTCAAGGTCCATGCAGAAATGATCCCTGGAGAAGATGTAGACAACTATGAAGGACCTGAGAGAGCAAAAGTCAGCTTCCATGGAAAACAACCTGGTCAGGATGAAGGGTTGTTTATGAATCAGCCTCTCTCTTCTTAATGTAGAGAAGATGGACCAAACCAGGTTGGTGTGGAGAGCTGTTCCTAGGTGCCTATGGTTGATATACCATTCTACCTTGTGAAAGTGTCACAGAAAGTAGGGGCAGCCTCCATCTCATGGTAGTCTTGGAAGCAACTGTTAGGACAAAGTGGTTACCAAGGCAGTGATCTGATTCAGTTCCTTAAGGAAGTGACCTCACCTCACTTCTTTGTTGATGGAACTCTCTGAACTTGGTATCCAAGAAGCCAGGCACCAAGAGGCAGTCCCAGTCCCAGTGGTCTCACTTGTTTGGACTTACCAAGGACAGAGTCAGTCATTCTTGCTACCTACTGATGTGAGGACGGCCAAAACCAGGAAAGCTCTGAAGAGGGGCTTTTCCTGAGAAAGTAGGGAGTGGCTCACTGCTGGCTCCTGACAACTTCACAGAGTTGGCCAAGGAGACCAGATCTGAGACAGGACAGGCCATTTCATTGGAACATAGTATGGCCCACCAGTCAGAGGACACTCTGGATAGTCACAGACCTACTTGGGGGAAGGAGGTGTCTTTGTGGGTGTGGGTGTGGGTTTGTGGTTTTGTCTCATATTCTGAGAATAGGTAGGAATGGCGGTTTGTTTGGTTTGGAGGGAACTGTTTCTAGTAAGTCATTTGACAAGGCGAGTGTTTCTATGTCTGTTTATACCACTGTGTCCCTGGTTGTAGACATTAGAAAAGAAAATGCATCAATTGGTGAGTCCTGTCTAGTAGAAAGCTTCTCAGCTTTCATCCTGCCCAATTCATGAATGGACTGTGGCTTGACTTATCAATGGGGAACACCTGCTAACTTCTTAAGTTCCTGTTTTCTTCCTGAATTGTGTGCACTCTCCAGAATAGGCTCATAGTTTTGTGTCAAATATATGTACCACCTCAAATCTCTGTGACATGGCCATGTACTGGATAGCTGAAGGGAATGGCGAGCATCTCAGAAAGCTCAGATATCAGTGAGACCAGGAATGCCTCATTGGAAAAACACTGCTTTGGACATTTTGCTTACCGATTCTTCTGTTGCCCTGAAAGTCAGGAAGGTCTTTGCATCAGGTGTGTCATGTGGGAGTGTTTTGGTTTTAATTGTGGTCATTTTTGTGGCCGTTGGAAGACATGGCTATGTCCACCTGGGATTGAACCCTTATGTGATTCCCCTTAGAGACTGAGTTCTGGAACTGACCTCAAAGAAGTATTGCCATGTATTGTGTTGGGATTTTAGGAGGCCACGCGTGAGAGTCGCCCTTGGAAACTAAGATCTAGGCCCAGGGAGGCTTTCCGAAGAGCACTGGAAATCTCAGGAAGGACATCACATGATTTTATTCTTAAAGACTTGGCAGCCATCGTTGCAAGTCAAAACACACATGGAGCTCACATTGTAGACCTCAAATGCCTGGCTTAATGTGACCTTTTAGCCTGTCTTTGGGAAGCCTTGCCTGTTAGAATTCTCCAGAGCTTTCATTGAAATGAGCTTCTTCTCCATTTAATGGTTCCTGAATAAATTGAAACCCACAGTGCCTTCAACTTCATCCATGAAAAATGCCTAGATAAATATCATTAAAGTTTGGAAATTCCCATCACCTGGTGGCACTGGAGAACCTTTAGGTGTCCTATTGCTGATCATGAATGTACCAGACAGTGCCTTGATTGACTGGGTTTCATGAAAATGGTGTAGAACAGAGATGCCAGTAACTTGGAGCCTGGTGAGTAGTCGGCCTAGAGCAGTGGTGTGCAGGTGTGTGTTAAAACATCTGTGGTGGGCTGATGTGGATATGCCATTGGCTTTCAAATGCCTTGTGACTGATATGGTGCAGCCCCCATACCCTTGTATGTAAAGGCATCTTGTTATATGGACAGGTTGAAGGGCAATGTTTAGAATCAGATTGCTGTGGTCAAGGGGGAAAGCTATGTGGGATATAAGCCAGGTTGGTGCATTCTCCTGCAGACCCTTACCCACCACACATGACAGAACTCCCTCCATCACTGTGTCCCAGTTGAACTTCTCGTATTTTGTGAAGCAAATACCAAACTCCCAGTGCAGCTGCAAGAAACACCACGAAAAGTGGAGGATGACCAAATGGCTTCACAGTCCACACTGCAAGACACTTAGCCCCCAGTGGCAACAGTTTACCTATAAAGAGAGAATTCAGCCCTACTGCTTCAGGTTCATAGGAAAAAAAGAAACCATGTCCTCCAGGTCATATAGATGCAGACCCAGCTTTGATGGTCTCACTACAAAGGAAGCTAAAGCTCCTGTCATCAACATATATTTCAGGTGCCCAATCTCAGAGGCAGTTTCTCAAGAAGTCTTTAGGCCAGCAGAGCTCCATGTTTTTGGAGTTTTTACCCTGTCCTTTACTTTTGGAAACTCCTCTACAACCTCGAAGGTTGTGAACTCCTGAGCATTTTCCATTACCGATATGTATTCACAGATTTCTAACTCTTCTCCTCTAATTATGTCTTACTTGGAGTGAAGGAAATGTCAAGGCATTGTTCTGAATGAGAGTGGGAAGATTTTTGGGTAGCACATATTTGCCTACACATTGGATTCATTTTCCAAAATTCCATTCGAAATACTGAATCCCTGACTGTCAGGGGTAGAAGGAATTCTTCTTCAAAGAACAGCCTGACACTTACAAGAAACAGCCCCCAGTAGACATCCTGTCTGGAAGACATCCTGTAGCCATATATGTCCCTGAGACATCCTGTGGCCATCTTTCTTCTAGAAACATCCTGAAGTTATCTCACCTTGTGAAGACATCCAGGAACTGCTGATAAGAGAGCTTTCCCATATCCAGCATATTAATACCCGTGTGTGAACAATAAAATTTTGCAGCTTGATCAGAACTCCTGTGTTGCTCTCATCTCTCATGCCTCTTGTCCCTTCATTCCTCCCCATCTAGGTTCGCTGACCACGTTGATGTGTCCTGCCGGCCGGGACATCTGGCGCCCACCGACTGGGGCTCAAGCCTTTGACTGAGGGGGAACCTCTTCCTCCTGGAAGACTTGGTAAAGAGGAGCTCACGATCGCCTCAGCAGACACCACCCGGAGACATATCCAGGAGGAAGGTGGGGATGATGCACGGTGAGTGACGCACCATGTGACAAGCAGTATCGTCACATGATTTGTTTATTTCAGGCCTCAAGGAGTCCTTCAAGACATGAGGGGCACATGTTAAGAAAAAGGACTTAAAATTTTTCTTTTCATACATAGGAGAATTGTGTCCATGGTTTCCTCTTGAAGGGACCATTGATGGCAAAAATGGCTTAGAGTAGGAGCCTGTTTAAAAGATTATTATGAATCATTTGGCCCAGAAAAAATGCCAGTTCCCACCTTTTCATACTGGAACTTAATTAATGAAATTCTTAAAAGTTTTCGCTTTGACAATGGTACCTTACAACTTGTCAGGATTGGGGAAGAGATTATGCAAAAGACCTCTCGTCCCCCCTCTGCATGCCCATCATTAGTATAGACATAGAACCTTCTCAGTCTTCCCAGGACCCTGAGAACCTTCCTGGTCCCCCTCAAAATACGACCCTAATTAATAAGGCTCCAATGATTAAAAACCACCTTTATCCAGTTTTAAATCCCAGAGACACATTGACCCCTGGGGAGGACGCTATCTTCGAGAAGGAAGCAGCTCTCTACCATTCAGAACACCCGCGACCTCTCAGGACCCTGCCACAGCCTATAGGATTTACCAAGTGAAGGTGAAAGCACCTATGTAAAACATCTTGCCTTTGAAAATGCCAACCCAGCATGTCAGAATGTTCTTCAACCACATAAGGATAAAGGGAAACTTTCTGAAGTTATTAGACTCTGTGCAGACGTGGGTGCAGCCCATGCCATGGGTCTGGCTTTAGGGAGCGCCTTTACCAAGGCCTTTCACAATCCTGGCTCACGTACTTGCTTTACTTGTAAACAACCTGGCCATTTTGCATGTGAGTGTCCCACAGGCAAACAAAGCCTAGGAATAGCGTCTCCTCAAACTGGGGCTTAACCGCCCCCAGCTACCCTTTTCCATAGAAGTGGTAAAGGTCATCACTGGGCCAGTGAGTGTAGATCTAAGACAAATGCCCTCAGACAGCCTCTTTCTTCCTACTTCTCGGGAAACTCCCTGCGGGGCCAGCCCCCGGCCACAACATCCCCCACGAAAAACACAGGAGCAATAAAGTTTGTTCCCTCCTAAACTCGCAACCTACCACAAAATCCTTCCCCACAATTGCCTCCCTCCAACTAGCCACCCCAGGCAGCACAAAATTGGACCTCTGTGCTGCCACAAATACAATATTAGACCCAATGCAAGGGCCCCAGATAATACCCAATGAAATTATGGGTCCCCCTCCATCTCATACATGTGCCCTTAATCTTGGAAGAGCCTCCACTACCATACAAGGTGTTCAGGTCTTCGTTGGCATTAATGATAATGATTTCACTGGAGAAATAAAAATACTGGCCACTGCTATTAATGGAGTTGCCGCCATCCCAGCAGTAACAAGACTTGCACAATTAATTCTCCTTCCTTTGGATTCAGGAGGCATTTCCAAAACCCAAACCTACCTCGGGGGACTGCCTTCTTGGGCTTCTCTGATGTGAATTGGGTTCAGCCCATTTCTCACAATAGACCCACCCTTACCTTACTTACTGAAGGAAAGGAATTCCAAGGAGTTCTAGATATTGGAGCTGATGCCACAATTATTTCTCAAAAATACAAGCCATCAGGTTAGCCCCTCACTCCATCCTTGACTGACCTTAAAGGGATAGGAAAATAAAAAAATCCTCTGGTCAGCACTAGGTCTATTAGCTGCACTGATAAAGATGGTAATAAGTCAACTGTCACTCCTTTCGTTGATTCTGACCTCCCTGTTAACGTATAGGGAGGAGATATTTTGAGTTATTGGAAGTTATTCTCGCCAGTCCCAATTCCATGGTGACTCATCAAATGCTTCCTATGAATTTTGTTCCTGGTACAGGCCTGGGGATACTGAAACAAGGACTGGTGGAGCCTATACAACCCATACAAAAACAAATACATGTGGACTTGTGTATTCAGATTTTTAGTGTCAGTCCCTGACCCTCCTGAACCCCATGCAGATAAAATTATTTGGGAGACTCAGACTCCTGTGTTGGTGGATCAGTGGCCCCTTACCCAAGAAAAATTGGAGGCTGCCTCCACGTTAGTGCAGGAACAGCTTGCAGCCGGCCATGTAAAGCCCTCAACCTCATCATGGATTACTCCTATTTTTATTATCAAGAAAAAATAAGGCAAGTGGTGCCTTTTACAATATTTGTGTGCCATTAATAAAGTTATGTGCCCGATGGGAGCACTACAGCCAGGCATTCCCACACCAGTGGCGATTCCAAAAAACTATTGTAAAATGGTTATTGACTTAAAAGATTGCTTTTTTACCATTCTTTTACATCCTGAGGATAGACCCTATTTTGCCTTTAGTCTCCCTCACATTAATTTTCAGGGCCCTATGCAGAGATTTCAATGGAAGGTTCTTCCCCAAGGTATGGCCAACAGCTCTAGTCTTTGCCAAAAACACGTTGCTCAAGCAGTAGACCCTGTGAGAGAGCGATGAGCACAAAATTATATTTTACATTATATGGATGATTTGTTAATTGCTGCACCTAATACCCATGACCTTAATAATTGTTACTTGGACTTTTACAAAACCTCACTACCTTGGGACTACAGATAGCTCCAGATAAGTTTCAAACACAGGACCCTTATACCTATTTGGGCCTTAAACTTCAAGATAATCAGATCCAAATTCCTAAAATACAACTATGTGTGGACCATCTTCACACACTTAATGATTTTCAAATATTACTGGGGGATATTCAATTGCTAGGAACATATTTAAAATTACCCACTTGTGTACTTTTGCCCCTTAATGATATTTTGATAGGTGATTCCCACCCCTCCTCCCCTCAAAAGCTTACTCCCGAGGCATGACATGCATTAAACCAAGCCACAGAAGCCATTGCCCAAAAGTTTGTTACACAAATTTCTTATAACCTTCCTCTGGTTCTGGTTATTTTCCACACTCCTCATACACCCACAGGAATATTTTGGCAGCGAGATCCACATTTTAAAAATAAAGGCTGCCCCTTGCTTTTGGTCCTTGTACCCACCACATCCTCCAAGGTTATTACTGTTTATCTTGCTCAGGTAGCTTCTCTTATTTTTAAAGGTCGATTGCTTTCTCGACAACATTTTGGCAAAGACCCTGATAATATTTTAATTCCATATACTAAGGACCAAACCCTTACTACAATTTTTACTACAGACATGGATGAATGGGATATTGCCCTATCAGGCTTTTTGGGAACAATTCATAACCACATCCCCAATGACCCCCTTTTAAATTTTGTCCAGTTACATCCATTTATTTTTCTCAAAATTACTCAAAAGGCTCCCACTCCTCAAGCCCTTACCTTTTTTACAGACGGTTCCAGTAATGGCCGTGCAGTCTTTGTTGTCAATAACAAGCCTACCACCTTTGATACTGTCTATCAGTCAGCTCAGTTTGTGGAATTGTTCGCCATAACACAAGTTTTTATAAAGTTTTTTGATAATCTTGTTAATATTTATACAGACAGTGCCTACATTGCTCATTCTGGGCCCCTTCTGGAGATTTCACCCACCATTAAGGCTTCTTCCAATTCCCCCTTTCTGTTTCACCAGCTTCAGCAGCTAATTCAGTCCAGAAAACATCCATTTTCCTTAGGACACATCATGACACACTCTGACCTTCTGAGCCCTCTAACACAAGGTAATGCCCAAGCTGATGCAGCAACACGTTCCATCTTTCCAATTTTTGTTGGCTCCATTCGAAAGGCCATGGAGTTACACAATCTTCACCATCTAAATTCCCAGAGCCATCGATTACTTTGGAAAATTACCAGGCAACATGCATGAGAAATAGTAAAAGCATGCCCTGCTTGCACTGTCTCCCTCCCCATTCAACACTTGGGAGTTAACCCCCGAGGATTACTGCCCAATCAGATTTAGCAAATGGATGTTATTCATTTTCCTGAATTTTGAAAAACCAAATATATATACGTTTCTATAGATACCTTCAGCGGCTTTATTTTTGCATCACCACATTCTTGAGAGGCTACCAAAGATGTCCTTTCTCATCTTGTTTCAGCCTTTTTCGTAATGTGTAAACCAATACATATTAAAACAGATAAATGTCCTGCATATACCAGTGCCAAGTTTAAACAGTTTTGTGCTACCTTGCAATTTTGTCATACTACTGAAATTCCATACAACACTCAGGGCCAAGGCATGTGGAACTTGCCCAGCTTACCTTAAAGACTTGGCTATCCCGTCTTAAGGCTTCTGCCCTTGTATTTACCACTCCCAGGGATCGCCTTAACCATGCATTATTTGCCCTTATTTTTCTTACCCTAGACAGTGAAGGCCATTTGGCCACAGACAGACACTGGCATCCTTCATCCAATTCTGTTCGCACACCTGTTATGTGGTGCAATCCCATTACAAATAAATGAAAACGCCCACATCCTATCCTCATCAGGGGATGAGGCTCAGCTTGTGTTTTGGACCAAGAGCAA
The DNA here is from genome assembly GCF_048772815.1 of Callospermophilus lateralis. NCBI lineage: Eukaryota > Metazoa > Chordata > Mammalia > Rodentia > Sciuridae > Callospermophilus > Callospermophilus lateralis. The sequence continues at coordinate 3,957,697 of NW_027514551.1, forward strand.
GCATCCCCAAGATGGTTACCAGAGTGCCTGGTTAAACAGGTAAATTACTTACCTCAACCCAGGGATGGAGGCCCTCCCCCTGAGGACAAATTTTCCTCCATTTCAGATACAGCCAACAATCTGTGCGAGGATCCTGCTTAAGGCACTTCTGCTGAACAGGTTTGAACACAGAGGCCTTGGACCTCTAATTTCCAACATCATGGGGTACCTTTTTGCCCCCCCCCCGTGAATGCAAAGGAGGATTTTGGACTGAAGCTCCCACTAGTTGGACCCAGACTGCTGACTCCATGACTAAGGTGACTTACCTCCGTGCCAAGGTTGACCATAATCTCGGAGGAGTTCATCAGCCTAAATGGGTATGTGTTAACAAGCCAAAGATTATTCCCCCTAGTACAAGTAAAGCTCTCCAAAATTGTTCTGAAACTTGTACGCATACCCAGGCGATGCATGTCTCTTGTAATGCGTCGGCTTCACTTTGTGTTAATAAACAGGGAGAACAATTTTTTGAAGCCTCCCTAACTAAAACTCATGCAGCAGGGGGACCACTATTCATTATACCCCCATTCTCTTTGACCATGGAGGAGATGGCAAATACACCAAGCTACAGTCAGCTGGGTGCCAAGGCACTGTCGGAAAACCTTCCTACTGGCCCATTAAGGCGCCTACAGGGGTCTCTGATGGTGGAGGACCCACTTATTCTGTCAAGCATCCTCAGATAATCAAACTTTTGAAACCCCAAATCCCTGAGCTCACATATCATCCCTTAATGTAGCCTAAATCCCAGTTCCCAGGTTTAGATACCAATACATTAGATATTTTGCAAACTACATTCTCCTAGCTTAATAATTCGAACCCCACCCTTGCTGGTGATTGCTGGCTCTGCATGACAACAGGGGCAATCATGCCTATGGCAGTTCCTATTAATTCTATCATGGACAATGATAATACATGCCAACCCGGATTTCCCTTTAAAGTACAGCCTATAGGCACTTTTACATTATTTCTTTAGGCGCGATGCAGAATAATACCTATGATATTGATGTTCGACTTACTTCCTTTGGAAATTGCTCAACAGTATAAAATTATTCCTCACCCACCCCATCTCTTTGTCCCTCCAATGGCACAGTTTTTATGTGTGGAGGAAACTCGGCCTTCCCACGCTTCCAGCGAATTGGACCATTGGTTGTGTTCTTGCTTTATTACTCCCTGATATAACTATTGTCCCAGGAGATGAACCTCTACCAATTTCTAGCCTAGACACTTTAGTCAAAAGACATAGGTGGGCAATACAGGCTTTACCACTCATTTCCAGCCTTGGAATAACAGCTGCTGTGGGCACAGGTACAGTGGCTTAGGCACGGCTATTCACTCTTACCATCGCCTGTCTCAACAACTTATAAATTATGTACAAACTTTATCAGGAACCATTAAAGATTTGCAGGACCAAATAAATTCCCTGGCAGAAGTGTTCCTTCAAAACAGACGAGGCTTAGATTTGCTGACAGCTAACCAGGGAGGTATTTGCTTAGCCTTAGGGGAACGATGCTGCTTTTATGCCAATAAATCAGGCATAGTACGCATTAAAATTAAGCAGCTTCAAGAAGATCCAGAAAAGAGACAAAGGGAACTATTTGAAAATCCCCTCTGGATTGGGCATAATGGATTTCTACCCTACCTTCTTCCCCTATTAGTCCCTTTGTTGGGTTTACTTTTAATGGTGTCCATAGGCCCCTGCATTATAAAGAGGCTGGTACAATTTATTAAAGAACAGATTAATATTTTGGTTTCTAAGCCCATACAGGTCCACTATCATGGTCTGGAGATGGAAGACAGCACTGCCAACATTTAAAAGAATGTTCAACCCTTCTCACAGGCTTATTAAGTTTACATCCCCACAGATCTCTCTTTCTTACAGAAAACTATAAGTAACAGCTCTGAGCAACCATATTCTACCCTTGCAATAAGGGTTCGTTCTCCATGGGCCCCTCCGCTTGGGGGAGGACACACCCTTGGAATGAGCACGTTAGGCCATAATAACGGAGGGTCCAGGAAGGACTGCAGGAGGATGGATCCACGGATCCCCAAACACAAGACCTCTGAATGACACGCTCTGGTGCATGGCGGTTGGCATGCTATCCCCTCAAAGACGTCTCCTACAAAAACATGCCAAAGCCAACACGAAATCTCCTAGGAAAGATGCTCGCTCAAATCAGGAGATATTCTAAGGCATCCTAGAGAAACAGAGCCACTATCACCCCCTAAATCCATGGCCTGTAAGGTATGGTCGAATATTTTATATAACAAAAGGGGAGATGTCAGGGGCTAGAAGGAAGTTCTCCTTCAAAAAATAGACTGACACAAGAAACAGCCCCCTGGGACACAACCTGCCTGGGAGACATCCCACAGCCATCTATCTCCTTTTGACATCCGGCTACCATCTGTCTACCTGAAACATCCTGAGGTTATCTCACCCTGTGAAGACATCCAGCAACTGCCGATAAGAGAGCTTTCCCATCCGCAGCATATACATACCCTCTGAGAATAATAAAAGTTTGCAGCATGATCAGAACTCCTGTCTTGCTGTCATCTCTCGTGTCTCTTGTCCCTTCATTCCTCCCCAACTAGGATCGACACCCAAGTTGATGTGTCCGGCCAGCCGGGCCATCTGACACTAACCCATACCCTCCTAGACTCTGATGACAAATACTAAAGTGATGGAGAAAAATAACCCAAACAGAATAGAAATACAAGCAGTTCAGAGGAGGCATGGTGTATAGTTGCACTTGCCTTTTGCATGATATAGGGTAGGTGTTATAAATCTAGTTAATTTTTAGTTGAAATAGTTCTCCATGTGTTTTTAAAGTTAACAAATATGTGAATTCCTGTCTCCCTTTCTCTGTAGCCGATTCAGCACATGTATTTTTATATGCACATATAGAATCCTACCTGGTATCAGATGTACATTCTTGTGAGGTGGCTGACTTGGAAGATACAAATTGTGAGAAGAGATCACTCCTCCTAAACGCTGTTGGAACAGAAAATTCAACCTATGGGTGAGCCTCCTAGTAGAACAACATTATACATAAATCCATGTTCAGTAAATTAAATATTTTTGCATCTGTGGATGATATATACTTCATGATGAATTTCGATTGGCATATATATTGCTACATTTTATTGTCTGGGTGTGTGTGTTGTGTGTGTGTGTGTGTGTGTGTGTGGAATATATATATATATATATATATATATATATATATATATATATATATATACACACTCTCCAAATATTTCAAAATATGAAATATATGTGTCTTACATATACTACCTAAATTCATTCATGTTCATGTATGTGGATTTATAATCAACTTTTCACAATATTATTCTCAGAAATATTCATCCACCTGAATTACATATTTGTTTTCTAGTACTGAAAACTAACTTCAGTGAGTGGTGCATACAATCCTAATATTTCTACAGTAACTGACCCAGTTTAACATCAATGCAACTAGATTCCTCTTGGATATGATGTCTATATTGAAGTTCATTCTATTCAACACTGGTACATTACTATTTGTTCAGTTTATACACATCATAGGATATATATTTCATCAACAACTTCAATAATTTATAGGATTTTGATTCACTTTCAATCATTTCCTGATTCAGAACACATGTATTCCTCCAGGTTACTTGATTGTTTTTTCATGAGACTTCTTTCCAAACGCTTTTTTTTTTCAATTTCCATAATCATTTTGAAGAAAAACTGACACACTCTTCATGATAAACCATAAACCTAATATTACCATTAGATGTATTTTTGGTTGGAATGAATGATTGCATATAAATATACGATTTTCTGTTTATTTTCAGATATCAATTCAATCGAATATTTAAAGTTGGAACAAGTTATAATATTTAATCACAGTATCGTCTATTCATAAATTATCTCTATGTTCTTAGACACAGAGTAAATCTATTTGTAACCCCAATACTAATTTTTTCATCTTCAAAATGTTGCTCCCAGAAATGGTGGAAGAAATACTCATGTATCCTAATCTACATATACATTTTATCACAGTAATATTCTGGACACAAAAAGAAGAGGTCACACTTATTATTGTATCAAAGCCTAAATGAAAAGTGAGCATAGATTACTGAAAACATTGATGTCCAGTGTGCCTAATGCTCTCAAATGTCAATCCTATTGGTGACTACATATTTGTTTCTTCTTAAGACTATATTTTGAACCTCAACCCTGTTGCAAATGTCTAATCCTATCACTCAATTTATACTTTGCCTGATTTCCTAATGTCTCTATTGATGTCTGCTTACCTAAATATTTTCCCCAGTTCACCATTGTGACTGACCCTTCACATGTGCTGACATTTACATTCACTCTCTACCCGATACACTATTGCTAAAGAACTTTTGGTCCAAATTCTGTACTCAGTCTTCTTCTGAAACTTATCGAATATCTTCCTAATCCTACCGACTATCCCTGTTCTAGTGGATGTCCACTTCTACATTCAATCATCCAAGGTACAAGGTCCTATGCCATTGATTATCGTTTTATCTGAAACACCTGTGCAGAACGTATATCAAAGCTAAGTATCCCAATCAATAGCGCAATGCCCTTCTGGGCTTCAAATCTTACCTAGATTTTTGTTTTCATACTTATATTTCACCAATATATTCTTATAAATATCACAGGTTCCCAATACCATTATTCATCAATTAGAATAATTCCTAACCCAAATCAAACCTGTTATTAACCCTAACCATACACTGTTCCCTCAATCTAACTTTACAGAAGAGGAGGGACCAAGTTGGTCTTACAATACAGGAATGTAGAAAATCTTCCACCTGTTGTAAAACTCAAAGGTCCATGAAGAAGTGATCCCTGGAGAACATGTAGGCAGCCATGAAGGACCTGAGAGAGCAAACATCATCTTCCATTGCAAACAACCTGGTCAGGATGAAGGGTTGTGTCTGAATCAGCCTCTCTGTTCATAATGTAGAGAAGATGGACACAAACAGTCCTGTTTGGAGAGCTGTTCCTGGGTGCCTATGGTTCATATACCATTCTAACTTGTGAAAGTGTCACAGGAAGTAGGAGAAGCCTCGATCTCATGGGACCCTTGGAAGCAACTGTTAGGACAAAGTGGTTGCCAAAGCAGTGACCTCATTCAGTTCCTGAAGGAAGTGAACTCACCTCACTTCCTTGGTCATGGAACTCTCGGTACTTGGGATCCAGGAAGCAAGGTACCAAGAGCCTGTCCCAGTCCCAGTCCCAGTGGGCTCACTTGTTTGGATTTACCAAGGACAGAGTCAGTCTTTCATGGTACCTACAGATATGAGGATGGCCAACTGCCAGGAAAACTCAGAAGAGGGGCCTTTCCTGAGAAAGCAGATAGCGGCTCACCGCTGGCTCCTGACAAGTTCACAGAGTTGGTGATTTCCGGGGATCATAAGTTGGCCCACCAGTCAGAAGACACTCTGGATAGTCACAGACATACTTTGTAGAAGGTGGTGCCTCTGTGGTTGTCGGTGTGGGTTTGTGGTTTTGTCTCATGTTCTGAGAATAGGTAGAAAAGGCGGTTTGTTTGATTTGGAGTGAACTGTTTATAGTAAGTCGTTTGGCAAGCAAGAGTTTCTATGTCTGTGTATCCCACTGTGTCCATGGTTTTAGACATTAGAAAACAGAATGCATCAATTGTTGTGTCCTGTCTAGTAGAAAGCTTCCCAGCATTCATCCTGCCGAATTTATGAATGGATTTCAGCTTGCCTGATCGATGGGCAACATGTGGTATCTTCCAAAATTCCTGCATTCTTCATGAATTCTGGCTACTCTCCAGAATCGGCTCATGGTTTTGTGTCCAAGATATGTAGCAGTTCCAAGCCCTGTGACATGGCCATGTACTGGATAGCTAAAGGGAATGTCGAGCATCTCAAAAAACTCAGATATAAGTGTGACCATGATAGTCTAAGTGGAGAAACCCTGCTTTGGGCCTTTTGCTTACCTATTGTTCTGTTGCCCTGAATGTCAGGAAGGTCTTTGCCTCAAGACATTCGTTTGTGAAGCCTGAAGAAAACAGGTTCAAATGGAAATGAATGTACATCACCTGTGGATCTTTGCTTAATTCCTTTGGAAATGGAAGTGTCTGAATCAGCCTCTTGGCCCTGTGTGAGGCCGTGGCTTAGATTCTCAACCCCTGAAGAATCTAGAGAAACATCACATGTGTGCATCCAAAACAAAAATGGCCAAAAGTGCAGTTATTGTGGATGAAGTCTCTCCCCATTCTCTGTGAGGTTCCTGACCTCCATCAAGTTAGAATAGGGATCCTTTGGGCCAAATCATTTCTTCAAAGCCCTAAATTGCTTGAGTTTTCCCGTGACTACAATTCACATAAAGAATCCAAACTGCACAGTCAATACGCCTCAAATTGGAGAAGCAGAGAAGTATTAACAGCAGGCCTATTTGAACACTCCTGGTTCAGAGGAATGGTGTCCAAGCCACCCTGAATTTAGGCAAATTAGGCGCAAGAGAGATTATTTAGGAGACTGTCTTGGGCTTCGCCCCTCGTGGAAACTTCCAGCGATAGGTTATGATGAGTGTCTATATAAAAGAACATGAGGGCCATGTGGGATTGTTTTGGTTTTAATTGTGGTTGTTAGTGTGGTGATTGGAAGAGATGACTGGGTCCACCTTGACATGAACTCTGGTGTTTTTCCCCTTAGAGACTGAGTTCTGGAACTGACCTCAGAAAAGTATTGCCATTAATTGTGTTGGGATTTTAGGAGGCCATGCATGAGAGTCGCCCTTGGAAACTGAGATCAAGGCCCAGGGTGGCTTTCAACAGAGCACTGGGAATCACAGCCAAGATATCACATAATTTTCTTCTGAAAGACTTGGCAGCCATAGTTGAGAGTCAAAAGTCACATGGACCTCACATTGTAGAACTCAATGGGCCTGGCTTCATTTGACCTTTTGGCCATTCTTTGGGAAGCATTGCCTGTGAGATTTCTCCAGAGCTTTCATTGAAATGAGCTTCGTCAACATTAATGGTTCTGGAATGAACTGAAACTCACAGTGCCTCCACCTTCATTGTTGAAATATGGCTAGAAAAATACCATGAAATTTTTGAAATTTCCATGACCAGCTGGCACAGGAGAACCTTTGGATTTCCTGTTGCTGATCATGAGTATTACAGACACTGCCTTGATTGACTGGTTTTAATGAAAATTGTGTAAAACAGAGATGCCAATAAGTTGGAGCCTGATGATTAGTGGGCCTAGAGCAGTGGTAGGCAGGTGTGTGATAAAACATCTGTGGTGGGGCCATGTGGATCTACCATTGGCTTCCAAATGGCTTGTGACTGACATGATGCAGCCAGCAGTCCCTTCTAAGTAAAGGCATCTTGTTATTTGGAGAGGTTTCAGGGCAATGTTCAGAATCGATTTGCTATGGTCAATGGGGCAAGCTATGTGATATAGAAGCATGGTTGGTGCATTCTCCTGCAGAAATTGAAATACCACACTTGACAGAACTCCCTCCTGCACTGTGTCCCAGTTGAACTCCGTGTATTTCATGAAGCAAATACCAAACTCCCATTGTAGCAGCAAGAAACACCATGAAAATAGGAGGATGAACAAATGGCTTCACAGTCCACACAGGGAGACACTTAGAACCCAGGGCCACAGTTTACCTACAAAGATCAAATTCAGGACTGCTGCCTCATGTTCATTGGAAAATAAGAAACTATGTTTTACAGGTCACATAGGTGCAGATCCAGCTTTGATGATCTCACTACAAAGGAAGCTAAAGCTCATGATAACAACATATGTTTCAAGTGCCCAAACTCAGAGGCAATTTCTCAAGAAGTCTTTAGGCCAGCAGAGCTCCATGTTTGTGGAGTGTTCACCCTGTCCCTTACTTTTGGAAACTCCTCTACCACCTCCAAGGTAGTGAACTCCTTAGCATATTCCATTCCAGATAAGTATTCACTGATTTTCTAACTCTTCTCCTCTAATTATGTCTTACTTGGGGTGAAGATAATGTCAAGCCATTGTTCTGGAGGAGTGGGAAGATTTTGTGTAGCACATATTTGCATACACATTGGATTCATTTTCCAATTTTCCATTCAAAATACTGAATCCCTGACTCTAACCCCTACCCTACTAGACTCTGACTACTAATCGTAATATGATAGAGAATAAAAACTGAAACAGAATAGAAATACAAGCAGTTCAGAGGAGGCATGGTGTATAGTTGGAATTGCCTTTTGCATTATATAGGTTAGAAGTTATAAATCTAGTCAATTTTTTGTTGAAATAGTTCTCCGTGTGTTTTGAAAGTTAACAAATATGTAAATTCCTGTCTCCCTTTCTCTGTAGCCTATTCAGCACATGTAATTTTATATGCACATATAGAATCGTACCTGGTATCACACGTACATTTTTGTGAGGTGACTGACTTGGCAAAAACAAATTTTGAGAAGAGATCACTCCCCCTAAATGCTGTTGGAACTGAAAATTCAACCTATGGGTAAGCCTCCTAGTTGAACAACATTATACATAAATCCATGTTAAGTATATGAATATTTTTGGGTCTGTGGATGATATGTATTTCATGATGAATTTCAATTGACATATATATTGCTGGTTTTTAATGTCTGTGTGTGTGTGTGTATATATATATATATATATATATATATATATATATATACTCTCCGGATTTTTCAAAATATGAAACATTTGTGTCTTATTATGCACTCCCTAAATTCATTCATATTCATGTATGTGGATTTATAATCCACTTTTTAAAAAATTATTCTCAGAAATATTCATCCACCTGAAATACATATTTTTTCCTAGTACTGAAACAGTTTTCAGTACATGGTGCATCCATATCCTAATATTTTGGCATTGCAAGATGACTGTGAAGACAGTGTATCACACCCAGTGTACCCTGCCACTGCGCAGGTGAATAACAAGTTAGAACGATGAAAAACTATCTTGTTAGGATCTTACAGGAAAATGGGTGTTTACCGAAATCTAGAAGAATGATTTCCACCACCGAGGTCCGGTAATTGAGTCTCAAACACAAGCCACTTGTGCAACCGGAGATCCATTCTGATTGATCCGTGTGACCTGCCCCGTGTCTACAAATGGTGAGGCACCACCGAGAAGCGACCAGCAAGCAGGGAGAAACGTTGCTGCAGATTCTGTGGAATCCTGCTGGCTGAGCATCCACTGAGCCCCCAGCTGAATTTGGGATTTCAGACGGGAAAGTTAGCAGTACATTTCTATCCCCCAAAGTGGAAACTCCACAAAGGAAAGAAGCAGCCACCATCTTGGAGAGCTGAAGTAACCACCACCACTCCCAGACAGATTGCAACAATAAAACAGGTGTGTGTTTCTCAGCTCATCTCACATACAGAGGAAAATTCGCATAAAATCTCTCCTAGGCTTTTGGGGGAGGGATAATCAGAGCAAGTCTGCATAAAGACTGCGGGAAAACTAGAGGCACCTGACCTTCATCTCCCCTTCCCATCAGCGGCAAAAATGAAACTTGTCTAGCCAGTGCGGGGCGAGGGGCAAGCGGAAAATATTAAAACAATAGAGTTCCAGGGTTCACAATAGACACCCTCCCCACCCAACAAACGGCAGACCCGGAGAACAGTTTGAGCTGCCGAGAAGCATCACTCAGGAGAAATCTGGTCTAGCAGAAGAAATCAGGACTAGCAGGATAAACCAGGGGACTAGAGGCCAGACCCTCCTGACTGGGTGGCTGGAGAACGCCAGACCGATGCCAGTGTGACTGGGCAACTGGAGACCACCTTCCTGCCGGCGCCAGCCCACCTGCTGACGGCATGTCTTGACGGCTGGAGAACGCTCGCCTGCCGACGACCGAACGCGCAACTGTGTGGCTAGAGATCACCCACCCGCCGGCGACAGCCCATCCGCTGCCCGCGCTACTGGGTGGCTGGAGACTGCCGGCATGCCAGCGACCGGGAGCTGAAACCAATAAGAGACAATCCAGTCCACCCCCCCAATTCGGACACTCCGGCAAGGAGCCTGGGGCCCACCACAGCAGAGAGGTGACATCACAGGAGCTCGGCTGTCAGAATTCCTTAACAGCGAAATCCACTTAAGCAGGCATAGTCTAGCAACACAAAGGAGAGAAAACAGAGATATATAAACCCATAACAAATCTATAGAAGAGAGCAGAAACACAGCAATCAAATAGAGCCAGAAAATAAGGTGAACATCATGAAAAAACAAGGGGAAAAAAAAGTGTAGAAACAATGAAGGACAACTTAATACTACAGGAGAACCTAGAAGCATCAGAAACAGGGATAGGGAAAAAACTTAAGTCATACCTGACTCAGATGGAAAGGAATAATAGAGAAGACATGAGGCAGCAAGTCCAAGAAATAAAAGTATATTTTGAAAATGAATTAAACAACCAAATTCAAATGGCAAAGAACAAGGTTTACCAGGAGATAGAGATCTTTTAAAAAATCATACAGTAATTCTAGAAATGCAGGAAACTATAAACCAAATTAAAAACTCAAACAAGAATATTTCAAATAGACTAGATCAAGTAAAAGTCAGAACATCAGATGATGCAGACAAAGTTTGTCAACTTGAAAAGAATATAGTCAACACAGAAAACATGCTTAAATCCCATGAGCAACTATTCAAGAGATATGGGATGTCATAAAAAAACCAAAATTGGGAGTCATCGGGATAGAAGAAGGCATAGAGATTCAAACCAAATGAATGGACAACATATTAAATGAAATAATTCTAGAAAACATCCCAGAGATGAAAGATGGAATGGATTGCCATATCCTGGAAGCCTACAGGACCTCAAACATTCAAAACCATAATAGACAAACTCCAAGACATATAATTATGAAGATAGCCAACATACAGAACAAGGAGAGAATATTAAAAGCTACGAGAGAAAGTAGGCAGATAACATTCAGGGGTAAACCAATTAGGTTAACAATTGATTTTTCATCACAGACTTTGAAAGCGAGAAGATCTTTGAACAATGTATTTCAAACACTGAAAAATAATGGATTCAAACCAAGAATACTGTATCCAACAAAATTAAGCTTCAGATTTGACAATGAAATTAAGTCTTTCTTGATAAACAAAACCTAAAGGAATTCGCAGACAGAACACCAGCACTGCAAAGCATTTTGAGCAAAATACTACAAGAAGAGGAATTGAAAAATAGTGCCCCAAACTAACAGCGGGAGGTATCTCAGTAAAGGGGTAAGAAAATAACCAAAAAGTAAAAACTACCCAAATTAAAATAAATAAATAAATAAACATGACTGGAAGTATAAATCATATTTCAATTGTAACCTTAAATGTTAAAAATCTAAACTCACCAATCAAGAGACATAGGCTAGTAACCTGGATCAAAAAAATAAATCCAACAATATGCTGCCTTCAGGAGACTCTTTTGATAGGTAAAGACATACACAGGCTGAAAGTGAAAGGTTGGGAAAAATCATACCACTCACATGGCCCTCGGAAGCAAGCAGGAGTGGCCCTACTCATATCATATAAAATCAACTTCAAACCTACGTTAATCAAAAGGGATAAAGTAGGACACTATATATTGTTAAAAGGAACCATCCACCAACAAGACATAACAATTATCAATTGGTATGCACCAAACAATTGAGCTGCAACGCTCATAAAACAAACTCGCCTCAAGTTCAAGAGTCAAATAGACTACAACACAATAATTATGGGTGACTTCAACACACCGCTCTCGCCATTAGACAGATCCTCTATAAAAAACTGAATAAAAAAACTATAGAATTCAACAGCACAATCAATAACCTTGACTTAACCGACATATATAGAATATATCAACCATCATCAAGTGGATACACTTTATTCTCAGCAGCACATGGATCCTACTCCAAGTTAGACCATATATTATGCCATTGGGCAACTCTTAGTAAATATAAAGGCGTGGAGATAATACCATGCACCATATCTGATCATAATGGAATGAAACTGGAAATCAATGAGAATATAAGGAAGGAAAAATCCTACATCACATGTAAAATGAACAATATTCTACTGAATGATCAATGGGTTACAGAAGACATAAAGGAGGAGATAAAAAAATTCTTAGAATCAAATGACAATACAGACACAATATACTGGAATCTATGGTACACAAAGAAGGCAGTTTTAAGAGGGAAATTCATTTCTTGGAGTTCTTTCCTCAAAAAAAGAATAAAACAACAAATAAATAAACTCACAGTACACATCAAAAACCTAGAAAATGAAAAGCAAAACAACAGCAAATGTAGTAGAAGACAAGAAATAAATAAAATTAGAGCAGAAATCAACGAAACTGAAACAAAAAAAAACATTGAAAAAATTGATAAAACTAAAAGTTGATTCTTTGAAAAAATAAATAAGAATTACAGGCCCTTAGCCATGCTAAGGATGAGAAGAAGAGAGGGAACTCAAATTACTAACATACGGAATGAAAAAGGCAATATCACAACAGACAGTACACAAATACAGAAGATAATTAGAAAGTATTTTGAAATCCTATATTCCAATAAAATAGAAGATAGTTATAATATCGATAAATTTCTTAAGTCATACGATCTGCCCATATTCAGTCAAGAAGACACACACAATTTTAACAGACCAATAACAAAGGAAGAAATGGAAGAAGCCATCAAAAGACTACCAATCAAAAAAAGCCCTGTACCTGATGGGTATACAGCGGAGTTCAACAAAACCTTCGAAGAAGAATTAATACCAATACTATTCAAGCTATATCAAGAAATGGAATAATAAGGAGCTCTTCCAAATTCATTCTCGGAGTCCAAAATCACCCTGATCCCAAAACCAGACAAAGACACTTCAAAAAAGAAAACTACAGACCAATATCTCTAATGAAGTTGGATGCAAAAATTCTCAATAAAATCCGTGTGAATTGAATACAAAAACATATCAAAATAGTTGTGCACCATGATCAAGTAGGATTCATCCCTGGAATGCAAGGCTGGTTCAATATACGGAAATCAATAAATGCTATTCACCACATCAATAGACTTAAGGACAAGAACCATAAGATCATCTCGATAGATGTAGTAAAACATTCAACAAAGTTCAGCATCCCTTTATGTTCGAAACACTAGAAAAACTAGGGATAACAGGAACTTACCTCAACATTGTAAAACCTATATATGCTAAACCTCAGGCTAGGATCATCCTAAATGGAGAAAACTGAAGGCATTCCCTCTGAAATCTGGAACAAGACAGGGATGCCCTCTATCACCACTTCTATTCAATTTAGTTCTTGAAATACTAGCCAGAGCAATTAGACAGACAAAAGAAATTAAAGGCATAAAAATAGGAAAAGAAGAACTTGAATTATCGCTATTTGTGGATGACATGGTAATATATTTAACAGACCCAAAAGGGTCTACAAAGAAACTGCTAGAGTTAATAAATGAAGGATATAAAACCAACACGCATAAATCAAAGGCATTCCTGAATATCAGCAACAAAACTTCTGAAATGGAAATGAGGAAAACCACTCCATTCAAAATATCCTCAAAGAAAATAAGATACTTGGAAATCAACCTAACAAAAGAGGTGAAAACCACAGAACCCTAAAGAGAGAGATAGAAAAAGATCTTAGAAGATGGAAAAATGTACCCTGTTCATGGATAGGCAGAACTAAATTTATCAAAATGGCGAAATTACCCAAAGTTCTCTACAGGTTTAAAGCAATGCCAATCAAAATCCCAACGGCATTTCTTGTAGAAATGATAAAGCAATCATGAAATTCATATGGAAAAACAAAAGACACAGAATAGCAAAAGGAATTCTAAGCAAGAAGTGTGAATCGGGAGGTATAGCGATACTAGAGTTCAAACTTTACTACAAAGCAAGAGTAACAAAAACAGTGTGGTACTGGTACCAAAACAGGCAGGTGGACCAATGGTATAGAATAGAGGACAGAGAAACCAATCCACAAAATTACAACTTTCTTATATTTGATAAAGTGGCTATAAACATGCAATGGATGAAGGATAGCATCTTCAACAAATGGTGCAGGGAAAATTAGAAATCCATGTGCAACAAAATGAAACTGAATCCCGTTCTCTCACCATGCACAAAAGTTAACTCAAAATAGATCAAGGAGCTAGATATCAAATCAGAGACACTGCGTCTCATAGAAGAAAAAGTTGGCTATGATCTATATACTGTGGGGTCGGGCTCCAAATTCTTTAATAAGACATCAATAGCCCAAGAGTTAATAACAAGAATAAACAAATGGGATTTACTTAAACTAAAAAGTTTTTTCTCAAGAAGAGAAACAATAAGAGAGGTAAATAGAGAGCCTACATCCTGGGAACAAATTTTTACCCCTCACACTTCAGATAGAGCCCTAATATCCAAAATATACAAAGAACTCAAAATATTAAACAATAAGATAACAAATAACCCAATCAACAAATGGGCCAAGGACCTAAACAGACACTTCACAGAGGAGGACATACAATCAATCAACAAGTACATGAAAAAATGCTCACCATCTCTAGCAGTCTGAGAAATGCAAATCAAAACCACCCTAAGATACCATCTGACTCCAGTAAGATCAGCAGCCATTATGAAGTTAAACAACAATAAGTGTTGGCGAGGATTTGGGGAAAAGGATACACTTGTACACTGCTGGTGGGACTGCAAATTGGTGAGGCCAATTTTGAAAGAAGTATGGATATTCCTGGAAAAGCTGGAAATGGATCCACCATTTGACCCAGCTATCACCCTTCTTGGAATGTTCTCTGAGGATCTTAAAAGAGCGTACTATAGGGATACTGCCACATCAATGATCATAGCAGCACAATTCACAATAGCTAGACTGTGGAACCAACTTAGATGCCCTTCAATAGATTAATAGATAAAAAAAATGTTGCATCTATACACAATGGAGTATTACACAGCACAAAAAATGACAAAATCATAGAATTTGCAGGGAAATGGATGGCATTAGAGCATATTTTGCTAAGCGAAGCTAACCAATCCTTAAAAAACAAATGCCAAATGTCTTCTCTGTTATAAAGAGAGCAAATAAGAACAGAACAGGGAGGAAGAGCATGAGGAAAAGATTAACATTAAACAAAGACGAATGGGGGGAGAGAAAGGGAGAGAGAAGGGAAAGCTTATGAAAATTGTAGGAAACTCTCAATGTTACACAAAATTGCATATAAGATGTTGTGAGGGGAAGTGAGGGGGAAACAATGGAGAGAATTGAACAATAGCAGATGAGATAGAGAGGGAAGATGGGAGGGGAGGAGAGGGTGGATAGTAGGGGATAGGAAAGGTAGCAGAATACAACAGTCACTAATATGCCATTATGTAAAAATGTGAATGTGTAACCGATGTGATTCTACAATTCGTATTTGGGGAAAAAATGGGAGTTCATAACCCAATTGAGTCAAATGTATGAAAGATGATATATCTTGAGCTTTGTAAATAGATAAATAGATAAATAAAGATAAATAAAAATAAATAGATAAATAAAGGTTTAAAATTTAGTGGGAAGAAATCAGCTAAAAATGGGTTCAGATGTATTCATTTTGCTATACAGAAACTTTGTTTTGTGAATATCACAAATTTATTTTACCAGAAAATGCACATAAATTGAGATTAAAGGATAATTCACCTAACTTCATGAAAAATTCATAGCATTTTCTACACTTTTCATATTTCATTTTTTTTGTGAATATTTTGTCATGGACAAGGTCTAGTCTTAGGCTATTCTTCCAGAATACTACCTCATCTGACAAGTTTGTACAATGTGTTGGATTGTTCTTTTCATCTTTTATTTAATAGTTTCTAGCTGATAATGTGTATTTTTTCTTATCTTTATTTGGACATACAAACCTAACTATATCTTTGCATTTTATGTTTTACTGGGGAAGAGACTCATCAAAAGCTCTTTGTTATATGTATCAACAATCAAACATCTAGAGCATACAATTATTCTTAATTTTGCATGAAAATAAATTTGTACCATTTTTCTTATAAAGATGTAGTATTATTAAAAATGTCCCTACTGTAATAAGTAACTACTTACAAGAAGAATTAAACAATTGACTTTATATCAATTATGAACATGAAAAGTACTAAAATAAGTATTTGGCAATTAATACACAATTGATAGAAATTGAAATCACAAGAAAGCCATTTAAAATGTCAGTGCATATGGTCCTTAAATAATAGGTTGTTCAAATAAAATTTCTCTAATTCATAAGAGTTAATATGCCACATTACAGCTTAATGTGATATAAAACTTTAAATTATCAGTATTGATAAATAAGAATGATACCTGTTTACTTAAATATGTTTATTTGATTTTCACTGTAAGATGTTAATTATGGAAGAATTGAGAATTAAGAAAGACTTGGTCTATATTATTTCTAACAGGAAAATCAAAGTACTTTTAAATATATATATATATATATATATATATATATATATATATATATATATATATGTAATGCATATGCATGAATATAGATACATATGTATAATAAATGTATTGTAATATATCTATCAGGTGATTATAATTTTTAAATTTTCTCAAGAAAAAGAATGACTATAAAAAACAGTCTTAAATTTAAATTTCATAGCATACTACTGTTTGTAATGACATGAGAGAAAAATAGATATGGAGGGGAAACCAAAAAGGAAGGGAGAGAAGGGGGAAAATGAGGAAGAAAGTGAGTAAAGAAGAGGGACATGAGTGTATGATGTTAAGATAGAAGTGGAGGGGCTGGGTTTGTGGCTCAGAGGTAACATGCTTTTCTAACATGTGTGAGGCACATGGTTCTATTCTCAGCACCACATACAAATAAACAAAATGAAGGTCAATCAACAACTGAAAAAATAAAAAAAGAAAAAAGAAGAAATATTACAAAAATTCCAAGCTTTGATGAATGTTAAATAAAAAAAATATGTTACATAGCCTTATGTAATTTCTAGACTATCCAAAATAGTCACTAAATGTTAGATTATTAGTGCTATAACTAAAAATCCATTGATCTTTCCTCTACATTCTGTGGCATGCTAGTGCTAAAATAAATTGTATTATTAATTCCCCCCCAAATCCTAATATTTCCACAGTAACTGACCCAGTTGAACATCAATGCAAGTAGACTCTATGAGACATGATGTGTATTGTCACGTTCATTTTTATTCAACACTGGTACATTACTATCTTCAGTTTATGCACATCATAGCATATATGTTTCATCAAAATTTCTCAAATTTATAGGCATTTGTTTCACTTTCAATCACTTCCTGCTTGAGAACACATGTATTCCTCCATGTTTCATAACTGCTCTTTTCATGAGACTTCTTCCCAAAAACATTATTTTCGATTTCCATTATCACATTTGAAGCAAAACACACAAACCCGTCACAATAAACCATAACACTAATATTACCATTAGATGTATAACTGGTTGGAATGAATGGTTGTATATCGATATAAGATTTCTTACTTAGTTTCAGATATCAATTCAATCCATTATTTAAAGTGGAACCAGTTATATTATTTATTCACAGTACAGTCTATTCACGAATTATCTCTATATTCATAGACACAGGTACACCTCTTTGTACCCCCAATACTAATTTATACGTCCTCAAAATATAGCTCCCATAAATGGTGGAAGAAATACCCATGTCACCTGATCTCCATATACATTTTATCACAGTAATATTCTGGACACAAAAAGCAAAGGTCACACTTATGATTGTACAAAACCTAAATGGAAAGTGAACATGGATTACTAAAAACATCCATGTCCAGGTTGCCTAATGCTCTCAAATGAAAATCCTATTGGTGACTACATATTTGTTTCTTCCAAAGATTATATATTCAAACTCAAACATGTTGAAAATGTCTAATCCTGTCACTCACTTTATACTTTGCCTGATTTTGTAATGTCTCTATTGATATCTGCTTTCCTACATATTTTCCCCAGTTAATCATTGTGACTTCCTCATCACATGTGCTGATATTTACATTCACTCTCTTAGCGATACCCTAGTTCTAAAGAACTTTTGTTCCAAATCCTACACTCATTCTTCTTCCTAAACCTACCGACTATCTTCCTAATCCTACCGACTATCACTTTTTGACTGGATGTTCTCTTCTACATTCAATCATCCAAGGTGAAAGGTCCTATGCCATTGTATATCGATTTATCTGAAACATCTGTGCAGAATGTAATTCAACGCTAAGTATCCCAATCAAGGGACAAATGAAGTTCTGGGCTTCAAATCTTACTTAGATTTCTGTTTTCGTACATATATTTCACCTCTATATTCTTATAAATATCACAGGTTTCCAATACCATTATTCATCCATCAGAATGGTTCCTAACCCATATCGAACATGTTAATAACACTAATAATACACTGTTCCCTCAATCTAACTTTACTGAGGAGCAGCGACAGTGTTGGTCTTACAATACAGGAATGTATGGGATCTTCCACCTGCTGAGAACATCAAAGGTACATGCAGAAATGATCTCTGGAGAAGATGTAGGCAGCTATGAAGGACCTGAGAGAGCAAAAGACATCTCCATGGCAAAGAACCTGGTAGGATGAAGGAATGTGTCTGAATCAGCCTCACTCTTCTTAATGTAGAGTAGACCAAACCAGGCCTGTGTGGAAAGCTCTTCCCAGGTGCGTATGGTTGATATACCATTCTAACATATGAAAGTGTCACAGGAAGTAGGGGCAGCCTCCATCTCATGGGACCCTTGGAAGCAACTGTTAGGACAAAGTGGTTGCCAAGGAAGTAACCTCATTCAGTTCCTGAAAGAAGTGACCACACCTCACTTCCTTGATGATGAAAGTCTCTGAACTTGGGATCCAGGAAGCCAGGCACCCAGAGCCATTACCAATCCCAGTCCCAGTGGTCTCACTTGTTTGAATTTACCAAAGACAGAGTCAGTCTTTCTTCTTACCTGTTAAGGTCTGTAAACAAGTCAGATTGGCACCTGTTATTTTGCCAGAGAAATGTTAGAGTCTGTAAAAAAGTCTGGATGGCGCCTGGCAAAATGCCAGAGGGAGTGGTTTGTGAAGTAACAAAAGCGAGCCATTAAGTGTGGAGATTCCTTATTGTTTGACTGCTGTATCTATTTCATGCTAATTAGATAGGTTGTGTAAAATGTATAAATACCGCTCTTATTCAACAATAATTGGCTTCCACTCCTGCTGCATCAGTCTACCCAAGTTGTTCGTCACCCCCCCGGTTATTTTGCCCAGCCAGCCGGGCTGCGGCACTTACCTACTGATGTGAGGATGGCCAAATGCCAGGGAAGCTCTGAAGATAATTCTTTCCTGATAAAGCAGGTATTGGCTCACCGCTGACTCCTGACTACTTCACAGAGTTAGCAAAGGAAAGCAGATTTGAGACAGGACAAGCAATTTTGGGGAACATAGTATGGCCCACCAGTCAGAGGACACTCTGGATAGTCACAGACCAACTTGGAGGAAAGAGTTGCCTTTGTGGGTGTGGTTGTGGGTTTGTGTATTCCACTGTGTCTGTGGTTATAGACATTAGAAAAGAGAATGCATCAATGGAATTGTTCTGTCTAGTAGAAAGCTTCTCAGCATTCATCCTGCCAAATTTATGAATGGACTACGGCTTTCCTTATGAATGGGCAACACCTGCTATCTTCCTAAGTTCCTGTTTTCTTCCTGAATTCTGGCCACTCTCAAGAATAGGCTCATGGTTTTGTGTAAAAGATATGTACCACCTCCAAACTCTATAACATGGCCTTGTACTGGATAGCTGAAGGGAATGGAGAGGAACTCAGAAAACTCAGATATCAGTGTGACCAGTAAAGTGTCAGTGGAGAAACACTGATTTGGGCCTTTTGTTTACCTATTGTTCCGTTGCCCTGAATGTCTGGAAGGTCTTTGCCTCAGTCCACCCCTTTGTGAAACCTGAAGAAAACAGTTTTCTAATGGAAAATAATGAGCATCACCTGTGGCTCTTTGCTTAATTGCCGTGGAAAGGGATGTGTCTGAATCAGCCTCTTGGCCCTGTGTGAGGCTGTGACTTAGATTCTCACCACCTGATGAATCTAAGGAAAGATCTCATGTGTGCATCCCAAACCAAAATGGAAAAAGAGCAGTCTTGTGGATGAAGTCTCTCGCCTTCCTCTGTAAGGTTCCTGACTTCCATCAAGTGAGAATAGGTATCTTTGGTTCAAAAAGTTTTTCAAAGCCCTGCAGAGGCAAGCCCATAGGTGCTTGGATTTTCTCATAACTCCAATTCACATAAAGAATCTAAACCCCACAGACATAAGGCTCAAATTGGAGAAGCAGAGCAGTATTAATGGCAGGCCTAATTGATCACTCCTTGTTCACAGATAGGTTGTCAAGCCACCCTGACATTAGACAAATGAGGGTAGGGAGCATATTTTGGATACTGTCTTCAGCTGCACCCCTCATGGAAACTTCCAGCCAGAGGTTATGATGAGTGTCTATGTGGAAGTAGTTGAGAGCCATGTGGGAGTGTTTTGGTTTTAATTGTGGTCATTTGTTTGGCTGATGGAAGAGATGACTGGGTCCACCTTGGCTTGAACTCTGGTGTGAGTCTTCTTAGAGACTGAGTTCTGGAAATGACTGCAGAGATGTATTGCCATGAATTGTGTTGGGATTTTTGGAGGCCACACATGGTAGTGGCCTTTGGAAACTGAGATCTAGGCCCGGGGGGCTTCCCACAGAGCACTGGGAATCTGAGCCAGAATATCACATGATTTTATTCTGAAAGACTTGACAGCCATAGTTGAGAGTAAAAACACACATGGACCTCACCTTGTAGACCTCAATGGGCCTGGCTTCATTTGATCTTTTGGCCACTCTTTGGGAAGTCTTGCCTGTGAGAGTTCTCCAGATCTTTCATTGAAATGGGCTTTCTCACCTTTTAATGTTTCCAGAATGAATTAAATCCCACAGTGCCTCCAACCTCATCCTTGAAAAATGGCTAAATAAACATCATAAAAATTTGAAATTCCCATCACCAGGTGACACTGGATACACTTTGGATTTCCTGTTGCTCATCATGAGTGTACCAGACAGTGCCTTGATTGACTGGGTTTCATGAAAATGGTGTAGAACAATGATTCAAATAAGTTAAAGTCTGCTGAGTAGTTGGCCTAGAGCAGTGTTTTGCAGGTCTGTGATAAAACTTCTGTGGTGGGGTCATGTGGATCTGCCAAAAGGCTTGTAACTGACATGGTGCAGCCAGCAGACCCTTGTATGTAAAGGCATCTTGTTGAATGGAGAGGTTTCAGGGCAATGTTCAGAATCAGGTTGCTATGGTCAAGGGGGCAAGCTATGTGGGATAGAAGCCTGGTTGGTGCATTCTCCTGCAGACCCTGACGCACAACACGTGACAGATCTCCCTCCAGCACTGTGACCCAGTTGAATTCCTTGTATTTCCTGAAGCCAATACCAAACTCCCAGTGCAGCAGCAAGGACACCATGAAAAGTGGAGGATGACCAAATGGCTTCACAGTCCACATGGGGCCACACTTAGCCTTCAGTGGCAAGAGTTTACTTACAAAGAGAGAATTTAGCCTTGCTGCCTCAGGTTCTTTGGAAAATAAGAAACCATGTTCTGCAGGTCACATAGATGGAGACCCAGCTTTGGTGGTCTCAGTAGAAAGGAAGCCATAGGTCCTGACTACAACATATACTTCAAGTGGCCAACCTCAGAGGCAGGTTCTCCAGAAGTCTTTAGGCTGGCAGATCTCCATATTTGTGCAGTATTTACCCTGTCCCTTACTTTTGGAAACTCCTCTACCACCTCCAATATTGTGAACTCGTAACCATGTTCCATTCCTGATATGTATTCACAGATTTTCTAAATCATCTTCTTTTATTTTGTCTTACTTGGGGCAAAGATAGTGTCAAGGTATTGTTGTGAATGAGAGTAGAAAGATTTTGTGTAGCACATATTTGCATACACATTTGATTCATTTTCCTATTTTACATTCAAAATACTGAATCCCTGACACTAACCCATACCCTACTAGACTCTGACTACTATCCCTAATATGGTGGAGAGAAATAATGCCAACAGAAGTGAAATACAAACAGTTCAGAGGAGGCATGGTGTATAGTTGGATTTGCCTTTTGCATGATAAATTGTAGGTGTTATAAATCTAGTCAATTTTTAATTAAAATAGTTCACCATGGGTTTTTGTAGTTAACAAATACGTGAATTCCTGTCTCCCTTTCTCTGTAGCCTATTCAGCACATGTATTTTTATATGCCCTTTCTCTGTAGCCTATTCAGCACATGTATTTTTATATGCACATATAGAATCCTACCTGGTATCACACGTACATTTTTGTGACTTGGCTGACTTGGAGATACAAATTGTGAGAAAAGATCACTCCTCCTAAAAACAGTTGGAACTGAAAATTCAACCTATGTGTGAGCTTCCTAGGAGAACAACATTGTACATAAGTCCATGCTCAGTAAAATAAATTATTTTGCATCTGTGGATGTTATATATTTCATGATGAATATTGATTGGCTTATATATTGGTACTTTTTAATACCTCTGTGTGTGTTTTGGGTGTGTGTTTATATATATATATATATATATATATATATATATATATATACACTCTCAAGATTTTTCAAAATATGAAATATATGTGTCTTATATACACTACCGAAATTCATTCATGTTCATGTATGTGGATTTATAATAAAAATTTCACAAGATTATTCTCAGAAGTATTAATTTACCTGAACTACATATTTGTTTTCTAGTACTTAAAACTAACTTCAATGAATGTGCATACAAATACTAATATTTCTACAGTAATTGACCCAGTTTAACATCAATGCAATTAGATTCCTATGGGACATGGTGTGTATTTTGATGTTCATTTTTATTCAACATTGGTTCGTTAATATTTCTTCAGTTCATGCACATCATAGGATATATATTTCATCCACAAATTCACAAATTTATAGGCATTTGTTTCTCTTTCAATCACTTACTGCTTCAGAACACATGTATTCCTCCAGGTTTCTTGACTGGTCTTTTAATGAGACTTCTTTCCAAACACATTATTTTTGATTTCCATAATCACTTTTGAAGCAAATCTCACACAATCTTTATAATAAAACATAACGCAATTATACAATTAGATGTGTAACTGGTTGGTATGAATGATTGTATATCAATATAAGTTTTTGTGTATATTTTCACATATCAATTCAATCCATTATTTAAAGTGGAAACAGTTATATTATTTATTCACAGTATTGTCAATTCATGCATTAATTCTGTATTCATAGACACAGAGTACAAATCTTTGTACCGCCAATAATAATTAATACATCTTCAAAATATTGCTCTCAGAAATGGTATAGGAAATACTTAGGTCACCCAATCTACATATACATTTTATCACAGTAATATTCGGGACCCAAAATGCAAAGGTCAAACATATGATTGTACCAAAGCCTAAATTGAAAGTGAGCATGGATTACTAAAAACATCCATGTACATGTTGCCTAATGTTCTCAAATGTCAATCCTATTTGTGACAACATATTTTTTTCTTCCTTAGATTATATATTCAAACTCAACCCTGTTGAAAATATCTAATCCTATCACTCACTTTATACTTTTCCTGATTTCTTAATGTCTCTATTGATATCTGCTTACCGACATATTTTCCCCAGTTCATCATTGTGACTGACTCTTCACGTGTGCTCACATTTAAATTCACTCTCTATCCGAAACCCTATTGCTGGAGAACTTTTGTCCAAAACCTATACTCACTCTTCTTTCTGAAACTGAATATCTTTCTAATAATTTCAACTATCCCTTTTTGACTAGAAGTTCTCTTCAACATTCCATCATCCAACGTACAAGGTCCTATGCCATTATACTGAATTTATCTGAGACATCTCTGCAGAAAATAATTCAAATCTAAGTATCCCAATCAAGGGCCCAATGCCCTTCTGGGCTTCAAATCTTACCTACATTTCTGTTTTCATACTAATATTTCACCTATATTTTCTTGTAAATATTGCAGCTTCCCAATCATTCCTGCAGAATGATTCCTAACTCATATCGAACATGTTATTAATCCTAACCATACACTGTTCCCTCAATCTAACTTTACAGAAGATTAGAGACAGAGTTGGTCTTTCAATATAGGAATGTAGCAGATCTTCCACATGCTAAGATCCTCAAAGGTCCATACAGAAATGATCCCTGGAGAAGATGTATGCAGCTATGAAGGACCTGAGAGAGAAAAAGTCATCTCCATGTAATGGCTCACCGCTGGCTCCTAATAACCTCACAGAGTTGGCCAAGGAGACCAGATCTGAGACAGGACAGGCCATTTCTGGGAACATAGTATGGCCCACCAGTAAGAGGACACTCCGGATAGTCACAGACCTACTTGGGGGAAGGAGGTGCCTTTGTGGGTTGGGTGTGAGTTTGTGGTCTTGTCTCATTTTCTGAGAATAGGTAGGAAAGGCAGTATGTTCATTTTGGAGTGGATGGTTTCTAGAAAGTCGTTTGACAAGGAGTGTGTTTCTATGTCTGGGTATCCCACTGTGTTCGTGGATGAAGACATTAGAAAGATCATGCATCAATGGATGTGTTCTGTCTAGTAGAAAGCTTCCCAGCATTCATCCTTCCCAATTTATAGATGGACTTGGCTTGCCTTCTGGATGGGCAACACCTACTGTCTTCCTAAGTTCCTGTTTTCTGCCTGAATTCTGGCCACTAACCATAATAGGCTCATGGTTATGTGTCCAAGATATGTACCACCTCCAAGCTCTGGGACATGGCCATGTACAGGATAGCTGAAGGGAATTGGAGCATCTCAGAAAACTCAGATATCAATGTGAACAGTAAAGTCTCTGTGGAGAAACCCTGCTTTGGGCCTTTTGCATACCTATTCTTCTGTTGCACTGAATAACAGGAAGGTCTTTGATTAGGCTACGCCTTTGTGAAGCCTGAAGAAAACAGTTTTCAAATGGAAATGAATGGGCATCACCTGGGGCTCTTTGCTTAATTGTTTGTAAAGGGATGTGTCTGAATTGGCCACTTGGCCCTGTGTGAGGCTGTGGCTTAGATACTCAGCACCTAATGGACCTAAAGAAAGATCCCATGTGTGCACCCAAATCCAAAATGTCCAAAAAGCATTTATTGTGGACTACGTCTCTCGCCTTCCTCTGTAAGGTTCCTGATCTCCATCAAGTGAGAATACGGATCCTTTGCATCAAATGAGTACTTCAAAGCCTTGCAGAGTCTAGCCCACTGGTGCTTGTGATTACTCATGACTCCAGTTCACATAAAGAATCTAAATCCCACAGTCAGTAAGCCTCAAATTGGAATTGTGGAGCAGTATTAAAGGCAGGGCTCTATGATCATTCCGTGTTCAAAGGAAGGGTGTCCAGGCAACCCTGACTTGTGACAAATGAGGTGCGAGGGTGCTTATTTTGAACACTGTGTTGGTCTGTGCCCCTCATGAAAACCTCAAGCCAGAGGTTATTATTAGTGTCTATATGGAAGAAGATGAGTGCCATGTGGGAGTCTTTTGTTTTTAATTGTGGTCATTTGTGTGGCGGTTGGAAGAGATGTCTGGTTCCACCTGGGCTTGAACTCTGGTGTGATTCCCCTTAGAGACTGAGTTGTGGAACTGTCCTCAGAGAAGTATTGCCATGAATTGTGTTGAGATTTTAGGAGGCCACACATGAGATTCACCCTTGGAAATGGAGATCTAGGCCCAGGGTGGCTTTCCACAGAGCATAAGTAATCTCAGCCAGGATATCACACGATTTTATTGTTAAAGACTTGGCAGCCATAGTTGAGAGTCATAACACACATGGAGCTCACATTGTAGACCTCAATGAGCCTGGCTTCATGTGACCTTTTGGCCACACTTTGGGAAGCTTTGCCTGTGATAGTTCTCCATTTCTTTCGTTCAAATGAGTTTCCTCGCCATTTAATGGTTCCTGAATGATTGGAAACCCACAGTGCCTCCAACTTCATCCTTAAAAAATAGCTAGATAAATACCACCAAATTTTTGAAATTCCCTTGACCAAGTGGCACTGGAGAAACTTTGGATTCCTGTTGCTGATTATGAGTATACCAGACAGTGCCTTGATTGACTTGGTTTCACGAAAATGCTGTAGAACAGAGATGCCAGTAATTTGGAGCCTGCTGAGTAGTTGGCCTAGAGCAGTGGTGGGGAGGTGTCTGAAATAACATCTGTGGTGAGGCCATGTTTATCTGCCATTGGCTTCCAAATGGCTTGTGACTGACATTTTGCATCCAGCAGACCCTTGTATGTAAAAGCATCTTGTTATATGGAGAGGTTTCAGGACAATATTCAGAATCAGGTTGCTATGGTCAATGGGGCAAGCTCTGTGGGAAAGAAGCTTGCTTGGTGGGAAACGACGAGAGAGCAACACAAAGATACAGTCTGTGGATTATGCGGGCTCCTGCCATCTGGGCAATCACTGTGCTCAGTGCTGAATTCTGGGTTTGAAATGGGGGAAGGAAGCGGTCCAATTCGGTTTTCCACACCGGTGAGACCACAGAGGAAGATAGCGGTCACCATCTTGGAGAGCTAATGTCACCATCCCTGTTTTCGACTGATCACAGCTCATTCAGATTCAGAATAGGTAATTTCAGGCTGCCATTCGCCTTCATCTTGCAGACAAATTACTCAGGGTCAGTGCTAAAGAACCCATGAAAATTGCTTCTTGGATCGTTCTCCTATCAGAACATACACCGAGCCCGGAGCGGCTGAATTCCGGGTCCCGGAACTGCTCTGGCCCAGGGCTAAAGAACCTGCGGAAACTGTTTCTTGGTCTGGGTCCTGCTGAATACTGTAGAGGTAAATGCCAACTGAGCCTTCATAGACAGTGGCAACAGGATTGAGACGGGGCTTGTGAGGGCCGGTCAGGACTCACCCGTTGCTTTGGTCACCCGACAAAGGGAATGAAATGCTGCCATTTACATGGGATACCAACATGGCAGACATCTGATGTGATCACAAAGCGGTGGAGGAGATAACTTCATCGATACCAGCGGCGAGAGAAATAGTTGGTCTCCTGGTAAAGAAAGTGAGTCACAAACATCTGAGTCTCTCTCATTTTGTCATCAAGGCAGAGGTGCAGAGCAGAGCTGCCGCCTGTGCCTGGAACAGGCCCAGCAACCCACCGGCATGGTAGTCACGTCACCCCAATTGGAGTAGGGGCAGAGCAGAGCCGACACCCATGCCTGCAAGGTAGGCAGACGTACGACCGACCGGCAGAACAGGCCTAGCGGCCGGTCAGCATGGTAGACAGATCACCCCAATTGGAGGAGCAGCACAGCTGCCAACCGCACCTGCAATGGAGACTTTTCCACAATACAAGAGCAATATAAATATACAGGGGGAAAATTACAAAAACACAGCAGTTTCACCAAGCAGAAAGAAACGCAAGCTGTATGAAAAGACAAGGAAAGAAAGGACCACAAGCAATGCAGGTCAACTCAACTTTAGAAGAGGTAATAGATGCAGCATATGGAATGTCAGATAAAGAATTCAGGATATACATGCTTCAGGTGATCTGGAATCTCAAGGAAGACATTAGACAGCAAAAATCAGTCAATGAAAGATCACTTCGACAATGAATTACATAAAAAAATCCAAGTAGCAAAGATCAACTATACAGGGAGATAGAGGTTATAAAAAACAAACGAACTGAAATCTTAGAAACGCAGGAAGTAATGAACCATCTTAAAAACTCAATTGAGAATACTACCATCAGAGCAGAATACTTAGAAGATAGAACATCAGACAATGAAGACAAAGTATTTCAACTCAAAAAGAACATATACAGCTCAGCAAGACTGTTAAGAAACCATGAGCAAAACTGCAAGAAATATGGGATAACATAAAGAGAATAAACATAAGAGTCATTGGGATACAGGAAAGTATAGAGGTCCAAACCAAAGGAGTGAGCAATCTATTCAATGAAATAATAGGAGAAAAATTCCTAGACTTGAAGAATGAGACAAAATCCCAAATCCTAAAAGTCTACAGGACGCCAAACGTGCAAAATCATAAGAGATCCACACCTAGACACATTGTAATGAAGATACCCTACATACAGAATAAGGAGAGAATTTTAAAAGCTACAAGAGAAAGGAAGCAGATTATAGTTAGTGGTAAACCAACCAGGATAACAGCTGATCTTTCAACACAGACTCTGAAAGCTAGAAGATCCTTTAATAACATATTTCAAACACTGAAAGAAAATGGGTTCCAACCAATTATCATGTATCCAGCGAAATTAAGCTTCAGATGGAAGATGAAATTAAAACATTCCATGATAAACAAAAGTGAAAAGAATTTGCAGCTAGAAAACCATCTCTTCAAAACATCCTCGGCAAAACATTACAGGAAGTGGAAATGGAAAATACCAATGAAAACCAACAGTGGGAGGTAGGACATTAAAGGGGGGAAAATAATCAAAGAGGAAAACAAACTATGTTTAGTAACATAAATAAACAAATATGGCTGGAAGAACAACCCATATCTCAATAATAACCAAAAATCTTAATGGCTTAAACTCACCAATTAAGAGACACAGGCTAGTAGAATGGATCACAAAACAAGAACCAACAAAATGCTGCCTACAGGAGACGCATTTTATAGGAAAAGACATACATAGACTGAGGGTGATACTTGGAAAAATCATATCACTCTTATGAACTTCAGAAACAAGCAGGAGTGTCCATACTCATATCAAATAAAATAGATTTCAAGCCAAAGTTAATCAAAAGGGATAAAGAAGGACACTACATACTACTCAAGGGAACCATACGCCAACAAGACATAACAATCATAAACATATATGCCACAAACAATGGTGCAGCTTTGTTCATCAAACAAACTCTTCTCAATTTCAAGAGTCTAATAGACCACAATACAGTAATCATGGGAGACATGAACACACCTCTCTCACCACTGGACAGATCTTCCAAACAAAAGTTGAATAAGGAAACTATAGAACTCAATAACACAATTAATAACCTAGACTTAATTGACATATATACAATATACAACCCATCATCAAGACGTTACACTTTTTCTCAGCAGAACATGGATCCTTCTCAAAAATACATCATATATTATGTCACAGGGCAATTCTTAGACAATAAAAAGGAGTAGAGATAATACCATGCATTTTATCTGATCATAATGTAATGAAATTAAAAATCAACGATAAAAAAAGGAAGGGAAAATCATTCATCACTTGGAGAATGAACAATAGGTTTCTGAATGATCAATGGGTTATAGAAGACATCAAGGAAGAAATTAAAAAATTCTTAGAGATAAATGAAAACACAGACACAATATATCGGAATCTATGGGACACATTGAAAGCAGTTCCAAGAGGAAAATTCATTGCTTGAGTTCATTCCTTAGAAAAAGAAAAAACCAACAAATAAATGATCTCATACTTCATCTCAAAATCTTAGACAAACAAGAGCAAACAACAGCAAAAGAAGTAGAAGGCAACAAATAATTAAAATCAGAGAAGAAATTAATGAAATTGAAACAAAAGAAACAATTAAAAAAATTGACAAAACAATACATTGGTTTTTTGAAAAAATAAATATAATCGACAGACCCTTAGCCATGCTAACAAAGAGAAGAAGAAATAGAACTCAAATTACTAGCATATGAAATGAAAAAGGAAATATAACAAGAGACACTTCAGAAATACAGAACAAAATCAGAAATTATTTTGAATTAATATACTCCAATAAAATAGAATATAGTGAAGGCATTGATAAATTTCTTAAGTCATATGATGTGCCCAGATTGAGTCAGGAGGATATAGACAACTTAAACATTCCAATATCAATTGAGGAAATAGAAGAAACCATCAAAATACTACCAACTAAGAAAAGCCCAGGACCGGATGGGGATAGAGCAGAATTATACAAAACCTTTAAAGAAGAACAAAAACCAATACTTTTCAAGGTATTTCAGGAAAAATGCAAAAATCCTCAAAAAAATTGTGGCGAATCAGACACAAAAACATATATATATAAAAAAAAATGTGCACCATAATCAAGTAGGATTCATTCCTGGGATGCAAGGCTGGTACAATATACAGAAATCAATAAATGTTATTCATCACATCAATAGACTTAAAAATAAGAACCATATGATCATCTCGAGAGATGCGGAAAAAGCATTTGACAAGGTA
Source organism: Callospermophilus lateralis (assembly GCF_048772815.1). NCBI lineage: Eukaryota > Metazoa > Chordata > Mammalia > Rodentia > Sciuridae > Callospermophilus > Callospermophilus lateralis. Next base: position 3,988,057 of record NW_027514551.1, read on the forward strand.
CAGCATCACTTTACGTTCAAAACTCTAGAAAAACTAGGGATAACAGAATCATACCTCAATATTGTAAAAGCAATCTTTGCTAAGCCTCAGGCTAGCATCATTCTGAATGGAGAACAATTGAAGGCATTCCCCCTAAAATCTGGAGCAAGACAATGATGCCCTCTCTCACCCCTTCTGCTCAACATAGTTATCGAAACACTGGCCAGAGCAATTAGAAAGACTAAAGAAATTAAAGGCATTAAAATAGGAAAAGAAGAACTCCAATTATCGCTATTTGCAAAAGACATGATTCTATACCTAGCAGACCCAAAACGGTCTACAAAGAAACTATTAGAGGTAATAAATGAATTCAGCAAAGTGGCAGGATATTAAATCACCACGCATAAATCAAAGGCATTTTTGTATATCAGGGACAAATCCTCTGAAATGGAAATGAGGACAATCACTCCATTCACAATATCATCAAAAAAATTAATAAAATACTTGGGAATCAACCTAACAAAAGAGGTGAAAGACATATACAATGAAAACTACAGAACCCTAAAGAGAGAAATAGAAGAAAATCTTAGAAGATGGAAAAATATACCCTGTTCATGGATAAGCATAACTAACATCATCAAAATGACGATATTACCAAAAGTTCTCTATAGGTTTAATGCAATGCCAATCAAAATCTCAAGGTCATTTCTTGTAGAAATAGATAAAACAATTATGAAATTCATATGGAAAAATAGAAGACCCAGAATAGCAAAAACAGCTCTAAGCAGGAAGTGTGAATCAAGCAGTATACCGATACCAGACCTCAAACTATACTACAGATCAATAGTAACAAAAATAGCATGGTACTGGTGACAAAACAGGCGGGTGGACCAGTGCTACAGAATAGAGGACACAGAAACCAATTCACAAAACTACAGCTATCTTATATTTGATAAAGGGACTAAAAGCATGCAATGGAGGAAGGATAGCATCTTCAACAAATGGTGCTGGGAAAACTGGAATTCCATATGTAACAAAATGAAACTGAATCCCCTCCTCTCACCATGCACAAGAGTTAACTCATAATAGATCTAGGAGGTTGATATCAAATCAGAGACACTGCATCTGGTGGAAGAAAACTTTTGCCACCATCTACATACTGTGGTGTCGGGCTCCAAATTTCTCAATAGGACACCCATAGCACCAGAGTTAATCCCTAGAATCAACAAATGGGACTTACTCAAACTAAATACATTTTTCTCAGGAAAAGAAACAATAAGAGAGGTAAATAGGGAGCCTACATCCTTGGAACAAATCTTTACTCCTCACACTTCAGATAGAGCCCTAATATCCAGAGTATACAAAGAACTCAAAAAAATTAAACAATAAGAAAATGAATAACCCAATCAACAAATGGGCCAATGACCTGAACAGACACTTCTCAGAGGAGGACATACAATCAATCAATAAGTACATGAAAAAATGCTCACCATCTCTAGCAGTCAGAGAAAAGCAAAACAAACCCACCCTAAGATACCATCTCACTGCAGTAAGATCGGCAGCCATTATGAAGTCAAACGCCATCATGTGCTGTCGAGGATGTGGGGAAAAGGGCACACCTGTACATTGCTGGTGGGACTGCAAATTAGTGGAGCCAATTTGGAAAGCAGTATGGAGATTTCTTGGAAAGCTGGGAATGGAACCACCATTTGACCTATTCCCCTTCTTGGTCTATTTCCTAAAGAACTAAAAAGAGCATGCTACAGAGATACTGATAAATCGATGTTCATAGCAGCACAATTCACAATTGCAAGACTGTGGAACCAACCTAGATTCCCTTCATTAGATGAATGGATTAAAAATGTGGCATTTATATAGAATGGCTTGTGACTCACAAGGTGCAGCCAGCAGACCCTTATATGTAAAGGCAAATTGTTATATGGTTTGGTTTCAGGTAAATGTTCAGAATCAGGTTGCTATGGACACGGGGGCAAACTATGAGAGATAGAATATTGGATGGTGCATTCTCCTGCAGAACCTGACCATACACACGTGACAGAACTCCCTCCAGCACTGTGTCCCAGTTGAACTCCTTGTATTTCGTGATGCAAATACCAAACTCCCAGTGCAGCAGCAAGAAACACCACGAAAAGTGGAGGATGACCAAATGGCTTCACAGTTCACACGGGGAGACACATAGGTTCCAGTGTCCACAGTTTACTTAGGAAGAGAGAATTCAGCACTACGGTCTCATGTTCATTGGAAAATAAGAAACCATGTCCTCCAGGTCACATAGATGCAGACCCATCTTTGATGGTCTCACTACAAAGGAAGCTAAAGCTCCATACAACAAAATATATTTCAAGTGCCCAACCTCAGAGGGACTTTCTCAAGAAGTCTTTAGGCCAGCAGAGCTCCATGTGTGTGGACTGTTTAAACTTTCCCTTACTTTTGGAAACTCCTTTACCACCTCCAATTATTTGAACTACTGAGTATATTTTATTCCACATATGAATTCACAGATTTTCTAACTCTTCTCCTCTAATTGTGTTTTACTAGGGTCGAAGGTAATGACAAGGCATTGTTCTTGATGAGAGTTGGAAGATTTTTGTGTAGCATATGTTTGCGTACACATTGGATTCATTTTCCTATTTTCCATCCAAAATACTGAATCTCTGACACTATCCCATACCCTACTAGACTTTGACGATTAATCCTAATATGGTGAAGAAAAATAACCCAAAGAGAATAGAAATACAAGCAGTTCAGAGGAGGCATGGTGTATACTAGGTCTTGCCTTTTGCATGATAAAGGGTAGGTATTATAAAAATTGTCAATTTTTAATTGAAATAGTTCTACATGTGTTTTTAAAGGTAACGAATATGTGACTTCCTGTTTCCTTTTCTCTGTAGCCTATTCAGCACATGTGTTTTTATACGCACATATAGAATCCTACCTGGTATCACACATAATTTCTTTTGAGGCTACTGACTTGGAAGATAAAAATTGTGAGTAGAGATCATTCCTCCTAAACGCTGTTGAAACTGAAAATTCAACCTATGTCAGCTTCCTAGTAGAACAACATTATACATGAATCCATGTTAAGCAAAATGAATATTTTTCGATATGTGGATTATATATATTTCATGATGAAATGCGATTGGCATATATATTGCTACTTTTAATGTCTGTGCAAGTGTCTGTGTGTGTGTGACTCTCCAAGTTTTTTAAAATATGAAATATATGTGTATTATATACACTCCCTAAATTCATTCATGTTCATGTGTGTGGATTTATAATCAACTTTTCAGAAGATTATTCTCAGAAATATTCATCCACCTTGAATACATATTTGTTTCCCATTACTGAAATCTGACTTCAGTTAATGGTTCATACAAATCCTAACATTTCTACATTAACTGACCCAGTTTAACATCAATGCAAGTAGATTCCTATGGGACATGATGTCTATTTTGAACTTCATTTCTATTCAACACTGCTACATTACTATTTCTTCACGTTTAGCCCATCATAGCATATATATTTCATCCACAAGTTCACAAATTTAGAGGCATTTGGTTCACTTTAAATCCCTTCCTGCTTTAGAACACATGTATTCCTCCAGGTTTCTTGACTGGATTTTTTGAGACTTCTTTCCAAACACATTATTTTCGATTTCCATAATCCTTTTGAAGAAAATCAGACACACCCTTCATGATAAACCATAACCTAATATTACCATTAGATGTATAACTGGTTGGAATGAATGATTTTATATCAATATTAGATTTCCTGTATATTTTCAGATATCAATTAAATGAATTATTTAAAGTGGAACCAATTATATTATTTATTCACAGTATGGTCTATTCATGCATTATCTCTATATTCACAGACACAGCGTACACCTCTTTGTACCCCCAATACTAATTTATACGTCTTCTCAATATTGCTCCCGGAAATGGTGGAAGAAATACTCATGTCACCTGATCTACATATACATTTTATCACAGTAATATTCTTGACAAAACTGCAAAGGTCACACTTATGATTTTACAAAGCCTAAATGGAAAGTGAACATGGATTACTAAAAACATCCATGTCCAGGTTGCCTAATGCTCTCAAATGTTATTCTTTGGTGACTACATATTTGTTTCTTCCTAAGATTATATATTCAAACTCAATCCTGTTGAAAATGTCTAATCCTAACAATCACTTTGTACTTTGCCTAATTTCCTATTGTCTTCCTTGATATTTGCTTTCCTACATTTTTTCCCTAGTTCATCATTGTGAATGACTCTTCACATGTGCTGACATTGGCATTCACTCTCTAATCGAAACCCTGTTGCTAAAGAATTTTTTTTTTTCCAAATTCTATACTCACACTTCTTCCGAAAACTACCGACTGTCTTTCTAATCTTACCGACTATCCCTTTTGGAGTTGATGTTCCCTTCTAAATTCAATCATCCAAGGTACAAAGTCTTATGCCATTGTATATTGATTTATCCAAGAAATCTCTGCTGAAGGTAATTCAATGCTAAGTATCCCAATCAAGGGCCCAATTCCCTTCTGGGCTTCAAATCTTACCTAGATTTCTGTTTTCATACATATATTTCACCTCTATGTTCTTATAAATATAGCAGATTCCCAATATCATTATTCATCCCTCAGAATAATTCCTAACCCAAATTGAACAAGTTATTAATGCTAACCATACACTGTTCCCTCAATCTAAGTTTACAGAAGAGCGGGACAGAGTTGGTCTTACAATACAGGAATATAGGGGACCTTCCACCTGCTGAGAACCTCAAAGGTCCATGCAGATATGACCCCTGGAGAAGATGTAGGCAGATATGAAGGACCAAACAAGGACTGTGTGGAGAGCTGTTCCCGGGTGCCTATGGTTGATATACCATTCTAACTTGTGAAAGTGTCACATGAAGTAGGGGTAGCCACCAGCACTTGTCCCCGTTGAACTCCTTGTATTTAGTTAAGCAAATACCAAACTCCCAGTGCAGCAGCAAGAAACACCACGAAAATGGAGAATGAACAAATGGCTTCACAGTCCACATGGGGAGACACTTAGCCCCCAGTGGCCACAGTTTACCTACAAAGAGGGAATTCAGTACTGCTGCCATATGTTCATTATAAAATAAGATACCATGTCCTCCAGGTCACATAGATGCACACCCAGCTTTGATGGTCTCACTACAAAAGAAGCTATAGCTCCAGACAACAATATAAATTTAAGTGCCCAACCTCTTAGCCAGTTTCTCAAGAAGTCTTTAGGCCAGCAGAGCTCCATGTTTGTGTTGTGTTTACAATGTCCCTTACTTTGAGAAACTCCTCCACCATATCCAAGGTTGTGAACTCCTGAGAATTTCCCATTCCAGATTGGATTTATTTTGCAATTTTCCATTCTACAGTAACTGACCTAGGTTTACATCAATGCAAGTAGATTCCTATGGAACATGATGTGTATTTTGAAGTTCATTTTTATTCAACACTGTTACATTACTATTTCTTCAGTTTATGCACATAATAGGATATATATTTATTCCACAAGTTAGGAAGTTTATAGGCATTTGGTTCACTTTCAATCACTTTCTGCTTCAGAACACATGTATTCCTCCATGTTTCTTGACTGGTCTTCTCATGAGACTTCTTTCCAAACACATTATTTTCTATTTCCGTAATCACTTTTGAAACAAAACTCACACATCCTTCATTATAAACCATAACTCTAAGATTACCATTAGATGTATAACTCTTTGGAATGCATGATTGTTTATCAATATAAGATTTCCTATATATTTTCAGATATCAATTCAATCCATTATTTAATTGGAACCAGTTATATTTTTTCCCAGTATGATCTATGTATGCATAATCTCTATATTCATAGACACAGCATACACCTCTTTGTACCCCCAATACTAATTTATTCGTCTTCACAATATTGCTCCCGGAAATGGTGGAAGAAATACGCATGCCACCTGATCTACATATACATTTTATTACAGTAATATTCTGGACACCAAATGCAAAGGTCACACTTATTATTGTACCAAAGCCTAAATGGAAAGTGAGCATGGATTACTAAAAACATCCATGTCCACATTGCCTAATTCTCTCAAATGTCAATCCTATTCGTGACTACATATGTGTTTCTTCCTAAGATTATATATTCAACCTGAACCCTTTGAAAAAGTCTAATCCTATCACTTTATAGTTTGCCTGATTTTGTAATGTCTCTATTGATATCTGCTTTCCTACATATTTCCCAAGTTCATCATTGTGATTGACTCTTCACATGTGCTGACAAATATTCACTCTCTAACCAAAACCCTATTGCTAAAGAACTTTTGTTTCAAATACTATACTCACTCTTCTTCCTATACCTACCGACTATCTTCCTAATCCTACCGACTATCCCTGTTTGACTCGATGTTCTCTTGTACATTCAATCATCCAAGGTAGAAGATCCTATGCCATTGATTATAGATTCATCTTAGACATCTGTGCATAACATAATTCAATGCTAATTATCCCAGTCAAGGTCCCAATGCCATTCTGGGCTTCGAATCTAAACTAGATTTCTGTTTTCATAATTATATTTCACCTCTATATTCTTTTAAATATTTTAGGTTCCAAATACCATCATTCATCCAGCAGAATGATTTCTAACCCAAATCAAACATGTTGTTAACCTTAACCATTCACTGTTCCATCAATCTAACTTTACAGAAGATCAGGGATAGAGTTGTATGAGATCTTTCACCTGATGAAAACCTCAAAGGTACATGCATAAATGATCTCTGAAGAACATGAAGGCAGCTATAAAAGACCTGAGAGAGCAAAAGTCATCTTCAATGGCAAACAACCTGGTCAGGATGAAGGGTTCTGACTGAATCAGCCTCTCTCTTCTTAATGTAGAGAAAATGGACCAAACCCAGCCTGTGTGGGTAGCTGTCCCAGGGCGCCTATGATTGATATACCGTTCTATCTTGTGAAAGTGTAACAGGAAGTAGGGGCAGCCTCCTTCTCCTGTGACACTTGGAAGCCACTGGTAGGACAAAGTGGTTGCCAAGGCAGTAACCTCATTCAGTTCCTGAAGGAAGTGACCTCACCTCACTTCCTTGGTGATTAAAATCTCTGAACTTGGGATTCATGAAGCCAGTCACCCATAGCCAGTCCCAGTCCCAGTCCCAGTGGTCACACTTGTTTGGATTTACCAAAGACAGAGTCAGTCTTTCTTGGTAACTACTGATGTGAGGATGGCCAAATGCCAGGAAAGCTTTAAAGAGGAGCCGTTTCTGATAAAGCAGGTAGTGGCTCACCTCTGGCTCCTGACACCTTCACAGAGTTAGCCAAGGAGACCAGATCTGACACAGGTCAGGCCATTTCAGGGGAACATAGTATGGTCCACCAGTCAGAGGACACTCTGGATATTCACAGAAATACCTGAGTTAAGGAGGTGCCTTTGTCGGTGTGGGTGTGAGTTTGTGGTTTTGTCTCATGTTCTGAGAATAGGTAGGAAAGGCAGTTTGTTTGGATTGGAGTGGACTGTTTCTAGTAAGTCATTAGACAAGGCGAGTGCTTCTATGTCTGTGTTTCCCACTCTGTCCGTGGTTGTAGACATTAGAAAAGAGAATGCATCAAGGATGTGTCCTGTCTAGTAGAATGCTTCCCAGCATTCTTCCTGCCCGATTTAGGAATGGACTGTGGCTCGCCTTATGCATGGGAAACACCTACTAACTTTCTAAGTTCCTGTTTTCTTCCTGAATTCTGGCAAACCTCAAGAATAGGCCCATGGTTTTGAGTCCAAGATATGTACCACCTCCAAGCTCTGTGACATGGCCATGTGCTTGATAGCTGTAGGGAATGGGAACATCTTAGAAAACTCAAATATCTGTGTGACCAGTAAACTCTCAGTGGAGAAACCCTGCTTTGGTTCATTTGCATACTTATGGTTATGTTGCCCTGAATGTCAAGAAGGTCTTTGCCTCAGGCCACCCCTTTGTGAAGCCTGAAGAAAACTGTTTTCAAATGGAAATAAATGGGCATAACATGTGGCTCTTTGCTTAATTGCTTTGAATAGGGACGTGTCCGAATCAGCCTTTTGGGCCTGTGTGAGGTTGTGGCTTAGATTCTCAGCACATGGTAGATCTAAAGATAGATTCCATTTGTGCAATCAAAACCAAAATGGCAAAAAATCACTCATTGTGGATGAGTCTCTTGCCTTCCTCTGTTAGGTTCTTTACCTCCATCAAGTGTGAATAGGAGTCCTTTAGGTCAAATGAGTTCTTCAAATCCCTGCAGAGGTGCTTGTGTTTTCTCAAGATTCCATATCACATAAAGAATCTATACCTGAGAGTCAGTAGGCCTCAAATTGGAGAAGAAGAGCAGTATTAATGGCACGCCTATTTGATCACTCCTGGTTCACAGGAAGGGTGTCCATGTCACCCTCACTTTAGGCAAATGAGGGGCAAGCGACATTATTTTGGACACTCTCTTGGGATGCATCCTGCATGGTAACCTCCAGCCAGAGGTTATGATGAATGTCTATATTTAAGAAGATGATGGCCATGTGGGTGTCTTTTGGTTTTAATTGTGGTCATTCTTGTGGCAGTTGGAAGAGATGACTGGATCCACCTGGGCTTGAACTCTGTTGTCATTCCCCTTAGAGCCTGAGTTCTGGAACACATATCAAAGAAGAATTGCCATAAATTGTGTGGGGATTTTAAGAGGCCACGCATGAGAGTCGCCCTTGGAAACTGAGATCTATGCCCACGGTGGCTTTCCACAGAGCACTGGGAATCTCAGACAGGATATCACATGATTTAATTCTGAAAGACTTGGCAGCCATATTTGATAGTCAAAAAACACATGGACCTCAATTTTAGACCTCAATGGGCGTGGCTTCATGTGACCTTTTGGCCACTCTTTGGGAAGCCTTGCCTGTGAGAGTTCTCCAGAGCTTTCATTGAAATGATCTTCCTCAACATTGAATGATTCCTGAATGAATTGAAATAAACAGTGCCTCCAACTTCATCCTTGAAAATTGGCTAGATAAATACCATGAAATTTTTAAAATTCCAATGACCAGGTGGCACTGAAGAACCTTTGGATGTCCTGTTGCTGATCATGAGTGTACCAGACAGTGCCTTGATTAACAGGCTTTCATGAATATGGTGTAGAACAGAGATGCCAGTAATTTGGAGCCTGCAGAATAGTGGGCCTAGAGCAGAGGTGATTAAGTGTGTGATAAAACATCTGTGGTGGGGTCATGTGGATCTGCCATTGTCTTCCAAATGGCTTGTGACTGACATGGTGCAGCCAGCAGAACATTGTATGTAAACGCATCATGTTATATGGAGAGGTTTAAGGGCAATGTTCAGAATCAGGTTGCTATGGTCACGGAGGCAACCTATGTGGTATACAAGTCCTGTTGGTGCATTCTCCTGCAGTCCCTGACCCACCATATGTGACAGAACTCCCTCCAGGACTGTGGTCAAGTTTAACTCCTTGTATTTCATGAAGCAAATACAAAACTCTCAGTGCAGCAGGAGACACTATAAAAAGTGGAGGATGATGAAATGGCTTCACAGTCCACATGGGGAGACACATAGCCCCCAGTGGCCATAGTTCACCTACAAAGAGAGAATTCAGCACTACTGCTTCATGTTCATTGGAAAATTAAAAACCATGTCCTCCAGGTCACAGAGATGCATAAAGACGTTTGATGGTCTTACTAGAAAAAAAGCTAAAGTTCCTGAAAACTACATATATTTCAACTGTCCATCTTAGAGGCAGTTTCTCCAGACGTCTTTAGGCTGGCAAATCTTCATGTTTGTGGAGTTTTTACATTGTCCCTTACTTTTGGAAACTCCTCTGCCATCTCCAAGGTTGTGAAATCCGGAGCAGTTTTCATTTCAGGTATGAATTCAAAGATTTTCTAACTCTTTTTCTCTAATTGTGTCTTACTTGGGGTGAAGGTAATGTCAAGTTATTGTTCTAAATGAGAGTGGGAAAATTTTTGTGTAACACTAATTTGCATACACATTGATCCATTTCCAATTTTCCATTCGAAATACTGAATCCCTGACAGTAACTCATACCCTACTATACTCTGACTACTAATCCTAATATGATGAAGAATAATACCCAAATAGAATAAAAATACAAGCAGTTCAGAGGAGGCATGCTGTACAGTTGAACTTCCCTTTTGCATGATTAAGGGTAGGTGTTATAAATCTACTCAATTTTTAATTGAAATAGTCCTCCATGTGTTTATAAAGTTCACAAATATGTGAATTCCTGTCCCCTTTCTCTGTAGCCTACTCAGCACATGTATTTTTATATGCACATACAGAATCCTACCTGGTATCACACGTACATTTTCATGACTTGGCTGAATTGGCAGATTCAAATTGTGAGAAGAGATCAGTCCTCCTAAACGCTGTGGGAACTGAAAATTCAAACTATGTGTCTTATAATACACTTCAAATATATGTGTCTTATTATACACTTCCTAAAATTATTCATATTCATGTATGAGGATTTATAATGAACTTTTCACAAGATTATTCTCAGAAATATTCATCCACCTGAAATACATATTTGTTTCCTAATACTGAAAACTAACTTCAGTGAATGGTGCATACAAATCATAATATTTTGACATTGCAAGATGGCCGCGAATAGAGAGCATCATACCCAGCGTACCGCGCCACTGCGCAGGTGACTAACGACTAAGAACGACAAAAAACTATCTTGTTAGGAACTTACAGCAAAATGGGGGTGCACTGAAACCTAGAAGAAGGATTTCTAGCACTGAGGTTCGGTAAATGAGTCTCAAACATGAGCCAACTCTGCGACCGGAGATCCTGTCTGACTGATCCGCGCTACCCGTCCAGTGGCTACAGACAGCAGGGCACCACCGAGATGCGATCAATAATCACGGAGAAACGTTGATGCAGATTCTGTGGAATTCTGCCAGTAGAGTCCACACTGAGCCCTGGGCTGAGTTCAGGGTTTCAAATGGGGAAGGAAGTGGTACAGTTCTAACCCCCACAATAGAAACTCCACGAAGGAAACCAACGGCCACCATCTTGGTGAGCTGAAGTAACGACAGCCACTCCCCTACAGATTGCAACAATAAAATGTTGTTATTCTGTTACTGTTACTCAGCTCATCTCCCATACTTCGGGGAATTTGCATCAAATCTCTCCTAGGCTTTCTGGGGGAGAGATTATCAGAGGGAGCCTGCATAAAGATAGGGGAAAACTAGAGGCACCTGACTTTCAACTCCCCCTCCCATCAGTGGTGAAAAAAACCTGTCTAGCCAGCGCTGAGAGAGGGGCAAGCGGAAAAAAAAAATCAAAACAATAGAGTGCCGGGGTTCCCAATAGCCAACTGTGCAATCAGAGATCCGGGCTGATTGAATCATGCAGCCAGGCCTGCTGTTTCAGATGGCGGGGCACCACCGAGAAGTGACCTGAAGCAGGGAGAAATGTTGCTGCGGATTCTGTGGAATCCTGCCGGCTGAGCTCCCACTGATCCCCGGGCTGAGTTTGGGAATTCAGACAGGGAAGAAAGTGGAATAGTTCTATCCCCCACAAAAGAAACTCCACCAAGGAAACCAGCGGCCACCATCTTTGAGATCTGAAGTAACCACCGCCCCTCTCCAATAGACTGCAACAATAAAACAGATGTGTGTTACTCAGCTCATCTCTCATACAGCGGGGAATTCGCATAAAATGTCTCCTAGGCTTTCCGGGGGAGGGTTAATCAGAGCAAGCCTGCATAAAGACGCAAGAAAAACTAGAGACACCTGACTTTCGACTCCCCCTACCATCAGTGGCCATAACGAAACGTGTATAGCCAGTGGTGGGGGAGGGGCAAGCGGAAAAAATCAAAACAATAGAGTGTCTGGGTTCCCAAAAGACACCCTCCACACCCAACAAACGGCAGGCACAGAGTACAGTTTGAACTGCCGAGAGGCATCACTCAGGGGAAATCTGGTCTAGAAAAAGAAACCAGGACAAGCAGGAGAAACCAAAGGACTAGAAGGCAGGCCCTTGTGACTGGGCAGCTGGAGACCGCAGGTCTGCACGTGACATTCCACCCACTGCCTGAGTGACTGGGGGGCTGAGGAATGCCCACCCGCCGGCAACCGAGCGTGAGACTGCGTGGCTAGAGATTGCCAACCCAACGGCGACAGCCCACCTGCTGCCCGCGTGACTGGGCGGCTGGAGACCGCCTGCCCGCTGGCGACCAACCGCGCAATTGGGCGGCTGGAGACCGCCCGCCTGCCAGTGACCCAGAGCTGAAACAAACCAGAGACAGTCAAGTCCCACCCCCCAATTCGGACACCTCGGCAAGGAGCCTGGGGCCGGCCAAAGCAGAGAGGTGACATCACTGGAGCTCGGCCTTCGGAATTACTTCCAAGCGGAATCCACTTTAGCAGGCATAGTTTACCAACACAAAGGAGAGACAACAGAGATATACAACACCAAAACAAATCTAAAGAATAAAGCAGAAACACAGCAATCAAATAGAGCTGGAAAGTAACGTGAACATCATGAAAAAACAAGGGCAAAAAAGGAGTACAAACAATGCAGGGCAACTTAAATCTACAGGAGGACCTTGAAGCATCAGAAACAGGGATAGGGAAAGAACTCAAGGCATACCGAACTCAGATGGAAAGGAATATTAGAGAAGACATGAGGCAGCAAGTCCAAGCAATAAAAGTATATTTTGAAAATGAATTAAACAAACAAATTCAAATGGCAAAGAATGAGCATTACCAGGAGATAGAGATCTTAAAAAAAATATTAAACAGTAATCCTAGAAATGCAGGAAAATATAAACCAAATTAAAAACTCAAACGAGAATATTACAAATAGACTAGATCAAGTAGAAGTCAGAACATCAGATAATGAAGACAAAGTTTATCAACTTGAAAAGAATTGAGTAAACACAGAAAAGATGCTTAAATCCCACCAGGAATTTATTCAAAAGACATGGGATGTCATAAAAAAACAAAAAACAAATTTAAGAGTCATCAGGATAGAAGAAGGCATAGAGATTCAAACCAAAGGAATGGACAACATATTAAATGAAATAATTCTATAAAACTTCCCAGAGATGAATGATGGATTGGATTGCCAATTCCTGGAAGCCTACAGGACCCCAAACATTCAAAACCAAAATAGACCAACTCCAAGACATATAATTATGAAGATAGCCAACATACAGAACAAGGAGAGAATATTAAAAGCTATAAGAGAAAGGAGGCAGATTACATTCAGGGGTAAACCAATTAGGTTAACAACTGATTTTTCATCACATTCTTTGAAAGTGAGAAGATCCTGGAACAATGTAATTCAAATGCTGAAAAAAAAAAAAGAATTCCAACAAGGAATAACATATAAAGAAAAGTTAAGCTTCAGATTTGACAATGAAATTAAAGTCTTTCACGATAAACAAAAGCTAAAACAATTCTCAGCCAGAAAACCAGCACTGCAAAGCATTTTGTGCAAAATACTACAAGAAGAAGAGTTAAAAAATAGTGCCCAAAACTAACAGTGGGAAGTATCTCAGTAAAGCGGGAGGAAAGTAACCAAAAAAGTAAAAACTATCCAAACTAAAATATAATAAATAAATAAACATGACTGGAAGTACAAAACATATTTCAATTGTAACCTTAAATGTTAATGGCCTAAATTCACTAATCAAGAGACATGTGCTAGTAACCTGGATCAAAAAAACAAATCCAACAATATTCTGCCTTCAGGAGACTCATATGATAGGAAAAGACATACAAAGGCTGAAGGTAAAAGGTTGGGAAAAATCATAACACTCACATGACCCTCCGAAGCAAGAAAGATTTGCCATACTCATATGGAATAATATCAACTTCAAACCTAAGTTAATCAAAAGGGATAAAGAATGACACTATATTCTGTTAAAAGGAATCATCCACCAACAAGAAAAAAACAATTATCAATTTGTATGCACCAAGCAATGGAGGTGCAACGTTCATAAAACAAACTCTCTTCAAGTTCAAGAGTCAAATAGACTACAACACAATAAATATGGGTGACTTCAACACACCACTCTCGGCATTAGAGAGATCCTCTAGACAAAAACTGAATAAAGAAACTATAGAACTCAACAGCACAATCAATAACCTAGACTTAACCGACATATATAGAATATATCAACCATCATCAAGTGGATACATGTTCTTCTCAGCAGCACATGGATCCTACTCAAAGATACACCATATATTATGCCATAGGGCAATTCTTAGTAAATATAAAGGCATGGAGATTATACCGTGCACCATATCTGATCATAATGGAATGAAACTGGATATCAATGAGAAAAGAAGGAAGGAAAAATCCTACATCACATGGAAAATGAACAACATGCTACTGAATGACCAATGGGTTACAGAAGACATAAAGAAGGAGATAAAAAATTCTTAGAGACAAATGACAATACAGACACAACATACCGGAATCTATGGGACACAATGAAAGCAGTTTTAAGAGGGAAATTCATTTCTTGGAGTTCTTTCCTCAAAAAAAGAAAAAAAACAACAAATAAATGAACTTAAACTACACCACAAAAACCTGGAAAAGGAAGAGCAAAACAACAGCAAATGTAGTAGAAGACAAGAAATAATTAAATTTAGAGCAGAAATCAACGAAATTGAAACAAAAAAAAGTTGAAAAAATTGATAAAACTAAAAGTTGGTTCTTTGAAAAAATAAATAAGATCAACAGGCCCTTAGCCACGCTAAGGAAGAGAAGAAGAAAGAGAATTCAAATTACTAACATGTGGGATAAAAAAGGCAATATCACAACAGACACTACAGAAATATAGAAGATAATTAGAAAGTATTTTGAAACACTATATTCCAATAAAATAGAATATTGTGAAGATATTGATAAATTTCTTAAGTCATACGATCTGCCCAGATTGAGTCAGGAAGACACAAACAATTTAAACAGGCCAATAACAAAGGAAGACATAGAAGAAGCAATCAAAAGACTGCCAACCCAAAAAAAGCACTGGACCAGATGGGAATACAGCGGATTTCTACAAAACCTTCAAAGAAGAATTAAAATCAATAGTTTTCAAGCTTTTTCAAGAAATAGAAAAAGAAGGAGCTCTTCCAAATTCATTCTATGAGGCCAACATCACCCTGATCCCGAAACCAGACAAAGACACTTCAAAGAAAGAATACTACAGACCAATTTCTCTAATGAACTTGGATGCAAAAATTCTCAATAAAATTCTGACAAATCGAGTACAAAAGCATATCAAAATAATTGTGCACCATCATCAAGGAGGATTCATCCCTGTGATGCAAGGATGGTTCAATATACGAAAATCAATAAATGCCATTCACCACATCAATAGACTTAAAGACAAGAACTATATGATCATCTCGATAGATGCAGAAAAGCATTTGACAAAGTTCTGCATCCATTTATGTTCAAAACTCTATAAAAACTAGGGATAACAGGAACTTACCTCAACATTGTAAAAGCTATATATGCTAAACCTCAGGCTAGCATCATCCTAAATGGAGAAAAAACTGAAGGCATTCCGTCTAAAATCTGGAACAAGACAGGGATGCCCTCTATCACCACTTCTATTCAATTTAGTTCTTGAAATACTAGCCAGAGCAATTAAACAGACAAAAGAAATTAAAGGCATAAAAATAGGAAAAGAAGAATTTAAAGTATCACTATTTGCAGATGACTTGATAATATATTTAACAGACACAAAAATGTCTACAAAGAAATGGCTAAAGTTAATAAATGAATTCAGAAAAGTGGCAGGATATATAATTAAC
Source organism: Callospermophilus lateralis (assembly GCF_048772815.1). Classification (NCBI taxonomy): domain Eukaryota; kingdom Metazoa; phylum Chordata; class Mammalia; order Rodentia; family Sciuridae; genus Callospermophilus; species Callospermophilus lateralis. The sequence continues at coordinate 4,003,914 of NW_027514551.1, forward strand.
ACGCATAAATCAAATGCATTCCTGTATAACAGAAAAAAAAACTTCTGAAATGGAAATGAGGAAAACCACTCTATTCACAACATCCTCAAATAAAATAAGATACTTGGGAATCAACCTAACAAAAGAGGTGAAAGATTTATATAATGAAAACTACAGAAATCTAAAGAGAGAAACAGAAGAAGATGTCAGAAGATGGAAACATGTGCCCTGTTCATGAATAGGCAGAACTAACATCATAAAAATGGCAACATTACGCAAAGTTCTCTACAGGTTTAATGCAATGCCAATCAAAATTCCAACGGCATTTCTTGTAGAAATAGATAAATCAATCATGAAATTCATATCGAAAAATAAAAGACCCAGAATAGCAAAAGCAACTGTAAGCAGGAAGTGTGAATCTGGAGGTATAGCGATACCAGAGTTCAAACTGTACTACAAAGCAATAGTAACAAAAACAGCATGGAACTGGTACCGAAAAATGCAGGTGGACCAGTGGTACAGAAGAGAGGACACAGAAACCAATCCACAAAATTACAACTTTCTTATATTTGATAAAGGGGCTAAAAGCATGCAGTGGAGGAAGGATAGCATCTTCAACAAATGGTGCTGGGAAAATTGGAAATCCATATGCAACAAAATGAAACTGAATCCCGTTCTCTCGCCATGCACAAAATTTAACTCAAAATGGATCAAGGATCTAGATATAAAATCAGAGACACTGCGTTTCATAGAAGAAAAAGTTGGCTACGATCTATTTACTGTGGGGTCGGGCTCCAAATTTCTTAATAGGACGCTCATAGCCCAAGAGTTCTTAACAAGAATAAAAAAATGAGACTTACTTATACTAAAAAGTTTTTTTTCTCTGCAAGAGAAACAAAAAGGGAAGTAAATAGAGAGCCTACATCCTGGGAACAAATTTTTACCCCTCACACTTAAGATAGAGCCCTAATATCCAGAATATACAAAGAATTCAAAAAAATTATCAATAAGATAACAAATAACCTAATCAACAAATGGGCCAAGGACCTGAAAAGACACTTCACCGAGGAGGACATACAATCAATCAACAAGTACATGAGAAAATGCTCACCATATCTAACAGTCAGAGAAATGCAAATCAAACCCAAACTAAGATACCATCTCACTCCAGTATGATTGGCAGCCATTATGAAGTCAAACAACAACAAGTGTTTAAGAGGATGTGGGGAAAAGGGGACACTTGTACACCGCTGGTGGGACTGCAAATTGGTGAGGCCAACATGGAAAGCAGTATGGGGATTCCTGGGAAAGCTAGGAATGGATCCACCATTTGAACCAGCTATCGCCCTTCTCGGACTATTCCCTGAGGATCTTAAAAGAGTGTACTAAAGGGATACTGCCACATCAATGATCATAGTGGCACAATTCACAATACCTAGACTGTGTAACCAACCTAGATGCAATTCAATAGATGAATGGATAAAAAAAAATGTGGCATCTATACACGATGGATGCAGCACTAAAAAATGACAAAATCATAGAATTTGCAGGGAAATGGATGGCATTAGAGCAGATTATGCTAAGAGAAGCTAGCCAATCCTTAAAAAAACAAATGCCAAATGTCTGCTTTGATAAAAATAGGGTAACTAAGAATAGAACAGGGAGGAAGAGCATGAGGAAAAGGTTAATATTAAACAAATACAAGTGGGAGAGAGAAAGGGAGAGAGAAGGTAAAGCATATGGAAATGGTAGGAGACCCTCATTGTTACACAAAATTACATATAAGACGTTGTGAGGGGAAAGGCGGGAACAAGAGAGAGAAGTGAAAAAGCAGATGAGGAAGAGAGGGAAGATAGGATGAAAGGTGAGGGGGGATAGTAGGGGATAATAAAGGTAGCAGAGGACAACAGTCACTAATGTGACATTATGTAAAAATGTGAATGTGTAACTGATGTGATTCTGCAATTCGTATTTGGGGAAAATTGGGAGTTCATAACCCATTTCAGTCAAATGTATGAAAGATGATATATCATGAGCTTTGTAATGTTTTGAAAAACCAATAAAAATAAATAAACAAAGGTTTAAAATTGAGTGGGAAGAAATCAGCTAAAAAGAAGTTGAGATGCATTCATTTTGATAAGCAGAAAGTTTGTTTTGTGTAGTTGTAAATATCACAAATTTATTTTACCAGAAAACTGGCTTTTGAAAATGAACATATATTGAGATTAAAGGATAATCCACCTACCTTCATGAAAAATTCATATCATTTCCTATATTTTTCCTATTTCATTTTTTTTCGTGAATATTTTGTCATGGACCAGGTCTAGTCTTAGGCTACCTCATCTGACAAGTTCGTACAATGTGTTGGATTGTTCTTTTCATCTTTTATTTGATAGTTTGTAGCTGATAATGTGTATTTTTCCTTATCTTTATTTGGACATACATACCCAACTATATCTTTGCATTTTATGTTTTACTGGGGAAGAGACTCATCAAAAGCTCTTTATTATATGTATCAACAATGAAACATTTAGAGCATGCAATTATTCTTAATTTTGCATGAAAATATCTTTGTACCATTTTTCTTATAAAGATGTAGAATTATTACTGTAATAAGTAACTACTTACAAGAAGAATTAAACAATTGACTTTATATCAATCATGAATATGAAAATTAATAAAATAAGTATTTGGCAATAAATATGCAATTGATAGAAATTAAAATCACAAGAAAGCCATTTAAAATGTCAGTGCATATGGTCCTTAAATAAAAGGTTGTTCAAATAAAATTTCACTAATTCATAAGAGTTAATATGCCATATCACAGCTTAATGTAATATAAAAACTTAAATGATAAGTATTGATAAATAAGAATGATACCTGTTTACTTAAATATGTTTATTTGATTTTCACTGTAAGCTGTTAATTCTAGAAGACTTGAAAATTAAGAAAGACTTGGTCTATATTATTTCTAACAGGCTAATCAAAGTACTTTTAAATATATATGTATATATATCATATGTAATACATATGCATGAATATAGATAAATATGTATAATAAATGTATTGTAATATATCTATAGGTTATTATAATTATTAAATTTTCTCAAGAAAAAAGAATGACTATAAAAAAATTCTTAAATATAAATTTCATAGCATATTACTGTTTGTAATGACATGAGAGAAAAACTCCTATGGAGGGAAAATGAAAAAGGAAGAGAGAGAAGGGGGAAAATGAGGAAGAAAGTGAGTAAAGAAGAGGGAGAGGAGTGTTTGATTATAAGATAAATGTGGAGGGTCTGGGTGTCTGGCTCAGTGGTAACATGCTTGGCTAGCATGTGTGAGGCACTGTTTTATAATATCAGCACCACATATAAATAAATAAAATGAGGTCGATCAACAACTGAAAAAATAAAAAAAAAATTAAAAAGTAGAAATATTACCAAAATTCTAAGTTTTTATGAATGCTAAATAAAAAAAAGTTACATAGCCTTATGTATTTTCTAGACTCCCCAAAATAGTCATTTAATGATAGATTACTAGTGCGATAACTAAAAATCCATTGCTCTTTCCTCGACATTCTGTGGCAAGCTAGTGCTAAAATAAATTGTATTATAACACCAAAAAAAATTCTAATATTTCTACAGTAACTGACCCAGTTTAACATAAATGCAAGAAGATTCCTATGGGATATAATTGTATTTTGACGTTAATTTTTATTCAACACTGGTACATTACTATTTGTCCAGTTTATGCACATCATAGTATGTATATTTCATTCACAATTTAGCAAATTTATACGCATTTGTTTTACTTTCAATCACTTCCTGCTTCAGAACACATGTATTCCTCCACGTTTCTTGACTGCTCCTTTCATGAGACTTTTTTCCAAAGACATTATTTTTGATTTCCATTATCATTTTTGAAGCAAAACTCACACACCCGTCATGATAAACCGTAAACCTAATATTACCATTAGATGTAAAACTGGTGGGAATGAATGATTGTATATCAATATAAGATTTCTTGTATACTTTCAAATATCAATTCAATCCATTGTTTAAAGTGGAACCAGTTATATTATTTATTCACAGTATGGTCTATTCATGCATTGTCTCTATATTGATAGACACAGGGTACACCTCTGTGTACCCTCAATAATAATTTGTATATCTTCAAAATTTTGCTCACAGAAATGGTGGAAGAAAGACTCATGTCAACTGATCTACATATACATTTTATCACAGTAATATTCTGGACACAAAATGCAAAGGTCACACTTAGGATTGTCCCGAAGCCTAAATGGAAAGTGAACATGGATTACTAAAAACATCCATGTCTTGGATGCCTAATTCTCTCAAATGTCAATCCTATTGGTGAGTACATATTTGTTTCTTCCCAAGATTATATATTCAACCTCAACCATGTTGAAAATGTCTAATCCTATCACTCACTTTATATTTTGTCTGATTTCCTAATGTCTCTATTGATATCTCTTTTCCTACATATTTTCCCCAGTTCATCATAGTGACTGATTCTTCACATCTGCTGACATTTACATTCACTCTTTATCCGAAACCCTATTGCTAAAGAACTTTTTGTCCAAATACTATACTCACTCTTTTTTCTAAACCTACCGACTATCTACCTAATCCTACCGACTATCCCTTTTTGACTGGATGAACTCTTCAACAATCAATCATTCAAGGTACAAGGTCCTATGCCTTTGTATATTGATTTATCTGAGACATCTGTGCAGAACATAATTCAAAGATAAGTATCCCAATCATGGGCCCAATGCCTTTCTGGTATTCAAATCTTACCTAGATTTCAGTTTTCATAATTACATTTCACCTGTATATTCTTATAAATATTGCAGGTTCCCAATACCATTATTCATCCAACAGAATGATTCCTACCACAAATCGAACATGTTATTAATCCTAACTATACATTTTTCCCTCAATCCAACTTTACAGAAGAGCAGGGACAGAGTTGGTCTTACAATACAGGGGTGTAGGGGACCTTCCACCTGTTGACAACCTCAAAGGTCCATGCAGATATGATCCCTGGAGAAGATGCAGGCAGCTATGAAAGGCCTGAGAGAGCAAACGTCATCTTCCATGGCAAACAACCCGGTCAGGTTAAAAGCATGTGTCTGAATCATCCCCTCTCTTCTTAATGTAGGGAAGATTGACCAAACTAGGCCTGTGTGGAGAGCTGTTCCCAGGTGCCTATTGTTTCTATACCATTCGAACTTGTGAAAGTGTCACAGGAAGTAGGCGCATCCTCCATATTATGAGACCCTAGGAAGCAAATGTTAGGACAAAGTGGTTGCAAATGCAGTGACCACATTCAGTTCCTGAAGGAAGTGACCTCACCTCACATCCTTGTTGATGGAACTCTCCGAATTTGGGTTCCAGGAAGCCAGGCATCCAGACCCAGTCCAAGCTCCAGTCACAGTGGTCTCACTTGTTTGGATTTACCAAGGACAGAGTCAGTCTTTTGTGGTACCTAGTGATGTGAGGATGGCCAAATGCCAGGGAAGTTCTGAAGAGGGGCCCTTCCAGAGAAAGAAGTTAGAGGCTCACTGCTGTCTCCTGACAACTTCACAGAGTTGACCCAGGAGACCAGATCTGAGACAGGACAGGCAATTTCTGGGAAACATAGTATTGCCCTCCAGTCAGAGGACACTCTGGATAGTTTCAGACCTACTTGGGGGAAGGAGGTGACTTCGTGGGTGTTTGAGTGGGTTTGTGGTTTTTTCTCATGTTCTGAGAATAGTTAGGAAAGGGGGTTTGTTTGGTTTGGAGTGAACTGTTTCTAGTTAGTCCTTTGACAAGGCGAGTGTTTCTATGTCTGTGTATCCCACTGTGTCCATGGTTGTAGACATTAGAAAAGAGAATGCCTCAATGGGTGTGTCCTGTCAAAGAGAAAACTTCCAAGCATTCATCCTGCCCATTTTATAAATGGACTGTGGCTTGCCTTATCATTGGGCAACACCTATTATTTTCTTACGTTCCTGTATCCTTCCTGAATTCTGGCCACTCTCCAAAATAGGCTCATGGTTTTGTGTACAAGATATGTACCACTTCCAAGCTCTGTGACATGGCCATGTACTGGATAGCTGAAGGGAATGCATCTCAGAAAACTCTGATATCAGTGTGACCAGTAAAGTCTCAGTGGAGAAACCCTGCTTTGGGCCTTTTGATTACCTATTGTTATGTTGCCCTGAATATCAGGAACATCTTTTCCTCAGGCTACTCCTTCCTGAAGCCTGAAGAAAACAGTTTTCACATGGAAATGAATGGGCATTTTACCTTTGTGTTTTACAATAAAACCTTCACAGAGATTAGGCTCTCATTAACTTAAAAATACTTTTAAATTTTATCTAAGTGTAAAAAGTAACATGTAACTGTACATATCTTTTTGATAACAAGTCCAATTATACAACACAAATGATACACATAAATCTCCAACATGTTTTTATTTTAAGCCTAGAATTACCATACAACCTTAGAACATTTCTGTTTTCATACTTATATTTCACTTCTATAGTCTTATAAATATCGCAGGTTCCCAATAACATTATTCATACAGCAGAACAATTCCTAACCCAAATCGAACATGTTATTAACCCTAACCATACACTGTTCCCTCAATCTAACTTTACAGAAGAGCAGGGAAAGAGTTGGTCTTACAATACAGGAATTTAGGGGATCTTCCACCCGCTGAGAACCTCAAACGTCCATGCAGAAATGATCCCTGTAGAAGATGTAGGCAGCTATGAAGGACCTGAGAGAGTAAGAGTCACCTTCCATGGCCAACAACCTGGTCAGGATAAAGGGTTGTGTTTGAATCTGCCTCTCTCTTCTTAATGTAGAGAAGATGGACCAAAACAGGCCAGTGTGAAGAGCTGCTCTGGAGTGCCTAAGGATGATATAGCATTCTAACTTGTGAAAGTGTCACAGGAAGTAGGGGCAGCCTCCATCTCATGGGGCCTTGGAAGCAACAATTAGGACAATGTGTTTGCCAAGGCAGTCACCTCATTCAGTTCCTGAAGGAAGTGACCTCACCTCACTTCCTTGGTGTTTGAAATCTCTGAACATGTGGTCCAGGAAGCCAGGCACCCACAGCCAATCCCAGTCCCAGTCCCAGTGATCTCACTTGTTTGGATTTACCAAGGACAGAGTCAGTCTTTCTTGGTACCTACTGATGTGAGGATGGCCAAATGCCAGTAAAGCTCTGAAGAGGGCCCTTTCCTGAGAAACCAGGTTGTGGCTCACCGTTGGCTCCTGTCAACTTCACAGAGTTGGACAAGGAGAACAGATCTGAGACAGAACAGGCCATTTCATGGAAACATAGTATGGCCCACCAGTCAGAGGACACTGCGGATAGTCACAGACCTACTTGGGGGAAGGAGGTGCATTTGTGGGTTTGGGTGTGTGTTTCTGGTTTTGTCTCATGTTCTGAGAATAGGTAAGAAAGGCAGTTTGTTTTGTTTGGAGTTAATTGATTCTAGTAAGTCGTTTGAAAAGGCGAGTGTTTCTAGGTCTGTGTATCCCACTGTGTCAGGGGTTGTAGACATTAGAAAAGAGAATGCTTCAATTGATGTGTCCTGTTTAGTAGAAAGCTTCCCCGGATTCATACTTCCCATTTATGAATGGACTGTGGCTTGCATTATTGATGGGCAACCCCTGATATCTTCCTAAGTTCCTGTTTTCTTTCTGAATTCTGGCCACTTTCCAGAATAGGCTCATGGTTTTGTGTCCAAGATGTATACCACCACCAAGCTCTGTGACATGGCCATGTACTGGATAGCTGAAGGGAATGGCGAGCAACTCAGAAAACTCAGATATCAGTGTAATCAGGAAAGTCTCAGTGGAGAAATACTGCTTTGGTTACCTATTGTTCTGTTGCCCTCAATGTCAGGAAGGTCTTTGCCTCTGGCCACCCCTTTGGGAAGCCTAAAGAAAACAGTTTTCAAATGGAAATCAATGGGCATCACCTGTGACTCTTTGCTTAATTGCATTGGAAAGGGATATGTCTGAATCAGGCTCTAGGTCCTGTGTTAGGCTTTGGCTTAGATTCTCAGCACATGATGGATGTAAAGAAAATCCCATGTTTGCATCCAAAACTAAATTGGCCAAAAGAGCAGTCATTATGGAAGAAGTCTCTCGCCTTCCCCTGTAAGGTTCCTGACCTCCATCAAGTGAGAATAGGAACCTTTGGATCAAATGAGTTCTTCAAAGCCCTTTAGAGGCTATCCCATAGGTGCTTGGGTTTTCTCCAGAATCCAAATCACATAAAGAATCTATACCTGACAGTCAGTAGGCCTCAAATTGGAGGAGCAAAGCAATATTAATAGCAGGCCTATTTGATCACTCCTGGTTCCCCGGACGAGTGTCCAGGACACCCTGACTTTAGGCAAATGAGGGGCAATGGAGGTTATTTTGGACACTGTCTTGGGCTGTGCCCCTCATGGAAACCTCAAGCCAGAGGTAATGATGAGTGTCCATATGGAAGAAGATGAGGGCCATGTGGGAGTGTTTGGGTTTTAATTGTGGTCATGTGTGGCCGTTGGAATAGATGACTGGGTTCACCTTGGCTTTAACTCTGTTGTGATTCCCCTTAGAGACTGAGTTGTGGACCTCACCTCAGAGACGTATTGCCATGAATTGTGTTGGGATTTTAGGAGGATTCACATGAGAGTCACCCTTGTAAAATGAGATCTAGGTCCAGGGTGGCTGTTCACCGAGCACTGGGAATCTCAGCCAGGTTACCACATGATTTTATTCTGAAAGACTTGGCAGCCATATATGAGAGTCAAAACACACATGGATGTCACAATGTAGATCCCAATGGGCCTGGATTCATGTGATCATTTGGCCACTGTTTGGGAAGCCTTGCCTGTGAGACTTCTGCAGAGATTTCATTGAAATGAGCTTCCTAACCATTTAATAGTTCCAGAATGAAATGAAACACACAGTGCCTCCAACTTCAACCTTGAAAAATGGGTAGATAAATACCAAGAAATTTTTAAACTTCCCATGACCAGGTGGCACTGGAGAATCTTTGGATATCCTGTGGCTGATCATGAGATTACAAGACAGTGCTTTGATTGACTGGTTTTCATAAAAATGGTTCAGAACAGAGATACCAGGAAGTTGGAGCCTGCTGATAGGTGGGCCTACAGCAGTGCTGGGCAGGTGTGCAATAAAACAACTGTGGTGGGGCCATGTGGATCTTCCATTGGCTTCCAAATGACTTGTGACTGACATGGTGCAGCCAGCAGACCCTTGTAAGTAAAGGCATCTTGTTATATGGACAGGATTCAGGGCAATGTTTAGAATCAGAATTCTATGGTCAAGGGGGCAAGTCATGTGGGATATAAGCCTGGTTGGTGCATTCTCCTGCAGACGCTGACCTACCAAAAGTGACAGAACTCACTCACGCACCAGGTAACAGTTGAATTCTTTGTATATCATGAAGCAAATACCAAAATCCCAGTGCAGCAGCAAGAAACACGACGAAAAGTGGAGGATGATCAAATGGCCTCACAGTCCACATGTGGATACACTTATCCCCCAGTTGCCACAGTTTACCTACTAAAGAAAATTCAGCACTGCTGCCACATATTCAGTGGAAAATAAGAAACCATGTCCTCGAGGTAACATAGATGCAGACACAGCTTTGATTGTCTCACTACAATGGAAGCTAAATCTCCCGACAACAACATATATTTCAAGTGCCCAAACTCAGAGTGAGTTTCTCAAGAAGGATTTAGGGAACCAGAGCTCCATGTTTGTGGACTGTTTTCCCTGTCCCTTACTTTTGAAATCTCCTCTTCCGTCTTCAAGGTTGTGAAATCCTGAGCATATTCCATTCCAGATATTTATTCACAGATTTTCTAACTCTTCTCCTCTAATTGTGCCTTAGTCTCCGTGATTGTAATGTCAAGGCATCCCTTTCTCTGTATCCTATTCAGCACATGTATTTTTACATGCAATTATAGAATCTTACCTGATACCACACGTACATACTTGTGAGGTGACTGACTTGGCAGATACAAATTGTAAGAGATCACTCCTCCTAAAAGCTGTTGGAACTGAAAATTCAATCTATGAGTGAGCTTCCTTGTTTAAGAACATTATACATAAATCTATATTCAATAAAATAAATACATTTGGATCTGTAGATGACATATATTTCATGGTGAATTTCAATTGGAATATATTATGCTATTTTTAATGTCTGTGTGTTTGTGTATGTATATATATATATATATACACACTCTCCAGATTTTTCAAAATATGAAATATATGTCTTGTTATACACTCCCTAAACTCATTCATATTCAAGTATGTGTATTTATAATCAAATTTTCACAAGAGTATTCTCAAAATTATTCATTCACCTGAAATACATATTTGTTTCCTAGTACTGAAAACTATCTTCAGTTAAAGGTGCATACAAATCCTAATATTTCCACAGTAACTGAACCAGTTTAACATCAATACAAGTAGATTCCTATGGGACATGTTGTGCATTTTGACATTTATTTTATTCAACACTGGTACATTACTATTTCTTCAGTTTATGCTCATCATAGCAAATATATTTCATCCAAAAGTTTGCAAATTTATAGGCATTTTGTTCACTTTCAATCACTTTATTCTACAGAACACATGTATTCCTCCATGTTTTTGATGGGTCTTTTCATGAGACTTCTTTCCAAACACATTATTTTCGATTTCCATGATCACTTTTGAAGCAAAACTCAAAGACACTTCGTGATAAACCATAACCCTAATATTACCATTAGATGTATTGCTGGTTGGAATGAATGATGGTATATCGATGTAAGATTTCTTATATTTTTTCAGATATGAATTCAATCTATTATTTAAAGTGGGACCAGTTATATTATTGATTCACAATGTGGTCTATTCATGCACTATCTCTATATTCATAGACACAGTGTACACCTCTTTGTACCACCAATACTAATTTATAGGACTTCAAAACATTGCTCCCAGAAATGCTGGAAGAAATACTAATGTCACGCGATCTACATATACATTTTATCACAGTAATATTCTGGACACAAAATGCAAAGGTTACACTTATGATTGTACCAAAGCCTAAAAGGAAAGTGAACAGGGATTACTAAAAACATCCATGTCCACATTGCCTAATGCTCTCAAATGTCAATCCTATTGGTGACTACATATTTGTTTCTTCCTAAGATTATATATTCAAACTCAACCCTGTTCAAAATGTCTAATCCTATCACTCACTTTGTACTTTCCCTGATTTTGTAATGTCTCTATTATTATCTGATTTCCTACATATTTTCCAAAGTTCATCATTGTGACTGAATCTTCATATGTGCTGACATTTACCTTCACCCTCTAACAGAAACCCTATTGCTAAAGAAGTTTTTTTTCCAAATCCTATACTCACTCTCCTTCCAAAACCTACCAACTATCTTCCTAATCTTACCTACTATCCCTTTTTGACTGGATGTTCTCTTCCACATTCAATCATCCAATGTACAAGGTCCTATGCCATTGTATATGGATTTATCTGAGACATCTGTGCAGAAAGTAAGTCAACACTAAGTATACCAATGAAGGGCCCAATGCCCTTCAGGGTTTCAAATCTTAGATTTCTGTTTTCATACATATATTTCACCTACATATTCTTATAAATATCGTAGGTTCCCAATAACATTATTCATCCAGCAGAATAGTTCCTAACACAGATTGAACATGTTATTAACCCTAACCATACACTCTTCCCTCAATCTAACTTTACAGAAGAGCAGGGACAGAGTTGGTCTTACAAGACAGAAATTAAGGGATCTTTCACCTGCTGAGAACCTCAAAGGTCATTAAAGATGATCCCTGGAGAAGATGTAGGAAGCTATTAAGGACCTCAGAGAGCAAAAGTCATCTTTCATTGCAAACAACCTGGTCAGGATGAAGGGTTGTGTCAGAATCAGCCTCTCTCTTCTTAATGTAAAGAAGATGCAGCAAACTAGGCCTGTGTGGAGAGCTGTTCTTGGGTGGCTATGGTTTTATACCATTCTAACTTGTGAAAATGTCAGAGTAAGTAGGTGCAGCCTCCATCTAATGGGACCCTTGGAAGCAACTGTTAGGACAAAGTGATTGCCAAGGTATGGACCTCATTCAGTTCCTGAAGGAAGTGACCTCACCTCACTTCCTTGGTGATGGAATTCTCTGAACTTGGGATCCAGAAAGCCAGGCATCCAGAGCCAGTCCCAGTCACAGTCCCAGTGGTCAAAATTTTTCGGATTTACCAAAGACAGAGTCAGTCTTTCTTTGTACCTACTTATGTGAGGATGGCCAAATGCCAGGAAGGTCTGAAGAGGGGCCTTTCCTGAGAAAGCAGATAGTGGCTCACCACTGGCTCCTTACAGATTCACAAAGTTGGCCACAGAGACTAGATCTGAGACAGGACAGCCCATTATGAGGGAATTTCTTATGGCCCACCATCAAACGACACTCCGTATTGTCACAGACGTACTTGGGGGTCTGTGTGGGTGTGGGTGTGGGTATTGGTTTGTGGTTTTGTCTCATGTTCTGAGAATAGGTAAGAAAGTCGGTTTGTTTGGTTTGGTGTGAACTGATTCTAGTAAGTTGTTTGACAAGGCTAGTCTTTCTATATCTGTGTATCCCACTGTGTCCATGGTTGTAGACAATAGAAAAGAGAATGCATAAATACATGTGTCCTTTCTAGTAGAAATCTTCCCAGCATTCATTCTGCCCAATTTATGAATGGTCTGCGGCTTGCCTAATGGATGGGCAACACCTAATATCTTCTTAAGTTCCTGTTCTCTACCTGAATTATGGGCAACCTCCAGAATACGCTCATGGTATTGTGTCCAAAATATGAACCACCTCCACGCTCTGTGATTCGGCCATGTACTAGAGAGCTGAAGGAAATGATGAGCATCTCAGAAAACTCAGATATCAGTGTGACCAGGAAAGTCTCAATGGAAAAACCCCGCTTTGGGCCTTTTGCTTACATATCCTTCTGTTGCCCTGAATGTCAGGAAGGTCTTTGCCTCAGGCTATGCCTTTTTGAAGCCTGAAGAAAACAGTTTTCAAATGGAAATGTATAAACATTACCTGTGGCTCTTTCTTAATTGCTTTGGAAAGGGATGTGTCTGATTCAGCCTCTTGGCCCTGTGTGAGGCTGTGGCTTAGATTCTCAGCACCTGATGGATCTAAAGAAAAATCCCATGTGTGCATGCAAATCAAAAAGCCAAAAGAGCAGTCATTTTGGATGAAGTTTCCTGCCTTTCTCTGTAAGGTTTCTGACTTCCATCATTGAGAATATGGATCCTTTGGGTCAAATGAGTTCTTCAAAGCCCTGCAGACACTAGACCATAGGTTCTTGGGTTTTCTCATGACTCCAATTAACATAAAGAATCTAAACACCACAGTCAGTAGGCCTCAAAATTGAGAATAAGAGCAATATTAACGGCAGGCCTCTTTGAACACTCCTGGTTCACAGGAAGGATGTCCCGGCCACACTGACTTTAGTCAAATGGATGCAAGGGAGCTTATTTTGGACACTGTCTTAGGCTGTGCCCCTCATGGAAACCTCCAGCCAGAGGTTATGATGAGTGTCTATATGGAAGAAAATGAGGGCCATGTGGGAGTGTCTTGATTTTAATTGCGGTCATTTGTGTGGCGCTTGGAATAGATGACTGGGTCCACCTGGGCTTGAACACTGGTGTGATTCTCCTTAGAGACTGAGTTCTGGAACTTACCTCAAAGAAGTATTGCCTTGTATTGTGTTGGGATTTTAGGAGGCCATGCATGAGAGTCGCCCTTGGAAACTGGGATCTATGCCCAGGTTGGCTTTCCACAGAGCACTGGGAATCTTGGGAAGGATATCACATGATTTTATTCTTAAAGACTTGGCAGCCATAGTTGCAAGTCAAAACACATATGGACCTCAAATTGTAGACCTCAATAGGTCTGGCTTCATGGGACCTTTTGGCCTGTCTTTGGGAAGCCTTGCGTGTGATAGTTCTCCAGAGCTTTCATTGAAATGAGCTTCCTCTCCATTTAATCATTCCTGAATGAATTGAATCCCACAGTGCCTCCAACTTCACCCTTGAAAAATGGCTAGATAAATACCTTTAAACTTTTGACATTCCCATGACCAGGTGGACCTGGAGAACCTTTGGATGTCCTATTGATGACCATCAGTGTACCAGACAGTGCCTTGATTGACTGGGTTTCATGAAAATGGTGTAGAACGGAGATGCCAGTAATTTGGAGCCTGCTGAGTAATCGGCCTAGAGCAGTGGTGTGCTGGTGTGTGTTAAAACATCTGTGGTCGGGTCATCTGCATCTGCCCTTCGCTTCCAAATGGTTTGTGACTGACATGGTACAAGCCCCAGATCCTTGTATGTAAAGGCATCTTGTTATATGGAGAGGATTCAGGGCAATGTTTACAATCAGATTGCTATGGTCAAGAGGGCAAGCTATGTTGGATAGAAGCCTTGTTGGTGCATTCTCCTGCAGACCCTTACCCACCACACGTGACAGAACTCCCTCCATCACTGTGTCCCAGTTAAACTTCTTGTATTTTGTGAAGCAAATATCAAACTCCCAGTGCAGCTGCAAGAAACACCACAAAAATTGGAGGATGACCAATGGCTTCACATTCCACTCTGGGAGACACTTAGCCACCAGTGGCCACAGTTTCCCTACAAAGAGAGAATTCAGCACTGCTGCCTCATGTTCATTGGAAAATAAGAAACAATGTCCTCTAGGTCACATAGATGCTGACCCAGCTTTGATCATCTCACTATAAAGGAAGCTAAAGCTCCTAAAAACAACCTCAGATGAAGTTTCTCAAGAAATATTTAGGCCGGCAGAGCTCCATGTTTGTGGTGTTTTTACCCTGTCCCTGACTTTTGGAAACTCCTATACCACCTCCAAGGTTGTGAACTCCTGAGCATTTTCCATTCCAGATGTGTATTCACAGATTTTCTAACTCTTCTCCTCTAATTGTGTCTTACATGGGATGAAGGTAATGTCAAGGCATTGTTCTGAATACACATTGGATTCTTTTTCCAATTTTCCATTTGAAATACTGAATCCCTGACTGTCAGGCGTAGAAGGAATTCACCTTCAAAGAATAGCCTGACACTTACAAGAAACAGCCCCCATGGAGACATCCTGTCTGGGAGACATCCTGTAGCCAACTGTGTCTCTGAGACATCCTGTTGCCATCTGTATTCCTGAAACATCCTGAGTTTATCTCACCTTGTGAAGACATCCAGGAACTTTGGATAAGAGAGCTTTCCCATCTCCAGCATATAAATGCCCCTGTGTTAAAAATAAAAGTTTGCAGCTTGATCAGAACTCCTGTCTTGCTGTCATCTCTCGTGTCTCTTGTCCCTTCATTCCTCCGCATCTAGGTTTGCTGCCCCTGTTGATGTGTCTTTCCAGCCGTGACTACTGGCACCCACTGACTGGGGCTCGAGCCTTTGACTGATTGGGAACCCCGTCCTCCTGGAAGACTTCATCAAGTGGAGCTCGCGATTGCCTCAGCATACACCACAAAGAGACAGATCCAGGAGGAGAGTGGGGATGACGCACGGTGAGTGACCCACCATGGGACAAGCAGTTTCGTCACATAATTTGTTTTTGTCAGGCCTCAAGGAGTCCTTCAAGACATGAGCGGTGCGTGTTAAGAAAAAGGACTTAAAATTTTTCTTCTAATACATAGGAGAATTGTGTCCATGGTTTCACATTGAAGTGACCATTGATGGTAAAAGATGGCTTAGAGTAAGAGACTGTTTAAAAGATTATTATGAAACCTTTGGCCCAGAAAAAGTGCCAGTTCCCACATTTTCTTACTGGAACTTAATTAATGAAATTCTTAAAAGTTCACCCTTTGACAATGGTACCTTACAACTTGTCAGGATTGGAGAAGAGACTATGCAAAACACCTCTCGTCTCCCCACGGCATGCCCATCAGTTAGTATAGACATTGACCCTTCTCAGTCTCCCCAGGACCCTGGGAACCTTCCTAGTCCCCCTCAAAATACCACCCTAATGAATAAGGCTCCAATGGTTACCAAACACCTTTATCGAGTTTTAAATCCCAGAGACACATTGACCCCTGGGACGGAGGCTACCTTGGAGAAGGAAGCAGCAAGCTACCATTCAGAAGATGCGCCACCTCTCAGGACCCTGCCACAGCCTATAGGACTTACACATCTACCTACCTCCTATATCCCTCCTGCCTTTTGTGCTCCAGCCTTTCAGGAGCAAAATGCAACCCAGATATTTTTCCCCACTTCCCTTGCCTAGCCTGGCTCCCTTGTGAGAGTCTCTCCAACATAGACGGGAACAGATCAAACTTTTAAAAGAATTAAGATCCCTAGACTCTGAGCTCTGTTCATTAGCCTTAGGCACGGAGTCAATGCAAGCTGGCCCACGGCGGTCTAATACAAAGGCTAAGCCACTCCATCAGCCTGTTCTCGCCTTCCCAGTCACCCGCAGTCAGATAGATAAGCCTGCCCAGGCTGAGGTCAAAGACTTAGACGAGGATCAAGAGGAGGAAGTGGGGGAAATGGATCACGGAGATCAGGACTCAGAGGATGAGGAGTTCACCTCTAGGCAGGAAGGAACCCAGAGTGTCTACAAAAAAATTAAGCCTGAGTTTTCTTGAAAAACATAAAAAGACTTGTGCTCACAATGGCCCCACTGTGCCCTACAAGTTGACTTTATTAGAAAGCCACAGCGCACAATGGCTTACTCCCAATGATTGGAAATTTTTAGACTGAGCTACCCTCAGTGCCGGAGATTTCCTGTTATGGAATGCAGATTTCGAGGAGCACTGTCAGGAAACTGCTCAAAAAAAATTAACTAAGGCCTCCTCTAAATCCTGAACTTATGTTAAGCTAGTGGGCTATGCGCCATTTGACACTAAAACTAAATAGGCACGTTTCCCTGCTGGAATTTTGGCGCAGATTCAGATGGCTTGCTTACATGCTTGGAGATGCCTCCCTCAAACTGGCTCGGCTACCACTTCTTTGGCAAAAATTTGACAAGGACCCAACGACCCTTATAGAAACCTTGTTCCCCGGCTTAACCTAGCTGCAGAATGCTTGCTTGGACCAAGCGAAAGCAAAAGAACTTTTGTAAAACATCTTGCCTTTGAAAACGCCAACCCGGCATGTCAGGATGTTCTTCGACCACATAAGGAAAAAGGGAAACTTTCGGACTTTATTAGACTCTGTGCAGGGGTGGGTGCAGCCCATGCCATGGGTCTCGCCCTACATGCCCCCTTTACCAAGGCCTTTCACAATCCTGGCTCATGTACTTTCTTTACTTGTAAACAACCTGGCCATTTTGCACGCAAGTGTCTGAAAGACAAACAAAGCCTAGGAATATCGTCTCCTCAAACTGGGGCTAAACCACCCCCAGCTACCCTTTGTTCTAGATGTGGTAAATATCATCACTGGGCCAGTAAGTGTAGATCTAAGACAAATGACCTCAGACAGCCTATTTCTTCCTGCTTCTCAGGAAACCCCCTGCGGGGCCAGCCCCTGGCCACGACCTCCCCCAGGACAAAACCAGGGGCAATAAGGTTTATTCTCTTCCAAACTCCAAACCTACCACAAAATTCTTCCCCACTATTGCCTCCCTCCAACTAGCCACCCCAGGCAGCGCAGGATTGGACCTCTGTGCCACCACCGATACAATATTAGACTCAATGCAAGGGCACCAGATAATACCCACTAGAATTATGGGTCCCCCTTCATCTCATACGAGTGCCCTTATTCTTGGAAGAGCCTCTGCTACCTTAAATGGTGTTCAGGTCTTCCCTGGCATTAATGATAATGATTTCACTGGAGAAATAAAAATACTAGCAACAGCTATTAATGGAGTTGCGGCCATCCCAGCAGGAACAAGACTTGCACAATTAATATTCCTTCCCTTGGATTCAGGAGGCACTTCCACCGCCCAAACATACAATGGGGGACAGCCTCCCTCGGCTCCTCTGATGTATATTGGGTTCAGCCCATTTCTCACAATAGACCCACCCTTACCTTACTTATTGAAAAAAAGGAATTCCAAGGAATTCTAGATACTGGAGCTGATGCCACAATTATTTCTCACAAATACTGGCCATCAGGTTGGCCCATCACCCCATCCTTGAATGACCTAAAAGGGTTAAGAGTCAAAAAATCCCCATGTCAGTTCTAGGGCTCTTAGCTTTACTGATAAAGAGGGTAATAAGGTGACTGTCACTCCTTTCATTGTTCCTGACCTCCCTGTTAACCTATGGGGCCGAGATATTTTGAGTCAAATGGAAGTCATTCTTGCCAGTCCCAATTCCATGGTGACTCATCAAATGCTTCGTATAAATTTTGTCCCTGGTACAGGCCTTGTGAGACTGAGACAAGGACTGGTGGGGACTATAAAACCCATAAAAAAACAAATACATATGGACTTGGGTATTCTGATTTTTAGTGTCGGTTCCTGACCCTCCTGTACCCCATGCAGATAAAATTATTTGGGAGACTCAGACTCTTGTGTGGGTGGATCAGTGGCCCCTTACCCCCCCAAAAAATTGGAAGCTGCCTCCATGTTAGTGCAGGAACAGCTGGCAGCCGGCCATGTAGAGCCCTCAACCTCACCATGGATTACTCCTATTTTTGTTATCAAGAAAAAATCAGACAAGCCGCATCTTTTACAATATTTGTGTGCCAGTAATAAAGTTATGTGCCTGATGGGAGCACTACTGCCTCGAATTCCCACACCAATGGCTATTCCCAAAACTATTGTAAAATGGTTATTGACTTAAAAGTTTGCTTTTTTACCATTCCTTTACATCCTGAGGATAGACCCTATTTTGCCTTTAGTCTCCCTTGCATTAATTTCCACGGCCCTATGCAGAGATTTCAATGGAAGGTTCTTCCCCAAGGTATGGCCAACAGCCCTAGTCTTTGCTAAATATAAGTTGTTCAAGCAGTAGACCCTGTGAGAGAGTGATGACCACAATTTTATGTTTTACATAATATGGATGAATTTTTAGTTGCTGCACCTAATTACCATGACCTTAATAATTGTTACTTGGACCTTTAGAAAACCCTCACTACCTTGAGACTACGGATAGCTCCTGATAAGGTTTAAACACAGGACCCTTATACCTATTTGGGCCTTAAACTTCAAGATAATCAGATCCAAATTCATAAAATACAACTGCGTGTGAACCATCTTCACAACCTTAATGATTCTCAAAAATTACTGGGAGATATTCAATGGCTAAGAACATGTTTAAAATTATCCACTTGTGTACTTTTGCCCCTTAATGATATTTTGAGAGGTGATTCCTACCCTTCCTCCCCTCAAAAGCTTACTCCCGAGGCATGACAGGCATTAAACCAAGTCACAGAGGCCATTGCCAAACAGTTTGTTACACAAATTTCTTACAACCTTCCTCTGGTTCTGGTTCTTTTACACACTCCTCATATACCCTCAGGAAAATTTTGGCAGTGATATCCATATTTTAAAAATAAAGGCTTCCCCTTGCTTTGGGTCCATTTATCCACCACATCCTCCAAGTTTATTACCGTTTATCTTGCTCAGGTAGCTTCTATTATTATTAAAGTCGTTTGCTTTCTCGACAACATTTTGGCAAAGACCCTGATAATATTTTAATTCCATATACTAATGACCAAACCCAATTTTTACTACAGAGAGGGGATGAATGGGGTATTGCCCAATCAGGCCATTTGGGAACAATTGATAACCACGTCCCCAATGACACCCTTTTACATTTTGTCCAGATACATCCATTTATTTTTCCCAAAATTACTCAAAAGGCTCCCAGTTCCAAGCCCTTACTGTCTTTACAGACGGTTCCAGTAATGGCTGTGCGGTCTTTGTTGTCAATAACCAGCCTACAACCTTTGATACTGTCTATCATTCAGCACAGTTTGTGAAATTGTTTGCCATAACACAAGTTTTTATAACATTTTGTGATAATCCTGTTAATATTCATACAGACAGTGCCTACATTGCTCATTCTGTGCCCCTGCTGGAGATTTCACCAGCCATTAAAGCTTCTTCCAATGTGGCCTTTCTGTTTCACCAGCTTCAGCAGCTAATTCAGGCCAGACAACACCCATTTTTCTTAGGACACATCAGGGCACACTCTGATCTTTCCGGCCCTCTAACACAGGTAATGCTCAAGCTGATGCAGCAACTCCTACCATCTTTCCAATTTTTGGTGGCTCCATTCAATAGGCCACGGAGCTAAACAATCTTCACCAACTAAATTCCCAGAGCCTTCGATTACTTTGTAAAATTACCAGGCAACAGAAACGAGAAATAGTAAAAGAATGCCCTGCTTGCGCTCTCTCCCTCCCCATTCAACACTTGGGAGTTAACCCCCAAGGATTACTGCCAAATCAGGTTTGGCAAATGGATGTTACTCATTTTCCTGAATTTGGAAAAACCAAATATATACACGTTTCTATCGATACCTTCAGCAGCTTTATTTTTGCATCACTACATTCTGGAGAGGCTACCAAAGATGTCCTTTCTCATCTTGTTTCAGCCTTTTCCATAATGGGTAAACCAATACATATTAAAACAGATAATTGTCCTCCATATACCAGTGCCAAGTTTAAACAGTTTTGTGCTACCTTGCAATTTTGTCATCCTACTGGAATTCAATAAAAACCTCAGGGCCAAGGCATTGTGGAATGTTCCACCTTACCTTAAAGACTTGGCTATTTCGCCTTAAGGCTTCCGCCCTTGTATTTACCACTCACAGGCATTGCCTTAACCATGCATTATTTGCCCTTTCTTTTCTTACCCTAGACAGTGAAGGCCTTTCGGCTGCAGACACACACTGGCATCCCTTTTCCAATTCTGATCAGCCACCTGTTATGTGGCGAAATCCCCTTACAAATAAATGGAAATGCCCACATCCTGTCTTCATCTGGGAATGTGGCTCAGCTTGTGTTTTGGACCAAGAGCTAGCAGCCCCAAGATGGTTACCAGAATGCCTGGTTAAACAGGTTAATGACTTACCTCAAACCGGGGATGGAGGCCCTCTCCCTGAGTACAAATTTTCCCCTTTTTCGGATCCATCCAACAATCTGTGTGAGGATCCTGCTTAAGGCACTTCTGCTGAACAGGTTTGTGCACGGAGGCCTGGACCCTCCACCTTCCAACATCATGGAGTACCTTCCCCCCCCTCCCCCCGTGAAGGCAAGGGAGGATCTTGGACTCAGGCTCCCACTAGTTGGAACCAGACTGCTGACTGCATGACTAAGGTGGCTTACCTCCGTGCCGAGGTTGACCATAAATTCAGAGGAGTTCATCAGCCTAAATTGGTATGTGTTAACAAGCCAAAGATTATTCCTCCTAGTACAAGTAAAGCTCTCCAAAATTGTTCTGCAACCCGTACGCATACCCAGGCGATGCATGTCTCTTGTTTTGTGTCGGCCTCAATTTGTGTTAACAAGCAGGGAGAATGATTTTTTGAAGCCTCCCTAACTAAAACTCATGAAGCAGGGTGGACCACTATTCATTATACCCCCGTTCTCTTTGACCAGGGAGGAGAAGGCAAATACACCAAGCTACAGTCAGCTGGGTGCCAAGGCACTGTCGGAAAAACTTCCTACTGGCCCATTAAGGACCCTACAGGGGTCTCTGATGGTAGAGGACCCACGGATGCAGTCAAGCATCCTCAGATAATCAAACTTTTGAAACCCCAAATCCCTGAGCTCACATATCATCCCTTAATGTAGCCGAAATCCCAGTTCCCAGGTTTAGAAACCAATACATTAGATATTTTGCAAACTACCTTCTCCTTCCTTAATAATTCCAACCCCACCCTTGCTGGTAATTGCTGGCTCTGCATGACAACAGGGGTAAGCATGCCTATGGCAGTTCCTATTAATTCTACTATGGACAATGATAATACATGCCAACCCGGATTTCCCTTTAAAGTACAGCCTATAGGCACTTTTACATTATGTCTTTTAGGCGTGATGCAGAATAATACCTATGATATGGATTTTGGAATTGCTTCCTTTGGAAATTGCTCAACAGTACAAAATTATTCCTCACCCATCCCATCTCTTTGTCCCCCCAATGGCACAGTTGTTATGTGTGGAGGAAATGTGGCCTTCCCCAGGCTTAAAGCGAATTGGAACAGTGGCTGTGTTCTTGCCTTATTACTCCCTGATATAACTATTGTCCCAGGAGACGAACCTCTAGCCTAGACACCTTAGTCAAAAGACAGAGGCGGGCGATACAGGCCTTATCACTTATTGCCAGCCTTGGAATAACAGCTGCTATGGGCACAGGTACACTGGCTTAGGCACGGCAATACACCCTTACCATCGCCTGTCTCAACAACTTAAAATGATGTACAAACTCTATCAGAAACCATTAAAGATTTGTAGGACCAAATAGACTTCCTGGCAAAAGTGTTCCTTCAAAACAGACGAGGCTTAGATTTGCTGACTGCTAACCAGGGAGATATTTGATTGGCCTTAGGGGAACGATGCTGCTTTTATGCCAATAAATCAGTCATAGTATGCACTAAATTTAAGCAGCTTCAAGAAGATCTAGAAAAGAGATGAAGGGAACTATTTGAAAATCCCCTCTGGACAAAGCTTAATGGATTTCTACCCTACCTTCTTCCCCTATTAGGCCCTTTGTTGGGTTTACGTTTAATGGTGACCATAGGACCCTGCATTATAAACATTGTGGTACAATTTATTAAAGAACACATTAATATTATGGCCTCTAAGCCCCTACAAATCCACTATCATCATCTGGAGATGGAAGACCACGCTGTCAACTTTTAAAAGGATGTTCTACCCTACTCACAGGCTTATTTCTTAAGTTTACATCCCTACAAATCTCTCTTTCTTACATAAAACTATAAGTAACAGCTCTGACAAACCATCTTCTGCCCTTGCCATAAGGGTTCGTCTACATGGGCCCTTCGGCTTGGGGGAAGACGCACCCATGGAGTGAGGACGTTAGGCCATAATATCAGAGGGTGCAGGAAGGATTGCAAAAGGATGGATCCACGGATCCCCAAACACAAGACCTGTGAGTGACATGCTCTGGTGCATGGCGGTTGGCATGCTTCCCCTTCAAGGCCATCTCCTCCAAAAACATGCCAAGGCCACCACGAAATCTGCTAGTAAAGATGCTCGCTCGGATCAGGAGATATTCTAAGGCCTCCTAGAGAAACAGAGCCTCTAACCCCCCCCTAAAAACATGGACGGTAAGGTAGGTCAAATATTTTATATAAGAAAGGGGGAGATGTCAGGGGCTAAAAGGAAGTTCTCCTTCAAAGAATAGCCTGACACTTACAAGAAACAGCCCCCTGGGAGACATCCTGCATGGGAGATATCCCACAACCATCTATCTCCCTGAGACATCCTGTCGCCATCTGTCTTCCTGAAATATCCTGAGGTTATCTAACCCTGTGAAGACATCCAGCAACTGCCAATAAGAGAGCTTTCCCATCAGCAGCATATAAACACCCTGTGAGAACAATAAAAGTTTGCAGCTTGATCAGAACTCCTGTCTGGGTGTCATCTGTCCTGTCTCTTGTCCCTTCATTCCTTCCCAACTATGTTCGATGCCCACGTTGATGTGTCCTGCCGGCCGGGACACCTGGCACTAACCCATACCCTACTAGACTATGACTACTAATCCTAATATGATGGAGAAAAATAACCCAAATAGAATAGAAATACAAGCAGTTCAGAGGAGGCATGGTGTATAGTTGGAGTTGCCTTTTGCATGATCTAGGGTAGGTGTTATAAATCTAGCTAATTTTTAAATGAAATAGTTCTCCATGTGTTTTTAAAGTTAAAAAATATGTGAATACCTGTCTCCCTTTCTCTGTAGCCTACTTGCCACATGTATTTTATATGCACATATAGAATCCTACGTGGTATCACACGTATATTCTTGTGAGGTGGCTGACTTAGCAGATTCAAATTGTGAGAAGAGATCACTTCTCCTAAACGCTGTTGGAACTGAAAATTCAACCTATGGGTGAGCCTCCTAGTAAAAAAAAAACATTATACATAAATCCATGCTAAGTAAAATTAATATTTTTGCATCAGTGGATGATATATATTTCATGAAGAATTTCGATTGGCATATATATTGCTACTTTTCATTGTCTGTGTTTGTGTTTTGTGTGTGTGTATATATATATATATATATATATATATATATATATATATATATATACTCTCCAAATTTTTCAAAATACAAAATATATGTGTCCTATATACACTACCTAAATTCATTCATGTTCATGTATGTGGATTCATAATCAACTTTTCACAAGATTATTCTCAGAAATATACATCCACCTGAAATACATATTTGTTTCCTAGTACTGAAAAGTAACTTCAGTAAATGGTGCATACAATCCTAATATTTCTACAGTAACTGACCCAGTTTAACATCAATGCAAATAGATTCCTATGGGACATGATGTGTATTTTGAAGTTCATTTTATTTAACACTGGTACATTACTATTTCTTCAGTTTATGCGCACCATAGGATATATATTTCATCCACAGGTTCACAAATTAATAGGCATTTGTTTCACTTTCAATCATTTCCTGCTTCAGAACACATGTATTCCTTCAGGTTTCTTGACTGTTCTTCTCATGAGACTTCTTTCCAAACACATTGTTTTCGATTTCCATAAAAATTTGAAGCAAAACTCCCACACTCTTCATGATAAAGCATAAACCTAATATTACCATTAGATGTATAACTTTTTGGAATGAATGATTGTATATCAATATAAGATTTCCTGTATATTTTCAGATAACAATTCAATCCATTATTTAAAGTTGGTACCAGTTATATAATTTATGTTGAGTGTCTATATGGAAGAAGCTGAAGGCCATTTGAGAGTGTTTTGGTTTTAATTGTGGTCATTTGTTTGTGCTTGGAAGAGATGACTGGGTCCACCTGGGCTTGAACACTGGTGAGATTCCCCATAAGACTGAGTTCTGGAACTGAACTAAGAGAAGTATTGCCATGAAGTCGTGTTGGGATTTTAGGAGGCCACGTATGAGAATCGCCCTTGGAAACTGAGTTCTAGGCCCAGGATGGCTTTCCACATGGCCATGGAAATCTCATCCAGGATATTACATGATTTTATTTTTAAAGAGTTGACAGCCATAATTAAGAGACAAAACACACATGGATCTCACATTGTAGACCTCAATGGGCCTGGCTTCATGTGACCTTTTGCCCCCTCTTTGGGAAGCCTTGCCTGTGAGAGTTCTCCAGAGGTTTCATTCAAATGAGCTTCCTCAAAATTTTATGGTTCCTGGATGAATGGGAAACACACAGTGGCTCCAAATTCATCCTTGAAAAATGGCGAGAAAAATACCATGAAATTTTGGACATTCCCTTGACCAGATGGCACTGGAAAACATTTCCATGTCCTATTGCTGATCAGGAGTATACCAGACAGTGCCTTGATTGACTGGGTTTCATGAACATGCTGTAGAACAGAGATGCCAATAAGTTGGAGCCTTCTGAGTAGTGAGCCTAGAGTAGTGGTTAGCAAGTGTGTGATAATACATCTGTGCTGTGGCCATGTAGATCTCTCATTGGCTTCCAAATGTCCTGTGACTGACATGGTGCAGCCAGCAGACAATTATATGAAAAGGCATCTTGGTATATGGAGACGTTTCTGGGCAATGTTCAGAATCAGGTTGCTATGGAAAAGAGTGCAAGCTATGTGGGGTAGAAGCCTAGTTGGTGCGTTCTCCAGCAGACACTGACCAACCACATGTGACAGAATGCCGTGCAGCACTGCGACCAATTTGGACTCCTTGTATTTTGTGAGGCAAATACCAAACTCCCATTGTAGCAGCAAGAAAGACCATTAAAAGTGGAGTATGACCAAAGGGCTTCACAGTCCACACGGGGAGACACTTAGCCCCAATGGCCATTGTTTACCTACAAAAAGAGAATTCATCACTGCTGCACCATTTTCATTGGAAAATAAGAACACATGTCCTTCAGGTCACATAGATGCATATCTAGCTTTGATGGTCTCAAAACAAAGGAAGCTAAAGCTCCTGACAACAACATATATTTCAAGTGCCCAGCCTCAGAGGCAGTTTCTCAAAATGTCTTTAGGCCAGGAAGCCTCTATATTCATAGACACAGGGTACAACTCTTTGTACCCCCAATACTAATTTATACGTCTTCAAAATATTGCTCCCAGAAATGGTACAAGAAATACTCATGTCACCTGATCCACATATACATTGTATCACAGTAATATTCTGAAAACAAAATGCAAAGGTCACACTTATGATTGTACCAAAACCTAAATGGAAAGTGAACCTGCATTACTAAAATCATCCATGTCCACTTGCCTAATGCTCTCAAATGTCAATCCTATTGACGACTACATATTTCTTTTTTCCTTAGATTATATAATTAAAGTCAAACATGTTGAATGTGTAATCCTATCACTAACTTTATGCTTTGCCTGATTTCATAATGTCTCTATTGATATCTGCTTTCCTACATGTTTTCTCCAGTTCATCATTGTGACTGACTCTTCACATGTGCTGACATTTACATTCACTCTCTATATGAAACCCTATTGCTAAAGGACTTTTTTTTCCAAATCCTATATTCACTCTTCTTCCTAAACCTACCAACTATATTCCTAATCTTACTGACTATCCCGTTTTGAATGGATGTTCTTTTCTACATTCAGTCATCCAAGTAAATGTCAGGTGAGCGTCGGAGGAAGAGACCACCCAGAATCTACCTCATGCAACAGCAAAGGGTTTATTGGGGGTCCAGCGTGCTGGTGCTCATAGCTCACTTGAATAGAGCAGAGAGCCCTGAGAACAGCTTAAGCAGAGCTTATATATATACTTTCCTTGGAGAGGGCAGGGAGGGATTTTTATTAATGGATCAAGGCGAGTGGGCAGTTTGCGCGTAACCGGGTGAGGGAGTGCATTCTGTAGTTTGGCAGTTGGGGACAGCACATTCTGGGAACAAGATTAGCAAACATTTCTCAAGATTTCAACAGTGTTTTGTTAAGCATACAGAAAAACAGAAAGTGACAAGTGCCTATTTTATTAACCTTTCATTCCCCACTTTTTCTTCTGGCTACTTTTAGTCATAAAAGTGATCATTGGGGGGTGTCACATTTTATGTCTGCTAGTGGGGTATTAACATAAGTTTAACTTGTCCAATTTGAGATTGGAGAAAAGAAATTACATGGTTGAACAAACAGAGTTTATAGTTAGCAATAATATGAGGATTATTATTGGACCAGCCAGCGTTGATAAATACGTAGTTAAACAGGGGGACTGTGTGAACCAAGACTCAAACCACCCTTTTTTGGCCTCTCTCTCTCATTCACACTCTTCAAGTTGTCCTTTTAATTTACTCATAGATTTTTTTACAACTCCATAATGGTCAGCATAAACACAACATTCTTCCATCAATGCAGAACAAAGGCCCCCTTCTCTCATGAAGAGGAGGTTCAACCCTTGACTGTTCTGTAAAACAACTTCAGAGAGAGAGGTTAAAGATTTCTGCAAAGCTGTGATGGAGGTTTCTAATATCTTTAAGTTTTGGTCTATTGCTGCTTCTAATTGTGTCATTTGTTGTGTCCCATGGACCAAGGCAGTGGTTCTTGTGCCCACCTCTGCTGCAACTCCTATTTCTAATAGGATGGCTAAAGTGAGGGATATATGTGCCCAGTGGAACCAGGTTTTATTTCCCCCTATTTGAATTTCAAATGAACATGCATCAGGATAAAGCACTCTGGGAAACATCTGCACCATTACACAATTAATCATATCTGTTGACAACTTCATGAAAACATAAAAAATGTTTAAGTATATAGAATTATACTGCTGTAGGGACAGACAAGGCAAGGCGCCTAAGATAGTACCGAAGACAGGGAAACAGTCCTATTCGTTTGCAACCAGATTCAGAGGGCATTACTTCTGTTGTAATCAATAAATCCCCTGAAACCCAAGTTTAGGTAGTTTCAGAATTTTGTACCCAACATGTAAAGGAAGGGGCGCAGAAGTTCACAGTCTGCAGAAGTTCACAAAAAGCAGTTTATTTTTCTGTTTTTTTCCTCTGTTCTTGGCAAGTTAACTTTTCAAGGACACCTGGGTTAGGGAGAGCTCTTTCTTCCCTTTAATTTTCACCCTGCCAGCTGTTACCATGGAGCCCAGTTTGTAACTTCTGTATCTTAGAAATGTAGCCATCTCTGTGAATCCCTAGCTCATGGCCAGAGGCCTTGTACACATATTTTGTGAAAAACTAGTAAGGGGGTGTCTACCTTAGGAGTGCAGATTTTTTAGCCAGTGGCCAAGTAGAACAGGGCAACACGTAAAGAGGAATTTTATCTACTCTGAAGTCTTTTATAGGGACTCTTTTGCTGAAAGTCCTAAAGTCAGCCATGATGAAGACTTCTGAAGAAGGTCAGATAAGACTTTTACGTGGGCCTGGTACAGAGGGGGCAGATGGGGTAGGTGGGGCTGAGAGCAGTTCTGAAGATCTGAGAATGAGGAAGGAAAGATGTAAAGGAATAATGGGAAAGGGGTTTGGGATTTTCCTAGCAACAAAAACTTGAGCAGTAGAACAGGTAGAGCAGAGGAGAAGACTGGAGTTAGTATCACTAAAAGTCTGTAAGGGACTTTAAATTCTGAGTAACCTTTTTTCAGTGATGACAAAGAAACTTTTAAGTCCATTTTCATTACATCTTGGATAGGGGTCTGAGGGCTCTCCTCAGCTGGTTTGAGATTTGGGTTAGCTGGTAAGAGGACCTGGTGGGATCCGGTGTGGACACTGATAGGAGAAGAGAGGAGGGAGTTGGTGGAGGGGTACTTCATTACCTGATACCTCAGCAATTGGGCAATGGTCTGAGAACTGGCAGAGGTTTGGATTTTTGATCTAGTAATTGGAGGGGAGAAATCATGTTGCTGAGGTGATAGTGACAGCAGAGAGACTGGAGCAGAAGGCTAAGGGTGAGGATCTATTGGAGAAACATAGGTCAGGATGTGAGCGAAGGAGGGAAAAGGCCTCCACATAGGGGAATCTCCTTTCACCCTTTTGAGCATGTGCAGAAGTTAAAAATGTCACGCAGAATTTGAAGACCTAGAGACTCCACTGTGGGCCATCGGTTTTGGTTATCTAATTGGTAATATGGCCAATGCTGTGTACAGAAATTTTTTTATTGGTTATTCAAAACATTACAAAGATTGCAGAATCACATTGGTTACACATCCACATTTTTACATAATTCCATAATAGTAACTGTTGTATTCTGCTACCTTTCCTATTCTCTACTATCCCCCCTCCCCTCCCCTTCCATCTTCTCTCTCTACCCCATCTACTGTAATTCATTTCTCTCCTTATTTTTTTCCCATTCCCCTCACAACCTCTTATATGTAATTTTGTATAACAATGAGGGTCTCCTTCCATTTCCATCCAATTTCTCTTTTCTTTCCCTTTTCTCTACAGAATTTGATGAGAAGCTTGAGATCCATCAGGCAGTCCCTGTATGCTCACATCCCCATGACTTAGAGAAGAAGTCGGCTTTCCCCCCACACAGCCGTGATTTCATGTGGCTTTGATAGTTCACCAGGCAATCATAGTAATCTAGGCTAGCCAACCTGCATCTGGCTCACTTGTCCCTACATCCATTAGGTTTGTTTCCATTGTCTATGGTTTGGAAGGGATTTAATGGAATTTTAGTGGCATCCTCTTCATCAGGGATATCCCAATAGGAAAGACGTATAGCCAGCTAATAAATGTCTGGGTAGAGAGATGGTCACTAGTTACCTAATTGGGCTGTATACGAGATAGACCATAATTCTTTTCCAGTAGGATTTGTGATCAGCCATCGCTGCTGAACGGGCTGATGAGGGTTAGGACTACTGGTGGTCAAGGGGAGAGTCTATAGCTTTATCCACATGGCGAATACACAATTTGAAAGGGTTACCAGTCTTTTCCAGTTTCCAGCCAGAGTCTCAACAGGCCGCAGGCTTGAGATGAGAGGTATGGATCCAGGAAATGATTCTGTCTACCTTTACCGCTGTAGGTGTTATAAGTAGCACCTGGTATGGTCCTTTCAAGCGGGGTTCCAGGGATGACACCTGATGTCGTCTTACATAGAAGAAGTATCTTAATTGATGTTGATTTGGAGTCCTCTCGTCCCCAGGTTGTTAGGCAGTGGCCATCTGTTTTCACAGGTATCCTGAGTTCTTTCAAGAGCTTTAAGTCTGTAAAGCAAATGGGTGTGAAAGAAATCGTTAGGTCTTAGAGTTGGGGTTAGGTCCCTTACTGGAGGAGGGGCACCATAGAAAATTTCATAGGGGGTGAGGTTACACAAAGAAACAGAGGGAGTATTTCTTGCATGAAACAGTTCATAAGGCAGGAGCATAGTCCAATATTTTATGCCGGTCTCTAAGCTTAATTTCGTTATGGTCTCTTTAATGTTTCTATTCATTCATTCTGCCTGTCCTGAACTCGGGGGTCTATAAGCACAATGTAACTTTCAATAAATCCCCAAGGTCCTGGCTAACCCCTGACTTATGTGGGTTATGAATGCCGGTCCATTATCACACCCTATTACTTTAGGCAGGCCGTATCTTGGAAAAATATCTCCCAGGATCTTCTTCACCACAATTTGCGCTGTTTCATTTTTTTTTTTCTTTTCTTTTTTTTTGGGGGGAAAGGCTTCAATCCATCCTGAAAATGTATCTACAAAGACTAGGAGATATTTAAGTCCATAACTTGCTGGCTTTATTTCAGTAAAGTACACTTCCCAGAATTGTCCTTGTCTGGTTCCTCATAGGTGCTTTCCTGTAGGAAGCTTGGAAGGATAAGAATTAACCATTTGATGGACCTGACAGGCTTTTGTTAACCATTCAGTTATTTCCTTTAACTGTGAGTCGGTTAGTGGAAAACTCTGTTCTTGATCCTTCATAAATGAATGTAGTTTCTTTAAACTAAGGTGAGTGATTTGATGTACATTATCTACTGACATAGTTAGAGCTGTGAATATAGGAGTTTTTACTGAAGGATTTAGAAATTCCACTTGGGGGCCTTCAGGGTTAAAAGTTATTTTGGCCCGGAGCTTGGTGAGCAGAACTCTGCCTATCAATGGGGCCGGGCATTCTGGGATTACTTGGAAGGAGTGATGGATTTTTCCTTTCCCCTGGTCCCAGGTCCTCTTAGTTGTCCAAGCCCGATATTTACTGCAATTAGCCCCTTGAATTAGAGACCTTTTATTTGATAGAGGGCAAAATGGAGCCTTAATGGCTGAGTATATTGCCCCTGTATCCACTTCAATGTTTACTGGGGTGCCCTCCACTTCAAAAGTTAACCTGAGCTCGGGGAGGGGATCTGATCCCCAACTTTCTTAGTCATCCTCCAGAGTCAGGATGGCTGGCTGGCGTGGCTGTCTCTTTCTAGGGCTCTCTTTGGCCCAGTGTCCTTTTTCTTTACAGTAGGCACATTGATCTGAGGCCAGGGGTGGCCTCTAGTTTGGGCCCAGGTATCCCTTCCTGTCTCCATGTTTCTTATTTCTGGCCTATTTGTTGTTGTGACCAGGACCTGAGTCAATTCCTTAGTCTGTCTTTTGTTTCTTTTATCCACCCTTTGCTTCCTTATCTTCCTCAGTTTCTCTCGTATAGTAAACGTTTTTGGCTTCTCTGACTAAATCTCTCAAAGTCATATCTTGTAATCCATCTAAGTGTTGTAACTTTCTTTAAATATCCATGGCAGCTTGCCCAATAAAGGCCATCATGACAGATGCCTTTTGAGCCTCTGCCTGAGTATCAAAAGGAGTATATCTCCTATATGCCTCCATAATTCTCTCTAGAAACATAGAGGGAGATACATCAGGCCCTTGAATAAACTCTATTACCTTGGCCAAATTAGTTGGTCGCCTAGCAGCCACTAAGATACCCGCTATTAGAGCCCGGAGATAAGTGGACAGATGCTCCCTACCTTCAAAGGTGTTGGGGTCCCAGTTTTGTCGATTCTAGGGAAAGCCGGGTTGAATATGTTGGGAAGTGGTGTCAGTCACCCATCTGGTCCGAGGATATTATTTTCTAGCTTCCAGGAGGATTCTCTTTTGTTCCTCTGTCATGAAGAGAGTCCCTAGGTGTTGTTGGCAGTCATTCCAAGTAGGCTGGTGTGAAAACATCTATGAATCAACCACACCTGAGACACGAGTGGGGTCCTCTTAAAAGGGGGGATTGTTATTTTTCCAGTTATATAGTTCTGAAGAGGAGAAAGGCCAATACTGGTAGGCTTGCAATTTTTCCCCATGGCCATCATCAATCATTGGCACATAGGGACGGAGGGGGAGCATCACGGGAGTTCCAGGGTTTTCAATCTTTCATTGATGGTGAGTTCCTTTAGCCGGGCCAGGTTCCTCCAGGGGAGGAGGGGCTGTGTGTGCCGCGGGGGAGATTTCTGGAGGGTGCTGGGCTGGCTTAGCTTCCTCCAATGGAGGAGAGGCTGAGTCAGCAGCAGGGGAATCACTTAGAGGGTGTTGGGGGTTGGGAGACCAGGGCAAGGGATAAGGAGAGGGATGAGAGTCCAGTAGAGTTAAATCTTGTGACTTAGGCAGAAAAGAGGGTGGAGGAGGAGGAGGAGCAGAGGGTTTGAGAGATCGTGGGGGAAGGATTAGGAGCGGGGGCAGGGGCAAAGAAAAGCTTCACCCATGGAGGAGATTTGCAGCGGTAATTCCGGGTTAAGATATATGGCTTTTGATCTGGATGGCTATGTGGCCCTTCCTGAAAGACAATATCTCTGACTTTTTAAATTAGTGAGAAGTAGAAAAATCCTTCTAAGGGCCATCCGAATCCAAAGGTGGGCCACTCTGAGGCACAGAGAGTCTGCCAGGTCCAGCGGTTTACTGAAAAAGAAAGATTCTGAGCCCTTAAGCCGAATTTGGTCCAGTGATCAAGGGTCAGGGACAGAGGCATTGAAGTGCTCTTTTCCATAATGAAAAATGCACAAACAGTAAAAGCAACGACACATGACACAGACAAGACAAGACAATAAAGACAGGAAATGGACGTCCAACACTGAGACGAGGACTGAGTAGCCGGCAATACCTGATGGGCTGGCAATACCGAATCTGAAACAATATATCACTGAGTTGAGGAGACTATTGTTCCTTGATTTTCAGAGTCCTCTGGGGTGTCCCTCAGGGTGGTGGCCTGTGGGTCTGTGACACATCTGTCAGCCACCGTGAGAGAGAGCTCACACTCTTCATTGACAGCCATTTTGCCAAGCTCTAACCTGAAACCTGACACCAGAAAGAGGCACCTTACAAATCCCTTGAGGAGGCAGTTGGGGTCTCTCGTCCGCTGCTGCCAGAACTCGGTGGAACCTCCATATGTAAAGGTCGGATGAGTGTCAGGCGAAGAGAAATCTAAGAAACTGTCTCATGCAAAAGCAAAGGGTTTATTGGTGTTCCAGCATGCTGGGGCTCAGAGCTCACTTCAATAGAGCAGAGAGTCCTGAGAACAGCTTAAACAGGGCTTATATACTTTCCTTGGGGAGGGCAGGGAGGGAAGTTAAGTATACAGAAAAACATGAAGAGACAACTACCTATTTTACTAACTTTTCACTAACGACTATACTTTGCCAGATTTCCTAATGTATCTATTGATATCTATTTTCCTACATATTTTTCCCAGTTCATCATTGTGGCTGACTCTTCACAAGTGCTGACATTTACATTTACTCTATACCCAAAAAGCTATAGCTAAAGAACTTTTGGTGCAAATTCTATACTCACTCTCCTTTCTAAACTACCGACTATCTTCTTAATCTTACCGACTATCACTTTTTGACTGGAAGTTATCTTTGACAATCAATCATCCAAGGCACAAGGTCCAATGCAATTGTATATCGATGTACCTGAGACATCTGTGCAGAAAATAAATCAAAGCTAAGTATCACAATCAAGGTCCTAATACACTTCTGGGTTTTAAATCTTACATAGATTTCTGTTTTCATACTTATATTATACCTATATATTCTTGTAATTATCGCAGGTCATCAATACCATTATTAATCCAGCTGAATGATTCCTAACCCAAATCAAACCTGTTATTAACCCTAACCATACACTGTTGCCTCAATCTAACTTTACAGAAGAGCAGGGACAGAGATGGTCTTACAATACAAAAATGTAGGATTCCTTCCAACTACTGAGAAACTCAAAGGTCCATGCAAAAAATGATCCCTGCAGAAGTTGTATGCAGCTATGTAGGAACTGAGAGAGCAAAAGTCATCTTTCATTGTAAAAAACTTGGTCAGGATGAAGGAATGTGTCTGAATCAGCCTCTGTCTTCTTAATTTAGAGAAGAAGGACCCAACCACGCCTGTGTTGAGAGCTGTTCCTGGGTGCCTATGGTTGATATACCATTCTAAGTTGTGAAAGTGTCACAGGAAGTAGGGGCAGCCTCCATTTCATGGGACTCTTTGAAGCAACTGTTAGGACAACGTGGTTGCCAAGGCAGTGACCTTATTCACTTTCTGAAGGAAGTGACCTCACCTCACAACCTTGGTGACAGAACTCTCTGAACTTTGGATCCAGGAAGCCAGTCACCAAAATCCAGTCCCAGTCCCACTCCCAGGGGTCTCACTTGCTTGGATTTACCAAGGACAGATTTAGTCTTTCTTGGTACATACTGATGTGAGGATGGCAAAATGCCAGAAAGCTCTGAAAAGTCACCTTTACTGAGAAAGCAGGTATTGGATCACCGCTGGCTCCTCAGTAGTACAAATTGTTGACCAAAGAGACCAGATCTGAGACAGGACAGGCAATTTTGTGGGAATAAAATATGGTCCACAATTAGAGAAACTCTGGATAGTCACAGACCTACTTCGGGGAAGGAGGTGCCTTTGTGGGTGTGGGTGTGAGTTTGTGGATTTGTCTCATGTTCTCAGAATAGGTAGGAAAGTCGGTATGTTTGGTTTGGTGTAGACTGTTTCGAGTAAGTCGTTTGACAAGGCGAGTGTTTCTATGTCTGTGTATCCCTCGGTGTCCATGGTTGTAGACATTAGAAAAGAGAATGCATCAATTGATATGTCCTGTCTAGTTGAAAGCTTCCCAGCATTCATCCTGCCCAATTTATGAATGGATTTCAGCTTGCCTTATCGATGGGCAACACTTGCTATCTTTCAAAGTTTCTGCTTTCTTCCTGAATTCTGGCCACTCTCCAGAATAGGCTCATGGTTTTGTGTCCAATATATGTACCACTTCCAAGCCCTGTGACATCGCCATGTACTGGATAGCTGAAGGGAATGGCGAGCATCTCAGAAAACTCAGGTATCAGTGTGATCAGGAGAGTCTCAGTGGAGAAACCCTGCTTTGGGCCTTTTAATTACCAATTGTTCTGCTGCCCTTAATGTCTGAAAGGTCTTTGCCTCAGGCCACCCCTTTTTGAAGCCTGAAAAAAACTGTTTTCACATGGAAATGAATGGGCATCACCTGAGGCTTTTTGCTTAATTCCTTTGGAAAGGATGTGTCTGAATCAGCCTTTTGGCCCTGTGTGAGGCTTAGGCTTAGATTCTCAGCACCTGATGGATCTAAAGAAGGATCCCATGTGTGCATACAAAACCAAAATAGCCAAAAGAGCAGTCATTCTGGATGAAGTCTCTCCCCTTCCTTTGTGAGGTTCTAGACCTACATCAAGTTAGAATAGGAATGTTTGGGTCAAATAATTTCTTCAAAGCCCTGCAGAGGCTAGCCCGTAGGAGCTTGGGTTTCCTCATGTCTCCAATTCAGACAAAGAATCTAAACCCCACAGTCAGTAGTCCTCAAATTGGAGAAGCAGAGAAGTATTAACAGCAGGCCTATGTGATCACACCAGGTTCACAGGAAGGGTGTCCAAGCCACCCTGTTTTTAGGCACATTAGGGGCAAGGGAGATTATTTTGGAGACTGTCTTGGTCTGCACCCCTCATAGAAACATTCAACCAGAGGTTATGAAGAGTGTTCATATGAAAGATCATGAGGGCCATGTGGGAGTGTGTTGGTTTTAATTGTGGTCATTTGTGTGGTGGTTGGAAGAGATGACTGGGTCCACCTTGACATGAACTCTGGTGTGATTCCCCTAAGAGACTGAGTTCTGGAACTGACCTCAGAGATGTATTGCCATGAATTGTGTTGGGATGTTATGAGTTCACGCATGAGAGTCGTCCTTGGAAACTGAGATGTATGCCCAGGTTTTATTTCCACAAAGCACTGGGAATCACAGCCAAGATATCACATGATTTTATTCTGAAAGACTTGGCAGCCATAGTTGAGAGTCAAAACACACATGGACCTCACATTGTAGACCTCAATGGGCCTGGATTCACGTGACCATTTAGCCAATCTTTGGGAAGCCTTGCCTGTGAGAATTCTCCATAGCTTTCATTGACATGAGCTTCCTCAAAATTTAATGGTTCTGGATTGATTTGAAACGTACAGTGCCTCCAACTTCATCTTTCAACAATGGCTAGATAAATACCAAGAAATTTTTGAAATTCCCATGACCAGGTGGCACTGGAGAACCTTTGGATGTCCTGTTGCTGATCATGAGTATACCAGACAGTGCCTTGATTGACTGAGTTTCATGAAAATGGTGTAGAACAGAGATGCCAATAAATTGGAGCCTGCTGAGTACTTGGCCTAGAGCAGTAGTGGGCAGGTGTGTGATAAAACATTTGTGGTGGGGCCATGTGGATCTGCCATTAGCTTCCAAATGTCTTGTGACTGACATGGTGCAGCAAGCAGTCCCTTCTATGTAAAGGCATCTTGTAATATTGAGAAGTTTCAGGGAAAGTTTCAGAATCAAGTTGCTATGGTCAATGGGGAAAGCTATGTGGGATAGAAGCATGGTTGGTGCATTGTCCTGCAGAAACTGACCCACCACACCTGACAGAACTCCCTCCAGCACTGTGTCCCAGTTGACCTCTTTGTATTTTGTGAAGCAAATACCAAACTCCCAGTGAAGCTGCAAGAAACACCATGAAAACTTTAGGATCACAAAATGGCTTCACAGTCCACACGGGGAGACACTTAGACCCCAGGGGCCACAGTTTAGCTACAAATAGCAAATTCAGCACTGCTGCTCATGTTCAGTGGAAAATAAGAAACCATGTCCTCCAGATCACATATATGCAGACCCACCTTTATTGGTCTCACTAGAAACGAAGCTAAAGCACTTGACAACAACATATGTTTCAAGTGCCCAACCTCAGAGGCAGTTCCACAAGAAGTCTTTAGGCCAGAAGAGCTCCAGTTTGTGGAGTGTTTACCCTGTCCCTTACTTTTGGAAACTCCTTAGCATATTCTATTCCAAATATGTATTCACAGATTTTCTAACTCTTCTCCTCTAATTTTGTCTTACTTGGGGACTAGGTAATGTCAAGCCATTGTTCTGGATGACAGTGGGAACAATTTTTTGTAGCACATATTTGTATACACATTGGATTCATTTTATGATTTTCCAGTCAAAATAGTGAATCCCTCACACTAACCCCTACGCTACTAAACTCTGACTAGAATAATAACCCAAACAGAATTGAAATACAAGCAGTTCAGAGGAGGCATCGTGTATAGTTGGACTTGCCTTTTGCATTATATAGGGTAGGAGTTATGAATCTAGTCAATTATTTGGTTGAAAGAATTCTCCATGTTTTTTTAAAGTTAACAAATATGTGAATTCCTGTCTCCCTTTCTCTGTAGCCTATTTAGCACATGTAGTTTTATATGCACATATAGATTCATACCTGGTATCACACGTATATTTTTGGTGAGGTGGCTGACTTGGCATATAGAAATTGTGAGAAGATATCACTCCTTCTAAAAGCTGTTGGAACTGAGAATTCAACCTATGGGTGATCCTCCTATTTAAATAGCATTATACATAAATCCATGTTCAGTAAAATAAATATTTTTGAATCTGTGGATGATATGTATTTCATGATGAATTTCGATTGGCATATATAATGCTACTTTTTAATGTCTCTCTGTGTGTGTCTGTATATATATATATATATATATATATATATATATATATATATATATATCCTCCAGATTTTTCAAAATATGAAATATATGTGTCTTATTATGCACTCCCAAATTTCATTCATATTCATGTATGTGGATTTATAATCTACTTTTCAAAAGATTATTCTCAGAAATATTCATCCACCTGAAATAACATTTTGGTTTACTAGTACTGAAAACTATCTTCAGTAAATGGTGCATAGAAATCCTAATATTTTGACATTGCAAGATGGCCATGAATAGAGTGCATCACACCCTTTGTACTGCGCAACTTCACATGTGAATAAGGAGTTAGAATGACGAAAAAGTATCTTGTTAGGATCTTACAGAAAAATGGGTGTGCCTGGAACCTAGAAGAATGATTTCCACCACCGAGGTCCTGTAATTGAGTCTCAAACAAGAGCCAACTATGCGACCGAAGATCTGGGGTGGCTGATCCGTGCGGCACATGCCGTGGCTACAGACGGTGGGCCTCCACCATGAAGCGACCAGCATGCAGGGAGAAACGTTGCTGCGGATTCTGTGGAATCCGGCTGGCTCACCCACCACTGAGCCCGGGGCTGAGTTCGGGATTTCAGATGGGGAAGAAAGTGTTACAGTTCTATCCCCCACAACCGAAACTCCACCGAGGAAACCAACGGCCACCATCTTGGAGAGCTGAAGTATCCACCACCACTCTCCGACAGATTGCAACAACAAAACAGGTGTGTGTTACTCAGCTTATCTCCCATACAGCAGATACTTCGCAAAAATTCTCTCTTAGGCTTTCCGGGGGAGGGATTACCAGAGAAAGCCTTCATAAAGACGGGGGGAAAACTAGTGGCACCTGACCTTCAACCTTCCTCTCATCACCGGTGAAAACAAAACTTGTCTAGCCAGCGCAATGGGTGGGGCAAGCGGAAAAAATCAAAACAATAGAGTGCCAGTGTTCCCAATAGACACCATCCACAACCAAGGAACGGCAGGCAAAGAGTACAGTTTGAGCTGCCAAGAGGCATCACTCAGGGGAAATCTGGTGTAGCAGGGGAAATCAGGACTCGCAGAGGAAACCAGGGGATCAGAGGACAGACACGCGTGACTAGGAGGCTGGAGAACGCCTGCCCACCAGCAACCAATCACCCCCTGGCTGCCTGCGCAATTGGGCAGCTACAGATCACCCGCCCGCCGGTGACAGCCCATTCGCTGATTGCACGACTGGATGGCTGGAGACCGCCCGCCCGCCAGCGACCGGGAGGTGAAACCAACCAGAGACAGTCCAGTCCCACCCCCCCATTCAAACACCCCGGCAAGGAGCCTGGGGCCCGCCATAGCAGACAGGTGACATCACTGGAGCTCAGCTGTCGGAATTCCTTCCAAGTGGAATCCACTTTTGCAGGCATAGTCTACAAACACAAAAGAGAGACAACAGAGATATATAAAACCAAAACAAATCTATTGAAGAAAGCAGAAACACAGCAATCAAATTGAGCTGAAAAGTAACGTGAACATCATGAAAAAACAAGGGAAAAAAAGGTGTGCAAAAAATGCAGGACAACTAAATTCTAAAGGAGGACCGTGAAGCATCAGAAATAGGGATAGGGAAAAAACTCAAGGCATACCTAACTCAGATGGAAAGGAATATTAGAGAAGACATGAGGCAGCAAGTCCAAGCAATAAAAGTATATTTTGAAAATCAAATAAACAAACAAATTCAAATGGCAAAGAATGAGCTTTACCAGGAGATAGAGACATTAAAAAGAAATATCAAACAGTAATCTTAGAAATGCAGGAAAGTATAAACCAAATTAAAAACTCAAACGAAGAGTATTACAAATAGACTAGATCAAGTAGAAGTTAGAACGTCAGATAATGAAGACAAAGTTTATCAACTTGAAAAGAATAGAGTAAACACAGAAAAGATGCTTAAATCCCATGAGCAATCTATTCAAGAGATATGGGATGTCAGAAATAAAAAACAAATTTGAGAGTCATCGGGATAGAAAAAGGCATAGAGATTCAAACCAAAGGAATGGACAACATATTAAATGAAATAATTCTAGAAAATTTCCCAGAGATGAAAGATGGAATGGATTGCCAAATCCTGGAAGCCTACAGGACCCCAAGCATTCAAAACCATAATAGACCAACTCCAAGACAAATATTTATGAAGATAGCCAGAACAAGGACATACAGAACAAAGAGAGAATATTAAAAGCTACGAGAGAAAGTAGGCAGGTTACATTCAGGGGTAAACCAATTAAGTTAACGACTGATTTTTTTCATCACAAACATTGAAAGCAAGAAGATCCTGGAACAAAGTATTTCAAACGCTCAAAAATAATGGATTCCAACCAAGAATACTGTATCCAGCAAAATTAAGCTTCAGATTTGACAATGAAATTTAAGTCTTTCACGATAAACAAAAGCTAAAAGAATTCACAGCCAGAACACCAGCAGTGCAAAGCATTTTGAGCAAAATACTACAAGAAGAGGATTTGAAAAGTAATGCCTGAAACTAGCAGCAGGAGGTATCTCAGTAAAGGGAGAGGAAAATAACCAAAAAGTAAAAACTAACCAAAATAAATAAATAAATGAATAAATAAATAAATAAATAAACAAACAAACAAACATGACTGGAAGTAGAAATCATATTTCAATTGTAACCTTAAATGTTAATGGCCTAAACTCACCAATCAAGAGACATAAGCTAGTAACCTTGATAAAAAAAAAAAAAAAATCCAACAATATGCTGCCTTCAGGAGACTCATATGATAGGTAAAGAAATACAGAGGCTGAAATTAAAAGTTTGGGAAAAATCATACCACTCACATGACCCTCGGAAGCAAGCAGGAGTGGCCATACTCATATCGAATAAAATCAACTTCAAACCTACGTTAATCAAAAGGGATAAAGAAGGACACTATATACTGTTAAAAGGAACCTTGCACCAACAATGCATAACCATTATCAATTTGTATGCACCAAACAATTGAGCTGCAACACTCATAAAACAAACTCGCCTCAAGTTCAATAGTCAAATAAACTACAACACAATAATTATGGGTGACTTCAACACACCGCTCTAGCCATTAGACAGATCCTCTAGACAAAAACTGAATAAAGAAACTATAGAATTCAACAGCAAAATCAGTAACCTAGACTTCACCGACATATATAGAATATATCAACCATCAAAAAGTGGATACACGTTCTTCTCAGCAGCACATGAATCCTACTCAAAGATAGACCATATATTATGCCATAGGGCAATTCTTAGTAAATATAAAGTCGTGGAGATAATACCATGCAGAATATCTGATCATAATGGAATGAATCTGGAAATCAATGATAAAAGAAGGAAGGAAAAATCCTACATCACATGGAAAATGAACAACATGCTACTGAATGATCAATGGTTTACAGAAGACATAAAGAAGGAGATAAAAAAATTCGTAGAGACAAATGACAATACAGACACAACATACTGGAATCTATGGGACACAATGAAAGCAGTTTTAAGAGGGAAATTCATTTCTTGGAGTTCTTTCCTCAAAAAAAAAGAAAAATCAGCAAATAAATGAACTCACACTACACCTCAAAAACCTAGAAATGGAAGAGCAAAACAACAGCAAATGTAGTAGAAGACAAGAAATAATTAAAATTAGAGCAGAAATCAATGCAATTGAAACAAAAAAAAATTGAAAATATTGATAAAACTAAAAGTTGGTTCTTTGAAAAAATAAATAAGATTTGCAGGCCCTTAGCCATGCTAAGGAAGAGAAGAAAAGAGAGAACTCAAATTACTAACATACGGGATGAAAAAGGCAATATCACAATAGACACTACAGAAATAAGAAGATAATTAGAAAGTATATGGAAACCCTATGTTCCAATAAAATAGATTATAGTGAAGTTATCAATAAACTTCTTAAGTCATGCGATCTGCCCAGATTGAGTCAGGAAGACACACACAATTTAAACAGACCAATAACAAAGGAAGAAATAGAAGAAGCCACCAAAATACTACCAACCAAAAAAAGCCATGTACCGGATGGGTATACAGCAGAGATCTACAAAACCTTCAAAAAGGAATTAATACCAATACTTTCCAAGCTATTTCAAGAAATAGAAAAATAAGGAACTCTTCCAAATTCATTCTATGATGCCAATATCACCCTGATCCCAAAACCAGACAAAGACACTTCAAAGAAAGAAAACTATAGACCAATATCTCTAATTAACTTGGATGCAAAAATTCTCAATAAAATCTTGGTGAATCGAATACAAAAGCATATCAAAAAAATTATGCACCATGATCATGTAGGATTCATCCCTGGGATGCAAGGCTGGTTCATTATACGGAAATCAATAAATGCTATTCACCATATCAATAGACTTAAAGACAACAACCATATGATCATATCGATAGATTCAGAAAAAACATTCGACAAAGTTCAGCATCCCTTTATGTTGAAAACACTAGAAAAACTAGGGATAACAGGAACTTACTCAAGATTGTAAAAGCTATATATGCTAAACCTCAGGCTGGCATCATCCTAAATTGAGAAAAGCTGAAGGCATTCCCTCTAAAATCTGGAACAAGAGGGATGCCCTCTATCACCACTTCTATTTAATTCAGTTCTTGAAATACTAGGCATAGCAATTAGACAGACAAAAGAAATTAAAGGCATAAAACTAGGAAAAGAAGAACTTAAATTATCGCTATTTGCGGATGACATGATAATATATTTAACAGACCCAAAAGGGTCTACAGAGGAACTGCTAGAGTTAATAAATAAATTCAGCAAAGTGGCAAGATATACAATCAACACGCATAAATCAAAGGCATTCCTGTATATCAGCAGCAAAACTTCTGAAATGGAAATGAGGAAAACCACTCCATTCAAAATATCCTCAAAGAAAATAAGATAATTGGAAAAACAATTATATAGTTGGGAATCAACCTAACAAAAGAGGTGAAAGATTTATAAATGAAAACTACAGAAACATAAAGAGATAGAAGATCTTAGAATATGGAAAAATATACCCAATTGATGGATAGGCAGAACTAGCATCATCAAAATGGTGATATTACCCAAATTCTCTACAGGTTTAAATTGATGCCAATCAAAATCCCCAGGACATTTCTTGTAGAAAAGATAAAGCAATCATGAAATTCATATGGAAAAACAAAAGACCCAGAATAGCAACAGCAATTCTAAGCAGGATGTTTGAATCTGGAGGTATAGCGATACCAGACTTCAAACTGTACTACAAAGCAATAGTAACAAAAACAGCATGGTACTGGTACCAAAACAGGCAGGTGGACCAATGGTACAGAATAGAGGACACAGAAACCATTCCACAAAATTACAACTTTCTTATATTTGATAAAAGGGGCTAAAAACCTGCAATATACGAAGGACAAATGGTGCTAGAAAAATTGGAAATCGATATGCAACAAAATGACACTGAATCCCTTTCTCTCGCAAAGCAAGGAAGTTAACTCAAAATGGATCAAGGAGCTAGATATCAAATCAGAGACACTGCATCTGATAAAAGAAAAAGTTGGCTACGATATACATACTGTGGGATCGGGCTCTAAATTCCTTAATAGGACACCCATAGCCCAAGAGTTAATAACAAGAATAAATTAATGGGACTTACTTAAACTAAAAGTTTTTTTTTTTTTCTCAGCAAGAGAAACAATAAGAGAGGTAAATAGAGAACCTACATCCTGGGAACAAATTTTTACCCCTCTCACTTCAGATAAAGCCCTAATATCCAAAATATACAAAGAACTCAAAAAATTAAAAAGTAAGGTAACAAATAACCCAATCAACAAATGGGCCAAGGACCTGAACAGACACTTCACAGAGGAGGACATACAATCAATCAACAAGTACATGAAAAAAATGCTCACAATCTCTAGCAGTCAGAGAAATGCAAATCAAAACCACCCTAGGATACCATCTCACTCCAGTAAGATCGGCAGCCATTAGGAAGTCAAACAACAGTAAGTGTTGGCGAGGATGTGGGGAAAAGGGGACACTTGTACACTGCTGGTGGGACTGCAAATTGGTGCAGCCAATTTGGAAAGCAGTATGGAGATTCCTGGGAAAGCTGGGAATGGATCCACCATTTGACCAAGCTATCACACTTCTTGGACTATTCCCTGAGGATCTTAAAACAGCGTACTTTTGGGATACTGCCACATCAATGATCATAGTGGGACAATTCACAACAGCTAGACTGTGGAACCAACTTAGATGCCCTTCAATAGATGAATGGATAAAAAAAATGTGGAATCTACACACAATTGGGTATTACGCAGCACTAAAAAATTACAAAATCATAGAATTTGCAGTGAAATGTATGGCATTAGAGCAGAATATGCTAAGCAAAGCTAGCCAATCCTTAAAAAAACAAATGCCAAATGTCTT
The DNA here is from genome assembly GCF_048772815.1 of Callospermophilus lateralis. Classification (NCBI taxonomy): domain Eukaryota; kingdom Metazoa; phylum Chordata; class Mammalia; order Rodentia; family Sciuridae; genus Callospermophilus; species Callospermophilus lateralis. The sequence goes on from NW_027514551.1 coordinate 4,048,484, forward strand.
CTTTGATATAAAGAGAGCAACTAAGAACAGAAAGGGAGGAAGAGCATGAGGAAAAGATTAACATTATACAAAGACGTGTGGGGGGAGAGAAAGGGAGAGAGAACAGAAAGCATATGGAAATGGTAGAATACCCTCAATGATACACAAAATTACACATAATAGGTTGTGAGGGGAAATGGGGCGGAAATAATGGAGAGAATTAAACAACAGCACATGAGGTAGAGAGGGAAGATGGGAGGGCAGGGGAGGGGGGATAGTAGGGGATAGGAAAGGTAGAAGAATACAACAGTCACTAATATGCCATTATGTAAAAATGTGAATGTGTAAGCAATGTGTTTCTGCAATTCTTATTTGGGGAAAAAATGGGAGTTCATAAACCAAATGAGAAAAATGTATCAAAGATGATATATCATGAGCTTTGTAATGTTTTGAACAACCAATAAAAATAAATAAATAAATAAAGGTTTAAAATTGAGTGGGAAGAAATCAGCTAAAAAAGGGTTGAGATGCATTCATTTTGCTAAGCAGAAACTTTGTTTTGTGTAGTTGTAACTATCACAAATTTATTTTACCAGAAATTTGGCTTTTGAAAATGCACATAAAATGAGATTAAAGGATAATTCACCTACCTTCATGAAAAATTCATAGCATTTCCTATATTTTTCATATTTCATTTTTTTAGTTAATATTTTGTCATGGACCATGTCTAGCCTTAGGCTATTCTTCCAGAATACTACCTCATCTGACAAGTTCATACAATGTATTGGATTTTTCTTTTCATCTTTTATTTAATTGTTTCTAGCTAATAATGTGTATTTCTTCTTATCTTTATTTGGACATACATACCCAACTATATCTTTGCATTTTATGTTTTACTGGGGAAGAGACTCATCAAAAGCTCTTTGTTATATGTATTAACAATCAAACATTCAGAGAAGGCAATTATTCTTAATTTTGCATGATAATAACTTTGTACCATTTTTCTTATAAAGATTTAGAATTATTAATAATGTCCCTGCTGTAATAAGTAACTACTTACAAGAAGAATTAAACAATTGACTTTATATCAATTATGAATATGAAAAGTACTAAAATAAATATTTGGCAATTAATACACAATTGATAGAAATTGAAATCAGGAGAAAGCCATTTAAATTGTCAGTGCATATGGTCCTTAAATAATAGGTTTTTTAAAATAATTTTTCTCTAATTCATAAGATATATTATGCCATATTATAGCTTAATGTGATAGAAAACCTTAAATTATCACAATGATAATAATAATCCATTGTTCCTTCCTCTACATTCTGTGGCATGCTAGTACTAAAATAAATTGTATTATAACACCAAAAAAAAAAGCCAAATCATAATATTTCTACAGTAACTGACACGAGTTTAACATCAATGCAAGTAGATTAGATTCCTATGGGACATGATGTGCATTTTGACGTTCATTTTTATTCAACACTGGAACATTACTATTTCTTCAGTTTATGCACATCAGAGGATATATAAATATTTCATCCACAATTTAGCAAATTTATACGCATTTGTTTAACATCAAATCACTTCCTGCTTCAGAACCCATGTATTCCTCCATGTTTCTTGACTGCTCTTTTCATGAGACTTCTTTCCAAACACATTATTTTCGATTTCCTTTATCATATTTGAAGCAAAACACCGGTCATGATAAACCATAACCCTAATATTACCTTTAAATGTATAAGTGGTTGGAAAGAATGATTGTATATCAATATAAGATTTCTTACTTAGTTACAGATATCAATTCAATCCATTATTTAAAGTGGAACCAGTTATATTATTTATTCACAGTATGGTCTATTCATGTATTATCTCTATATTCATAGACACAGGGTACACCTCTTTGTACCCCCAATACTAATTTATACCTCTTCAAAATATTGCTCCCAGAAATGGTGGAACAAATACATGTAACTTGATCTACATATACATTTTATCACAGTAATATTCTGAACAGAAAAAGCAAAGTTCTCACTTATGATTGTACCATACCTAAATGGAAAGTGATCCTGGATTACTAGAAACATCCATGTCCAGGTTGCCTAATGATCTCAAATGAAAATCCTATTGGTGACTACATATTTGTTTCTTCCAAAGATTATATATTCAAACTCAACCCTTTGAATACGTCTAAAGCTGTCACTCACTTTACACTTTGAATGATTTTGTAATGTGTCTATTGATATCTGCTTTCCTACATATTTTCCCCAGTTCATCATTGTGACTGAATCTTCACATGTGGTATCACTAACATTCACTCTCTAACCGAAACCCTATTGCTAAAAAACTTTGGTCCAAATCCTATATTCACTCTTCTTCCTAAACCTACCTACTGTCTTCCTAATCCTACCGACTATCCCTTTTTGACTGGATGTTCTCTTCTACATTCAATCATCCAAGGTACAAGGTCCTATGCCATTGGATATCGATTTATCTGAGACATCTGTGCAGAACGTAATTCAATGCTAAGTATCCCAATCAAGAACCCAATGACCTTCTGGGCTTCAAATCTTACTTAGATTTCTCTTTTCGTTCATATATTTCACCTCTATATTCTTATAAATATCACAGGTTCCCAATACCATTGTTCATCGAGCAGAATGGTTCCTAACCAAAATTGAAAATGTTATTAACACTAACCATACACTGTTCCCTCAATCTAACTTTACAGAAAAGCAATGACAGTGTTGGTCTTACAATACAGGAATGTATGGGATCTTCCACCTGATGAGAACCTCAAAGGTATGTGCAGAAATGATCCCTGGAGAAGATGTAGGCAGCTATGAAGGACCTGAGAGAGCAAAAGTCATCTTCCATGGAAAACAACCTGGTAGGATGAAGTTTGGTGTCTGAATCAGCCTCTGTCTTCTTAATGTAGAGGAGACGGACCAAACCAGGCCTTTTGGAGAGCTGTTCCTGAGAGCCTATGGATTATATCCCATTCTAACTTATGAAAGGGTCACAGGAAGTAGGGGCAGCCTCCATCTAAAGGGACCATAAGAAGCAACTGCTAAAACAAAGTGGTTGCCAAGGCAGTGACCTCATTCAGTTCCTGAAGGAAGTGACCTCACCTCACTTCCTTGGTGTTGGAACTCTCTGAACTTGGGATCCAGGAAGCCAGGCACCCCGAGCCAGTCCCAGTCCCAGTCCCAGTTGTCTCACTTGTTTGGATTTACCAAGGAGAGGGTCAGTCTTTCTTGGTACCTACTGATTTGAAGATGTCCAAATGCCAGAAGAGCTCTGAAGAGGGGCCTTTCCTGAGAAAGAAGGTAGTGGCTCACCACTGGTTCCTGTCAACTTCACAGAGTTGACCAAGGAGACCAGATCTGAGACAAGACAGGCCATTTCGGAGGAACATAGTATGGCCCAGCAGTCAGAGAACACTCCGAATAGTCACAGACCTACTTGGGGGAAGGAGGTGCCTTTGTGGGTGTGGTTGTGGGTTTGTGATTTGGTCTCATGTTCTGAGAATTAGTTTTTTCAGATATCAGCTCCGGAGCCCAGGAATTAATTCTCATTGGGGCTAAGGTTCCCCACCAGTGAGATTTGAAATTGGCGCTGGCTGCAGAGTTAACAAGGGCGGGGACTTTTAACGCCACTGCAAAAAAGAAAAATTTACGAAGAAGAAGTCCTTAGGTGCCATGTTGGGGTTTTTCTCTGGGGTATGGCTGCCATTTATACTTTTCCTAACATTCCTCCCTTTTTGTTTTCTTAGAAAGTGGGGCATTGTTTGTCATTTCTGGCTGCTGCCTGCTGTGTGGGGGTGCTGTGGGGCCTAGAAAGGGAAGTGGACAAATGCTCGGGGGCCAGGTCTGGGGATATCATGGCAGCCAGAAATAAAAGCCAGTGGTATAGATAGCTACTTCAGTAGGGGTAAAGTCTATGAAAGTTCCCTGATGCCACAAGTTGTCGATGGCATGAAACCAGTTCTGGATGGAGGAGATTGTTGGTATCAGCTACTGGTCCTGTAACAGAGACTCTAGGAAATACTGGAAGCGTTGCCTGGTCATGGCGTCACCAGCACTTGAATAAGATCAGAGCGAATAAAAACAGAATGAAGATAAAAATTAAAGCAAAGGTCAATTTTTGGCAGAAGTTCCATGTTGGGGGACTGACATAGAAGAGGCCAAGGGCCATGAGGAAGCTTAGAAGGTCATAAAGACTCATGAATCCAGGATGGCAGATTAAGAGGTTCTCCAAGCTCGTTGCCTCCCGCTGTCTGATGTACGTTGCATTCCATCGTGCCTGGTAGTGAGCTTCATCACTGAGTGAACTGTTCTCTTGGAGATGTTAGGGGTTCATCGGTCATCAGAGGATGGTAGTGCCTAAGCAAAAGCTGGTTGAAATTTTGATTAGAAATTTTTTGCAGTTGGGTTTGAAGGAACTTCATTATGCATGGCAAGAGAGCAAAAAAAGGGAGCATCCCAATAAGGGGCCCCAAGATAGGTAGTAAGTACATGGCAAGATAGGATTGGAAGAACCCTGTTATGGGATTGGAGGAGCTAGGTTTGAGCAATTTGGTCAATAATTTCTGAAATTTAACAACATTTTTTTCTATCAGCCCAGATTCATTAACATAAGAGCAACATTCCTCTCTGAGGAATAGGCATGTACCCACTTTTTCTGCAGTGAGAAGATCAATTGCCCTTTGGTTCTGTAAAGCCACTTGTGCCAATGAAGTAACCTGGCGCTGCAAGGAGCCCAGAGACTCAGCAGTGGTATCGAGTGCTTCCTGCAGTTTTTGTTGCAGGTCTTTGAATGCCCATAGAGCATGACCTATAGCTCCACCAGAGAGTCCGAGACCCGCCACTGAGGTTGTTAAAGTGAGGCCTACCAGAAGCAGCAGAAAGACTGCCCTACGGGTTCAGGAAGTGGGGCCAACTGTCAGAATTCGGTGGGAGTATACAAAGACAGCTGAGGAACTACAGTAACCAAGAAACAGGTGCCAGAGACATTGATCGTTGAGGTACTTAAAGACCCATTACACCAGAGGAAATGTCCAGGTTGCATAAATGCAGGGCTCGATTGGGTGCTTAAGCTCAAGGAACAAATGGGTAAAGGATTCATTATTGGCAGGTGGAAACAGATGAAAGCAAATAAAGTATTGGTGAAATAACTTTCCCACAGTGGGATACGTGTCACATGTAGGGGTTGTCCTTTCTTAGAGAAATTGTAGGTTTTTGCTGAAATATTTCCTGCCGCTAATGGGACTAAGTGAAGCACAGAGAAAGCACTGAGAAGGAGGCACAGAAAGAGGGGTGGAGTTTAATAATCGAAGAGATTGGTGTAACAAATTGAGCCATGTGTCAGGGGGACCTGAGGGGGTTGAAGGGTCTGAATCCTTTTTGGATGAGCTATGGATAAGATCTAAAAGTTTTGATTCTGACTCCTTAATGTGTTCGACTACCTGGATGGTTGCCTTAGGTGGCATAATCAGGGTGCGGCCAACTGTCATCCACCCTGTGGGTCTGGCTGAGGTTGTCCGAGCATAGACAGCAAACTCAACATAGTCCCAACGTTTGGCCATGGGGTCAGGTATATCTAAAGTATACCATCCATTGTTATCAGATAAAGAGACTTTATCCCACTTTAGGTAACTAGAAGTCCACACTTTAGGGTAACCAAGTGAGTGGTAAGAATAGCTACCATGTTCATCATGGAACCTGCATGACCAATAGGGGCACCCATTATATATCTCAGGCCACCAATGACAATAGTCTTTTGTTTGATCAAAAAGGAAGCAAATGAAAAGCCAGTTCCAGCTACCAGGGACGAAGGTCCTTGAAGGTGACAATTTTAGGGAAATAGAGGTGCAGTTGTGGATGAAGCAAGTAGTTGCATCCACTGCACGGACCTTCTACATGCCATGTTCTGAGTATCGTTCCTGAAGAGTGAATAAATACATGGTAGGAGAGGAGGGTAAAGACCAGTCCCGATAGAGCACAGAAAATAAGCAGAGCACAAAAAACAAGCAGTTACAGAAGATTAGGGTGTTGAGAGAGCCCATTGTGACTTTTTTAAGAGGAATTGGGCTGCATGGAACACCGTGTGAGCCGCAACTTAAATGGGTGAGATGAGTGTGGAGAGCAGGAGTTAATGGGAGGTTCAGGAGGTGATTCTTGGAGTTCCTCTGGGTTGTTCTTGTCGTCAGCAGGTGGGGCCTCCTGGTGATATGGCTTCAACCTGGAAATGTGAATCCAGGGAGTTAGACGGTTGTCTGGTAAGGAGAGTTTGGCGGCAGTGGGGGTACAGAGAATGACAGGATAGGGGCCTTCCCATTTTGGGGCAAGAGTCCCTTTCTCCTCTGGGGTATTATAATATACTAGACTCCCAGGTGTTAAGGGAGGAGTGTTTGGAGAGGACACTGGGTCCGGATGAAGCCAGTCCTGATATTTCCAGAGTTCCGAGCAGAGATGATACAAAAGAGGCAAAGACAAATCTTGGGTGAGAGGTCGTGAAATGACCAACCCAGGGGGTATAAGAGGTCTTCCATACATTATCTCAAAGGGAGACAGTAAAGATGGTTTTTAGGGAGAGCTCTGATTCGAAGCAAATCCAAGGGAAGGAGTTTGACCCAGTCTAAGTTTAATTCCATTGTCAATTTGGTAAGGACTTCCTTTAGAGTACAATTTACCCTTTCCACTTTCCCTGAAGCTTGGGGATAATATGGACAGTGGAAATGCCACTTGAAGGAGAGGGCTTGAGAGACCTTTTGTGTGATTCTAGAAATAAACTCAGGGCCATTGTCATATTGTAGAGAAGTGGGCATACCAAACCTGGGGATGATGTCTGTCAGTAAGATTAAAGCTACAGTGGAAGCCGTTTTATTGGAAGTGGGAAATGCCTCAATCCAACCAGAGAAAGTGTCCACAAAGACAAGGAGGTATTTAGTGCACCATACTGTGAGCATGTTGGTGAAGTCTACCTGCCAGTCAGCAGTGGGAATGTGTCCCCGGGCTTGGTGGGAAGGAAAATGTTTGGGCCTTAAAGGAGTATAAGTGTTGGTCCACTGACAGATCTGACAATTAGAGGCTATATTCTGTAGCATGGCTTTGTCAGAGAGGGTGAGCGAGAAGAAGCTCTGTAAAAAGAGGGTCAAAGACTGAGAATTGGAAAGGAATAGAGTATGAAGGAACTTGAAGAGATCCTTTTTCTTACTGGAAGAAGTAGGGGCTTCAGATGAGCTGTCTAAAGTGGCCATTATATGTCCCCCAGGGGGTCCATCATTGGAAGTGGTAGCAGCCATTTGTTCCGCCTGGTCAGCTTTGGCATTGCCCTCAGTGATAAGAGAGACGTCCTTCTAATTAGACCTACAATGGACAACTCCCACCTGGGTGGGTAAGTGGGAGGCCTTTATCAGATTGGTTATAAGAGCCGAATTAGTGATCACATTACCTTTGGTGGTAAGTAGGCCTCGCTTCTTTCATATTGCAGCATGGGATAAGATATGGAAGACATATTTTGAATCAGTATAAAGGGTTAGGGATTTGCCTTGTGCTAGAAGGCAGGCACGAGTGTCTACTATAAGTTCAGACTGCTGGTTGGTAGTTCCTGAAGGCAGAGCTTTGGCCTCTATAATCTCAGTGGCTGAAACTACAGTGTATCCAAAGTAATGAGTGCAATTCTGCCTAAAGGAACTGCCATCAGTAAACCAGATAAGGTCAGGCTTGGCTAGTAGTCTCTCAGAAATGGAAGAATGACAGGGGAGGAAATCATCTAAGGTTTCCAACCAATTATGAGTTGGTGTGTTAGACGTGGGAGTCATTGAGAGCAGTGAGGCAGGGTTCTGTGCAGAGCAGGGGAGGAAAGTAATATTAGGGTTTTCCAGAAAGGAAGTGAGGAGTGACAGAACTCTGGATGGAGGAAGGGTTTGAAAGCCCTTATAAGCTAAAAGATCCTTCAAGTGATGTGGGGAGTGGATAGTTAAAGGGGCCCCAAAAGTAAGCTTAGAGGCTTCTTTGTGTAAAATTTGTCCAGCAGCCAGAGCTCTTAAGCAAGGGGCCCACTCACGGATGGTAGGGTCAATTTGCTTGGACAAATATACCACAGGTGCAAATGTAGGCCCATAGTTTTGACCTAAGACCCCAAGTTCTTGCCTCCCTTTTTCATGGACATATACATGAAATGGACTTGAAAGATCAGGAAGGTGAAGGGCAAGTGCCTTTAAGACAAGTTGCTGAAGCCTGCGCAAGTGGTAGTTTGAGGAGGAGGCAAGAGATTCACTAGGGGGTCCCTTTGCTAGTTCATACAGGATTTGCATAGAAGAGAATAATTTGGGATCCAGGCCCTAAAATAACCTGCTAGTCCTAGGAATGATAGTATTTTGGCTTTTGTATGGGGCACTGGAAGATCAGAGAGGAGTTGCCTCCTATCCAGTGTTATTTCCTTTTTTCTGGGTGTAAGGCAAAAACCAAGAAAGGTGACAGAAGACTGGGAAACCTGGGCCTTGTGGGGAGACTTCCTATTTCCCTTGTCTGCTAGGAAATTAAGAAGCTGAGCAGTGTGGGATTGAGAGTGTTCCCAGAGGGACTACATAGAAGAAGGTCATCGACATATTGAAGGAGAGTAGAGTCAGGACAGGTCGGGTGAAAGGATGTGAGGTCCTGGGCAAGAACTTGGCCAAAGAGATGGGTGCTATCCCTGAATCCCTGTGGGAGGACAGTGCAGGTAAGCTGATGAGAATGGCGGGTGTGAGAGTAAGTGCAAGTAAAAGCAAAGATATCCTGAGATTCTGAGAACAAGGGAATAGAAAAGAATGCATGTTTCAAATTTAGAACCAAGAAGTGGGTAGTAGTGGCAGGGATCTGAGAGAGGAGGGTGTAAGGGTTGGACACTAGCGGGTGGATGGGGACCACAGAGGAGTAGACAAGGGGAAGGTCTAGAACCAGCCTGTAGGACACGTTAGGTTTCTTAACTGCCAGAATGGGGGTGTTGAAAGGAGAGTGTGTAGGCCTAAGATACCCCTTTCATTATAAATCCTGGATGATGGCTTCTAATCCGAGGAAGGCTGTGGTTGTGAGTGGATATCATGGTTGACTAATATATCTTGAAGGGTCCAGTAAGACAATATGAATAGGACTGCATTTAGCCATAAAGGGTGTAGTTGTGTCCCAAAACTCAGGGTTAACTGGTTTAGATAGTCGTGGGAGAGTGCATGGAGGAGGTGTATCTGCCCCTAGGAACATCATGAGGAAATGAGAGGTAGGAGAGGTGTGGGGTGATATGTGAATGGTGACTTTTAATAGTGAGAGTATGTCCCTTTCCAGAAGGGGAATGGGGCAATGGCTCATAACGAGAAAGGAGTGAGTGAAGGACAAAAGGGATTTTGAGGGAAAATATGTTTACCTTTTACCACGACAATAGGAGTTTTTGAGGGTGTGGTAGAACCCCAATACTCCCTCAAGACCGAAAAAGTGGCACCAGTATCCAAAAGGAAGGTAATGAAGTCTGCCGCCCCGTGTCTCCTTTGATGGCATGTTGGGCAGGGTTTGTAGGGTGTTCTCGACGAAGGACAATCCTTACCACATTTGAAGCAAGCTCCAGGGGGTGTCACATTGGGACGGCGTGGTGATGGCCTTCTCTGAATGACCTGGGCCAACATTTGGAATTTGGCATTTTCAGCTCTCTGCCTATGGCATTCACTTTCATCCTCTCTACCATGAAAAACCTTTAAAGAGACAGCGAGGATTTCGGTCTGAGGAGTAGCAGGGCCCTGTTCAAGCTTTTTAAGCTTGGCTTTAATGTCAGAGTATTTTTGGGCCAGAACATATGTCATTAAGAGATGACGGCCATCAGGGGTTTCTGGGTCGAGTTATGTGCAGTGTTGAAGGGCCTTGGTTAGTCTATCCAGGAATTCTGAAGTTGTTTCCTCCTTCCTTTGAATGACCTCCTGCACCTTTTTAAAGTTAACAGCCTTGTGGGTCGCCTTTTTCAGGCCCGCCAAGAGGCAGGATGTAAAAAGGTCATGAGTCTGTAAGCCTTCAGGGGTGTTGTAATCCCATAGGTTTCCTGCTCTGGGACAGCATGAGAGCCCGTGGGGTGGTCAGGATTGGTCCTATGATTTTCATCAGCATGGGCTTGGGCTAGCTCCCAGACCCATTGCCTTTCCTCGGGGAGAAGTGTATTCGCCCAGAGCATGTATATGTCATGATGAGTGAGGCTATATGCTTGCAGGACCCATTGAAACTCCCGAATGTAAGTGGTGGGTTTAGTGGTGATTGAGCCTAACTTGCTCTCTAGCTGAGTAATGTCTGACCTGGAGAAGGGCACGTGGACTCTGATGACACCCTCGGGACCAGCTACCTCACGAAGGGGTGCGATTGTCTTAGGGGTGGGAAGGAGTCCTTTAGACCTGGTAAAAGGAGGACTGAGAGAGGCAGGCGGAGGACAGGAAGGAGAGGGAGGGGAAGGGAGTGTCTCCTTGGAAGAGGAGGAAGTGGAGCAGGCAGAAGAGGACGGAGGGGAGGGGGATAAAATGGAAGGCTGAGGATCCATGGAATCAGGCAGAGGATGAGGAGGGTATTGCAGAAGAGAAGGGGCAGATGGGGCTGGGGAGAAGGTGGGGGTTCATCTGCTGGGTTGAATGAGGAAGAATCTGTGAAGTCAGAAGTAGAAGTAGGGAAAGAGAGGGGATTGCAAGCAAGGAGGACCTGAGGGGGAGGGCAGGAGGAGCAGAGACAAGGTGCTGTGTGGGAAGGCTAATACCTTCAATGCAGGGAATCTCCCTCCACTTTTCCAGACGCTGGCAGTAGTTAAAAAGGTCCCAGGGGAGGTTTGGATCTAAGGAGCCTTCTGGAGGCCAATGATTGCCATTATCCAGTGGATATGGAGGCCAATCTTGGGTACAGAATTTAATTAAAAGTTTGGGCTTGATGTCTGGTGTGAGGGAGAGTGTGGCCAGATTTTTTATTAAACATTTGAGAGGTGAGGCTTCAGGTACAGATGAAGAGGTGCCCATTGTCACAGGGAGAGATGGAAGAGAGAGAGAGAGAGAGAGAGAGAGAGAGAGAGAGAGAGAGAGAGAGAGAGAATAAGAGTAAGCGAGAGAGACAAAGAGAAAACCCGAGCTGGAACGGCTTCCAGGAAATTCAGGGCGAATGGGGGTCACGTGGGTGTCCCCAAAATGACCAGCTGTCGCGAGGAAATACAGAGGGTACTACCTGGTCGTCACCAGTGAAGTGCGATCTGGAAGACCCAATGGGTTTGGAGCCATGGGCAACCTGACGTCAGGAAAGTTTTCGAAGGCAGCTGAAGAAGTCAGTAATGAAAACAGAACTTCAGCTCCAGCAGAATGCAGTTCTAGGACGGGAGTTCAGTTTTCCCTGAGCAGAGAGGCAGCTTCAGCCCGACACAGCAGCCCTGCAGGAAACAGCAAATCTAGCCGGCAGCAGCAGTGGCAGCAAAGGAGGAAAAACCACAGAGCCTCTCGTGTAAACTCAGAACCCTCATGCCCCAAAGGGAAACGGATCACTAGAGGGTCCACTGTGACCAGTAAAGGTCTTGGTGGGAGGAATTCCCTCTCCCCTACAGGGCGTCTAGAGTGTGCTGGACGATCAGGGTCACAAAACTAGTGGTAGCCCGAAGGAAGTTGGCGAGCCGGGGTCAGGGGAAGCTTACATACATCAGATCAGTGGTGAGTGCAGGAAGCTGGCGTCTGAAAAGAGCGGACCAGGACGGAGTGTCTGGGCGGAACGGGGGAAGGGGCTCTTGTTGGAAAGAGCTCACCCATATCCTCAAACGGGGCACCAGAATGAAAGAACTCCCCACTCAAAGGCACTTCGCCGGGAGAATTCCAATTTTTTTGCAAAAAGCTGTGTACTTATATAGAACTAAGGAGGAGATGAAAGTACTTAGATAAATGGCAGGCAACCCGTTTATTGGCAAGTTCTTTCAGATATCAGCTCCGGAGCCCAGGAGTTAGTTCTCATTGGGGCTAAGGTTCCCCGCCAGCGAGATTTGAAATTGGCACCAGTGGGAGAGTTCACCCGGGCGGGAACTTTTCGCGCCACTTCAGAAAAGAAGAAGGTAGGAAGAAGAAGTCCTTAGGCGCCATGTTGGGGTTTTTCTCTGGGGTATGGCTGCCGTTTATACTTTTTCCAACAATGAGTATACCAGACAGTGCCTTGATTGACTGGTTTTCATTAAAATGGTGTTTAACAGAGATGCCAGAAAGTTGGATCCTGCTGAGTAGTGGGCCTAGAGCAATGGTGGGCAGGTGTGTGATAAAACATCTGTGGTGGGGCCATGTGGATCTGCCATTGGCTTCCAAATGGCTTGTCACTGACATGGTCAAACCAGCAGACCCTTATATGTAAAGGCATCTTGTTATATGGAGAGGTTTCAGGACGCTGTTCAAAATCAGGTTGCTATAGTCAAGGGGGCAAGCTATGTGGGATAGAAGCCTGGTTCTTGTATTCTCCTGCAGACCCTGACTCACCACACGTGACAGAACTCCCTCCCGTACTGTGTTCCATTTAAACTTCTTGTATTTCGTGAAGCAAGTACCAAACTTCCAGTGCAGCAGCAAAAAACACCACGAAAATAGAGGATGACCATATGGCTTCACAGTCCACATGGGGAGACATTTAGCCCCCAGGGGCCACAGTTTACCTACAAAGGGAGAATTCAGCAATGCTGCCTCATGTTCATTGGGAAAAAAAGAAACAATGTCCACCAGGTCACATAGATGCAGACCCAGCTTTTATGGTCTCACTAGAAAGGAAGCTAAAGCTCCTGACAACAACATATATTTCAAGTGCCCAACCTCACAGAGAGTTTCCCAAGAAGTCTCTAGGCCAGCAGAAGTCCATTTTTGTGGAGTGTTTACCCTGTCCCTTACTTTTGAAAACTCCTCTACCACTTCCAAGATTGTGAACTCCTGATTGTTTTCCATTCCAGATATGTATTCACGGAATTTCTAACTCTTTTCCTCTAATTGTTTCTTACTTGGGGCGAAGGTATTGTCAAGACATTGTTCTGGATAAGAGTGGGAAGATTTTTGTGTAGCACATATTTACATACACATTGGATACATTTTGCAATTTTTCATTCGAAATACTGAAACTCTGACACTAACCCATACCCTACTAGACTCTGACTATTAATCCTAATATGATGGAGAAAAGTAACCCAAACAGAATAGAAATACAAGCAGTTCAGAGGAGGCATGGTGAATAGTTGGTCTTGCCTTTTGCATGATATAGGGTAGGAGTTATAAATCTTGTCAATTTTTTTCTTGAAATTGTTCTCCATGTGTTTTTAAAGTTAACACATATGTGAATTCCTGTCTCCCATTTTCTGTAGCCAATTCAGCACATGTATTTTTATATGCACATACAAAATCCTACCTGGAATACACGTACATTTTTGTGAGGTGGCTAACTTGGCAGATAGAAAGAATGAGAAGAAATCACTCCTCCTAAATGCTTTTGGAACTGAAAATTCAAACTATGAGTGAGCTTTTTAGTTGAGCAACATTATACATAAATCCATGTTCAGTAAAATTAATATTTTTGGATCTGTGAATGATATATTTTTCATGATGAATTTTGATTGGCATATATTTTCTACTTTCCAATGTATTTGTGTGTGTGTGTATATATATATATATATATATATATATATATATATATATATATATATATATACACTCTAGATTTTTCAAAATATGAAATACATGTGTCTTATTATACACTCCCTAAATTCACTAATGTTCATGTATGTGGTTTTATAATCAACTTTTCATAAGATTATTTTCAGAAACATTCATCCACCTGAAATACATATTTGTTTTCTAGTACTGAAAACTTACTTCAGTGAATGGTGCAAACAAATCCTTATATTTCTACAGTAACTGACCCACTTTAACATCAATGCTAGTAGATTCCTATGGGACATGATGTGTATTTTGACGTTCAATTTTATTCAACACTGGTACATTTCTATTTCTTCAGTTTTTGTACATCATAAAATGTACATTTCATCCACAAGTTCACAAATTTAAAGACATTTGTAACACATTCAATCACTTCCTGCTTCAGAACACATATATTCCTACTTGTTTTTGACTGCTCATTTCATGAGATTTCTTTCCAAACACATTATTTTCGATTTCCATAATCAATTTTGAATCAAAACTCACACAGAATTTATGATAAACTACAACCCTAATATTACCATTAGATGTATAACTGGTTGGAATGAATGTATGTATATCAACATAAGATTTGCTATGTATTTTGAGATACTAATTTATTCCAATTTGTAAAGTTGGAACAAGTTATATTATTTATTCACAGTATGGTCTATTCAATCATTCTCTCTATATTCATACACACATGGTACACCTATTTGTGCCCCCAATACTAATTTATACCTCTTCAAAATATTGCTCCCAGAAATGGTGCAAGAAATACTCATGTCACCTGATCTACATATACATTTTATCACAGTAATATTCTGGCAAGAAAATGCAAAGTCACACTTACGATTGTACCAAAGCCTAAATGGAATATGAGTATGGATTATAAAAATCACCCGTGTCCAGGTTGGCTAATGCTCTCAAATGTCAATCCTATTGGTGACTACATATGTGTTTCTTAATAAGATTATATATTCAACTTCAAGCCTGCTGAAAATGTCTAATCCAATCAATCACTTTATCATTTGCCTGATTTCCTATGTCTCTATTGATATCTGCTTTCCTACATATTTTTCCCAATTCATCATTGTGACCAACTCTTCACATGTGCTGACATTTACATTTTCTCTCTACCTGAAACCCTATTGCTAAAGAACTTTTTTTTCAAATCCCATACTCACTCTTTTTTTCTAATTCTACCAACTATCTTCCTAATCCTACCAACTATCCTTTTTAGACTGGATGTTCTCTTCGACATTCAATCATCCAAGTACAAGGTCCTATACCATTGTGTATAGATTTATCTGAGACACATGTGCAGAACATAATTCAAAGCTAAGTATCCCAATCAAGGATCCAATGCCCTTCTGGGCTTCAAATCTTACCTAGATTTCTGTTTTCATACATATATTTCACCTCTATATATACTTACAAATATCGCAGGTTCCCAATACCATTATTCATCCAGCAGAATGATTCCTAACCCAAATCAAACATGTTATTAACCCTAACCATACTCTTTGCCCTCCATCTAACTTTACAGAAGAGCAGGGACAGAGTTGGTCTTACAATACAGGAACATAAGAGATCTTCCACCTGCTGAGAACCTCAAAGGTCCATGCAGAAATGAACCCTGGGGAAGATAGAGGAAGCTATGAAGGACCTGAGAGAACAAAAGTCATCTTCCACGACAAACAACCTGGTCAGGATGAATGGGTGTGTCTGAAGCAATCTCTCTCTTCTTAATGTAGAGAAGATGGACCAAACCAGGCCTGTGTGGAGAGCTGCTTC
Source organism: Callospermophilus lateralis (assembly GCF_048772815.1). Taxonomy (NCBI): domain Eukaryota; kingdom Metazoa; phylum Chordata; class Mammalia; order Rodentia; family Sciuridae; genus Callospermophilus; species Callospermophilus lateralis. The sequence continues at coordinate 4,063,956 of NW_027514551.1, forward strand.
CGGGTGCTATGTTTGATATACCATTCTAACTTGTGAAAGTGTCACAGGAAGTAGGGGCAGCCTCCATCTATTGGGACACTTGGAAGCAAATGTTAGGAAAAAGTGATTGCCTAGGCAGTGACCTCATTCAGTTCCAGAAGGAAGTGACCTACATCACTTTCTTTGTGATGGAACTCTCTGAACTTGGGATCCAAAAAGCCAGGCACCCAGAGGCAGTCCCAGTCCCAGTCCCAGTGGTCTCACATGATTGGATTTACCAAGGACAGAGTCAGTCTTTCTTGGTAACTACTGATGTGAAGATGGCCAAATGCCAAGAGAGCTCTGAAGAGGGGCCTTTCCTGAGAAAGTAGGTAGTGGCTCACCACTGGCACCTGACAACTTCACATTGTTGGCAAGGAGACCAGATCTGAGATAGGATAGCCCATTTTGGGGGAACATAGTATGGCCCATCAGTCAGAGGACACTCCGGATAGTTACAGACCTACTTGGGGGACGGCGGTGACTTTGTGGGTGTGCGTGTGAGTTTGTGGTTTTGTCTCATGATCTGGGAATAGGTAGGAAAGTCGCTTTGTTTGGTTTGGATTGGATCGTTTCTAGTAAGTCTTTTGATAAGGCGAGTGTTTTTATGTCTGTTTATCCCACTGTATCTGTGGTTGTAGATATTAGAAAAGAGAATGCATCAATGGATGTTTCCTGTCTTGTAGAAAGCTTCACAGCATTCATCCTGCCCAATTTATATATGGACTGTGGCTTGCCTTATAGATGGGCAACAACTACTATCTTCCTAAGTTCCTGTTTTCTTCTTGAATTCGGGCCACTCTCCAGAATAGGCTCATGGTTTGGTGTCCACAATATGTACCACCTCCAGGCTCTGTGACATGGCCACGTACTGGATAGCTGAAGGGAATGGGATCATCTCAGAAAACTCAGATATCATTCGAGAAACCCTGCTTTGGGCCATTTGCTTACCTATTGTTCTGTTGCCCTGAATGTCAGAAACGTCTTTGTCTCAGTCCACCCCTTTGTGAAGCCTGAAAAAATTGTTTTCAATAGAAATTAATGGGCATCACCTGTAGCTGTTTGCTTAATTGCTTTGGAAAGGGATGTGTCTGCATCAGACTCGTGGCAATGTGTGAGGCTGTTGCATAGATTCTCAGAACCTGATGGATCTAAAGAAAGATTACATGTGTGCTTCCAAAACCAAAATGGCCAAAAAAGCAGTCATTGTGGACGAAGTCTCTCGCCTTCCTCTGTAAGGTTCCTGACCTCCATCAATTGAAAATAGGGATCCTTTGTGTCAAATGAGTTCTTCAAACCCTGCAGAAGATAGCCCATAGGTGCTTGGGTTTTCTCATGATTCCAATTCACATAAAGAATATATACCCGAGAGTCAGTAGGCCTCAAATTCGGGAAGCAGAGCAGTATTTATGGCAGGCCTATTTGATCACTCCTGGTTCTCAGGAAGGGTGTCCAGGCAACCCTGACTTTAGGCAAATGAGGGGCAAGGGAGGTTATTTTGTACACTGTCTTGGACTGATCCCCTCATGGAAACCTCGAACCACAGGTTATGATGAGTGTCTATATGGAAGAAGATGAGGGCCTTGTGGGAGTGCTTTGGTTTTAATTGTGGTCATTTGTGTGGCGGTTGGAAGTGATGACTGGGTCTACCTGGGCTTGAACTCTGGTGTGATTCCCCTTAAAGTCTGAGTTCTGGAACTGATCTCAGAGAAATATTGCCATGAACTGTGTTCAGATTTTAGGAGGCCACGCATGGGATTCGCCCTTGGAAACTGAGATCAAGGACAGGGTGGCTTTCCACAGAGCCTTGGAATCTCAGCTAGGATATCACATGATTTTATTCTGAAAGATTTGGCAGCCATAGTTGAGAATCAGAACACCCTTGGACGTCACATTGAAGACCTCAATGGGCCTGTCTTCATGTGACCTTTTGAAGACTCTATGGGAAGACTTGCCTGTGAGAGTTCTCCAGAGCTTTCATTGAAATGAGCTTCCTCACCATTTAATGGTTCCTGAATGAACTGAAACCCACAGTGTCTCCAACTTCATCCATGAAAAATGGCTAGATAAATACAATGAAATTTTTGAAATTCCAATAATCAGGTGGCACTAGAGAACCTTTGGATGTCTTGTTGCTGATCATTAGTGTACAAGAGAATGCCATGATTGACCGGGTTTCATGAAAATGGTGTAGAACAAAGATGCCAGTAATTTGGAGCCTGCTGAGTAGTGGGCCTATTGCAGTGGTGGGCAGGTGTGTGATAATACATCTGTGGTGTGGCCATGAGGATTTGCCATTGCCTTCCAAATGGCTTGTGACTGACATTGTGCATCTAGCAGAACCTTCTATGTAAAGGCATCTTGTTACATGGAGAGGTTCCAGGGCAAAGTTCAGAGTCAGATTTCTATGTACAAGGGGGCAAGCTCTGTGAGATATAACCTGGTTGTTGCATTCTCCTGCAGACCCTGACCCACCAAAAGTGACAGAACTCCCTCCAAAACTGGGTCCCAGTTGAACTCTTTGTATTTCATGAAGCAAATACCAAACTCCCAGTGCAGCAGCACGAAACACCACGAAAAGTGGAGGATGAAAAAATGGCTTCACAGTCCACACGGGGAGACACTTAGCACCCAGTGGCCACAGTTTACCTACAAAGAGAAAATTCAGCACTGCTGCATTATGTTCATTAGAATACAAGAAACCATGTCCTCCAGGTCACATAGATTCAAACCCATCTTTGATGGTCTCACTAGAAAGGAAGCTAAAGCTCCTTACAACAACATATATTTCAAGTGCCCAACCTCAGAGGAAGTTCCTCAAGAAGTCTTTAGGCCATCAGAGCTCCATGTTTTTGGAGTGTTAATTGTTAGACCACGACACAAGAAAAGACCACTGACTCTAATTAAAATCATATTAAATTAATCTTATTATTTCTACCTTTCATGCTGCCTCCCCTCCCAAAACAGCCGGAACAAGACAGCAACCCCAGCTTTCCTACAGCCCAGCTTTATAGCCCAGAAAGTTACACAAAAGGGGTGTTACAGATAACAGAACTCTGACAAGCATCACACTAATGGTAGTTTAGGTTTTTTTTGCTGTCCATACATCAGAATTCAGAGGACCATTAGAGTCTCAGAGAGGGATGTTGTCTGGCCAGAGAAGGCAAATATTTATGATGTGTCACTAAAGTTTCAGAGAGGGCTGCTATCTGGTCAGAGAGCCGGGCATGCGTGAGTTCAAGGCACGGGCAGGCATTTCAAGCAGGTTCAGAATTTGCAGTAATTTATGGTAAAGCCAAAATTACCTTTTCATGGCTTTGTGGCAAGATGGCTCTCAATTTTAATGAAAGATCAGGTTGGGTCTATCATTTCCCCCTTTTCTCTGTGTCCCTTTCAAATCTTTAATAGATTAGGGGAAGAGCACTGAGGAAATTTTAATCCCTCAGGTAAGATTCTCCAAATTTTTAGAACTTACCCAAAACCGATCTCCCTGATTTTACCAGACTTAATTAATTACTTATATTGATAGTCTACTTATCTTTCTCTCCATTGTTGTAAGAAGAGTGGCGTCAATCATTATTTCTTCTTCTAACCTGAGACAGGGTGAAGTGAGTGGGCATGGCGTGAGGGACATGAGTTGCCTTTTATAAGTCAGTTGGGGGACATGAGTTGCCTTTTAGAAGTCATTTGGGATTGAAGTCTGGTTGGGGAAGAACAGGTTGTAAAGTCATCTGGGGATGGGTTCTTCTATGAGAGAAACAAAAACCATGAGTACTGAATAAATGTTGCAGCAGCCGGAACATGTTACTGTATAGAAGTTCCCTCACCAGTCTTTAATATCCCCAGTTATCAGGACTATCAAATTAATATTTAACTTTTAGTGTTACAGTTGTCCTTCCCCATAAGACACAGTTTAACAATGTAATGTCATCTGATCTTGTAAAATCCTTTTTCTAGTATGACCTCTGCGTCTAATAGAGAAACCTTTAATTCTGTTACTCAGGGCTGGATAATCGTACTAGCAAACACCAAGCCTACCTGTGTTGGTTAGGAATATCTGCAGGCCTTAAATTAAAAATTTCTTCCTGTGGCAGCTCTTCTTGATAGTCTCTTTTTATAAGTATCAGGCATTCCTGTCTGAGAATCCTTCTTTGTAGCCTCCAGTCTTACTTATTTTGGGAGGCTAAAATAAAGTGCATACCTTAAAATATTATTATTATTATTATTATTATTATTATTATTATTATTATTATTATTTAAAATGCCCAGGAATGGCTGAATTTTCGTCTTAACTATCTTTCCAAAGTGTTTAAGATGAAGCAGTCAAACGGATTTTTGTTTCTATCTATTGTTAACAGTCAGCTGAGCTTTATGGGAGTCAATTCTGGAAAAATGAGAGCGCATTTTCAATTCTGCTAGTGCCATTTGCGCTAGGTGGGTCCAGGTCTTGCTTGACCATTTATCTTCCCTCAGAAGCATCAGGGATATCTCCTTTCTCTGATGACTCTCCTCTTCATAACAAATGCACTGATTGGCTTTCTGTTCTCCAGTGGTCTCATTAATCTCCCTGTTCAGGAGCTTATGTGGCTCAGAGTTGCAAAGCTCTTTAGAGAAGTCCCCTGTTCCCTGGATTCAGATTGACTCAGAGGGTAAGAGCCAAATATTGGTTTTCTTGGCCCTTTTCATTTAACTTTAATTTTAAATCCTAATCTTAAACATCCAGCAAATTAATTTTAACAGCCTTATATTAAGAGTTCTGGACTTTAATGTCTATAACTTTATAATTATCTTTTTATTAATTGGGATCTGTATTATTCTGTCTGTATTGTAGGTGATGACTTATTATCTTGAATAAACCCATGTTGTGTTCTTAAAGCAACACATTTGTAAAACACTAACAGGGAATCTTTAGATAACTTATAAGAAAATTTCAACTAAAATTAACAAAAGTAAAAATACTTAGTTCGTGTAATAGCTACCCTAAATTTTTTGGCTGAGTATTACATTATATCCCCTGTTTGAGATCCTAGGAATCTTGACATTTTTTATGTTTTTAACATAACTTTAAAGAAATATTATCTGACGTACTTGTTTCATAGTCATTCTCACATATAGTAAGATGGGACACACAGCCTTATCTCAGGTAAGGCAGGGCTCTTTATAAATCTTAAGCATTTTAGTTCTAAAGCTGATCTTTATTTTTTTTTGTTTGGGGGTCTGGGAAGATCTACTCCTTAAGAAACTAATAGTTCATACTCAGGATTGGTTTTTGGTAGGAAAATTATGATAATCATGGATTATTAGAATTACTTTATAATTTGGAAGGGTTTCTAGAAAACAGTATACCAGATCTGCAAGTTTCTATGTGAGGAGCCTCTAGGTCATTGTGGTGTTTGTGAACTTCCATTTTAGTGTACTGTGGCCAAGGTCAAAATGTACAGACAGTGAAGGTGTAACCCATCAACTTCATCTTCAGACACTTGCAAAATAGTTCCCAATTTCAGGTTTGGCTCTATGAGCAAGTGAATGTGCAGGTTGAGGGATCAATCATTGGTTTTAAGAAGTATATGAACCTCTCATCAGATGATGCAGAAGAAATTGATTTAAAACAAAGTAAAGAACAGAACTGGGTCACTGTGTACCAAAAGGAGATAATATTACTCTGCTACCAAGTGTCTCTAACTAGAAATATTCAATGAAGTCATGAATTATTGAGAAGGCAGTTTTGTTTTTTTAGGTGTTTTTGTTTAGGAGTATAATCCTAAAGTATTTGATATATTGCTTTGATTACCCTTTTGTTATTACCAGATGACAATAATGGTATGGGGTTGTTTTTATTAAAAAGTAAAAATTAAAAGCAACATTGACAAAGTTTACATAAATTGTTTGTGGTCTCATGAACATTAGCTAACACCATATGATATCACATTTAAAACATGAATTAAAGAAAGCCTGAAAGTTTTCAACTTTTACATAGATTAGGCTCTCATTAACTTAAAAATACATTTAAATTGTTCCACAATGTAAAAAGTAACATAAAACTTTACATATCTTATTGATAACAGGTAAATAAATCTCCAATATATTTTTTTACCATACAACTTCAGAACACCAGCTTGATATAATGCTCTTTTAAAGTTTCTACCTTACAGACTTGCATACCTGTAAGATATGAAAACATTAATAGCATCACAATTACATTGATGTTTCTACATTAACCAAGTTTAGCTTTTAAAGAAATGGCAGTACAATGCTCTAAAATAACAGTTCTGATTTAATAAGTTTTTTAATTTTTATGGTTCCTTGCTCTAGAAAAAATAAAACTTAATAAACACAATGTTATGGGTAAACTTATGTTTCAAAAAATTTTTGTCTCATTAACACATGACTGATTTTTAAAACCTTATATAGAGTTTAGTAAAAACTTATACAGACCTTAGTAAATGAATCAGATTTCTAACAAAAGTACTCACGAATGAGTAATCCCATATCAAATTTACTTTACTTATTTATCAAAATATTAGAGAAATGTATTGAACAGTGTAAACCATTTTTATGTTGAAGAAAATGTTCTAGAAGCAAGGCACATTAGACGTTTTGTAGATATTAATATTTTATTAGATTTTTGAACACCTAGAAAAATTTGTAAGCTTAAATTTAAAAACATTTATTTTTATCTGTTTATCCGATATAAATTGAAACATTTAAACCACGTGAACTAAAGATCTTTAGATCCACTTTTTAAAATTTGTTTTTATGAGCGCTTTTTTTAAAGAGCGCTCCTTATATATGTTAATTTGTGTATCATATATATGATATACGGATATATGTCTATATAGACAGACAAAACATAACAAAATTGTGCACACATAATAATGGTAAAGGCCTTGTAGTTTTTCACAGGTTAAATATCTATTGCAATGTTTCAAAAAGTCCACAGTTGGTCAAAGATAGAACTGATCAGAAAAACATTAACCTAGGTCTGTATGCTCAGAATCATGAGCTCAAAAATAATAAAGTATCTAAGGAAAACAATAAGAGTCCTAGAAAAAATGACTGTCCAGTAATTAGTAAATACCATACAATTTACTTTTTTTTTTCCGTTAGGCATCAAATCAGTCTCCTACTAAGCTTGCAGGCTTTTTTCATTTGCATTTCAACATGAGTCATGGCTGAGTTCTGGAAGGAGCAGGAAAAAAACTCTATTCTGAGCAGACACCTCAGGCCTAAGGCATATTAACCATAATTTTCCGGTTGGGGTGTTGAAAATTATGATACAAGTTCAAGATACAATTCACAAAATTTTATGTCTTTACATCTTATTTTGTCAACAGATACCATACTATGGTTTACTATCCTTGTCCAAATTAATGCACTGGTACACACAGTGACATTTTCTCTGGCTACCGAATTCAAAATTGGTTAAAAAAAAAAGTGAATGATTGGGAAGTTACTTGCCAACTTGGAAGTAGAGTTCTTCAGTTTTCCATACTAAGTATTTAAGTTCTCTGGCATGAATTACCTGAAATCTTAAACTAAACAATGACCTAAACCCGACTTTTAACTGCAAGATTGTGCAATGCTTCAAAAACCCATTCAGATACCAGTTTTTTTATGATAAAACATCATCATTTAGACACACATTCAGCTAAGATCATTCCCAAGAAAAAATTTATAATATCAACACATTATTGCACATGTCTTAAAGGACCAGAAACAAAGACACAAGAAAGACAGAAAGGAGGTAGAGACTATGGTTGTCAGACAGAATCCTTTAAACCAGAGCAGATAAGAGAAAAAATCTACTACACCAGTGGCACCACGGGGGGGGACCAGATGTTTTAACAGAGGGGCAACCTGAAATGTAAAATAAAGTGTCTATATGGTGACTTTACTGAATTTAGTGTCCCCTTTTTCTTTTTCTCTTTTTTAACAAGACAGAGGTGGCATAATCCTTACAGTGCACGGAAGGAAGGAGGGTATTCCCTAAATCAACAGGGCTTTGGCAGCTGCTGGGGGTCCCTCAGTCCCTCCTTTTACTTACAGGATTAGCTCCTCTGGTTCAGTTCCACCCCAAGCAAGCTCCATCTCCTAACATTTCAGTAGACAGCTCTCACAAAGTTCTGGGGCGGAGGGGGGGTACCAAATTTGTAACTTAAAGTTCGGTTCCTGACCTAGAAGCCAATTTATACGAATTAAATAATGAGGAATGGGTTCTGAGTAAAAGAAAAGGGGAGGCTAATTGCTTTGCTAACAAAGGAGAAGCACAGGGGACTCTGCCAAATGTTGTGACTCTCTTGATCTGGAGGGACAAGGGGTTTTAAAGGAGTTTCACTTGTTAACCTGGGAGATACTCAGTTCTTAGGTCCCCAGCAGGCATTGCCCTCTGCAATGGTTGTGCTCCAGGCAGCCAGCTAGGGGCTTCTATCATCCTGCTAAACAAAGGGGGGTAAAGTTTATCGCAGTTCCTTAAAACACAGTTCAAACGGGTGTCAGGCTTACTCTCTTTATTACCCATTTTCACGTCCAATATCCTTAAGTTTTTACAACCAAAATCACACAACAAAATGAACAAAAGCAAACAAACAAACAAACAAAAATAGAACGCAGAACAAAACCCACACACACACACACAAAAAGAAAAACAGAAACCCGCCGCCTAAACAGAAAAACAGTGGTACAGTGCAACATCTTGCTAGCGCTCCAGCGTAGGAGCGCGTGCGTGCCCGTCGGCACCTCTCTACACTTCCAGAGGAATTTCCTACAGAACAGAACAGAGGACAGAACGATTCTTGTTACTGTCCTGGACAGGAGTGTATGTGAGCCTCCCCAGGCCACATCTCTGTCATCAGAAGAGATCTCCCTTAACCGGATATCAGATGTTATAAAGGCGCCACTTACCTATGGAGGCCTCCTCCATCAGGTGCTTGCTAATAGTTTTAGTGCAGAGGTTCACTGCAATGCTCCCGGGACTAAAGGCTCTCTTCCTAATATAGAGAAGATGGACCAAACCAGGCCTGAGTGGAGAGCTGTTCCTTGGTGCCTATGGTTGATATACCATCCTAATTTGCGAAAGTGCCACAGAATGTAGGGTCAGCCTCCTTTTCATGGTACTCTTGGAAGCAACTCTTTGGACAAAGTGGTTGCCAAGGCAGTGACCTCATTCAGTTCCTGAAGGATGTGACCTCACCTCACTTCCTTGGTAATGGAAATCTCTGAACTTGGGATCCAGGAAGCCAGGCACACAGAGCAAATCCCAGTCCCAGTCCTAGTGGTCTCACTTGCTTCGATTTAGCAAGGACAGAGTCAGTCTTTCTTGGTACCTACTGATGTGAGGATGGCCAAATGCCAGGAAAACTCTGAAGAGGGGCCTTTTTTGAAAAAGCAGGTAGTGGCTCACAGCTGGCTCCTGACCACTTCACAGAGTTGGACAAGGAGACCAGATCTGAAACAGGACAGGCCATATCGGGGGAACACAGTATGACCCAGCAGTCAGAGGACACTCTGGAGAGTGAGAGACCTACTTGGGGGAAGGAGGTGACTTTGTGGGTGTGGATGTGTGTTTGTGGTTTTGTCTCATGTTCAGAGAATAGGTAGGAAAGTCGGTTTTTTTGGTTTGGAGTGTACTGTTTCTAGTAAGTTGTTGGACAAGGCGAGTGTTTCTATGTCTGTGTATCCCACTGTGTCCGTGGTTGTAGACATTAGAAAAGAAAATGCATCAATGGATGTTTCCTGTCTATTAGAAAGCTTCCCAGCATTCATCCTGCCCAATTAATGAATACTCTAGGGCTTGCCTTATCAATGGGCAACACCGGCTATCTTCCTAAGTTCCTGTTTTCTTCCTGAATTCTGGCCACTCTCCAGAATAGACTCATGCTTTTGTGTCCACAATATGTAGCACCTCCAAGCACCGTGACATGGACATGTACTGGATAGCTGAAGGAATTGGCAAGAATCTCAGAAAACTCAGATACCAGTGTGACCAGGATAGTCTCAGTGGAGAAACCCTGCAATTGGCCTTTTTATTACCTATTGTTCTGTTGCCCTGAATGTCAGGAAGGTCTTTGCCTCAGGCCACGCCTTCGAGATTCCTGAAGAAAAGAGTTTTCAAACGGAAATGAATGGGCATCACCTGTGGCTGTTTGCTTAATTCCTTTGGAAAGGGATGTGTCTGAATCAGCCCTTTGGCCCTGTGTGAGCCTAGAGCTTAGATTCTCAGCACCTGATGGATCGTAAGAAAGATCCCATGTGTGGATCCAAATCAAAATGGCCAAAAATCAGTCATTGTGGATGAAGTCTCTCGCATTCCTCCATAAGGTTCTTAACCTCCCTCAAGTGAGAATAGGGATCCAATGGGTCAAATGAGTTATTCAAAGCCCTGCAGATGCTAGCCCATAGGTTCTTGGGTTTTCTTATGAATCCAATTCAAATAAAGAATCTAAACCGACAGTCAGTAGGCCTCAAATTGGAGAACAGAGCTGTGTTAACGGCAGGCATATTTGATCACTCCTGGTTCACAGGAAGGGTGTCCAGGCCACCCTGACTTTTGGTAAATGAGGGGAAAGGGAGCTTACTTGGGACACTGTCTTGTGCTGCGCCTCTCATGGAATCCTCCTGCCAGAAGTTATGATGAGTGTCTATAGGGAAGAAGATGAGTGTCATGTGAGAGTGTTTTGGTTTTAACTGCGGTCATTTGTGTGGAAGTTGGAAGAGATAACTGGGTCCAACTTGGCTTGCACTTTGGTGTGATTCCCCTTAGAGACTTTGTTTTGGAACTGACCTCCGAGAAGGTACAAGGTCCTATGACATTGTATATCCATATTTCTGGGACATCTCTACAGAACGTAATTCAATGCTAAGTATACCAATCAAGGGCCAAATGAACTTCTGGACTTCAAATCTTAACTAGATTTCTGTTTTCATATTTATATTGAAAGGTTAATAAAATAGATACTTGTCATTTCCTGTTTTTCTGTATGCTTAACAAAACACCATTGAAATCTTGAGAACTGTTTACTATTCTTGTTCCCAGAATGTGCTGTCCCAAACTGCCAAACTGCAGAATGTACTCCGTCAACCAGTTGCTCGCAAACTGACACTCGCCATTACCCATCAATAAATTTCTCTCCCTGCCCTCTCCAAGAAAAATATATAATCATTTCTTAAGCTGTTCTCAGGGCTCTCTGCTCTGTTCAAGTGATCTCTGAGCCCTTCATGCCGGACTCCCAATAAACCCTTTGCTGTTGCATGAGACAGTCTCTTAGTGGTCTCTGCCGCAGATGCTCGCCCAACCTTTACATCTGGTGGCCCTAGCAAGATCCGGAAGCTGCAGACAAAATACCCCCAACGGGCTCCTCTGGGGGTAAATAAGGCCCATCTTTCTCGTTTCAGGCTTCAGGTTAGGGCATGGCAAAACGGCTATTGGTAAAGAGCGTGAGCTCTCTCCCATGGTGGCTGACACACATGTCACAGAGCCACAGGCCATGTCCCTGGGGGATAGACTCGGGAAATCGTGGAACAATAGTCTCCTCGACTCAGTGATATTTTGTTTCTGATTCGGTATTGCCAGCCCTTCAGGTTTTGCCGACTAGTCAGTCCTGGTCTCAGTATTGGACGTCCATTGCCTGTCTTTATTGTCTTGTCTTGTCTGTGTTGTGTGTCGTTGCTTTCAGTGTCTGTGTATATTTCATTATGGGACAGATCATTTCAATGCCTCTGTCCCTGACCCTTAATCACTGGACCAAAATCTGCTTAAGGGCTCAGAATCTTTCTTTTTCAGTAAAACGCCAGACCTGGCAGATTCTGTGTCTCAGAATGACCCACCATTGCAGTTGGATGGCTCCTAGAAGGATCTTTCAACTTCGCACTTATTTGAAAAGTCCGAGATATTGTCTTTCAGCAGGTGCCACATAGACATCCAGATCAACAGCCATATATCTTAACTTGTCAGTACCTCTACAAATCTCCTCCATGGGTCAAGCCTTTCCTTGTCCCTGCACCTGCTCCTACTCCTTCCCCCACGATTCTATCTCAACCTCTCTGCTCCTCCTCCTCCACCCTCTGTTCTCCCTGAGTCTCAAGACTCTACTGGACTCACCACCCCCTCCTTATCATCTGCCCTCGTCTCCCAACCCCTAACACCCTCTAAGTGATTCCCCTTCTGCTGACTCAGCCTCTCCACCATTCGAGGTAGCTAGGCTGGCCCAGCGTCATCCAGATGACTGTCCCGCGGCACACACAGCCCCTCCTTCCCTGGAGGAAGCTGGCCCGGCTAAAAGAACTCAGAGAACTCACCGACGTTTTCACACCTGCCTACTTGAGGTGACTGCCAACACCACCTAGCGACTCTCTTCATGACAGAGCAATGAGAGAAAAATCTTCTGGAATGTAGAAAAAAATATCCTCAGACCTGATGGGCGACCAACACAACTTCCCAACATAATCAAAGCTGGCTTCTCCTTAAACCCACCCAACTGGGACCCCAACACCTTTGAAGATAGGGAGCATCTGTTCAATTATTGCCAGGCTCTAACAGCGGGTCTCCAAGTTGCCGCTGGGTGACCAACTAATTTGGCCATGGTAAGAGAAATTATTCAAAGGCCTGATGAATCTCCATTTATGTTTCTAGAGAGAATCATGGAGGCATATAAGAGATATACTCCTTTCGATCCTCAGGCAGCAGATTAAAAGGCATCTGTCACGATGGCCTTAATTGAGCAAGCTGCCATGGATATTAAAAAAAAAATAAAAGAGAGATTTTGTCAAAGAAGCCAAGAAAGTATACTATAAGAGAGAAACAGGGAGAAAGAAAGGGAGCAAAGGGAGGATGAGAGAACCAAAAGACAGACTAAGGCATTGACTAAGGTCCTGATCACAACAAGAAAGAGGCCAGAAATTAAGACATAGGGTGACAGGAAGGGCCCATGCCAGAGGCCACCCCTGGCCTCAGATCAGTGTGCCTACTCTAAAGAAAAAGGATACTGGGCCACAGAGTTCCCTATAAAGAGACAGCCACGCCAGCTGGCCATTCTGACTCTGGAGGATGACTAAGAAAGTCAGGGCTCAGAACCCATCCCCTAGCTCAGGGTAACTTTTGAAGTGGAGGGGACTCCAGTAAACTTTGAAGTGAATACAGGAGCAGTATACTCAGCCCTTAAGGCCCCATTGGGCCCTCTATCAAATAAAAGGTCTCTAGTTCAAAGGGATGATGACAGTAAATATCAGGCTTAGACAACTAAGAGGACCATGGACCTGGGGAAAGGAAAAATCCATCACTCCTTCCTAGGAATCCCAGAATGCCTGGACCCATTGATGGGCAGAGATCTGCTCATCAAGCTCCGGGCCAAAATAACTTTTAACCATGAAGGCCCCCAAATGAAATTTCTAAATACTTCAGCAAAAACTCCTATAGTCACGGCTTTAATTATATTAGTAGAAGATGAACATCCACCATTCACATGCCCCAAGTCTGATCAAACAGGCAAGCTACCCCAAAAATGGATAACAGATTACCCAGATGCCTGGGCAAAAACTGCTGGGTTAGGCCTGGCCGTGAAACAATCTCCAATAACAGTGGAGTTAAAAACCTCAGTCTCCCCAGTCAATGTCAAATAATATCCTCTAAGCAAAAAAAATAAAGGTGGGATAAGGCCCCATATTCAGAAATATCTGGCATTAGGGGTCCTAAGGCCCTGTCAATCGGCCTGGAACACTCCCCTGCTACTAGAAAAAAAAAGCCAGGGACCGGGAACTATCGCCCCATTAAAGAGCTAAGAGAGATCAACAAAAGAGGGCAGGACATTCACCCCACGGTACCTAATCGGTACAATCTGCTTAGCACTCTGAACCCTGAGGGGAAATTATATACTGTTCTGAACTTAAAAGATGCTTTCTTTTGCTTGCCTCTGCATAAAGATAGTCAGTTGCTGTTTGCTTTCGGGTGGGTAGACCCAGAAACAAAAACGTCTGGTCAACTAACTTGGACTAGACTCCCACAGGGGTTCAAAAACTCCCCCACTATCTTTGATGAAGCCCTCCACAGAGATCTCAACAACTTCAGAACTATGCACCCTGAATTTACCCAGCTTCAATACGTGGATGTCCTGCTACTGGCAGCCAACACCAAGGAAAACTGTGAGTCTGGGACCCAAGCACTATTATATGAGCTTGCTCAACTCGGGTATAGAGTTTCGACCAAAAAGGCCCAAATTTGCTAGCATGAAGTAATCTTCCTGGGCTATTCCCTTAGGGGCAGTAAACGATGGCTCACTGAGCCCAGAAAACAAACCATTATGTAGATTCCACCCCCATCTTACAGCAGACAACTCAGAGAATTTCTTGGGACTGCTGGCTTTTGCAGGTTATGGATGCCTGGGTTTGCGTCCTTAGCTGCTCCATTATACCCGCTGTTAAAGGAAGATGCCCAATTCCAATGAAATCCTGAGGACCAGGAAGTTTTTGATAACATCTAAGGACACTGACACTGAACGCCTCAACTTCACTGAGCTCAGCCTGCAATTAGAGCAAGCCCTACACTACGTTAAAAATGTACATCAACTCACTCACCTTGGTTCAAAGAAACTGCAGGCATTACTGTAAGATTAAGAACAGAGTTTTCCACTAACCAACTCACAGTGAAAGGAAATAACTGAACGGGTAACAAAAGCCTGTCGGGTCCGTCAATTGGGTAATGCTTACCCTTCCAAGTTTCCTAGAGGAAAGCACCTATGAGGAACCAGACCAGGACAATTCTGGGAAGTGGACATTACTAAAATTAAGCCAGCAAGGTATGGATTTAAATATCTCCTAGTCTTTGTAGATACATTTTCAGGATGGATTGAAGCCTTACACACACACACACACACACACAAAAAAAAAAAAAAAAAAAAAAACGGCGCAAATGGTATTCAAGAAGATCCTGAAAGATATTTTTCCAAGATACGATCTGCCTAATGGACTGAATGGACTGATAATGGACTGGTTTTCATGGCCCAGGTAAGTCAGGTGTTAACCAGGACCCTGTGGATTAATTGGAAGTTACATTATGCTTATATACCCCAGAACTCAGGACAGGTAGAAAAAATAAATAGAACCATTAAAGAGACCTTAACGGCCCCCTTAGGGACCTGGTGACTATCTCTTCACCCAGACATTTTTCAGCTCGGTATAGGTCTTTCCTATTGAGACATGCCTGATGAAGAGGATCTCACTAAAATTCCATTAAATCCTTTCCGTACCATAGATAATTGAAACAAACATTATGGATGCAGGGACACGCGAGCCAGATGCAGGTTGGCTAGCCTATATTACTATGTATGCCTGGCAGACTATCAAAGCGACAAACAGCCATCGCTGTGTGGGGGAAAAGCTGACTTCTTGTGTAAGTCATGGGGATGTGAGCATACAGGGGCTGCCTGGTGGAACCCAAACTCCTCATCAAATTCAGTACACAGCATTGGCCATATTACCAATTAGACAACCAAAAACTATGGCCCCCAGAGGGTTCTCTAGATCCTCAAATTCTGCATGACATTTTTAACTTCGGCAAGTGCTCAAAAGGGGGAAATTCCCCTATGTGGAATCCTTTTTCCTCCTTCGCTCACATCCTGTACTATGCTTCCCCAATAGTTCCTCACCCTCAGCCTTCTGCTCTAGACTCTCTGCTTTCACTCCCACCTCAGCAACCTGATTTCTCCCCTCCAATTACTAGATCAAAAACCCAAACCTCCGCTGGATCTCAGAACATTGCCCCCTTGCTGAGGAAGCAGGTACCGAGGTACCCCTCCACCCACTCCTCTCTTTTCCTGTCAGTGTCTGCACTAGGTCCCACCAAGTCCTCTAGCAAGCTTAGCCAAAGCTCAAATCAGCTGAGAAGAGCCCTCAGACCCCTATCGAAGATGTAATGAAAATGACCTTTAAAGTTGATTTGTCATCACTGAAAACAGGTTTCTAAGAATTTAAAGTCCCTCACAGGCTTTTTGGAATACTCACTCCCGTCTTCCCCTCTGCTCTACCTGTTCTACTGCTCAAGTTTTTGTTCTAGGAAAATCCCAAACCCCTTTCCCATTATTCTTTGGCATCTCTCCTTCCTCATTCTCAGATCCACGGAGCTGCTCTCAGCATCGCCTTCCCTGTCATCCCCCTCTGTACCAGGTCCACAGAAATGTCTTAAATGACCTTCTCCAGAAGTCTTTACCAAGGCTTACTTTAGGGCTTTCAGCAAAAGAGTCCCTCTGAAAAAGTTCAATGGAGATAAACTTCCACTCTTCATGTTGCCCTGTTCTACTTGGCCACTGGCTGGAAAGATCACCACCCCTAAGCTAGACATCGCCTTACCAGTTTTTCACAAAATATGTGAACAAGGACTCTGGCCTTGAGCTGGGGCTTCAGAGAGATTGCTACATTTCTAAGATAAAAAAGTTTCCAACTGGGCTCCATGGTGACAGCTGGCAAGGAGGAAAAAAAAGAGACAAAAAAGCTCTCCCATTCCAAGGTGTAATTGAAAAGTTAACGTGCACAGAACAGAGGGAAAAAAAAACAGAAACAAAAACTGATTTGTGTGAATTTCTGCAGACTGTGAACTTCTGAGCCCCTTCCCTTACATGTTGGGTACAAATACTAAAACTACCAAAACTTGGGGTTCAGGGGATTAATTGATTACAACAGAAGCAATGCCCTCTCAATACGGATGCAAACAAATAAAACTCCTTTCCTGTCTTTGGTGCTATCTTAGGTGCCTTTCCTTGTCCGTCTCTACAACAGTATATTTCTATACACTTTAATATTATTTATGTTTTCATAAAGTGGTCAATAGTTGCGATTAATTATGTAATGATGCAGATGTTTTCCAGAGTGCTCTATCAGGACGCAGGTTCATTTAAATATCAAATAGGGGGGGCATACAACCCGGTTCCACCGGGAACCTGTATCCCTCACTTTAGCCATCCTATTAGGAATAATAGTTGCTGAAGGGGTGGGCACAGGAACAACTGCCCTAGTCCATGAGACACAACAAAGACACAATTAGAAGCAGAAATAGACCAAAGCTTAAAGACATTAAAAACCGACATCACAGCTTTACAGGAATTTTAACCTCTCTCTCTCTGAAGTTGTTTACAGAGCAGGCGAGTGTTGGACGTCCTCTTCATGAGAGAAGGGTGCCTGTTTGCTTGCATTAAGGAAAGAATGATGTTTTTTATGCCGACAATACTGGAGTTGTAAAAGAATCTATGAGTAACTTTAGAAAATTACTTGAAGAGTGTCAAAGAAAGACAGAGGCCCCCAAAGGGAGGTTTGAGTCTTGGTTCACATAGTCCACCTAGTTAACTACACTTTTATCCACCCAGGCTGGTCCATTAATAATTCTCATATTATTGTTAACTGTAGGACCCTGTTTGCTCAACCATGTAGTTTCTTTTCTCACCCAAATTGAACCTGTTATTAACCCTAACCATACACTGTTCTCTCAATCTAATTTTACAGAAGAGCGGGGACAGAGTTGGTCTTAAAATACAGGAATATAGAGGATCTTCCACCTGCTGAGAACCTCAAAGGTCCTTGAAGAAATGATCCCTGGAGAAGATGTAGTCAACTATGAAGGACCTGAGAGAGCAAAAGTCTTCCATGGCAAACAACCTGCTCATGATGAAGGGATGTGTCTGAATCAGCCACTCTCTTCTTAATGTAGAGAAGATGAACCAAAGCAGGGATGTGTTGAGAGCTGCTCCTGCGTGCCAATGGGTGACATACCATTCTAACTTGTGAAAGTGTCACAGAAAGTAGGGGCAGCCTCCTTCTCATGGGAACCTTGGAAGCAACTGTTAGGACAAAGTTGTTGTCAAGGCAGTGACCTCATTCAGTTCCTAAAGAAAGTGACCTCACCTAACTTCTATGGTGATGTAACTCTCTGAACTTGGAATCCAGGAAGCCTGGCACCCAGAGCCAGTCCCAGTCCCAGTCCCAGTTGTCAAACTTATTTTGATTTACCAAGGACAGACTCAGTCTTTCTTGGGACCTACTGATGTGAGGATGGCCAAATGCAAGAAAAGCTATGAAGAGGGGGCTTTCCTGAGAAAGCAGGCATTGGCTCACCACTGGATCCTAAAAACTTCACAGAGTTGGCCAAAAAGACCAGATTTGAGAAAGAACAGGCCATTTCCTGGAACATAGTATGGCCCACCAGTCAGAGGACTCTCCGGATAGTCACAGACCTACATGGGGGAAGGAGGTGCCTTTGTGATGTGGGTGTGAGTTTGTGGTTTTGTCTCATGTTCTGAGAATAGGTATGAAAGAAGGTTTGTTTTTTTTTGGAGTGAATGGTTTCTAGTAAGTCGTTTGACAACGCGAGTGTTTCTATGTCAGTGTATCCCACTGTGCCCGTGGTTGTAGACATTAGAAGAGAGAATGCATCAATGAATATGTCCTGTCAGCTAGAAAGCTTCCCAGCATTCATCCTTCCCAATTTATTAATGGACTGCAGCTTGCCTTATTGATGGGCAACACTTACTATCTTTCTAAGATCCTGTTTTCTTCCTGAATTCTGGCCACTCTCCAGAATAGGCTCATGGTTTTGTGTTTAAGATATGTACAACCACGAAGCTCTTTGAAATGACCATGTACTAGATAGCTAAAGGGAATGGCGAGCATCTCAGAAAACTCAGATATCAGTGTTACCAGTAAAGTCTCAGTGGAGAAACCCTGCTTGGGGCCTTTTGATTACCTAATCTTCTGTTGCCCTGAATGTCAGGAAGGTCTTTTCCTCAGGCCACCACTTTGTGAAGCCTGAAGAAAACAGTTTTCAAATGGAAATGAATGGGTATTACCTGTGGTTCTTTGCTTAATTGCTTTGGAGAGGATGTGTCTGAATCAGCCTATTTGCCCTGTGTGAGGCTGTGGCTTAGATTCTCACCTTCTGATGGATATAAAGAAAGATCCCATGTGTACATCCAAGACCAAAATGGCCACAGAGCAGTCCTTGTGGATGAAGTCTCTCGCCTTCCTCTGTAACTTTCCTGAACTCCATCAAGTCAGAATAGGGATCCTTTGGGTCAAATGAGATCTTCAAAGCCCTGCAGAGGCTAGCCCATGGTTGCTTGGGTTTTCTCAAGACTCCAATTTACATAAAGAATCCAAACCCCACAGTCAGTTGACCTCAAATTGAAGAAGTGGAGCAGTATTAATGGGAGGCCTATTTGATCTCTCCTGGTTCACAAGAAGGGTGTCCATGCCACCCTGAATTAGGCAATTTAGGTGCAAGAGAGCTTATTTTGGACACGGACTTGAGCTGTGCCCCTCATGGAAAACTCTAGCCACAGGTTATTATGTGTGTCTATATAGAAGAAGATGAGCGCCACGTTGGAGTGTTTTGGTTTAAATTGTGGTCATTTGGGTGGCGGTTAGAAGAGATGACTTGGTCCACATGTGCTTGAACTCTGGTGTGATTTCCTTAGAGACTGAGTTCTGCAACTGAACTCAGAGAAGTATTGGCATGAATAGTGTTGAGATTTTAGGAAGCCAGGCATGAGTGTCGCCCTTGGAAACTGAGTTCTAGGCCCAGGGTGGCTTTCCACAGAGCACTGGGCCTCTCAGCCAGGATACCACATGATTTTATTCTGAAAGACTTGGCACCCATCGTTGAGAGTCAAAACTCATATGGACCTCACATTGTAGAACTAAATGAGCTAAACATCATGTGATCTTTTCACCATTCTTTGGGAAGCCTTACCTGTGAGTGTTCTCAAGAGCTTTCATTGAAATGAGCTTCCTAACCATTTAATGGTTCCTGAATGAATTGAAACTCACAGTGCCTCCAACTTCACCCTTGAAAAATGGCTAGATAAATGCCATGAAATTTTTGAAATTCCCATCACCAGGTGGCACTGGAGAACCTTTGGATGACCTGTTGCTTTTCATGAATATTTCAGTGTCTTGTTTTACTGGGTTTCATGTAAATGGTGTAGAACAGAGATGTCAGTAAGTTGGACTCTGTTGAGAAGTGGGCCTAGAGCAGTGTTGGGCAGGTATGTGATAAAACATCTGTGGTGGGGCCATGTGGATCTGCCATTGGCTTCCAAATGGCTTGTGACTGACATGGCACAGCCAGCAGAACCTTCTGTGTAAAGGCAACTTGTTAAATGGAGCGATTTCAGGATATTGTTCAGAATCAGGTTGCTATGGTCAAAAGGTCAAGCTATGTGGGATAGAAGCCTGGTTCTTGTATCATCCTGCAGACCCTGACCCAACACACGTGACAGAACTCCCTCTTGCACTTTGTCGCAGTTGAACTCCTTGTATTTCGTGAAGCAAATACCAAACTCCCAGTGCAGCAGGAAGAAACACCACTAAATGGAGGATGACCATATGGCTTCACAGTCCACACTTGGAGACACTAAGCCCCAGTGGCCACAGTTTACCTACAAAGAGAGAATTCAGCACTGCTGCCTCGTGTTCATTGTAAAATAAGAAACTGTCCTCCTGGTCACATAGATGCAGACCCAGCTTTGAGGGTCTCACTACAAAGGAAGCTTAACTCGTGACAACAACCTATATTTCAATGCCCAACCTCAGTGGCAGTTTCTCAAAAAGTTTTAGGCAAGCAGAGCTCCATGTTTGTGGAGTGTGTACCCTGTCCTTATTTTTGGAAACTCCTATTCCACCTCCAAGTTTGTGCACTCTTGAGCATTTTCCATTCCAAAAATGTAATCACAGATTTTGTAACTCTTCTCCTCTAATTGTGTCTTACTTGGGGCGAAGGTAATGTCAAGGCATGGTTCTGGATGAGACTGGGAAGATTTGTTGTAGCACATATTTGCATACACATTGGATTAATTTTCCTATTTTCCATTCGAAATTCTGAATCACTGACACTAACCCATATTCTACTAGACTCTGACTACTAATCCTAATATGATGGAGAAAAATAACCCAAACAGTACATAAGTACATGCAGTTCAGAGTTCGACTTGCCATTTGCATGATAAAGCGTAGGTGTTATAAATTTAGTCAATTTTTAATTGAAATAGTTCTCCATGTGTTTTCAAAGTTAACAAATATGTGAATTACTGTCTCCCATTCTCTGGAGCCTATTCAGCACATGTATTTTTATATGCACAAATAGAATCCTGCGTGATATCACACGTACATTCTTGTGAGTTACATGACTTAGCAGATACAAAGTGTGAGAAGTGACCACTCCTCCTAAACCCTGTTGGAACTCAAAATTCAACCTATGGGTGAGCTTCCCAGTAGAACAACATTATACATAAACCCATGTTCAGTAAAATGAATGTTTTTGCATCTTTATGATATATATTTCATGACGAATTTCGATTGGCATATATATTGCTACTTATTAATGTCTCTGTTCGTGTGTGTGTGTGTGTGTGTGTGTGTGTGTATATATATATATATATATATATATATATATATATATATATATATATATATATATTCTCCAGATTTTTAAAAATATGAAATATATGTGTCTTATATACAATCCCTAAATTCATTCATGTTCATGTATGTGGATTAATAATCAACTTTTCACAAGATTATTCTTAGAAATATTCATCCACCCGAAATACATATTTGATTCCTTGTACTGAAAACTAACTTCAGTGAAAGGTGCATACAAATCCTAATATGTCTACATTAACTGACCCAGTTTAACATCAATGCATGTAGGTTACTATGGAACATGATGTGTATTTTGACGTTAATTTTTATTCCACACTGGTACATTACTATTCCTTCAGTTTATGTACATCATAGAATATATATTTTATTCACTAGTTAACAAATTTATAGGCATTTGTTTCACTTTCAATCACTTCCTGCTCCAGAACACATGAATTTCTCTACGTTTCTTCAGTGGTCTATTCATGAGACTTTTTTTCCAAATACATTTTTTTCGATTTCCATAATCAATTTTGAAACAAAACTCACAAACCCTTCATGATAAACCATAACCCTAAGATGATCATTAGATATATAACTGGTTGGAATGAATGATTGTATATCAATATAACATTTCTTATATATTTTCAGATATCTATTCAATCCATTATTTAAAGTGGATCCAGTTATATTATTTATTCACAGTATGGTCTATTCATGCATTATGTGTATATTCATAGAAACAGGGTACACATCTTTGTACGACCATACTAATTTATAAGTCTTCAAAATATTGCTCCAAGAAGTGGTGGAAGAAATACTCATGTCACCTGATCTACATACACATTTTATCACAGAAATATTCTGGACACCAAAAGCAAAGGTTACACTTACAATTGTACAAAAGCCTAAATAGAAAGTGAGCATGGATTACTAAAAACATCCATGTCCAGGTTGCCTAATGCTCTCAAATATCAATCCTATTGGTGACTACATATTTGTTTCTTCCTAAGATTATCTATTCAACCTCAAACCTGTTGAAAATGTCTAACCCTATCACACAATTTATACTTTGCTTGATTTCCTAATGTCTCTATTGATATCTGCTTTCCTACATGATTTCCCCAGTTCATCATTGTGACTGACTCTTCACATGTACTGACATTTACATACACTCTCTACCCGAAACCCTATTGCTAAAGAACTTTTGGTCCAAATCCTATACTCACTCTTCTTTCTAAACCTACAGACTACCTTCCTAATCCTACCGACTATCGCTTTTTGACTGGATGTTCTTTTCAACATTCAATCATCCAAAGTACAAGGTCCGATGCCAGTGTATATTGATTTATTTGAGACATCTGTGCAGCACATAACTCAAAGCTAAGTATCCCACTCAAGTCCCCAGTGCCCTTCTGGACTTCAAATCTTACCTAGATTTCTGCTTTCATAGTTATATTTCACATATATACTCTTATAAATATCACAGGTTGCCAATGCCATTATTCATCCCGCAGAATGATTCGTAACCCAAATCAAACCTATTATTAACCTTAACTATACACTGTTCCTTCAATATAACGTACAGAAGAACAGGGACAGATTGGGTCTTACAATATAGGAATGTAGATGATCTTCCACCTGCTGAGAACCTAAAAGATCCATGGAGAAATGATCCTTGGAGAATATGTTGGCAGCTATGTAGGACCTGAGAGAGCAATAGTCATCTTCCATGGCAAACAACCTGGTCAGGGTGAATTGATGTGTCTGAATCAGCCTCTGTCTTCTTAAAGTAGAGAAGATGGACCAACCCAGGCCTGTGTGGAGAGCTGTTCCCGGGTGCCTATGGTTGATATACCATTCTAACTTCTGAATGTGTCACAGGATGTTGGGGCAGCCTCCATCTCATGGGAACCTTGGAAGCAACTGTTAGGACAAAGTGGTTACCGAGGCAGTGACCATATTCAGTTCCTGAAAGAAGTGACCACACTTCACTTTCTTGGTGATGTAATTCTCTGAACTTGGGATCCAGGAAGCCAGGCACCCAGAGTCAGTCTCACTCCAAGTCCCAGTGGGCTAACTTGTTTGCTTTTCCCAAAGACATAGTCAGTCTTTCTTGGTACCTACTGATGTGAGTATGGCCAAATTCCAGCAGAGCTCGGAAGAGGGGCCTTTCCTGAGAAAGTAGGTAGTGGCGAACCACTGGCTCCTGACAACTTCACAGAATTGGCCAAGGAGACCAGAACTGAAACAGGACAGGACATTTTTGGGGAACATAATATGGCCCACCAGTCAGAAGACACTCCGGATAATCACAGACCTACTTGGGGGAAAGAATTGCCTTTGCCATTGTAGGTGTGAGTTTGTGTTTTTTTCTGATGTTCTGAGAATAGCTAGGAAAGGTGGTTTGTTTGATTTGGAGTGGACTATTTCTAGTAAGTCGTTTGACATGGTGAGTGTTTCTATGTCTGTGTATTCCACTGTATCCGTTGTTGTAGACATTAGAAAAGACAATGCATCAATGGATGTGTTGTCTCTAGTTGAAAGCTTCCCCGCATTCTTACTGCCCAATTGATGAATGGACTGCAGCTTGCCTTATGGATGGGCAACATCTACTATCTTCTTAAGTTCCTGTTTTCTTCGTGTTTTCCAGCCACTCTCCAGAATAGGCTCATGGTTTTGAGTCCCAGATATGTAACACCACAAGGCTCTGTGACATGGCCATGTACTGGATAGCTTAAGGGAATGGGAGCATCTCAGAAAAATCAGATATCAGTGTGACCAGTAAAGTCTCAGTGGAGAAACCCTTCTTTGGGCCATTTGCTTACTTCTGTTTCTATTACCCTGAATGTCAGGAAAGTCTTTGCCTCAGGCCACCCTGTTGTGTAGCCTTAAGAAGACTGTTTTCATATGGAAATGAATGGACATCACCTGTGGCTCTTTGCTTAATTGCTTTGGAATGGAATGTGTCTGATTCAGCCTCTTGTCCTTGAATGAGGTTGTGGCTTAGATTCTCAGCACCTGATGAATCTAAAGAAAGATCCCATGTGATTTCAAAACCAAAAGGACAAAAAGAGAAGTCATTGTGGATGAATATTTTTGCCTTCTTGTTTTATGTTCCTGACCTCCATCAAGTGAGAATAGGGATCCTTTGGGTCAAATGAGTCTTTGAAATCCCTGCAGAGGCTAGCCCATATGTGCTTGGGTTTTCTCATGACTCCAAATCACATCAAGAATTTATAGGCTTAAGCCAGTAGGCCTCAAATTGGAGAAGCGGAACACTTTAACAGCAGCAATATTTGATCACTCCTGGTTCACAGGAATAGTGTTCAGGCCACCATGTTTTTAGGCAAATGAGGGGCAAGTGAGCTTATTTTGGACACTACCTTGTGCTCATTGAAACCTCCAGCTAGAGGTTATGATGAGTGTCTACAAGGAAGAAGATTATGGCCCTGTGGGAGTGATTTCATTTTAATTTTGGTCATTTTTGTGGCAGTTGAAAGGGATGACTGGGTCCACCTGGGCTTGAACTCTGGTATGATTTACCCTTAGAGACTGAGTTCTGGAACTGACCTCAGAGAAGTATTGCCATGAATTGTGTTGGGATTTTAGGAGGCCATGCATGAGACGCACTCTTGGAAACTGAGATCTAGGCCCAGGGTGGCTTTCCACAGAGGCCTGGGAATCTCAGCCAGAATATCACATAATTTTATTCTGAAAGACTTGGTAGCCATAGTTGAGAGTCAAAACACACATGGACCTCACATTGTAGACGTCAATTGGCCTGGCTTCATGTGACCTGTTGGCAACTCTTTGAGAAGCCTTGACTTTAGAGTTCTCCAGAGCATTCATTGAAATGAGCTTTCTCAACACTTAACGGTTCCTGAATGAATTGAAACCCACAGTGCCTCTAACTTCATCCTTGAAAACTTACTAGATAAATACCATAAAATTTTGGAAATTCCCATGACCAGGTGGCACTGCAGAAACGTTGGATGTCCTGTTGCTGATCATGTGTATACCAGAAAGTGCCTTGTTTGACTGGGTTTCATGAAAATGGTGTAGAATACGAGATGCCAGGAATTTGGAGCCTGCTGAGTAGTGGGCCTAGAGCAGTGGTGGGCAGGTGTGTGATGAAACATCATGGTGGGGCCATGTGGATCGGCTATCGGCTTACAAATGGCTTGTGACTGATATGGCGCAGCCCCCATTAACTTGTATGTAAAGGCATCTTGTTATATGGAGAGGTTTCAGGGCAATGTTCATAATCAGGTTGCTATGGTTATTGGGACAAGCTATGTGGGATAGAAGCCTGGTTGGTACATTCTCCTGCAGATGCTAACATACCCCACGTGACAGAACACCCTCCAGCACTGTATCCCAGATGAACTTCTTATATTGTGTGAAGCAAGTACCAAATTCCCAGTGTAGCAGCAAGAAACACCACGAAAATTGGAGGATGATCAAATGTCTTCACTGTCCCCACTGGGAGACACTTAGCCTCCAGTGGACACAGTTTACCTACAAAGAGAAAATTGAGCACTGCTGCCTCATGTTCATTAAAATATACGAAATCATGTCTTCCAGGTCACATAGATGCAGACCCAGCTTTTATGGTCTCACGACAAAGGAAGCCAAAGCTCATGACAACAACATATATTTCAAGTGCCGAACCTCAGAAGCCGTATTCCAAGAAGTCTTAGGCCAGCAGAGCTCTTTGTTTGTGGAGTGTTTACCCTGTTCTTTACTTTTGGAAACTCCTCTACCACCTCCAAGGTTGTGAACTCCCGACTATATTCCATTAAATATATGTATTCATAGATTTTCACACTTTTCTACTCTAATTGTGTCTTACTTGGGTGAAGGTAATGTCAAGGCATTGTTCTGGATGTGAGTGGGAAGATTTTTGTGTAGCACATTTTTACACACACACTGGATTCATTTTTCAATTTTTATTTTGAAATACTGAATCCCTGACACTAACCCATACCCTACTAGACTCTGAATTATGATCCTAATATGATGGTGAAAAATAACCCAAAAAGAATAGAAATACAAGCAGTTCAGAGGAGGCATGGTGTATAGTTGGAATTGCCTTCTGCATTATATTTTGTAGGAGTTATAAATCTAGTCAATTTTTTGTTGAAATAGTTCTACATGTGTTTTTAAAATTAACAAATATATGAATCCCTGTCTCCCTTTCTCTGTAGCCTATTCAGCACATGTATTTTTATATGCACATATAGAATCCTACCTGATATCACTCGTATACACTTGTGAGGTGGCTGAATTTGCAGATGCAAATTGAGAGAAGAGATCACTCCTCCTAAACGCTGTTGGAACTGAAAATTCAACCTATGGGTGAGCTTCCTAGTTGAATAACATTATTCATAATTTCATGTTCAGTAAAATTAATATTTTTCAATATGTTGATTATATATATTTCATGATAAATTTCTATTGGCATATATATCACTACTTTTTTTATTGGTTGCTCAAAACATTACAAAGCTCTTGACATATCATATTTCATACATTAGATTCAAGTGGGTTATGAACTCCCATTTTTACTCCAAATACAGATTGCAGAATCACATCAGTTACACATCCATATTTTTACATAATGCCCTATTAGTTAATGTTGTATTCTGCTACCTTTCCTATACTCTACTATACCCCCTCCCTTCTCTTCCCATCTTTTCTCTCTACCATACCTACTCTAATTCATTTCTCTCGTTGTTTATTTTCCCACAACCTCTTATATGTAATTTTGTGTAACAATAAGGGTCTCTCTCCATTACCATGCAATTTCCCTCTTCTCTCCCTTTCCCTCCCACCTCATGTTTCTGCTTAATGTTAATCTTTTCTTCATGCTCTTCCTCCCTGCTCTGTTCTTAGTTGCTCTCATTATATCAAAGAAGATATTTGGTATTTGTTTTTTAGGGATTGGCTAGCTTCACTAAGCATAATCTTCTCTATTGCCATGCATTTCCCTGCAAATTCCATGATTTTGTCATATTTTAGTGCTGCGTAATCCTCCATAGTATACAAAGGTCACTTTTTTTTTATCCATTCATCTATTGAAGGGCATCTGGGTTGGTTCCACAGTGTAGCAATTGTGAATTGTGCTGCTATGAAAATCGATGTGGCAGTATCACTGTAGTACGCTCTTTTAAGGTCTTCAGGGAATAGTCCAAGAAGGGCAATAGCTGGGTCAAATGGTGCTTCCATTCCAAGCTTTCACAGGAGTCTCCATACTCCTTTACAAATTGGCTGCACCAGTTTCAGTCCCACGAGCAATGTACAAGAGTACCCTTTTCCTCACATCCTCGCCAGCACTTGTTGTTGTTTGACTTCATTATGGCTGCCAATCTCACTGATTTGAGATGGTATTTTAGGGTGGTTTTTATTTGCATTTCTCTTACTGCTAGAAATGGAGAGCATTTTTTCATGTACTTGTTAATTGATTCTATGTCCTCCTCTGAGAAGTTTCTGTTCAGGTCCTTGGCCCATTGGGTTATTGGTTATATTATTGTCTAATTTTCTGAGTTCTTTGTATACTTTGTATACTCTAGATATTAGGGCTCCATGTGAAGGGTGAGGACTAAAAATTTGTTCCCATGATGTAGGCTCCATATTTACCTCTCTTATTGTTTCTCTTTCTGAGAAAAAAAAAAATTCAGTTTAAGTAAGTCCCATTTCTTGATTCTTGTTATTAACTCTTGTTCTATGGGTGTCCTATTAAGGAATTTGGAGCCTGACCACACAATATGTAGATCTGAGCCAACTTTTTCTTCTATCAGACGCAGAGACTCTGATTTGAATCTAGCTCCTTGATCCACTTTGAGTTAACTTTTGTGCAGGGCGAGAGGAGGGGATTCAGTTTCATTTTGTTGCATATGGATTTCCAGTTTACCCAACACCATTTGATGAAGATGCCATCCTTCCTCCATTGCAGGCCATTAGCTCTTTTATCAAATATAAGATAGTTGTAGCTTTTTGGATTAGTCTCTGTGTCCTCCATTCTGTACCATTGGTCCACCCGCCTGTTTTGGTACCAGTACCATGCTGTTTTTATTATAATTGCTCTGTAATATAGTTTGAAATCTGGTATTGCTATACTGCCTGATTCACACTTCCTGCTTAGAATTGCTTTTGCTATTCTGGGTCTTTTATTTTTCCATTTGAATTTCATAATTGCTTTATCTATTTCTACAAAAAATTCCTTTGGGATTTTGATTGGCATTGCATTAAACCTGTAGAGAACTTTTGGTAATATAGCCATATTGATGATGTTAGTTCTTCCTATCCATGAACGGGGTATATTTTTCCATCTTCTAAGATCTTATTCTATTTCTCTTTTTAGGGTTCTGTAGTTTGCATTATATAAATCTTTCACCTCTTTTGTTAGGTTGATTCCCAAGTATTTAATTATTTTGAGGAAATTGGGAATGCAGTGTTTTGACGCATTTTTGTTTCAGAAGTTTTGTCGCTAATATACAGAAATGCCTTTGATTTATGCATGTTGATTTTCTATCCTGCCACATTGCTGCATTCATTTATTAGTTCTAGTAGTTTTTTCTGTAGACCCTTTTGGGTCTTCTATGTATAGAATCATGTCATCTGCAAATAGTGATAAGTTAAGTTCTTCTTTTCCTATTTTTATGCCTTTAATGTCTTTCATCTCTCTAATTGCTCTGGCCAGTTTTTCGAGAACTATATTGAATAGAAGTGGTGATAGAGGACATCCCTGTCTTGTTCCAGATTTTAAAGGGAATGCCTTCAATTTTTCTCCATTCAGAATGATGCTAACCTGAGGCTTAACATAGATAGCTTTTACAATGTCGAGGTAAGTTCCTGTTATCCCTAGTTTTTAAAATGTTTTGAACATAAAGGAATGCTCTACTTTGTTGAATGTTTTTTCTGCGTCTATCGAGATGATCATATGGTTCTTATCTTTAAGTCCAATGATGTTGTGAATAACATTTATTAATTTCCATATATTGAACCAGCCTTGCATTCCAGGGATGAATCCTAGTTGATCATGGTGCACAATTTTTTTGATGTGCCTTTGTATCCAATTCGCCAGAATTTTAATGAGGATTTTTGCATCTAGGTTCATCAGAGATATTTGTCTGTAGTTTTCTTTCTTTGAGGTGTCTTTGTCTGGTTTCAGAATCAGGGTGATGTTGTCCTCATAGAACGAATTTGGCAGAGCTCCCAGTTTTTCTATTTCCTGAATAACTTGAAAAGTAATGGTATTAATTCTTCTTTAAAGGTTTTGTAAAACTCTGCTGTATACCCATCCGGTCCTGTGCTTTTCTTGGTTGGTAGTCTTTTGATTGCTTCTTCTACTTCATCCATTGATATTGGTCTGTTTAAATTGTGTGTTCCCTTATGACTCAGTGTGGGAAAATAATATGACTTAAGAAATTTATCGATGTCTTCACTATTTTTTATTTTATTGGAATACAGGTTTCCAAATAATTTCTAATTTTCTTCTGTATTTATGTTGCATCTGTTGTGATATTGCCTTTTTCATCCCGTATGTTAGTAATTTGAGTTCTCTCTCTTCTTCTCTTCATTAGCATGGCTAAGGGTCTGTGGATCTTATTTATCTTTTTGAAGAACCAACTTTTAGTTTTGTTAATTTTTTCAATAGTTTCTTTTGTTTCAATTTCGCTCTGATTTTAATTATTTCTTGCCTTCTGCTACATTTGCTGTTGTTTTGCTCTTCCTTTTCTAGGGCTTTGAGATAAAGTGTGAGCTCATTTATTTGTTGTTTTTTTTTCTTTCTTTTTTTGAGGAATGACCTCCAGGAGATGAATTTACCTTTTAAAACTTCTTTCATTTTGTCCCATAGAGTCTGATATGTTGTGTCTGTATTTTCATTTATCTCTAAGAATTTTTTGATTTCCTCCTTTATGTCTTCTGTAACCCATTGATCATTCAGTAACATATTGTTCATTTTGCATGTAATGTATGATTTTTTCTTTTTTTTTTTATCATTGGTTTCCAGTTTCATTCCATTATGATCACAAAAAATTCATGGTATTATCTCCTCCCCTTTATATTTACTGAGGGTTGCCCTATGGCAAAACATATGGTCTATTTTTGAGAAGGATCCATGTGCTGCTGAGAAAAAAATATATCCACTTGATGATGGTTGATATATTCAATATATGTCACTTAAGTCTAGGGTATTGATTGTGATATTGAGTTCTATAGTTTCTTTATTCAACTTTTGTTTGGAGGATCTGTCCAATGGTGAGAGACGTGAGTTGAAGTCACCCATAATTATTGTACTGTGGTCTATTTGATTCTTGAACTTGAGGAGAATTTGTTTAATGAACGTCACAGCACCATTATTTGCTGCGTGAATATTGATAATTGTTATGTCTTGTCAGTGAATGGTTTCTTTTAACAGTATATAATGTCCTTCCTTATCCCTTTTGATTAAATTAGTCTTGAGTTCGATTTTATTCTATAGGAGGATGGCCACCCCTGCTTGGTTACGAGGACTGTGTGCATGGTATAAATTTTCCCAATCTTTCACCTTCAGCTTGTGTATGTCTTTTCCATTCAGATGTGTCCCCTGGAGGCAACATATTGTTGGATTTGTTTTTTTTAATTCAAGTTACAAGCCTATGTCACTTTATTGGAGAGTTTAAGCCATTAACGTTTAGAGTTACTATTAATATATGGTTTGTACTGCCACCCATGTTTGCTTATATCTTTTTTTTTAATTAGTTTGTTTCTCCATGATTAGCTTTTCCCGCCCTCTGTCATTACTGAGGCACTTCCCACTGATGGTTTACATTGTTGATTTTCATTTCTTCCTCGTGTAGTGTTTTGCTCAAGATGCTTTCCAATGCTGGTTTTCTGGCTGCAAATTCTTTTAGCTTTTGTTTATCATGAAATATTTTTATTTTGTTGTCTTACATTAAGCTTAATTTTGCTGGATACATAATTCTTGGTTGGCATCCATTGTCTTTCAGTGTTTGAAGTACGTTGTTCCAGGATCTTCTCACTTCCAGCATCTGTGATAAAAAAAAACATTGTTAACCTTTTTGTTTTACCCCTGATTGTAATCTGCCTCTTTTCTCTGGTAGGTTTTAATTTTTTCTCTTTGTTTTGTATATTGGATATCTTCATAACAATGTGTCTTGGCATTGGTCTACTGTGATTTTGTGTGCTCAGTGTCCTGTAAGCATCTACAATTTGATTATCTGTTTCCATTTTTATTTTTGGAAAGTTTTCTCTAATTATTTCATTCAGCAGGTTACTCATTCCCTTGGTTTGAATCTCTGTACCTTCCTCTTTTGGGATGACTCATAAGTTTGTTTTTTTAATGTTATCCCATATCTCTTGGATGTTTTCTCATAATTTTTTACAGCATTTCTTTCTTGGATAGAGTTTTTTCAAGATGATATATTTTGTCTTCATTATCTGACATTCAGTCTTCTACTTGCTCCACTCTGTTAGTGATACTCTCAATTGAGTTTTTAATTTGGTTTATCATTTCCTTCATTTCTAGAATTATTGTTTGATTTTTCTAATAATCTCTATCTCCTGATAAAGATGCTTAATTTCTTATTTTATCTGTTTATGTAATTCATTTTCAATGCGTTCTTTCACTGTTTGTTTTTGTTGTCTCGTATCCTCTTTAATGTTCCATTACATCTGTCTAAGGTATTCCTTGAGTTCTTTATATGACCATTTTTCTGATGACTCTAGGTGCTCTTGAATATTTAGGCTGTCCTTCATTGTTTGTACTTTTTTTCTTCCTTGCTTTTTTATGCTGCTCATGTTACTTCTTGTTCTGTTTGACTACTGAGTTACTGCTTACTCTTATAAATTTATTTGATGCTTGGAAGGAAAGATATTAGAAGGGAAGGGAAGAAGTCACTAAAGAGAATGAGAGTAGCCAGGTAGAATTCAAGGAAGGGGGTATAATAAAATTGAAAAGAAATGAAAAGACAAAAGAAAAAAATAGAAAATAAAGAAAGAAAATTTTAAGTAATAATGATAATTAAAAAATGAAAATTAAAATTTAAAATAATAATAATAATAATGAAATAAAAAATTAAAAAAATAAAAAAACATTAAAAAAGTTAAAGAACAACAACAAAAATGAAAATGAAAGAAAAAGAAAAACATACAAATAATATAATAATAATTATACATGCAGTACTAGAGTTCAATTAACTTCTCTTCCAGTAGTTGGAGCTGTGTGCACTGGGCCAAGCTTCTCCTCTAAATAAGTGGGAACAAATCACTGTGCAGCAGCTCTTCCTCCCAGACTCGGCGGGTCTCCAATCCTGAGTGCCTAGGGCCTTCTCTTGTGCTTCCTCAAGCCAGGCCCGCTCACCTTTGATGCTCACCACAATACTGGTTACACACCAGGCCTCTGCTCCTGGTAGCCCTGTTTTAATGAACGCCTGGGCACACTCTCCCTGTTTGCCTCCCTCAGAACCTAAGTTTGTAGAGCTTTGTCCTGAGAACCGCAAGCGAATTTTCTTGTCTTCCGGGAGCCATGCCCCGGGTAGGTGGTGTAAAAGACCTCAATTGTCAGCACTGGTGGGAGTGGTAGCCAGGAATTCCACGCCGCAAGTCCCGAGCCAATCCTGTTTCCCTAGGTCTGGCTATCGTGCTCCTGGGAGAGCTGGGAGGGGCCCTTGAGGTTTCCCCGTGGTGTTGAGAGAGATGGCAATGGGATTACACACTTGTCGCGTTGGTTTCAATGAAGATATCTCCTCCGCCTGTAATGTCAGTTCTATGCCATGGTAATATCACATTAAAATGGTGACCGTTCGTTCCCTTTGCTGGGTGACCAATGCAATGGTTGGGTCCTGACTATCTCTCCCAAGCCCCATTTTAATCCTGTGGCCACTGCCTATGAAGGCTCAGTTGTCTTTTAACTCTGTCAATTCAGAAAGCCCAACCAGTTATTTCAGCGGGAATGTTAGTGCTGAGTCACAAAAACCAGACGAATCTAAGCTTGAATGCAGCCAATCCGGGCTCTGTGTGTGTTCTGAGGGGCCCAGACTGTTCGCCCCAGATTCCCAACAGGTCAACATTGCCTAGTGATTCTGAGCAAACAGCATTTAGACAGTTTACGACTTCCTATGCCCGTGCAGCTGAAGAGATCAAAGACTTGATTTCTCCATGCCTTCCTTAATAATGGATCTCCTGTATTGCTACTTTTTAATATCTGTGCATGTGCGTGTTTGTATATATATATACATACATATATATATACATACATATATATATATATATATATATATATATATATATATATATATATATATATTTATATATATACACACTCTTCAGATTTTTCAAAATATGAAATATATGTGTCTTATTATACACTCCCTAAATTCATTCATATTCATATCTGTGGATTTATAATCAACTCTCCACAAGATTATTCTCATAATAATCATCCACCTGCAATACATATTGTTTCCTAGTACTGAAAACTAAATTCAGTGAATGGTGCATACAAACCCTATTATTTCTACATTTACTTAGCCAGTTTAAAATCAATGCAAGTAGATTCCTAGGGGACATGATGTGTATTTTGACTTTCATTTTTATTCAACACTTGTACGTTACTATGTCTTCAGTTTATCCATATCATAGGATATATATTTCAGTCACAAATTAGAAAATTTATAGGCAATTGTTTCACGATCAATCACTTCCTGATTCAGAACACATGCATTCCTCCATGTTTCTTGACTGGTCTTTTCATTAGACTTCTTTCCAAACACATTACTTTCGTTTAACATCATCACTTATAAAGCAAAACTCAAACACCATTCATCATAAATCATAATCCTAATATTACCATTAGATATATAACTGGTTGGAATGAATGATTGTATATCAATATAAGATTTCTTATATATTTTCACATGTCAATTCAATCCATTATTTAAAGTGGAATCAGTTATGTTATTTATTCATAGTATGGTCTATTCATGCATTATCTCTATATTCATAGACAGAGGTTACACCTCTTTGTGCCCCTAATACTAATGTATGCGTCTTCAAATTATTGCTCCCAGAAATGGTGAAAGAAATACTCATGTCACCTGATCTACATATACATTTTATCACAGTAATATTCTGAACAACAAAAAAATAAAATATCACACTTATGATTGTACCAAAGCCTAGAAGGAAAGTGAATGTTGATAACTAATAACATCCATGTCCAGGTTGCCTAATGCTCTCAAATGTCATTCCCATTCATGACGACATATTTGTTTTTTCCTATGATTATATATTCAAACTCAAGCCTGTTGAAAATGTCTAATCCTATCCCTCACTTTATACTTTGCCTGATTTAGTAATGTCTCTATTGACACCTGCTTTCCTACATATTTTCCCCAGTTCATCATTTTGGCTTACTCTTCACATGTGCTGACATTTACATTCACTCTCTAAACGAAACCCTATTGCTAAAGAAGCTTTTTTTTCCAAATCATATACTCACTCTTCTTCCTAAACCTACTGACTATCTTCCTAATCCTACCAACTATCCCTTTTTGACTGGATGTTCTCTTCTACATTCAATCATCCAAGGTACAAGGTCCTATGCCATTGTATTTCGATTTAACTGAGACAATTGTACAGAACATTATTCAACACTAAGTATCCAAACCAAGGGCCCAATGCCCTTCTGGGCTTCAAATCTTTCTTAGATTCCCGTTTTTATACATATATTTCACCTATATATTCTTATAAATATCACAGGTTCCCAATCCCATTATTCATCCTGCAGAATGATTCCTAACCCAAATCGAAAATATTATTAACCCTAACCATACACTAACTTTGCAGGAGAGCAGGAACAGTGTGGGTATTAAACTACAGGAATCTAGGGGATCTTCACCTGCTGAGAAACTCAAATGTTCATGCAGAAATAATACCTGGTGAAGATGAAGGCAGCTATGAAGTACCTCAGAAAGCAAAAGTCAACTTCCATGGCAATCATCCTGGTCAGGATGAAGGGTTGTGTCTGAATCATTCTCTCTCTTCTTAATGTATAGAACATGGACCAAACCAGTCCTGTGTGGAAGCTGTTCCCGGGTGCTTATGGTTGATATAACATTCTAACTAGAGAAACTGCCACATGAAAATCGGGGCAGCCTCCACCTCATGGTACTTTTGGAAGCAACAAAGTGGTTGCCAAGGCAGTGACATCATTCAGATCCTGAAGAAAGTGATCTCACCTCACTTCCTTGGTGAGGGAACTCTCTGAACTTGGGATCCAGGAAGCCAGGCACCCAGAGACAGTCCCTGTTCTAGTCCCAGTGGTCTCACATGTTTGGAATTACCAAGGACAAAGTCAGTCTTTCTTGGTACCTACAGATGTGAGGATGGCCAAATGCCAGGAAACCTCTGAAGAGGGGCTTTCCCTGAGAAAGCAGGTAGTGGATCATTTTCTGAGAATAGGTAGGAAAGGTGGTTTGTTTGGTATGGTGTGGAATATTTCTAATAAGTCCTTTGACAAGGTGAGTGTTTCTATGTGTGTGTATCCCACTAAGTCCATTGTTGTAGACATTAGAAAATACAATGCATCAATGGATGTGTCCTGTCTAGTAGAAAGCTTCCCAGCATTCATCCTGCCCAATTCATGAGTGGACTCTGGCTTGCCTTATGGATTAGCAAAACCTACAAGCTTCCTAATTTCCTGTTTTCTCTCTCAATTCAGCCCACTCTCCAGAATAGTATCATGGTTTTGTGTCCAAGATTTGTACCACCTCCAAGATCTGTGACATGGCTATGTACTGGATAGCTGAAGGAAATGGCTAGCATCTCAGAAATCTCAGATATCTGTTGACCAGGAAAGTCTCAGTGGAGAAACACTGCTTTGGTCCTTTTGCTTAACTATTGTTCTGTTGAATGTCAGGAAGTTTTTTGCCTCAAGCCACCACTTTGTGAACCCTGAAGAAAACAGTTTTCAAATGGAAATGAATGGGCATCACCTGTGGCTCTTTGCTTAATTGCTTAGGATTGGGATATGTCTGAATCAGCCTGTTGGCCCTGTGTGAGGCTGTGGCTTAGATTCTCATCACCTGATCGATCTAAAGATAGATCCCATGCGTGCATCCAAAACCAAAATGGCAAAAAGATCAGATATTGTTGATGAACTCTCTTGCCTTCCTCTGGTAGGTTCCAGATATCCATCAAGTGAGAATAGGGATTCTTTGGGTCAAATGAGTTCTTCAAAGCCCTGCAGAGGCTAGGCCATAGGTGCTTGATTATCATGACTCCAATTCACTTAAAGAATCTAAACCCCAAAGCTAGAAGGCCTCAAGTTGGAGAAGCCAAGCAATATTAAAGGTAGGCCTATTTGATCACTCCTGGTTCACAGGAAGAGAGTCCAGGCCACCCTTACTTTAGGCAAATGCGGTGCAAGGAGCTTATTTTGGACACTGTCGTGGGCTGCGTCCCTTATGGAAACCTCCAGCCAGAGGATATAATGAGTGTCTATATGGAAGAAGATGAGGGCCATGTGAGAGTGTTTTGGTTATAATTGTGGACATTTGTCTGGCGGTTGGAAGAGATCACTGGGTCCACCTAGGCTTGCACTCTGGTGTGATTCCCCTTAGAGACTGAGTTCTTTTACTGATCTCAGAGAATTATTGCCAGGAATTGTGTTGGAATTTTAGATGGCCATGCATGAGAGTTGCCCTTGGAAAGTGACATCTAGGCCCTAGTTGACTTTCCACAGAGCACAGGGAATCTCAGCCAGGATAACACATGATATTATTCTTAAAGACTTGGCAGCCATATTTGAGAGTCAAAACACACATGGACCATACATTGTAGACCTCAATGGGCCTGGCTTAATCTGACTTTTGGCCACTTTTGGAAGCCTTGCCTGTAAGAATTCTCCAGAGTTTTCATTTAATGGTTTCTGAGTGAATTGAAATCCACAGTGCCTCCAACTTCATCCTTGAAAATTGGCTATATCAATATCATGAAATTTTTGAAATTCCCATGACCGGGTACCACTGGAGAACATTTGGATGTCCTCTTGCTGATCATGAGTATACAGGACAGTGCCTTGATTGACTGGGTTTTATGAAAATGGTGTAGAACAGAGATTCCAGTAAGTTGGATCTTCCTGAGTAGTTGTTCTAGAGCAGTGGTTGGCAGGTGTGTGATAAAACATCTGTGGTGGGGGCATGTGGATCTGCCATTGGCTTCCAAATGGATTGTGACTGACATTTTGCAGTCAGTAGAACCTTATATGTAAAAGCATATTGTTATATGGAGAGGTTTCAGGGCAATGTTCAGAATCAGGATGCTATGGTCAATAGGGCAAGTTATGTGGGATAGAAGCCTGGTTGGTGCATTCTCCTGCAGAACTCGACACACCACACTTGACAGAACTCACTTCAGCACTGTGTCCCAGGTGAACCCTTGTATTTAATGAAGCAAATACCAAACTCCCAGTGCAGCAGCAAGAAACACCACGAAAGTGGAGGATGACCAAATGAATTTACAGTCCACACGGGGAGACACCTAGAATCCAGTGGCCACAGTATACCTACAAATAGAAAATTCAGCACTGCTGCCTCATGTTTATTGGAAAATAAGAAACCATGTCATCCAGGTCACATAGATGCAGAACCAGATTTGATGGTCTCACTACATATGAAGCTAATGCTTCTGACAACAGCATATATTTCATTGCCCAACCTCACAGGCAGTTTCTTCAGATGTTAGGCTGGCAGAACTTCATGTTTTTGGAGTGATTACCCTGTCCCTTACTTTTGGAAACTCCTCTACCAACTCCAAATTTGTGAACTTCTAAGCATTTTCCATTCCACATATGTATTCACAGATTTTCTAAATGTTCTCCTCTAATTGTGTCTTATGTAGGGCGAAGGTAATGTCAAGGCATTATTCTGAATGAGAGTGGGAAGATTTTTGTGTAGCACATATTTGCATACACATTGGATACATTTTCCAATTTTCCTTTCGAAATACTGAATCCCTGACACTAACACATACCCTACTAGACTTTGACTTCTTATCCTAATTTGATGGAGAATAATAACCCAAACAGAATACAAATACAAGAGGTTCACAGGAGCCATGGTGTATAATTGGACTTGCCTTTCGTATGATAAATTGTAGGTGTTATAAATCTAGCGAATTTTAATTGAAATAGTTCTCCATGTGTTTTCAAAGTTAACAAATATGTGAATAACTGTCTCCCTTTCTCTGTAGCCTATTCATCACATGTATTTTTATAAGCAAATACAGAATTCTACCTGGTATCAGTCGTACATTTGGTGAGGTGGCTGGCTTGGCAGATACAAATTGTGAGAAGAGATCACTCCTACTTAACGCTGTTGGAACTGAAAATTCAACATATGGGTGAGCTTTTTAGTTAAACAACATGAATCCATGTACATTAAAATGAATATTTTTGGATCTGTGGATGATATATATTTCATGGTGAATTTCAATTCACATACATAATGCTACTTTTTAATGTCTGTGTGTGTGTGTGTGTCTTTGTGTGTGTGTGTGTGTATATATATATATATATATATATATATATATATATATATACATATATATATATTCACTCTCCAGATTTTTCAAAATATTTAGTATATTTTTCTTTTTATACCCTCCCTAAATTCATTCATATTCATGTATGTGGATTTATAATCAACTTTTCACAAGATTATTCTCAGAAATATTCCTCCACCTGAAATACATATTTTTTTCCTTGTACTGAAAACTAACTTTGGGGGATCACATGATGGCGGCGAATGGAGTGCATTACCCCCATGTACCGCGTCACTATGCGGGAAAATGACGAGTTAGAACGGCTAAAACCTATCTTTTTAGGAATTTCCAGCAAATTTGGTGTGCTCCAAAACCTAGTGGACATATATCCATCTCACGAGGATCAGCTACGGGGGCTCAAACGCGAGTGATTTTTCCGCACGGAGGGTCATGCTGCTTATTCAGCAAATTGCCCTGCAGCTAGAGTGTGTGGCGCGCACTGGGAAAAGACGAGATAGCATCGCAAATATACAGTGGTGCAGATTCTATGGTCTCCTGCCCGCTATGCAATTACTGTGCTCAGTGCTGAATTCTGGGATTGAGACAGGGATGGATGTGGTCCAATTCCGTTCTCCATACCGGTCAGACCACAGAGGAAGCCAGCGTCCACCATCTTGAAGAGCTGACGTCACCATCCCTGTTTTCGACTGATCGCAGCTCATTCAGCTATAGAACAGGTAATTTCAGGATTCCATTCACCTTTGCTTCGCAGACAAATTACTCAGGCTCAGTGCTAAAGAACCCGCAGAAACTGCGTCTTGGAGCCTGCTCCTATTAGAACATACACTGAGCCCAGAGCAGCCAAATTTGGCCTCCCTAAACTGATCTGGCCCAGGGCTCAAGAACCCGTGGAAACTGCTTCCCGGTGTGGGTCTTGCTGAATTATGTGGAGGTAAATATCAACCGAGCCTTCATAGGCAGTGGCAACAGGATTGAGACGAGGCTTGTGAGGGCAAGTCAGGACTCACCCATTGCTTTGGTCACCCAGCAAAGGGAACGAAATGCTGCCTTTTGCATGGGATACCAACATGGCAGAGATCTGATGTCATCAAAAAGCAGCGGAGGAGATAACTTCATTAATACCAGCGGTGACAGAAACAGTTGGTCTCCTGGTAAAGAAAGTGAGTCAGAAACACCCGAGTCTCTCTCACTTTGTCATCAAGCCAGAGGGGCAGAGCAGAGCCGCTGCCCATGCCTGGAACAGGCCCAGCGACACACCTGCATGATACTCACTTCACCCCAATTGGAATAGAGGCAGAGCAGAGCCGCCACAGGTGCCCAGAACAGGCCTAGCGACCAGCAGGCATGGTAGTCACGTCACCTCAATTGGAGTAATTGCAGAGCAGAGCCTTCTCCAGCACCTAGTACAATCCAAGTGGCCCACCGGCATGGTAGTCACATAACCCCAATAGGAGTAGGGGCAGAGCAGAGTCTTTGCCCATGGTGCCCGGAACAGGCCCAGCAACCTGCCGGCTTCGTAGTCACGACACCCCAATTTGAGTAGCGGCAGAGCAGAGCCACCACCCGCGCCCTCAAGGTAGACAAATCTGCACCCGACCAGCAGAAGAGGCCCAGCGGCCTGCCAGCGCGGCAGACACTTCACCCCATTTGGACTAGGGGCAGAGCAGATCCATCGCCCATGCCCGTAAGGTAGGCAGACCTGCGACCGATGGCAGAACAGGCCCACCCACCAGCCGGCGTGGTAGTCAGGTCACCCCAATTGGAGTAGGGGCAGAGCAGAGCCGCCGTCCGCGCCTCTAAGGTAGGCAGACCTGAGACCGACTGGCAGAACACCCCAGGGGTCCATGGGTGTGGTACACACGTCACACCAATTAGAGGAGGGGCTTAGCAGAGCCGCTTCCCGCGCCTGCAGGGTAGGCAGACCTGCGACCGATCAGGAGAACAGGCCCAGCGGCCCATCAGCATGGTAGATAGATCACCCCAATTGGAAGAAAACAACAGCCACCCCCCGCCCCTGGAAGGAAGACTTTTCAAATATACAAGAGCAATATAAATATATAGGGGGAAAATTTCAAAATCACAACAGTTTCACCAAGCAGAAAGAAACGCGAGCCGTATGAAAAGACAAAGAAAAAAGGACCACAAGCAATGCAGGTCAACACAACTTTAGAAGAGGTAATAGCTGCAGCAGATGGAATGTCAGATAAAAAACTCAGGATATACATGCTTCAGATAATCTGGAGTCTCAAGGAAGACATTAGATAGCAAAATCAGACAATGAAAGATCACTTCGACAATGAATTACACAAACAAATCCAAGAAGCAAAAGATCAATTATACAGGGAGACAGAAGTTGTAAAAAATGACAAACAGAAATCCTAGAAATGCAGGAAGCAATAAAACAACTTAAAAACTCAATTGAGAACACTTCCATCAGAGTAGAACACTTAGAAGATAGAACATCAGACAATGAAGACAAAGTATTTCAACTTGAAAAGAACATAGACAGCTCAGCAAGACTGTTAAGAAACCATGAACAGAACATCCGAGAAATATGGGATAACATAAAGAGACCAAACTTAAGAGTCATTGGGATACAGGAAGGTATAGAGGTCCAAACCAAAAGAATGAGCAATGTATTTAATGAAATAATACGAGAAAACTTCCCAGACTTGAAGAATGAGACAGACTCCCAAGTCCTAGAAGCCAACAGGACGCCGAATGTGCAAAATCATAAGAGATCCACACCTAGACGCATTATAATGAAGATACCCAACGTACAGAATAAAGAGAGAATTTTAAAAGCTACAATTGAAAGGAAGCAGATTACATTTAGGGGTAAAGCAATCAGGATAACAGCTGATATTTCAACACAGACTCTGAAAGCTAGAAGATCCTTGAAATATATGTTTTTGTCAGGAGCTTTAGCTTCATTTCTAGTGAAAGCATCAAAGCTGTGTCTGCATCTATGTAACCTGGAGAACATGGTTTCTTATTTTCCAAAAGACATGAGGCGGCAGTGCTGAATTCACTCTTTGTAGGTAAACTGTGGCCACTGAAGGCTAAGTGTCTCCCCGTGTGGACTGTGAAGCCATTTGGTCATCCTCCACTTTTCATGGTGTTTCTTGCTGCTGCACTGGGAGTTTGGTATTTGTTTCACTAAATAAAATGAGTTCAACTGAGACCCAGTGCTGGAGGGAGTTCTGTCATGTATGGTGGGTCAGGGTCTGCAGGAGAATTCACCAACCAGGATTCTATCCCACATAGATTGCCCCCTTGATCATAGCAACCTGATTCTGAACATGGCCCTGAAAATCTCCATATAAAAAGATGCCTTTACATGGAGAGGTTTCAGATATATAAGGTTCTGCTGGATGCACCATGTCAGTCTCAAGCCCATTGGAAGTAATGGCAGATCCACATGGCCCCACAAGAGATGTTTTATCACACACCTGCACACCACCTGCACACACAACACTATTCAGTAGGCTACAAGTTACTGGCATTTCGGTTCTACACCATTTTCATGAAACCCAGACAATCAAGGCACTATCTGGTACACTCATGAAGAGCAAAAGGACATCAAAGGTTCTCCAGTGCCACCTGGTCATTGGAATGGCAAAAATTTCATGGTATTTATGTAGCCACTTTTCAAGGATGAAGTTGGAAGCACTGTGGGTTTCAATTCATTCAGGAACCATTAAATGGTGAGGAAGCTCATTTCAATAAAAGATCTGGAGAACTCTCACAGGCAATTTTTCCCAAGGAGTGAGCTAGATCTCAGTTTAGAAGGGCGAATCTCATTAGTGGCCTATTCCACTGCCACACAAATGACCACAATTGAAACCAAAACACTCCCACATGACCCTCATCTTCTGCCATAGAGACACTCATCATAACCTCTTGCTGCAGGTTTTCATGAGGGATGCAGCCCAAGACAGTGTCCAAAATAAGCTCACTTACCCCTCAATTGCCTAAAGTCAGGGTGGCCTGGACACCCTTCCTGTGAACCAGGAGTGATCGAATAGGCCTGCCCTTAATACTGCTCTGCTTCTCCATTTTGACTGTTACTGATTGTTGAGTATAAATTCTTTGTGTGAATTGGAGTCATGAGAAAATCCAAGCACCTATGCATTAGCCTCTTCAGGGCTTTGAAAAACTCATTTGACCCAAATGATATCTATTCTCACTTGATAGAGGTCAGGACTTACAGAGGAAGGCAAGAGACTTCATCCACATTGACTGCTCTTATGGCCATTTTGGTTTTGGATTCAGAGATGGGATCTTTCTGTAGATCCGTCAGGTGCCGAGAATCTAAGCCCCAGCCTCACATAGGGCCAAGGGGCTGATTCAGACACATCCCTTTTGAAGCAATTAAGCAAACAGCCACAGGTGATGCCCATTCATTTTCATTTGAAAACTGTTTTCTTCAGGCTTTACAAAGGGGTTGCCTGAGGCAAAGAAATTCCTGACATTCAGGGCAACAGAACAATAGGTTAGCAAAAGGCCCAAAGCAGGGTTTCTCCACTGAGACTTTACTGGTCACACTGATATCTGAGTTTTCTGAGATGCTCCCATTGCCTTCAGCTATCCAGTACATGGCCATGTAACAAAGCTTGGAGGCGGTACATATCTTGGACACCAAACCATGAGACTATTCCGGAGAGTGGCCAGAATTCAGGAAGAAAACTGGAGC
The DNA here is from genome assembly GCF_048772815.1 of Callospermophilus lateralis. Classification (NCBI taxonomy): domain Eukaryota; kingdom Metazoa; phylum Chordata; class Mammalia; order Rodentia; family Sciuridae; genus Callospermophilus; species Callospermophilus lateralis. The sequence continues at coordinate 4,107,637 of NW_027514551.1, forward strand.
TTAGGAAGATATAGGTGTTGTCCATTCATAAGGCAAGCTGCAGTCCATTCATCAATTGCGCAGGATGAATGCTGGGTAGCTTTCTACTAGACAGGGCACTTCCATTGATGCATTCTCTTTTCAAATGTCAACAACCACGGACACAGTGGGATACACTTTTAGAAACCCTCGCCATGTCAAACGACTTTCTAGAAACAATCCACTCAAAAACAAACAATCCACCATCCCTACCTATTCTCAGAACATGAGACAAAACCACAAACTCACACCCACACCCACAAAGCACCTCCTTCCCAGAAGTAGGTCTTTGATTATCCGGAGTTTCCTCTTACTGGTGGGCCATACCATGTTCCCCCGAAATGGCCTGTACTTTCTCAGATTTGGTGTCTTTGCCAGAACAACTACCTGCTTTCTCAGGAAACACCTGTCTTCATAGCTTTCCTGGCATTTGGCCATCCTCACATCAGTTGGTACCAATAAAGACTGACTCTGTCTTTGGTAAATCCAATCAAGTGTGCCAACTGGGACTGGCACTGGCTCTGGGGGCCTAGCTTCCTGGTTCCCAAGTTAAGAGAGTTCCACTACAAAGGAAGTGAGGTGAGGTCACTTTTTTCAGGAACTGAATGAGGTCACTGCCTTGGCAACTACTTTGCCCTAACAGTTGCTTCCAAGGGTCCCATGAGATGGATGCTGCCCCAATTCCTGTGACGTTTTTACGAGTTAGAATGGTATATCAACCATAGTCACCCAGGAACAGCTCTCCACACAGGCTTGGTTTGGTCCATCTTCTCTACATTAAGAAGAGAGAGGCTGATTCAGACACAACCCTTCATCCTGACCAGGCTGTTTGCCATGGAAGATGACCTTTGCTCTCTCAGGTCCTTCATACCTGCCTACATGTTTTCCAGGGATAATTTCTGCATGGACCATTGAGGTTCTAAGTAGGTGGAAGATCCCCTCCATCCCTGCATTGTAAGACCAACTCTGTTCCAGCTCTTCTGTAATGTTATATTGTGGGAACAGTGTATGGTTATGCTTAATAACCAGTTCGATTTGGGTTAGGAATCATTCTACTGGATGTATAATGGTATTGGGTAACTGCAATACTTACAAGCATATATAGGTGAAATATAAGTATGAAAACAGAAATCCAGGTAAGATTTGAAGTCCAGAAAGTCATTGGGTCCTTGATTGGAATACTTAGCTTGAATTACGTTCTGCACAGGTATCTCAGATAAATTGATATACAATGGCATAGGAACTTGTACCTTGGATGATTGAATGTAGAAGAGAACATCCCCTCAAACAGAGATAGTCAGTAGGATCAGGAAGATAGTCGGTAAGTATCAGAAGAACAATGAGTATAGGATTTGGACCAAAAGTTATTTAGCAATAGGGTTTCGGTTAGAGAGTGAACTTCAATAAAAGCACATGTGAAGGGTCTCTAACAATGATGAAGTGGGGAAAATATGTAGGAATGCAGATATCAATAGAGACATTAGGAAATCAGGCAAAGTATAAAGTGAGTGATAGGATTAGATATTTTCAACAGGGTTGAGGTTGAACATATAATCTTAGGAAGAAACAAATATGTAGTCACCAATCGGATTGACATTTGAGAGCATAAGGCACCCTGGACATGGATGTTTTTAGTAATCCATGTTCACTTTCTATTTAGGATTTGGTAGAATCATAAGTGTGACCTTTGAATTTTGTGTCTAGAATATTACTGTGATGAAATGGATATGTAGATCAGGTGACATGAGTATTTCTTCCACCATTTCTGGAAGCAATATTTTGAAGATGTATAAATTTGTATTGGGCCTACAAAAAGGTGCACCCTGTGTCTATGAATACAGAGGAAATGCATGAATAGACCATACTGTGAATAAATAATAAAACTGGTTTCAACTTGAAATAATAGATTGAAATAAATTTGAAAACAAGTAAGAAATCTTATATTAATATACAATCATTCATTCCAACCCATTATACATCTAATGGAAATATGAGGATTTTGGTTTAACATGAAAAGTGTGTGACTTTGCTTCAAATTGATTATGAAAATCGAAAATAATTTGTTTGGAAAGAAGTCTCATGAAAAGACCACTCAAGAAACCTGGAGGAATACATGTGTTCTGAAGCAGGAAGCGATTGAAAGTGAAACAAATGCCTATAAATTTGCGAAATTGTTGATGAAATATATGTCCTATGATGTCCATAAACTTAAGAAAGAGTAATGTACCAGTGTGGAATAAAAACGAACGTCAAAATACACATCACGTCCAATAGAATTCTACATGCATTGATGTTAAACTGGTTCAGTTACTGTAGAAATATTAGGATTTGAAGGCACCAATCACTGTAGTTAGTTTTCAGTACTAGGAAACAAATATGTACTTCAGGTGGATGAATATTTCTGAGAATAATCTTGTGAAAATTTTATTATAAATCCACATACATGAACATGAATGAATTTTGGGACTCTAAATAAGACACAAATATTTCATATTTTGAAAAATATGGAGACTATATATATATATATATATATATATATATATATATATAGTGTGTTTGTGTGTATATATATATATATATACACACAAACACACACACACACAAAACACACACACAGACTTTAAAATGTAGTAATATATGCCAATCGAAATTCATCATGAAATATATATCATCCACAAATGCAAAAATATATATTTTACAGAATATGGATTTATGTATAATTTTGTTCAACTAGGAAGCTCACCCATAGGTTGAATATTCAGTTCCAAAGCGTTTAGGAGGAGTGATCTCTTCTCACAATTTGTATTTGCTGAGGAAGCCACCTCACAAAAATGTAGGTGTGATACCAGGTAGCTTTCGGTATGTGCATATAAAAATACATATGTTGAATAGGCTACAGAGAAAGGGAGTCAGTAATACACATATTTTGAACTTTAAAAACACCTGGAGAACTATTTAATTAAAAATTGACTAGATTTATAACACATAAACTTTATCATGTAAAAGGCAAGTCCAAATATACATCATGCCTCCTTTGAACTGCTTGTATTTATATTCTGTTTGTGTTATTTTTCTCCATCATATTAGGATTAGTAGCCAGAGTCAAGTAGGGTATGGGATAGTGTCAGGGATTCTGTATTTTGAATGGAAAATTGGAAATTGTATCAAATGTGTGCGCAAATATGTGCAACCCAAAACTTCCCACTCTGATCCAGAACAATGCCTTGACATTACCTTCGCTCCAAGTAAGACACAATTAGAGGAGAAGAGTTAGAAAATTTGTGAATACATGTCTGGAATGGAAAATGCTCAGGAGTTCACAAACTTCGAGATGGTAGAGGAGTTTCCAAAAGCAAGGGACATGGTAAACACAACACCAACATGGAGCTCTTCTGGCCTAAAGACTGTTTGAGAAACTGCATGTGAGATTGGGCACTTGAAATATAAGTTGTTGTCAGAAGTTTTAGCTTTCTTTCTAGTGAGACCATCAAAGATGGGTCTGCATCTATGTGACCTGGACGACATGTTTTCTTATTTTCCAATGAACATGGGGCAGCAGTGCTGAATTCTCTCTTTGTAGGTAAACTGTGGCCACTGGGGGCTTAGTGTCTCCCCGTGTCACTGTGAAGACATTTGGTCATCCTCCACTTTTCGTGGTGTTACTTGCTGCTGCACAGTGAGTTTGATATTTGCTTTACAAAATACAAGGAGTTCAACTGGGACACAGTGCTGCAGGGAGTTCTGTCACTTGTGGTGGGTTAGAGTCTGCAGGAGAATGCACCATCCAGGCTTCTATCACTCATTGCTTGCTACATTGCCCCCTTTTCCATTGCAACCCAATTCTGAACATTGCCCTGAAACCTCTCTATATAACAAGGTGCCTTTACATAAATGGGTCTGCTGGTGCTGCAAGTCAATCACATGCTATTTGGAAGCCAATGGCAGATCCACATGGCCCCACCACAGATGTTTTGTCACACACCTGCCCACAACTGCTCAAGGTGCACTACTCAGAAGGTTCCAACTTACTGGCATCTCTGTTCTATGCCATTTTCATGAAACCCAGTAAATCAAGGCCCAGTCTGGTACACTCATGATGAGCATCAGGAGATCTAACTGTTCTCCAGTGCCACCTGGTCATGGGAATTTAAAAAATTTCATGGTATTTATCTAGCCATTTTTCAAAGAGGAATTTGGAGCCACAGTGGGTTTCAATTCATTCATGAACCATTAAATGTTGTGGAAGCTCATTTCAATGAAAGATCTGGAGAACTCTCACAGGCAATGCTTCCCAAAGAGTGGCCTAAAGGTCACATGAGGCCAGGCCCATTGAGGTCTACAATGTGAGGTCCATGGGTGTTTTGACTCTCAAATATGCCTGCCAAGTCTTTCAGAATAAAATCCGGGTATATCCTGGCTAACATTCTCAGTGCTTTGTGGAAAGCCACCTTGGGCTTAGATCTCAGTTTCCAAGGGCAAGTCTAATGCGTGGCCTCCTAAAATCCCAACACAATTCATGTCAATACTTCTCTGAGGTCAGTTCCAGAACTCAGTCTCTAAGGTGAATCAAACCCGAGTTAAAGCCCAGGTGGACCCAGTCTTATCTTCCAACAGCCAAATAAATGACCACAATTAAATCCAAAACACTCCCACATTGCCCTCATCTTCTTCCATATAGACACTCATCATTACCTCTGGCTGGAGGTTTCCATGAGGGGTAAAGCACAAGACAGAGTCTGAAATAATCTCCCTTGGCCTCATTTGCCGAAAGTCAGTGTGACCTGGACACCCTTCCTGTAAACAAGGAGTGATTTAATAGGCCTGCCACTAATACTGCTCTGCTTCTCCAATTTGAGGCCTACTGACTGTCATGTATAGATTCTTTATGTGATTTGGATTCATTAGAAAACCCAAGCACATATGGGCTAGCCTCTTCAGGGCTTTGAAGAACTCGATTAATTCAAAGGATCCCCAAATTCACTTGTTGGAGGTCAGGAACCTAACAGAGAAAGGCAATAAACTTCATCTACAATGACTGATTTTTTAGACATTTTGGTTTTGGATGAACACATGGGATCTTTCTTAAGATCCATTAGACGCTGAATATCTAAGACACAGCCTCACACACGGCCAAGAGGCTGATTCACACACATATCTCTCAAAGCATTTTAGCAAACAGCCACAGGTGATGCCCATTCATTTCCATTTGAAAACTGTTTTCTTCAGGATTCACAAAGGGGTGGCCTGAGGCAAAGACCTTGCTGACATTCAGGGCAACAGAGGAATAGGGAAGCAAAAGGCCCAAAGCCAGTTTTCTCCACTGAGACTTTCCTTGTCACACTGATATCTGAGTTTTCTGAGATGCTCCCTTTCCTTTCAGCTATAGAATACATGGCCATGTCACAGAGGTTGGAGGTGGTACATAACTTGGACAAAAAACCATGAGCCTACTCTGGAGAGTGGCCAGATTCAGAAAGAAAACAGGAACTTAGGAAGATAGTACGTGTTGCCCATTGATAAGGCAAGTCACAGTCCATTCATAAATTAGGCATGATAAATGCTGGAATTCTTTCTACTAGACAGGACACATCCATAGATGAATTCTCTTTTCTAATGAATACAACCACGGACACAGAGAGTTACACAGACATAGAAACACTCACATTGTCAAAGGAATTACTAGACACAGTCCACTCCAAACCCAACAAACTGCCTTTCCTACTTATTCTCAGAACATGAGAAAAAACCACAAACTCACTCCCACACCCACAAAGACACCTCCTTCCCCCAAGTAATTCTGTGACTATCCTGAGTTTCGTCTGACTGGTAGGCCATACTATGTACCCCCAAATGGCCTGTCCTGTCTCAGATATGGTCTCCTTGGCCAAATCTGTGACGTTGTCAGGAGCCAGAAATGGGAAAGTACCTTTTTCTCAGGAAAGGCCCCTCTACAAAGCTCTCCTGGCATTTGGCCATCCTCACATCAGTAGGTTCCAGGAAACACTGATTCTGTCCTTGGTAAATCCAAACAAGTGACCTCAATGGGACTGGGACTGGGACTGGCTCTGGTTGCCTGGCTTCTGCACACAAGTTCAGAGAGTTCCATCACCAAGGAAGAGAGGTGAGATCACTTACTTCAGGTAGTGAATGAGGACACTGCCTTGGCAATCACTTTGTCCTAACAGTTGCTTCCAAGGGTCCCATGAGATAGAGGCTGCCCCTACTTCCTGTGACACTTTCACAAGTTAGAATGGTGAATCAACCATAGGCTCCCAGGAACAACTCTCCACACAGGCCTGGTTTGGTCCATTTTCTCTACATTGAGAACAGAGAGGCTCATTAAGATACAACCCTTCATCCTGACCAGGTTGTTTGCAATGGAAGATGAGTTTTGCTCTTTAAGGTCCTTCATAGCTGCCTATATCTTCTCCAGGGATCACATCTGCATGGACCTTTGAGTTTTTCAGCATATGGAATATCCCCTACATTCCTGTATTGTAAGACCAACACTGTCCCTGGTCTTTTGTTAAGTGAGATTGTGGGAACAGTGTATGTTTAGGGTTTAATAACATGTTTGATTTGGGTTAGGAATCATTCTGCTGGATGAATAATGGTATTGGGAACCTGTGATATTTATTAAAACATAGACATAAAATATAAGTATGAAAACAGAAATCTAGGTAAGATTTGAAGCTCAGAAGGGCCTTGAGCTGTTGATTGTGATACTTAGCTTTGAATTATGTTCCGCATATATGTCTCAGATAAATCGATAATCAATGGCATAGGACCTTGTACCTTGGATGATTGAATGGAAAAGAGAACTTCCACTCAAACAGGGAAACTCAGTAAGATTAGGAAGATAGTCAGTAGCTTTCTGAAGAAGAGTGAGTACAGGATTTGGACCAAAAATTCTTTATCAATAGGGTTTCGCTTAGAGAGTGAATGTAAATATCATCACATGTGAAGAGTCACTCACATGGTGAACTGGGGAAAATATTTAGGAAAACAGACATCAATAGAGACATTAGGAAATCAGGCAAAGTATAGAGTGAGTGATAGGATTAGACATTATTAACTGCATTTAGGTTGAATATATAATTTTAGGAAGAAACAAATACGTAGTCACCAATAGGATTGATATTTGAGACTATTAGGCAAATTGGACCTGGATGTTTTTAGGAATCCATGTTCAGTTTCCATTTAGGCTTCGGTACAATCATAAGTGTGACTTTTGCTTTTTGTGTCCAGAATATTACTGTGATACAATGTATAAGTAGATAAGGTGACCTGAGTATTTCTTCCACCATTTCTGGGAGCAATATTTTGAAGGTGTATAAATTAGTATTCGGGGTACAAACAGGTGTACTCTTTGTCTTTGAATATGGAGAATATGCATGTATAGACCATACTGTGAATAAATAATATAACTGGTTCCAACTTCAAATAATGGATTGAATTGAAATGTGAAAATATACAGGAAATCTTATATTGATATACAACCATTCATTCCAACCCGTTTTACATCTAATGGTAATATGAGGATTATGGTTTATCATGAAGAGTGTGTGAGTTTTGCTTAAAATTGATTATGGAAATTGAAAATATTTTTTTTGGAAAAAAGTCTCATAAAAAGACCAGTCAAGAAACCTGGAGAAATACATGTGTTCTGAAGCAGGAAGTGACTGAAAGTGAAACAAATGCGTATAAATTTGTGAAATTGTAGATGAAATACATATCCTCTAATGTGCATTAACTGAAGGAATAGTAATGTACCAGTGTTGAGTAAAAATGAACGTCAAAATAAACATCATGTCCCATAGGAATCTTCTTGCATTGATGTTAAACTGAGTCAGTTAATGTAGAAATATTAGGATTTGAATGCACCATTCACTGAATTTAGTTTTCAGTCCTAAGAAACAAATATGTATTTCAGGTGGATGAATATTTCTGAGAATAATCTTGTGAAAATTTGATTATAATTCCACATACATGAACATGAATGAATTTTGGGACTGTACATAAGACACATATATTTCATATTTTGAAATATATGGAGAGTGTGCATATATATATATATATATATATATATATATATATATATATACAAGAGTGTGTATACACACACACACACACACACAAAACAGACATTAAAAAGTAGCAATATATATGCCAATTGAAATTCTTCATGAAATATATATCATCCACAGATCCAAAAATCTTCATTTTACTGAGCGTGGATTTATGTGTAATATTGTTTAACTAGGAAGCTCACCCATAGCTTAAATTTTCAGTTACAACATCATTTACGAGGAGTGATCTCTTCTCATAATTTGTATCTGCCAAGTCAGCAACCTCACAAAAATGTACGTGTGATACCAGCTAGGATTCTATATGTGCATATAAAAATACATGTGCTGAATATGCTACAGAGAAAGGGAGACAGGAATTCACATATTTGTCAACTTTAAAAACACATTGAGAGAGGGAGGGGCAGATTTGCCAATCGCTCCTTCAAGGTAGGCGGACCTGCGACCCACCGGCTGAACAGGACCAGTGGCCCGCCACCGTGGAAAACACATCGCCCTGGTTGGGGGAGGGGCAATGCCGCCGGGCCTGCAAGGTAGGCAGACCTGTGACCCACAGCAGGACAGGCCCAGCAATCTGCGGAGGGGCAGAGACGCCCTCTGCGCCTGCAAGGTAGGTGGACCTGCAACCACCGACAGACCAGGCCTATGGCCCGCCAGCATGGTATACACATCGTCCCGGTTGGGGGAGGGGCGGAGCAGCCACAGGCGCCTGCAAGGTAGACAGACCTGCAAGGGACAGACAAAACAGACCCAGTGGCCCGCGGATGGTCAAAGCTGCCGCCCACGCCTGCAAAGTAGCCCGACTTGCGACCCACTGGCAGAACAGGCCCAGTGCCTGCAGAGGGGCAGAGCTGCTGCTCGCACCTTCAAGGTAGGCGGACCAGCTACTGACTTACAGAACAGGCCCAGCAGCCTGCTGGTGTGGTAGGCACATTGTCCCAATTGTAGGAGGGGCAGAGCCACCACCCGTGCCTGCGAGGGAGACTTTGAAACTATACAAGAGCAATATAAATATATAGGGGAAAAATTCAATAACACAACAGTTTCACCAAGCAGAAAGAAATATGAACAGTATGAAAAGACAAGGAAAGAAAGGACCATAAGCAATGCAGGTAAAGTCAACGTTAGAAGAGGTAATATCTGCAGCAGATGGAATGTCAGATAAAGAACTCAGGATATACATGCTTCAGATGATCTGGAGTCTCAAGGAAGACATTAGAGAGCAAAATCAGACAATGAAAGATCACCTTGATAATGAATTACATAAAAAAAATCCAAGAAGCATAAGATCAACTATACAGGGAGATAAAGATTATAAAATCAATCAAACAGAAATCCTAGGAATGCAGGAATCAATAAACCAACTTAAAAACTCAATTGAGAATACTACCAGCAGAGTAGAACACTTAGAAGATAGAACATCAGACAATGAAGACAAATTATTTCAACTTGAAAAGAACACAGACAGCTCAGGAAGACTTTTAAGAAACCATGAGCAGAACATCCAAGAAATATGGGATAACATAAAAAGACCAAACTTAAGAGTCATTGGGATAGAGGAAGGTATAGAGGTCCAAACAAAAGGAATGAGCAATATATTCAATGAAATATAGGAGAAAACTTCCCAGACTTGTAGAATGAGACAGAATCGCAAATCCTAGAAGCTTACAGGATGCCAAATGTGCAAAATCATAAGAGATCCATACCTAGACATATTTTAATGAAGATGCCCAACATACAGATAAAGGAGAGAATTTTAAAAGCTACAAGATAAAGGAAGCAGATTACATTTAGTGGTAAACCATTCAGGATAACAGCTGATCTTTCAACACAGATTCTGAAAGCTAGAAGATCCTGCAATAACATTTTTCAAACACTGAAAGAAAATGGGTTCCATCCAAGAATTGTGTATCCAGCGAAATTAAGCTTCAGGATAGAAGATGAAATTAAAACTTTCCACGATAAACAAAAGTTAAAAGAATTTGCAGCTAGAAAACGATTTCTTAAAAACATCCTTGGCAAAACATCACAGGAAGGGGAAATGGAAAATAACAATGAAAACCAACAGTGGGAGGTAGAGGAGTAAAGGGGGGAAAATAACCAAGGAGGAAAACAAACCATGTTTAGTAACATAAATATACAAATATGGCTGGAAGAACAACCCATATCTCAATAATAACCCTAAATGTTAATGGTTTAAACTCACCAATTAAGAGACACAGGCTAGTAGAATGGATCATAAAACAAGACCCAACAATATGCTGCCTACTGGAGACGCATTTGTTAGGAAAAGATATACATAGACTGAAGATGAAAAGTTGGGAAAAATCATATCACTCATATGGACTTCGGAAACAAGCAGAAGTGTCCATACTCATATCAAATAAAATAGATTTCAAGCCAAAGTTAATCAAAAGGGATAAAGAGGGACACTACATACTGCTCAAGGAAACCATACACCAACAAGACATAACAATCATAAATATATATGCCCCAAACATTGGTGCAGCTATGTTCATCAAACAAATTCTTCTCAAGTTCAAGATTCTAATAAACCAATATACAATACTCATGGGAGACTCAAACACACCTCTCTCACTAATGGACTGATATTCCAAACAAAAGTTGAATAATGAAACTATAGAACTCAATAACACAATTAATAACCCAGACTTATGATATATATATAGAATATACCACCCAACATCAAGCAGTTACACTTTTTTCTCAGCAGCACATGGATACTTCTCAAAAAATAAATGATATATTATGTCACAGAGCTACTCTTAGACAATATAAAGGAGTAGATATAATACCAGGCATCTTATCTGATCATAAGGAAATGAAACTGAAAATCAACAATGAAAGAAAGAAGGAAAAATCATGTATCACATGGAGAATGAAAAATAGGTTACTGAATGATCAATGGGTTATAGAAGACACCAAGGAGGAAATTAAAAAATTCTTAGAGATAAATGAAAACACAGACATTACATATCAGAATCTATGGGACACATTGAAAGCAGTTCTAAGAACAAAATTCATTGCTTGGATTTCATTCCTTAAAAAAAGGAAAAAAAAAAGACAAATAAATGATCTCATACTTCATCTCAGAATCCAAGAAAAAGAAGAGCAAAACAACAGCAAAAGAAGTAGAAGCCAAGAAATAATTAAAATCAGAGCTGAAATTAATGAAATCGAAACAAAGAAACAATTGAAAAAATTGACAAAACTAAAAGATGGTTCTTTGAAAAAATAAATAAAATCGACCGACCCTTAGCCAAGCTAACAAAGAAAAGAAGAGGGAGAATTCAGTATCACAACAGATAGTTCAGAAATACAGAAGATAATCCGAAATTATTTTGAATTCTTATTCTTCAATAAAATAGAAGATAGTGAAGGCATCGATAAATTTCTCAAGTCATATAATCTGCCCAGATTGAGTCAGGAGGATATAGGCAACCTAAACAGACCCATAACAATTGAGGAAATAGAATAAACCATCAAAAGACTACCAACTAAGAAAAGCCCCGGACCGGATGGGTATACAGCAGAGTTTTACAAAACCTTTAAAGAGGAACTAATACCAATACTTTTCAAGCTATTTCAGGAAAAATGCAAAAATCCTCAATAAAATTGTGCTGAATCGGATACAAAAACATATTTAAAAAATTGTGCACCATGATCAAGTAGAATTCATCCCTGGGATGCAAGGTTGGTTCAATATACAGAAATCAATAAATGTTATTCATCACATCAATAGACTTAAAAATAAGAACCATTTGATCATCTCGATAGATGCAGAAAAAGCATTCGACAATGTACAGCATCCCTTTATGTTCAAAACTCTGGAAAAACTAGGGATAACAGGAACATACCTCAATAATGTAAAAGCAATCTATGCTAAGCCTCAGGCTAGCATCATTCTGAATGGAGAAAAATTGAAGGCATTCCCTCTAAAATCTGGAAGAAGATAGGGATGCCCTCTCTCACTACTTCTGTTCAACATAGTTCTCGAAACACTGGCCAGAGCAATTAGAGAGATTAAAGAAATCAAAGGCATAAAAATAGGAAAAGAAGAACATAAATTATCACTATTTGAAGATGACATGATTCTATACTTAGCAGACCCAAAAAGGTATACAAAGAAACTATTAGAGCTAATAAATGAATTCACCAAAGTGGCAGGATATAAAATCAATACGCATAAATCAAAGGCATTCCTGTATATCAGCAACAAATCCTCTGAAATAGAAATGAGGACAACCATTCCATTCAAAATATCCACACACACACACACAAAAAAAAAATACTTGGGAATCAACCTAACAAAAGAGGTGAAAGACTTATAAAATGAAAACTACAGAACCCTAAAGAGAGAAATAGAAGAAGATCTTAGAAGATGGAAAAATATACTATGTTCATGGACAGGCAGAACTAACATCATCAAAATGGCAATATAACCAAAATTCTCTATATGTTAAATGCAATGCCAATCGGGTCTAAAAGCATGCAATGGAGGAAGGATAGCATCTTCAACAAATGGTTCTGGGAAAACTGGAAATTCATATGCAACAAAATGAAACTGAATCCATTTCTCTCATCATGCACAAAAGTTAACTGAAAATGGATCAAGGAGCTTGATAACAAATCAGAGACACTGCATCTGATACAAGAAAAAGTTGGCTATGATCTACATACTGTGGGGTTGGGCTCCTAATTCCTCAATAGGACATCCATAGCACAAGAGTTAATAACAAGAGTTAATAACTAGAATCAACACATGGGACTTACTCAAAGCAAAAAGTTTTTTCTCAGCAAAAGAAACAATAAGAGAGGTAAATAGGGAGCCTAAATTCTGGGAACAAATCTTTACTCCTCACACTTCAGATAGAGCCCTAATATCCAGAGTATACAAAGAACTCAAAAAATTAAACAATAAGAAAACGAATAACCCAATCAACAAATGGTCCAAGGACCTGAACAGACACTTCCTAGATGAGGACATACAATCAATCAATAAGTACATGAAAAAATGCTCACCATCTCTTGCAGTCAGAAAAATGGAAAACAAACCCACCCTAAGATACCATCTCACTCCAGTATGATTGGCAGCCATTATGAAGTCAAACAACAAGTGCTGGCGACGATGTGGGGAAAAGGGTACACCTGTACATTGCTGGTGGGACTGCAAATTGGTGCAGCCAATTTGAAAGAAGTATGGAGATTTCTTGGAAGCTAGGAATGGAACCACCATTTGACCCAGCTATTCCCCTTCTCAGTGTATTCCCTAAGACCTAAAAAGTGCATGCTGCATTGACACTGCTACATTGATGTTCATAGCAGCACAATTCAAAATAGCAAGAGTGTGGAACCAACCTAGACACCCTTCAATAGACGAAGGAAAAAAAATGTGGCATTTATACACAATGGAGTAATACTCTGCATTAAAAAATGTCAAAATCATAGAATTTGCCGGGAAATAGATGGCATTAGAACAGATTATGCTAAGTGAAGCTAGCCAATCCCTAAAAAAAAAACAAATGCCAATAGTTTTATTTGATATAAGGAGAGTAACTAAGAACAGAGTTGGGAGGAAGAGCATGAGAAGAAAATTAACATTAAACGGGGGTGAGAGGTGGAAGAGAAAAGGAAAGAGAAGGAAAATTGCATGGAAATGGAAGGAGACCCTCATGGTTATACAAAATTACATACAAGAGGAAGTGAGGGGAAAGGGGGGAAAAACCAAGGGGGAGAAATGAATTACAGTAGATGGAGTAGAGACAGAAGATGGGAGGGGAGGGGATGGGGGATAGTAGAGGATAGGAAAGACAGCAGACTACAACAGACACTACTATTGCAATACGTACAACAGTGGATGTGTAACAGATGTGATGCTGAAACCTGTATACGGGGTAAAAATGGGAGTTCATAACCCACTTGAATCAAAGTATGAAATATGATATGTCAAGCAAAAGGTAAAGTTTTGAACAACCAACAATAAAAATTAAAGGAAAAAAACACATAGAGAACTATTTCAATGAAAAATGGACTAGATATATAACACCTACCCTTTATCATGCAAAAGGCAATTCCAACTATACACCATGCTTCCTCTGAACGGCTTGTATTTCTATTCTGTTTGTGTTATTATTCTCCATCATAGTAGGATTAGTAGTCAGAGTCTAGTAGGGTATGGGTTAGTGTCAGGGATTCAGTATTTTGAATGGAAAAAAGGAAAATGAATCCAATGTGCATGCAAATATGGGCTACACAATAAATTTCCCACTCTCATCCAGAACAATGGCTTCACATTACCTTCACCCCAAATAAGATGCAATTAGAGGAGAAGAGTTGGAAAATCTGTGAATATATATCTGCAATGGAAAATTCAAAGGAGTTCACAACCTTGGATGTGGTAGAGGAGTTTCCAAATGTAAGGGACAAGGTAAACACTCCACATACTTGTAGCTCTTCTGGCCTAAAGACTTCTTGAGAAACTGCCTCTGAGGTTGGGAACTCAAAATATATGTTGTTGTCAGGAGCTTTAGCTTTCTTTCTAGTGAGACCATCAGAGCTGGGTCTACATCTATGTGACCTGGAGGACGTGGTTTCTTATTTTCCAATGAACACTAGGCTACAGTACTGAATTCTCTCTTTGTAAGTAAACTGTGACCACTGGGGTCTAAGAGTCTCCCCGTGTGGACTGTGAAGGCATTTGGTCATTCTCCACTTTTCGTGGTCTTTCTTGCTGCTACACTGGGAGATTGGTATTTTCTACACGAAATACAAGGAGTTGAACTGGGACACAGTGCTGAAGGGAGTTCTGTCATGTGTAGTGGGTCATGGTCTGCAGGAGAATGCACCAACCAGGCTTCTAGCCCACATAGATTGTCCCCTTGTCCATAGCAACTTGATTATGAACATTGCCCTAAAAATTCTCCATATACCAATATGCCTTTACATATAAGGGTTTCCTGGCTGCACCACGTCAGTCACATGCCATTTGGAAGCAATGGCAGATCCACATGGCCCCACCACGGATGTTTTATCACAAACCTGCACACCAAAGCTTGCGCCTACAATTGAGGAGTATCCAACTTACTGGCATCTCTGTTCTACACCATTTTAATGAAACTCAGTCAATAAAGGCACTCATGATCAGCAATAGGGCATACAAAGGTTCTCCAGTGCCACCTGGTCATAGAAATTTCAAAAATTTTATGGTATTTATCTAGCCATTTTTTAAGGTGGAAGTTGGAGGCACTGTGGGTTTCAATTCATTTAGGAACCATTAAATTGTGAGGAAGCTCATTTCAATGAAATCTCTGGAGGACACTCAAAGGCAAGTCTTCCCAAAGAGTCGCCAAAAGGTCACATGAAGCCAGGCCCATTGAGGTCTACAGTGTGAGGTCTATGTGTGTCTTGTGATATCCTGGGTGAGATTCCCAGTGCTCTGTGGAAAGCCACCCTCGGCCTAGGTCTCAGTTTCCAAGAGCGAGTCTCATGTGTGGCCTCCTAAAAACTCAACACAATTCATGCCAATACTTCTCTGAGTTCAGTTCCATAACTCAGTCTCTAAGGGGAATCACACCAGATTTCAAGTCCTGGTTGACCTACTCATCTCTTCCAACCCCAACACAAATGACCAAAATTAAACCAAAACATTCCCACATGACCCTCATCTTATTGCATATAGACACTCATCTTAACCTCTGGCTGGAAGTTTCCATGAAGGACACAGCGCAAGACAGTGTCCAAAATAGGCTTCCTTGCCCCTTATTTTCCTAATGTCAGGGTGGCCTGGACACCCTTCCTGTAACCCAGGAGTGATCAAATAGGCCTGCTGTAATACTGCTCTGCTTCTCCAATTTGAGGCCTACTGACAGTGGGGTTTAGAATCTTTATGTGAATTGGAGTCATAAGAATACACAAACACCACTGGGCTAGCATGTGCAGGGCTTTGAAGAAATCATTTGACCCAAAGGATCCCTATTCTCACTTGATGGAGTTCAGGAACCTTACATTGGAAGGCAAGAGACTTTATCCTCAATGACTCCTCTTTTGGGCATTTTGGTTTTGAATTCACACATGGGATCTTTCTTTATATCAATCAGGTGCTAAGAATCTAAGCCACAGTCTCACACAGGGCCAAGAGGCTGATTCAGACACACCCCTTTCTAAAGCAATTAGGCAAAGAGCCACAGGTGAGGCCCATTCATTTCCATTTGAAAAGTGTTTTGTTCCGGCTTCACGAAGGTGTGGCCTGAGGCAAAGAAATTCCTGACATACAGGGGAATAGAACAAAAGGTAAGCAAAAGGCCCAAAGCACGGTTTTTCCACTGAGACTTTACTGGTCACACTGATATCTGAGTTTACTTAGTTGCTCGCCATTCCCTTCAGCTATCCAGTACATGGCCATGTCACAGAGCTTGAAGGTGGTACTTCTCTTGGACACAAAACCATGAGCCTATTCTGGAGAGTGGCCAGAATTCAAAAATAAAACCAGAACTTAGGAAAATAGCAGGTGTTGCCCATCGATAAGGGAAGCCGCAGTGCATTCATATATTCGGCTGGATGAATGCTGGGAAGCTTTCTAGCAGACAGGACACATCCATTCATGCATTCTCTTTTCTAATGTCTACAACCACGGACACAATGGGATACACAGACATAGAAACACTTGCTTTATCAAATCACTTATTAGAAACAGTTCACTCCAAACCAAACAAACCGCCATTCCTACCTATTCTGAGAACATGAGACAAAAGCACAAACACACACCCAAACCCACAAAGCACCTTCTTCCCCCAAGTAGGTCTCTGACTATCCGGAGTGTCCTCTGACTATTGGGCCAAACTATGTTCCCCCGAAATTGCCTGTCCTGTCTCAGATCTGGTTTCCTTGGCCAACTCTGTAAAGTTGTCAGGAGGCAGCGGTGATCCACTACCTGCTTTCTCAGGAAAGGCCACTCTTCAGAGCTTTCCTGGCTTTTGGCAATCCTCATATCAGTAGGTACCAACAAAGACTGATTCTGTCCTTGGTAAATCCAAAGAAGTGAGACCACTGCTACTGGGACTGGAATGGGATTTGGGTGCCTGGATTCCTTGATCCCAAATTCAGAGAGTTCTATCACCAAGGATGTGAGGTGAGGTCTGAGGTCACTTCCTTCAGGAACTGAATGAGCTCACACCATTTGCAACCACTTTGTCCTAACAGTTGCTTCCAAAGGTCCCCTGAAATGAAGGCTGCCCCTACTTCCTGTTACAGTTTCACAAGTTTGAATGGTATATTAATCATAGGCAACCGGGAACAGCTCTCCACACAGCCTGGTTAGGTTCTTCTTCTCTACATTAAGAAGAGAGAGGCTGATTCAGACATATCCCTTCATCCTGACCAGGTTGTTTGCAAGAGAAGATGACTTTTGCTCACTCAGTTCCTTCATAGCTGCCTACAACTTCTCCAGGGATCATTTTTGCATGTACCTTTGAGTTTCTTAGCAATAGGAAGTTCCCCTACATTCCTGTATTGTAAGACCTACTCTGTCCCTGCTCTTCTGTAAAGTTATATTGAGGGAACAGTGTATGGTTAGGGTTAATAACAGGTTCAATTTGCATTAGGAATCATTCTGCTGGATGAATAATGGTATTGGAAACCTGCGATATTTACAAGAATATATAGGTGAAACATAAGTATGAAAACAGAAATCTATTTAAGATTTGAAGCCCAGAAGAGCATTGGGACCTTGATTGTGATACTGAGCTTTGATTTATTTTCTGCACAATTGTCTCAGATACATCAATATACAATGGCAAAGTTACATGTATTTTGGATGATTGATTGTCAAAGAGAACTTCCAGTCAAAAAGGGATAATCAGTAGGATTAGGAAGATAGTTGGTAGGTTTAAAAAGGAGAGTGAGCATAGGATTTGGACCAAAAGTTCTTTAGCTATAGGGTTTTGGGTATAGAGTGAATGTAAATGTCACCACATGTGAAGAGTCAGTCACTATGATGAACTGGGGAAAATATGTAGGAAAGCAGATATCAATAGAGACATTAGGAAATCTGGCAAAGTGTAGTCGGTAGTGAAAGGTTAATATAATGGGTACTTATCACTTCCTGTTTTCTGTATGCTTAATAAAACACTGTTGAAATCTTGAGAACTGTTTGCTAATCTTGTTCCCAGAATGTTCTGTCCTCAACTGCCAAACTGCAGAAAGTACTTCCTCACCCAGTTGCCCACAAACAGCTCACTCGCCTGGACCCATCAATAAACATCCTGCCCTGCCCTCTCAAAGGAAAGTATATAAGCTCTGCTTAAGCTGTTTTCAGGGCTCTCTGCTCTATTCAAGTGAACTCTGAGCCCCAGCATGCTGGACCCATAATAAACCCTTTGCTTTTGCATGAGACAGTCTCTTGGTGGTTTCTTCCCCGGACGCTCGCCCGACCTTTACATATGGAGGTTCCACCGAGATCCAGCAGCGGCAGATGAGAGACCCCAACGGGCTCCTCTCGGGGTATGTAAGGCGCCTCTTTCTGGTTTCAGGTTTCAGGTTAGGGCTTGGCAAAATGGCTGTTGATGAAGAGTGTGAGCTCTCTCCGACGATGGCTGACAGACATGTCATAGAGCCACAGGCCACGTCACTGGGGGACTCCCCAAAGAACTCGGGAAATTGAGGAACAATGGTCTCCTCGACTCAGTGATATTTTGTTTCAGATTCGGCATATCCAGCCCATCAGGTTTTGCCGGCTACTCAGTCCTGGTCTCAGTGTTGGACGTCCATTGCCTTTCTTTATTGTATTGTCTTGTCTGTGTCGTGTGTCGTTGCTTTTACTGATTGTTTGTCTTTCATAATGGGATAGAGCACTTCAATGCCTCTTTCCCTGACCCTTGATCATTGCACCAAAGTCCGCTTAAGGGCTCAGAATCTTTCTTTTTCAGTAAAACGCTGGACCTGGCAGACTCTCTGTGCCTCAGAATGGCCCACCTTTGGATTCAGATAGCCCCTAGAAGGATCTTTCTACTTCCCACTAATTTAAAAAGTCAGAGATATTGACTTTCAGCCAGCGCCACATAGACATCAGGATCAAGAGACATATATCTTAACTTTTCAGGACATCTGCAATTCTCCTCCTCCATGTGTGAAGCTTTTCCTTGCCCCTGCCCCCACTCCTACTCCTTCCCTCATGCTCTCTCAAACCTTCTGCTCCTCCTCCTCCTTCAACCTCTGTTCTCCCTGAGTCACAAGATTTGACTCTACTGGACTCTCATCCTACTACTTATTCCCTGCCCTTGTCCCCCAACCCCCAACACCCTCTAAGTAATTCCCCTGCTGCTGACTCAGCCTGTCCGCCATTGGAGGAAGCTAAGCGAGCCCAGCGCACTCCAAATAACTCCCCTGCAGCAAACACACCCCCTCCTCCCCTGGAGGATGCTGGCCCGGCTAAAGGAATTTGCCGGCGTTGAATGATTGAAATCCCTGGAACTCCCGTGATGCTCCCTCTCCATTTCTAAGGAACAATGATTGATGACAACCATGGGGGAAAAATGCAAGCCTACCAGTTTTTACCTTTCTCCTCTTCAGACCTAAATAACTGGAAAAATAACAATCCCCCTTTTACCGAGGACCCCACCTGGGTCTCAGGTGTGGTTGAATCATTGATGTTTTCACACCAGCCTACTTGGGATGACTGCCAACAACTCCTAGGGACTCTCTTCATGACAGAGGAACAAAAGAGAATCTTCCTGGATTCTAGAAAAAAATATTCTCGGACCAGATTGGTGACCGACAAAACTTCCCAACATATGCAAAGCCGCCTTTCCCTTGCACAGACCCAACTGGGACCCCAAAACCTGTGAAGGTAATGAGCATCCTTCCTCTTATTGCCGGGCTCTAATAGTGGGTATCTTAGTGGCCGCTAGGCGATCAACTATTTTGGCCAAGGTAAGAGAGATTATTCAAGGGACTGATGAATGTCCCTCCATGTTCCTACAGGGAATTATGGAGGCATATAAGAGATTTACTCCTTTCGATCCTCAGGCAGAGAATCAAAAGGCATCTGTCATGGTGGCCTTTATTGGGCAAGCTGTTCTGGATATTAAAAGACAGTTACAATGCTTAGATGGATTACAAGATATGACTTTGAGAGGTTTAGTCAGAGAAGCCAAGAAGGTATACTAAGAGAGAAACTGAGGAAGAGTATGGAGCAAAGGGAGGATAAAAGAAACAAAAGACAGACTAAGGCATTGACTAAGGTCCTGGTCACAACAACAAATAGACCAGAAATTAAGAAACATGGAGACAGGAAGGGACACCGGGGACCACACTAGAGGCCACCCCTGGCCTCAATTCAATGTGCCTACTCTAAAAAAAAAGGACACTGGGCTAAAGAGTGCCCTAGAAAGAGACAGCCAGGCCAGCTGGACATTCTGACTCTGTAGGATTACTAAGAATGTCGGGGCTCAGATCCTCTCCTCGAGCTCAGGTTAACTTTTGAAGTGGAGGGGACCCCAGTATACATTGAAGTGGATACAGGGGCAATATATTCTGCCTTTAAGGCCCCATTGGAAACTCTATCAAATAAAAGGTCTCTAATTCAAGGGGCTAATGGCAGTAAATATCAGGCTTGGACAACTAAGAGGACCATGGACCAGGGGAAAGGAAAAATCCATCACTCCTTCCTAGTAATCCCAGAATGCACGGCCCCATTGATTGGCAGAGATCTGCTCACAAAGCTCTGGGCCAAAATAACTTTTAACCCTGAAGGCCCCCAAGTGGAATTTCTAAATCCTTCAGTAAAAACTCCTATAATCACGGCTCTAACTATGTCAGTAGAAAATGTACATCAAATCACTCACCTTGGTTCAAAGAAACTGCATTCATTTTTGAATGATCAAAAACAGAGTTTTCCACTAACCGACTCACAGTGAAAGGAAACAACTGAATGGATAACAAAAGCCTGTTGGGTCCATCAATTGGTTAATTCTTACCCTTCCAAGCTTCCTGCAGGAAAGCACCTATGAGGAACCAGACCAGGACAATTCTGGGAAGTGGACTTTACTGAAATTAAGCCAGCAAGTTATGGACTTAAATATCTCCTAGTCTTTGTAGATACATTTTCAGGATGGATTGAAGCTTTCCCCCCCAAAAAAAAAGGAAAGAAAAAAAAAAATGAAACAGCGCAAATGGTGGTCAAGAAGATCCTGGAAGATATTTTTCCAAGGTATGGCCTGCCTAAAGTAATAGGGTCTGATAATGGACCGGCGTTCGTGGCCCAGGTAACTCAGAGGTTAGCAAGGACCCTGGGGATTAATTGGAAATTACATTGTGTTTACAGACCCCCGAGTTCAGGACAGGTAGAAAGAATGAATAGAACCATTAAAGAGACCATAACGAAAATTAGCTTAGAGAACGGCATAAAAGATTGGACTATGCTCCTGCTTTATGTACGGTTTCATGCAAGAAATACTCAATCTATTTCTTTGTGTAACCTCACACCCTGTGAAATTCTCTATGGTGTCCCTCCTCCAGTAAGGGTCCTACCCCAACTCTAAGACCTAACGATTCCTTCCACACCCCCTTGCTTAACAGACTTAAAGCTCTTGAAAGAACTCAGAGATACCTGTGAAAACAGATGGCCACTGCCTACCAACCTGGGGATGAGGGGACTCTACAGCGATATCAAATAGAGACTTCATCTATGTAAGACGACATCTGGTGTCATCCCTGGAACTCCACTGAAAAGGACCATACCAGGTGCTACTTATAACACCTACAGGGTAAAGGTAGTCAAAATCACTTCCTGGATCCCTACCTCTCATCTCAAGCCTGTGCCCTGTCCAGACTCTGGCTGCAAACTGGAAAAGACTGGAAACCCTTTCAAATTGTGGATTCGCTGTGTGGATAAAGCTATAGACTCTCCCCTTGACCACCAGTAGTCCTAACCCTCATAAGCCTGTTCAGCAGCGATGTCTGATCACAAATCCTACTGGAAAGGAAGTATGGTCTATCTTGCATACAGCCCGCTTAGGGACCTGGTGGCCATCTCTCCAGCCAGACAATTGTCAGCTGCGTATAGGTCTTCCCAATTGGGATATCCCTAATGAAGAGGATCCCACTAAAATTCCATTAAATTCCTTCCATACCATAGATAATGGAAACAAACATTATTGATGTAGGGACACGCGAGCCAGATGCTGGTTGGCTAGCCTAGATTACTATGTTTGCCCAGTGTACTATCAAAGCCACAAACAGTCAAGGCTGTGTGCTGGAAACGCCGACATCTTCTGTAAGTCATGGGGATGTGAGCATACAGGGACTGCCACATGGAACCCAAACTCCTCATCAAATTCTGTACACAGCATTGGCCATATTACCAATTAGACAACCAAAACTGATGGCCCGCTGAGGGGTCTCTAGATCTTCAAATTCTGTGTGACCTTTTTAACTTCCGCAAGTGCTCAAAAGGGAGAAAGGAGATTCCTCTATGTGGAGGCCTTTTCTCTCCTTTGCTCACATCGTGAACTATGCTTCTCCAATACATGCTCACCCTCAGCCTTCTGCTCTAGACTCTCTGTTGTCACTCCCACATCATCAACTTGATTTCTCCCCTCCAATTACTATATTAAAAACCCAAACCTCCACCGTTTCTCAGACCATTGCCCCCTTGCTGAGGTAGCAGGTACTGAGGTAACCCTCCACTCACTCACTCCTCTCTTCTCCTATCAGTGCCCACACTAGGTCCCACCAGGTCCTCTTACCAGCTAACCCAAAGCTCAAACCAGCTGAGAAGAGCCCTCAGACCCCTATCCAAGATGTAATGAAAATGGCCTTTAAAGTTGCTTTGTCATCACTGAAAACAGGTTACTAAGAACTTAAAGTCCCTTACAGGCTTTTTGGGATACTCACTCCCATCTCCCCCTCTGTTCTACCCATTCTACTACTCATGTTTTTGGTGCTAGGAAGATCTCAAAACCCTTTTCCATTATTCTTTTACATCTCTCCTTCCTCATTCTCAGATCCAAAGAGCTTCGCTCAGCCCTGCATTCCCCGTCTTCCCCCTCTGTACCAGGCCCACAGGAAAGTCTTAACTGACCTTATCCAGAAGTTTTCACCATGGCTAACTTTAGGACTTTCAGCAAAAGAGTCCCTATAAAAGAGTTCAGTGTAGATAAACTTCCTCTTTTTGTGTTGCCCTGGTCTACCTGGCAACTGGCTGAAAAAAATCAGCACTCCTGAGCTAGACACACCCTTACTAGTTTTTCACAACATATGTGATCAAGGCCTCTGGCCTTGAGCTGGGGCTTCATAGAGATGGCTACATTTGTAAGATGGATAAGTTGCAAACTGGGCTCCGTGGAAACAGCTGGCAGAGGGAAAAAAGGGGAAAAAAAAGCTCTCCCCCACCCAGGTGTCCTTGAAAATTTAACTTGCCCAGAACTGAGGAAAAATCAGAAACAAAAACTGCTCTTTGTGAACTTCTGCAGACTGTGAACTTCAGAGCCCCTTCCCTTACATGTTGGGTACAAAATTCTGAAACTACCTAAACTTGGGTTTCAGGGGATTAATTGATTACAACAGAAGCAATGCCCTCTGAATCTGGTTGCAACCAAATATGACTGTTTCCTTGTCTTTGGTGCTATCTTACGTGCCTTGCCTTTTCCGTCCCTACAACAATATAATTCTATATACTTAAACGTTGTTTATGTTTTTATGAAATGGTCAACAGAAGTGATTAATTGTGTAATGGTGCAGATGTTTCCCAGAGTGCTCTATTATGACGCAGGTTCATTTGAAGATCAAATAGAGGGGCATACAACCCGGTTCAGGTGGGAACATATATCTCTCACCTTAGCCATTCTATTATGAATAGGAGTTGCTGCCCGGGTTCGCACAGGAACCACTGCCCTGGTCCATGGGACACAACAAATGACCCAATTAGAAGCAGCAATAGATCAAAACTTAAAGATATTAGAAAATTCCATCACAGCTTTGCAGGAATCTTTTACCTCTCTCTTTGAAGTTTGCTGGGAGCCATCAGCCAAGTAGGTATGACAAATTCCTTGCCAGCTTACTCCCATGCTGTCTAGTGGAAGGACTTCTGAAAGGTGACCTTGCTCAAGGACCAGGGCAGGATCCGTGTTTAGGGTGTTCCCCCTTTAGAATAGGGTGGTTTAGCATAATAGGAGATTAGGGTGTTCCCCCTTTAGAATAGGGCAGTTTAGCATAATAGGAGATTAGGGTGTTCCCCCTTTAGAATAGGGCATATCCTGCTGCTGAGTTCCTCTTGAGTGCTTAGGGTCAGACAGTATATTTTGGGAGACAGAAGCCCATGCGGAGTGGATTTCGGAGAGAGTGGATTTGGGCAGAGAACGTGGATTCCCCCAGAGCGTGTTTGTAGACGGCCGGTGTGAGTTCGGGAATAAAGAATTGCTGTTTGAATCTACAAGCTGTGTGGAGACTCGTGATTTGTGCCCAGCCAAAGACTGCGGCAGAAGTTGTTTTACAGAAAAGTCGAGGGTTGGACCTCCATTTCATGAGAGAAGGGAGCCTTTGTGCTGCATTGAGGAAAGAATGTTTTTTTTTTTTTTTTTTTTTTTTTTTTTTTTTTTTTTTTTTTTTATGTCGACCATACTGGAGTTGTAACAAACTCTATGAGTAAATTAAAAAGATGCCTTGAAGAGCATCAAAGAGAGATAGAGACCCAAAATTGGTGGTTTGAGTCTTGGTTTACACAGTCCCCCTGGTTAACTACATTTTAATCAACCCTGGCCGGTCCAATAATAATCCTCATTTTATTGCTTACTATAAAACCCTGTTTCTCAACCATGTAATTTCTTTTCTCCAAGCTCAAATTGGACAAGTTAAACTTATGTTAATACCCCACTAGCATACATAAAATGTGACACCCCCCAACAATCACTTTTATGATTAAAAGTAGCCAGAAGAAGAAGTGGGGAATGAAATGTTAATAAAATATGTACTTGTCACTTCCTGTTTTTCTGTACGCTTAACAAAACACTGTTGAAATGTTGAGAAATGTTTCCTAATCTTGTTCCCAGAATGTGCTGTCCCCAACTGCCAAACTGCAGAATGTACTCCCTCACGCGTTTACACACAAACCGCTTACTCGCCCTGACCCATCAATAAACTTCCCTCCCTGCCCTCTCCAAGAAAATTATATAAGCTCTGCTTAAGATGTTCTCAGGGCTCTCTGCTGTATTCAAGTGAGCTCTGAGCCCCAGCATGCTGGACCGCAAATAAACCCTTTCTGTTGCATGAGATAGTCTCTTGGTGGTCTCATCCTCTGACACTCGCCCTACATTTACTTGGATGATTGAATGTAGATGAGAACATCCATTCAAAAGTGATAGTCGGTAAAATTAGGAAGATAGTCAGTAGGTTTAGGAAGAAGAGTTAGTATAAAATTTGGAACAAAAGTTCTTTAGCAATAGGGTTTCGGTTACAGAGTGAATGTAAATGTCAACACAAGTGAAGAGTCAGTCACAATGATGAATTGGAGAAAATATGTTGGAAAGCAGATATCAATACAGACATTACAAAGTCAGGCAAAGTATAAAGTCAGTGATAGGATTAGACATTTTCAACAGGGTTGAGTTTGAATATATAATCTTAGGAAGAAACGAATATGTAGTCATCAATAGGATTGATATTTGAAAGCATTAGGCAAATTGGAAATAGATGATTTTAGTAATCCATGTTCACTTTCCATTTAGGCTTTGGTACAAATATAAGTTTGACCTTTGAATTTTGTGTCCAGAATATTACTGTGATAAAATGTATATATAGATCGGGTGACATAAGAATTTCTTCCACCATTTTTGGGAGCAATATTTTGAAGACTTATAAATTAGTATTTGGGGTACAAACAGGTGTACCCTGTGTCTATGAATATAGAGATAATGCATGAATAGACCAACTGTGAATAAGTAATATAACTGGTTCCACTTTAAATGGTGGATTGAATTGATATCTGAAAATATGAAAAATCTTATATTGATATACAATCATTCATTCCAACAAGTTATACATCAATGTTAATATTAGGGTTATGGTTTATCATGAACGGTGTGTGAGTTTTGCTTCAATGTGATTATGAAAATCGAAAATAATGTGTTTGGAAAAAAGAATCTTGAGAAGACCAGTTAAGAAATATGGAAGAATACATGTGTTCTAAAGTAGGAAGTGATTGAAAGTGAAAAAATGCCTATAATTTTGTCATCTTTTTGATGAAATATATATCCTATGATGTGCATAAACTGAAGAAATAGTAATGTACCAGTGTTGAATTAAAATGAACATCAAAATACACATCATGTTCCATATGAATCTTCTTGCATTGAGGTTAAACTGGGTCAGTTACTCTAGATATATTAGGATTTGTATGCAACATTCACTGAAGTTAGTTTTCAGTATAAAAACAAAAAAGTATTTCAGGTGGATGAATATTTCT
Source organism: Callospermophilus lateralis (assembly GCF_048772815.1). NCBI lineage: Eukaryota > Metazoa > Chordata > Mammalia > Rodentia > Sciuridae > Callospermophilus > Callospermophilus lateralis. The sequence continues at coordinate 4,134,217 of NW_027514551.1, forward strand.
GAGAATAATATTTAGAAAAGATCATCATAAATCCACATACATGAATATGAATGAATTAAGGGAGTGTATATTAAGATACAAATATTTCATATTTTGAAAAATCTGGAGAATGTGTGTATGTATATATATACACATATATATACATACACACAAACACATTAAAAACTCGCAATATATATGCTATTCGAAATTCATCATGAAATATATATCATTCACAGATCTAAAATATTCATTTTACTGAACATGGATTTATGTATAATGTTGTAAAACTAGGAAGCTCATCCATTGGTTATATTTTCAGTTCCAACGGTCTTTAGGAGGAGTGATCTTCTCTCAAAATTTGTATCTGCCAAGTCGTTCACCTCACAAGAATGTAGGTGTGGTACCAGGTAGGATTCTATATGTGTTTATTGCTGTTGCATTGGGAGTTTAGTAATTGCTTCATGGAATCCAAGGAGTTCAACTGGGACACAGTGCTGGAGCGAGTTCTGTCAAGCGTGGTGGGTCAGGGTATGCAGGAGAATGCACCAACCAGGCTTCTATCCCACATAGCTTGCACCCTTAAACATAGGAACCTGATTGTAAACATTGCCCTGAAACCTCACCATATAACAAGATGCCTTTGCATAGGAGGGTCTGCTGACTGCACCATGTCAGTCACAAGCCATTTGGAAGCCAATGTCAGATCCACATGGCCCCACCACAGATGTTTTTCACACACCTGCCAACCACTACTCTAGGACAACTACTCAGCAGGCTCCAACTTATTTTCATGAAACCCAATCAATCAAGGCACTGTCTGGTACACTCATGATCAGCAACAGAATATCCAATGGTTCTCCAGTGCCACCTGGTCATGGGAAATTGAAAATTTTCATGGTATTTATCTAGCAATTTTTCAAGGATGAAGTTGGATGCACTGTGGGTTTCAATTCATTCAGGAACCATTAAATGTTGAGGAAGCTCATTTCAATGAAAGTTCTGGAGAATTCTCACAGGCAAGGCTTCCCAAAGAGTGGCCAAAAGGTCACATGAAGCCAGGGCCATTGAGGTCTAAAATGTGATGTCATTGTCTGTTTTGACTCTCAACAATGGCTTCCAAGTCTTTCAGAATAAAATCATGTGATATCCTGGTTGAGATCACAGTGCCCTCTGAAAAGCTACCCTGGGCCTTGATCTCAGTTTCCAAAGATGACTCAAATGCGTGGCTTCCTCAAATCCCAACACAATTCATGGCAATACTTCTCTGAGGTGAGTTCCAGAACTCAGTCTCTAAGGGGAATCACACCAGAGTTCAAGCCCAGGTGGACCCAGTCATCTCTTCCAACTGCCACACAAATGACCACAATAAAACCGATATTCTCCCACATGGCCCTCATCTTCTTCCATATTGACACTCATCATAACCTCTGGCTGGAGGTGTCCATGAGGGACGCAGCCCAAGACAGTGTCCAAAATAAGCTCCATTGCTCCTCATTTGCCTAAATTCGGGGTGGCCTGGACACCCTTCCTTTGTACCAGGAGTGATCAAAAAGGCCTGCCCGTAATACTGCACCACTTTTCCCATTTGAGGCCTATTGAGTGTCGGTTAAAGATACTTTATGTGAATTGGAGTGATGAGAAAACCTAAGCACCTACGGGATAGCCTCTGAAGGGCTTTGATGAACTCATCTGACCCAAATGATCCCTATTCTCACTTGATGGAATTCAGGAACCTTACAGAGGAAGGCAAGAGACTTCATCCACAATGACAGCTCTTTTTGCCATTTTTGATTTGGATGCACACATGGGATCTTTCTTTAGATCCATCAGGTGCTGAGAATCTAAGTCAAAGAATCACACTGGGCCAAGAGGCTGATTCAGACACAACTCTTTCCAAATCAATTAACGAAAGAGCCAAAGGTGAAGCCTATTTATTTCCATTTGAAAACTATTTTGTTCAGGATTCACAAAGGGGTGGCGAGAGACAAAGACTTCCTGACTCTCAGGGCAACAGAACAATAGGTAAGCAAATGGCCCAAAGCAGGGTTTCTCCACTGAGACTTTCCTGGTCAACTGATATCTGAGTTTTCTCAGATGCTCGTCATTTCCTTCAGCTATCCAGAACATTGCCTTGTCACAGAGCTTGGAGGTTGTACATAACTTAGACACAAAACCATGAGCCTATTCTGGAGAGTGTCCAGAATTCTGGAAGAAAGCAGCAAATTAGGAAGGTAGCAGGTATTGCCCATTAATAAGGCAATCCACAGTCCATTCATAAAATGGGCAGGATGAATGCTGGGAAGCTTTCTACTAGACAGGACATATCCATTGATGCATTCTCTTTTCTAATGTCTACAACCACGGACACAGTGTGATACACAGACCCAGAAACACTTGCCTTGTCAAACGACTTACTAAAAACAGTTCACTCCAAACCAAACAAACTGACTTTCCTTCCTATTCTCAGAACATGAGACAAAACCACAAACCTACAGCCACACTGACAATGACACCTTCTTCCCCCAAATAGGTATGAGACTATCCGGAGTATCCTCCGACTGGTGGGCCATACTATGTTCCCCCAAAATGTCCTGTTCTGTCTCAGATCTGGTCTCCTTGGCCAACTCTGTGAAGTTGTCAGGAACCAGGAGTGAGCCGCTACCTGCTTTTCCAGGAAAAGCCCATCTTCCGAGCTTTCCAGGCATTTGGCCTCCTCACCTTAGGAGGAACCAAGAAAGACTGATTCTGTCCTTGGTAAATCCAAACAAGTGAGACCACTGGGACTGGGACTGGGACTGGATCTGGGTGCCTGGCGTCCTGCATCCCATGTTCAGAGAGTTCCATCAATAAGGAAGTGAGTTGAGGTCACTTTTTTCAGGAACTGAATGAGATCACTGCCTCGGCAACCACTTTGTCCTAAGAGTTTCTTTCAACGGTCCCATGAGATGGAGGCTGCCCCTACTTCCTGTGACACTTTCACAAATTAGAATGGTATATCAACCATAGGGAACCAGGAACAGCTCTCCACACAGTCTTGGTTTGGTCCATATTCTCTACATTAAGATGAGAGAGGCTGATTCAGAAACATCCCTTCATCCTGACCAGGTTGTTTGCGATGGAAGATGACTTTTGCTCTCTCAGGTCTTTCATACCTGCCTACATCTTCTCCAGGGATCATTTCTGCATGGCGCTTTGAAGTTCTCAGCAGATGGAAGATCCACTACATTCCTGTATTGTAAGATCAACACTGTCCCTGCTCTTCTGTAAACATGTTATTAACACAAACAGTGTATGGTTAGTGTTAATAACATGTTCCATTTGGGTTAGGAATTATTCTGCTGCATGAATAATGGTATTGGAAACTTGTGATTATTTTAAGAATATAGAGATGAAATATATGTATGAAAAAAGAAATCTAAGTAAGATTTGAAGCCCAGAAGGGCATTGGGCCCTTGATTTTGATACTTAGCGTTGAATTACATTCTGCACCGATGTCTCAGATAAATCAATACAAAATAGCATAAGACCTTGTTACTTGAATGATTGAATGTAGAAGAGAACATCCAGTCAAAAAGGGATACTCGGTAGGATTAAGAAGATAGTTAGTATGTTTAGGAAGAAGAGTGAGTATAGGATTTGGAACAAAAGTTCTTTAGCAATAGGTTATTTATTAGAGTGTGAAAGTAAATGTCAGCACATGTGAAGAGTCAGTCACAATGATGAACTGGGGAATATATGTAGGAAAGCAGATAGCAATAGAGACATTATGAAATCAGGCAAATTATAAAGTGAGGGATAGGATTAGACATTTTCCATTGGGTTGAGTTTGAATATATAATTTTAAGAAGAAACACATGTGTAGTCACCAATAGGATTGACATTTGAGAGCATTAGGGAACCTGGACATGGATGTTTTTAGTAATCCATGTTTTCTTTCCATTTGGGCTTTTATACAATCATAAGTGTGACCTTTGCATTTTGTGTCCAGAATATTTCTGTGATTAAATGTATATGAAGATCAGGTGACATGAGTCCACTTCCACCATTTCAGGGAGCAATATTTTGAAGACGTATAAATTAGTATTGGGGGTACAAAGAGGTGTACACTGTGTCTATGAATATAGAGATAATGCATGAATAGACCATAGTGTGAATAAATAATATAACTGGTTCCACTTTAAATAATGGATAGAATTGATATCTGAAAAGATATAAGAAATCTTATATTGACATACAATCATTCATTCAAACCAGTTATACATCTAATGGTAATATCAGAGTGATAATTAATATGAATGGTATGTGAGTTTTGCTTCCAAAGTGATTATGGAAATCAAAATTAATGTGTTTGGTATGAAATCTCATGAAAAGACCAGTCAAGAAACTTAGAGGAATACATGTGTTCTGAAGCAGGACGTGATTAAAAGTGAAACAAATGCCTATAAATTTTTGAACTTGTGGATGAAATCATATATCCTATGATGTCCATAAACTGAAAAAATAATAATGTACCAATATTGAATAAAAATGAACTTCAAAATACACATCATGTCCCGTAGGATTCTACTTGCATTGATGTTTAACTGATTCAGTTACTGTAAAAATATTAGGATTTGTAAGCTCCATTCACTGAAGTTAGTTTTCAGTACTAGGAAATAATTATGTATTTCAGGCAGATGAATATTTCTGAGAATTATCTTGTGAAAAGTTGATTATAAACCACATATAGAAACATGAGTGAATTTAGGGAGTGTATAATAAGAAACATATATTTCACATTTTGAAAAATCTGGACAGTATATATATATATATATATATATATATATATATATATATATATATAGATAGATAGACAGACACACACAGACATTATAATGTAGCAATCTATATGCTAATTGAAATTCACCGTGTAATACATATCATCCACATATCCAAAAATATTCATTTTACTGAACATCGATTTATATATAATGTTGTTCATCTAGGAAATTCACCATTAGGTTTAATTTTCAGTTCCATCATGATTTAGGGGGATTGATATCTTATCAAAATATGCATCTTTCAAAATCAGTGTGCTTACAAAAATGTACTTGTGATACCAGGTAGGATTCTAAATATGCATAAAAAATACATGTGATGAATAGGCTACAGAGAATGGGAGACAGAAATTTACATATGTGTTAACTTTAAAAACTCATTGAGAACTATTACAATGAAAAGTTGACTAGATTTATAACACATACCCTTGATAAAGCAGAAGGGAAGTCCAAGTATACACCATGCCTCCTATAAACGACCTGTATTTCTATTCTGTTAGGTTTCTTGTTCTCCATCATATTTGGATTAGTAGTCAGAGTCTAGTAGGTTATGGGTTAATGTCAGGGATTCAGTATTTCAAATGGAAAATATGAAAATGAATCTAATGTGTATGCAAATATGTGCTACACAAAAATCATCCCACTCTCATCCAGAACAATGCCTTGACATAACCTTCGCCCCAATTAAGACACAATTAGTGGAGAAGAGTTAGAAAATCTGTGAATACATATGTGGAAATGAAAATGCTCAGGAGTTCACAGCCTTGGAGGCGGTAGAGGAATTTCCAAAAGTATGGGATAGGGTAAATACTCCACAAATATGGAGTTCTGCTGGCCTAATGACTCTTTGAGAAACTGCCTTTGAGGTTGGGCCCTTGTAATATATGTTGTTGTCAAGAGCTTCAGCTTCCTTTGTAGTGAGACAATCAAAGCTGGATCTGCATATATGTGACCTGAAGGACATGGTTTCTTCTTTTCTAGTGAACATGAGGCAGCAGTTCTAAATTCCCTCATTGTAGGTAAACTGTGGCCACTGGGAGCTAAGTGTCTCCTCGTTTGGACTGAGAAGCCATTTGGTCATTCTCCACTTTTCCTGGTGATTCTTACTGCTGCACTGGGAGTTTGGTATTGGCTTCAGTAAATACCATGAGTTCAACGGGGACATAGTGCTGGAGGGAGTACTCTCACGTGTGGTGGGTCAGGGTGTGCAGGAGAACGCTCCAACCAGGCTTCTATTCAACAAAGCTTGCCCCCTTGTCTGTAGCAACCCAATTCTGAACATTGCCCTAAAACCTCTCAATGTAACAAGATGCCTTTACATATAAGGGTCTGCTGGCTGCACCATGTCAGTCAAAAGGCATTTGGAAGCCAATGGCAGATCCATGTGGCCCCATCACAGATGTTTTATCATACACCTGCAAACCACTGCTCTAGGACCACTACTAAGCAGGTTCCAACGTACTGGCATCTTTGTTCTACACCATTTTCATGAAACCCAGTAAATCAAGGCACTGTCTGGTACACTCATGATCAGCAACAGAACATCCAATGATTCTCCAGTGCCACCTGCTCTTGGGAATTATTCCATGGTATTTATCTAGCCATTTTTCAAGGATGAAGTTGGTGTCACTGTGGATTTCAATTCATTCAGGAACCATTAAATGGTGAGGAAGCTCATTTCAATGAAAGCTCAGGAGAACTCTCACAGGCAAGTCTTCCCAAAGAGTGGCCAAAAGGTCAAATGAAGCCTGGCCCATTGAGGTCTACAATGTGAGTTCCATGTGTTATTTGACTCTCAAGTATGGCTGCCAAGTCTTTCAGAATGAAATCATGTGATATCCTAGCTGAGATTCCCAGTGCTCTGTGGAAAGCCATCCTGGGCCTAAATCTCAGTCTCCAAGGGCAACTCTCCTGCGTGGCCTTCTAAAATCCCAACAGAATTCATGGTAATACTTCTCTGAGTTCAGTTCCAAAACTCAGTCTCTAAGGGGAATCACACCATAGTTCAAGCCCAGGTTGATCCAGGAATCTCTTCCTACTGCCACACAACTGACCACAATTAATACCAAAACACTCCCACATGGCCCTCATCTTCTTTTATATAGACACTCATCATAACCTCTGGGTTGAGGTTTCCATGAGGGGTGCATACCAAGACAGTGTCCAAAATAATCTCCCTTGCCTCTAATTTGCCTAAAGTCAGGGTGGCCTGGAAACCCTTCCTGTTAACCAGCAATGATCAAATAGGCCTGCCATTAATACTGATCTACTTCTCCAAATAATCACACTGGGCCAAGGGGCTGATTCAGACACATCTCTTTACAAAGCAATAAAACAAAGAGCCACAGGTGATGCCTATTCATTTCTATTTGAAAACTCTTTTCTTCAGGATTCACAAAGGGGTGGCCTAAGGCAAAGACCTTCTAGATATTCACAGCACCAGAACCATAGGTAAGCAAAATTCCCAAAGCAGGGTTTCTCCACATAGACTTTACTGGTCACACTGATATCTGAGTTTCCTGAGATGCTCCCATTTCCTTCAGCTCTCCAGTACATGGCCATGTCACAGTATCTTGAACAGAAAACCATGAGCCTATTCCGGAGAGTGGCCAGAATTCAGGAATAAAACAGGAAATTAGGAAGATAGTAATTGCTACCCATCCATAAGGAAAACTTCAGTCCAATCATAAATTGGGCAGTATGAATTCTGGGAAGCATTATACTAGACAGGACACATTCATTGATGCATTATGTTTTCTAATGTCTACAACTACAAACACAGTGGATACATAGACATAGAAACACTTGCCTTGTCAAACGACTTACTAGAAACAGTCCACTTCAAATCAAACAAACTGCCTTTCCTACCAATTCTCAGAACATGAGAAAAAACAACAAACTCACACCCACAACAACATAGGACTTTCTTCCCCCAAGTAGGTCTTTGACTCTCCGGAATTTCCTCTGATTGTTTTACCATACTATGTTCCCCCAAAATGCCCTGTACTGTCTCAGATCTGGACTCCTTGGCAAACTCTTTGAAGTTGTCAGGAGCCAGCTTTGAGCCACTAACTTCTTTCTCAGGAAAGGCCACTCTCCAAAGCTCTCCTGGCATTTGGCCATTCTCAAATCAGTAGGTACCAAGAAAGACTGATTCTGTCCTTGGTAAAACCAAACAAGTGAGCCCACTGGGACTGGGTCTGGGACTGGTTCTGTGTGCCTGGCTTCTGGGATTCCAAGTTCAGAGTGTTCCAAGAACAAGGAAGTGAGATAGGTCACTTCCGTTCGGAACTGAATGAGGTCACTGGTTTGGCAACCACTTTGTCCTAACAGTTCCTTCAAAGGGTCCCATGAGATGGAGGCTGCCCCTACTTTCTGTGACACTTTCACAACTTAGAACGATATATCAACCATAGGCACCTGGGAACAGCTCTCACACAGACCTGGTTTGGTCCATCTTCTCTACATTAAGAAGAGAGAGGCTGATTCATAAACATCCCTTCATCCTAACCAGGTTGTTTGCCTTACATGATGACTTTTGCCCTCTCAGGTCCTTTATAGCTTCCTTCATCTTCCCCAGGGATAATTTCTGCATGGACCTTTGAGGTCCTCAGCGGGTGGAAGATCCCCTATATTCCTCTATATTAAGACCAACTCTGTCCCTGTTCTTCAATAAAGTTAGATTGAGGGAACAATGTATGGTTAGGGTTAATAACATGTTCTATTTGAGTTAGGAATCATTCTGCTGGATGAATAATGGTATTGGGAACCTGGGATATTTATAAGAATATAGATTTGAAATATAAGTATGAAAACAGAAATCTAGGTAAGATTTTAAGCCCAGAAAGGCATTGGGCCCTTGATTGGAATACTTAGCATTGAATTTCGTTCGCACAGATGTCTCTGATAAATCAATATACAATGGCATATCATCTTGTACCCTGGATGATTGAATGTAGAAGAGTTCATCCAGTCAAAAAGGGATAGTTGTTAGGATTAGGAAGATAGACGTTCTGTTTCGGAAGAAGAGTGAGTATAGGATTTGGACCAAAAGTTCAATAGCCCTAGGTTTTCGGTTAGAGAGTGAATGTAAATTTCAGCACATGTGGAGAGTCAGTCACAATGATGAACTGGGAAAATTATGTAGGAAATCAGATATCAATACACACATTATGAAATCAGGCAAAGTATAAAGTGAATGATAGGATTAGACATTATCAACAAGGTTGAGTTTCAATATATAATCTTAGGAAGAAACAAATATGTAGTCACCAATATGATTGACATTTGAGAGCATTAGGCAACCTGGACATGGATGTTTTTAGTAATCCAGGATCACTTTCCATCTAGGATTTGCTACAATCAGAAGTGTGACCTTTGCATTTTGTGATCAGAATATTACTGTGATAAAATGTATATGTAGATCAGGTGACATGAGTATTTCTTCTAACATTTCTGGGAGCAATATTTTGAAGAGGTATAAATTAGTATTGGGGGTACACAGAGTTGTACCCTGTGTCTATGAATGTAGAAGAAATGAATGAATTGACAATACTGTGAATAAATAATATACTGTTTCCACTTTAAATCATGGATTGAATTGATATCTGAAAATATATAAAAATCTTATATTGATATACAATCATTCATTCCAACGAGTTATACATTTAATGGTAATATTAGGGTTATGTTTTATCATGAAGGGTGTGTGAGTTTAGCTTCAAAAGTGATTATGGAAATGGAAAATAATGTGTTTGGAAAGAAATCTCATGAAAAGATGAGTCAAGAAATATAGAGGAATTCATATGTTCTGAAGCAGGATTTGATTGTAAGTATAAAAAAAGCCTATAAATTTCCTAACTTGTGCATGAAATATATATCCAATGATGTGCAAAAACTGAAAAAATAGTAATGCACCAGTGTTGAATGAAAATGAACGTCAAAATACACATCATATCCCATAGGAATCTACTTGCATTGATGCTAAACTGTGTCAGTTACTGTAGAAATATTATGATTTGTATGCACTATTCACTGAAGTTAGTTTTCTGTAGTAGGAAACAAATACGTATTTCAAGTGGATGAATTTTTATGAGAATAATCTTGTGAAATGTTGACTATAAATTTACATATATGAACACGAATGAATTTAGGGAGTGTATAATAAGAAACATATATTTCATATTTTGAAAAATCTTGAGAGTTTATATATATATATATATATATAGATATAGATATAGATATAGATATGTGTGTGTGCATTTATGTATATATATATATATATATTTATATATATATATATATCTATATATATATATATACACACACACACACACACACACACACACACAGACACTAAAATGTATCAATATGCATGCCAATCGAAATTCACTATGAATCATATATCATCCACAGATCCAAAAATAATCATTTTACTGAACATGAATTTATGTATAATATTGTTCAACTAGGAAGTTCACCCATAGGTTGAAGTTTCAGTTCCAACAACGTTTAGGAGGAGTGATCGCTTCCCACAATTTGTATCTCCCAAGACAGCCAAACTCACAAGGATATACGTGTGATACCAGTTATGTTTCTATATTTGCATATAAAAATACATGTGCTGAACAGGCTGCAGAGAAAGGGAGACAGGAATTCACATATTTGTTAACTTTAAAAACACATGGAGATCAATTTCAATTAAAAATTGACTAGATTTATAACACCTACCCTTTATCATTCAAAAGGAAAGTCCAACTATACACCATGCCTTCTCTGAACTGCTTTCATTTCCATTCTGTTTGGTTATTTTTGTCCATCATTTTAGGATTAGTAGTCAGAGTCTATTAGGGTATGGGTTAGTGTCAGGAATTCAGTAATTCGAATGGAAAATAGGAAAATGAATCCAATGTGTATGCAAATATGTGCTACACAAAAATATTCCCACTCTCATCCAGAACATTGCCTTTACATTACCTTTGCCCCAAATAAACACAATTAGAGAAGAAGAGTTAGGAAATCTGTGAATACATATCAGAAATGGAAAATATTCAGGAGTTCACAATCTTGGATGTGGTAGAGGAGTTTCCAAAAGTGAGGGACAGGGTAAACACTCCACAAACATGGAGCTCATTGGGCCTAAAGACTCTTGAGAAACTGCCTCTGAGGTTGGGCACTTGAAATATATGTTGTTGTCAGGAATTTTAGCATCCTTTCTAGTGAGACCAACAAAGCTGGGTCTGATCTCTGTGACCTGGAAGATATGTTTTTTTTTAATTTTCCAATGAACATGAGGAAGCAGTGCTGAATTCTCTCTTTGTAGGTAAACTGTGGCCACTGGGGTCTAAGTGTCTTCCCATGTGGACTGTGAAGCCATTTGATCATCTTCCACTTTTCGAGGTGTTTCTTGCTGCTGCACTGCGAATTTGGTATTTGCTTCAGGAAATACAAGGAGTTCAACAGGTACCAGTGATGGAGGGAGTTCTGTCACATGTGGTGGGTCAAGGTCTGCAGGAAAATGCACCAACCAGGCTTCTACCCCACATAGCTTGCCCGCTTGTCCATAGCAATCTGATTCTGAACATTGCCCGGAAACCTCTCCATATAACAAGATGCTTTTATATAATAGGGTCTGCTGACTTCACCATGTCAGTCTCAAGCCATTTGGAATCCAAGGGCAGATCCACATGGTACCACCACAGATGTTTTATCACATACCTGCACACCACTGCTCTAGGCCCACTACTCAGCAGTCTCCAACTTACAGGGATCTCTTTCCTACACTGTTTTCATGAAACCAAGTAAATCCAAGCACAGTCTGGTACACTCATGACCAGCAACAAGTCATCCAAAGTTTCTCCATTGCCACCTGGTCATTGAAATTTCAAAAAATTCATGGTATGTATTTAGCTATTTTTCAAAGATGAAGTTGGAGGCACTGTGGGTTTCAAATTATTTAGGAAACATTAAATGGTGAGGAAGCTCATTTCAAAGAAATCTCTGGAGAACTCTCACAGGCAAGGCTTCCCAAAGAGTGGCCAATATTTCACATGAATCCAGCCCCATTGAGGTCTAAAATGTGAGGTCTATGTGTGTTTTCACTCTCAATTATGGCTGCCAAGACTTTCAGAATAAAATCATGTGAAATCCTGGCTGAGATTCCCAGTGCTCTGTGGAAGCCACCTTGGCCAGGATCTCAGTTTTCAGGATGACTCTCATGTGTTGCCTCCTAAAATTCCAACACAATTCATGGCAATACTTCTCTGAGGACAGTTCCAGAATTCAGTCTCTAATAACACCAGAGTTCAAGCCCAGGTGAACTAAGTCATCTCTTCCAACCGCCACACAAATGACCAGAATTAAAACCAAAACACTCCCACATGGCCCTCAACATTCTCCATATAGACACTTATCATAACCTCTGGCTGGAAATTTCCATGAGGGGCACAGACAAAGACAGTATCCAAATAAGTTCCATTGCCCCTCATTTGCCTAAAGTCAGGGTGGCCTGGACACCCTTCCTGAGAACCAAGAGTGATTAAATAGGCCTGCACTTAATACTGCTCTGCATCTCCAATTTGGGGCCTACTTACTTTCAGGTATAGATTCTTTATGTGATTTGGAGTCATGAGAAAAGCCAAGCACCTCTGGGCTAGTCTCTGCAGGGTTTGAAGAACTCATTTGACCCAAAAGATCCCTATTCTCACTTGATTTATTTCAGGAACCTAACAGAGGAAAGCAAAAGACTTAATCCACAATGACTCCTCATTTGGCCATTTTGGTTTTGGATGCACACATGGTATCTTTCTTTAGATCCATCAGGTGCTAAGAATCTAAGCCCCAGCCTCACATAGGGTCATGAGGCTGATTCAGACACATCCCTTTCCAAAGCAATCAAGCAAAGAGCCACAGGTGATGCCCATTCATTTGCATTTGAAGACTCTTTTCTTCAGGCTTCACAAAGGAGTAGTCTGAGGCAAAAAGCTTTCTGAAATTCAGGGCAACAGAACAATAGGTAAGCAAATGGCCCAAAGCAGGATTTCTCCACTGAGACTTTCCTGGTCACACTGATATCTGAGTTTTCTGAGATGCTCGCCATTCCCTTTAGCTATCCAGTACATGGCCATGTCACAGAGCTTGGAGGTGGTATATATATTGGACACATAACCATGAGCCTATTTTGGAGAGTGGAGTGAATTCAGGAACAAAATAGAAACTTAGGAAGATAGTAGGTGTTGCCCATTCATAAGGCAAGCCGCAGTCCATTCATAAATTGGCAGGATGAATGTTGGGAAGATTTCTACTAGACAGGAGTCATCCATTGATGCATTCTCTTTTCTGATATCTAGAACCACGGACACAGTGGGATACACAGACTTAGAAACACTCGCCTTTTCATAAGACTTATTAGAAACAATTCACTTCAAACCAAAAAACCGCCTTTATTACCTATTCTCAGAACATGAGACCAAACCACAAACCAACAGCCACATCCACAAAGACAACTTCTTCCCCCAAGTCAGTCTGTGACTATCCATAGTGTCCTCTGATTGGTGGGCCATACTATGTTACCCCGAAATGTCCTGTCCTGTCTCAGATCTGGTCTCCTTGGTCAACACTGTGAAGTTCTCAGGAGCCAGCGGTGATCCACTAACTGCTTTCTCAGGAAAGGCCACTCTTCAGAGCTTTCCTGGCATTTGGGCATCCTCACCTCCATAGGTACCAAGAAAGACTGACTCTGTCCTTGGTAAATCCGAACAATTGAGACCACTGGGACTGGGACTGGGACTGAGACAGGATTTGGGTGCCTGGCTTCCTGGATCCCAAGTTCAGAGTGGTCCATCACAAAGGATGTTAGGTGAGGTCACTTCCTTCAAGATCTGAATGAGGTCACTGCCTTGGCAACCACTTTGTTCTAACAGTTGCTTCAAAGTGTCCCATGAAATGGAGGCTGCCCCTACATCCTGTGACACTTTCAAAAGTTCGAATGGTATATCAACCATAGGCACCCGGGAAGTGCTCTCCACACTGGCCTGGTTTGGTCTTTCTTCTCCATATTAAGAAGAGAGAGGCTGATTCAGACACATCCCTTCATCCTGACCAGGTTGTTTTCAATGGAAGATGACTTTTGCTCTCTCAGTTCCTACATATGTGCCTACAACTTCTCCAGAGATCATTTTTGCGTGGACCTTTGAGTTTCTCAGCAGTTGGAAGAAACCGTACATTCCTGTATTGTAAGATCAACTCTGTCCCTGCTCTTCTGTAAAGTTAGATTGAGGGAAGAGTGTATGGTTAGGGTTAATAACAGTTTCGATTGGGGTTAGGAATCATTCTGCTGAATGAATAATGGTATGGCGAACCTTCGATATTTTCAAGAATATATAGGTGAAATATAAGTACGAAAACAGAAATAAAGGTAATATTTGAAGCCCAGAAGGGCATTGGGGTCTTTGATTGCAATATTTAGCTTTGATTTATTTTCTGCACAGATGTCTCAGATAAATCAATATACAAAGGCATAGGACCTTGTACTTTGAATGATTGATTGTCAAAAAGAACTTCCAGTCAAAAATGGATAGTCGGGGGGCTGGGGATGTGGCTCAAGTGCTAGCGCGCTCGCCTGGCATGCGTGCGGCCCGAGTTCGATCCTCAGCACCACGTACAAACAAAGATGTTGTGTCTGCCAAGTACTAAAAAAACTAAATGTTAATAAATTCTCTCTCTCTCTCCCTCTCTCTCTAACTCTTTCTTTAAGAAAAAAAATTTAAAAAAGGATAGTCGGTAGGATTAGGACGATAGTTGGTAAGTTTAGAACAGAGAGTAAGTATAGGATTTGCACCAAAAGTTCTTTAGCTATGGGGTTTCGGGTATAGAGTGAATGTAAATGTCAGCACTTGTGAAGAGTCAGTCACAATGATGTACTGGGGAAAATATGTAGGAAAGCAGATTTCAATAGAGACATTAGGAAATCTGGCAAAGTATATTCGGTAATGAAAATTTAGTAAAATAGGTAAATGTCGCTTGCTGTTTTTCTGTATGCTTAACAAAACACTATTGAAATCTTGAGAAATGTTTGCTAATCTTGTTCCCAGAATGTGCTGTCCCCAACTGCCAACCTGCAGAATGTACTCATTCACCCGGTTGCACGCAAACTACTCACTCGCCCAGACCAAACAATAAAGTTCCCTCTCTGCCCTCTCCAAGGAAAGTATATAAGCTCTGCTTAAGCTGTTCTCAGGGCTCTCTGCTCTATTCAAGTGAGCTCTGAGCCCCAGCATGCTGAATCCCCAATAAACCCTTTGCTTTTGCTTGAGACAGTCTCTTGGTGGGCTCTTCACCCGATGCTCGCCTGACCTTTACATAAGGAGGTTCCACTGAGATCCGGCAGCGGCGAACGAGAGACCCCAACAGGCTCCTCTTGGGGTATGTATGGTGCCTCTTTCTGGTTTCAGGTTTCAGGTTAGGGCTTCGCAAAATGGCTGTCAATGAAGAGTGTGAGCTCTCTCCGAAGGTGGCTGACATACGTGTCACAGAGCCACAGGCCACATCCCTGGGGGATGCTCCAGAGTATTCGGGAAATTGAGGAGCAATAGTCTCCTCAATTCAGTGATATTTTGTTTCAGATTCAGTATCGCCAGCCCATCGGGTTGGGCCAGATACTTAGTCCTGGTCTCAGTGTTGGAAGTTCCATTGTCTTTCTTTATTTCCTTGTCTTGTCTGTGTCGTGTGTCGTTGCTTTTACTGTTTGTGTATCTTTTATTATGGGACAGAGCACTTCAATGCCTCTGTCCCTGACCCTTGATCACTGGACCAAAGTACCCTTAAGGGCTCAGAATCTTTCTTTTTCAGTAAAATTCTGGACCTGGCAGACTCTCTGTGCCTCAGAATGGCCCACCTTTGGATTCGGATGGCCCCTAGAAGGATCTTTCTACTTCCCACTAATTTAAAAAGTCAGACGATATTGTCTTTCAGCCAGGGCCACAGAGCCATCTGGATCAACAGCCATATATCTTAACTTGGCAGGACCTCTGCAAATCTCCTTCATGGGTGAAGCATTTCCTTGCCCCTACCCCCACTCCTACTCCTTCCCCCATGATCTCTCAAACCCTCTGCTCCTCCTCCTCCTCCAACCTCTGTTCTCCCTGATACACAAGATTTGACTCTACTGGACTCTCGTCCCCCTCCTTATCTCCTGCCCACGTCCCCCAAAGACCAACACCCTCTAAGTGATTCCCCTGCTGCTGACTCAACCTCTTCACCATGGAGAAAGCTAAGCCAGCCCAGCGCCCTCCAGATAATTTCCCCGCGACACACACAGCCCCTCCTCTTCTGGAGGAAGCTAGCCCGGCTAAAGGTACTCACCAGCGGTGAATGATTGAAAAACCTGGAACTCGAATGATGCTCCCCCTCCATCCCTAGGGGCCAATGATTGACAACGGCCTTGGGGGAAAAATGCAAGCCTACCAGTATTTACCTTTCTCCTCTTCAGACCAATATAACTGGAAAAATAAAAATCCCCCTTTCACCGAGGACCCCAACCGGCTCCTAGGTGTGGTTGAGTCATTGATGTTTTCACACCAGCCTACTTGGGATGACTGCCAAAAACACCTAGGGTTGTCTCTTCATGACAGAGAAACAAAAGAGAATCCTCCTGGATGCTAGAGAAAAATATCCTCTGACCAGATGGGTGACCGACAAAACTTCCCAACATATTTAACCCGGCTTTCCCTTGAATCGACGAAACTGGGACCCCAACACCTTTGAAGGTAGGGAGCATCTGTCCACTTATCACTGGGCTCTAATTGTGGGTATCTTAGTGGCCGCTAGGCGACTTACAAATTTTGCCAAGTTAAGAGAGATTATTCAAGGGCCTGATGAATCTCCCTCTATGTTTTTAGAGAGAATTATGGAGGCATATAGGAGATATACTCTTTCGATCCTCAGGCAGAGGATCAAAAGTCATCTGTCAAGATGGCCTTTATGGGCAAGCTGCCATGGATATTAAAAGAAAGTTACAATGCTTAGATGGATTACAAGATATGACTTTGAGAGATTTAGTCAGAGTAGCCGAGAAGGTATACTATAAGAGAGAAAGTGAGGAAGAGTAGGGAGCAAAGGAAGGATAAAAGAAACAAAAGACAGACTAAGGCATTGACTAAGGTCCTGGTCACAACAACAAATAGGCCAGAAATAAGAAACATGGAGACAGGAAGGGATACCGGGGCCCAGACTAGAGGCCACCCCTGGCCTCAATTTAATGTGCCTACTGTAAAGAAAAAGGACACTGCTTCAAAGAGTGCCATTGAAAGAGACAGCCACTCTAGCCAGCCATTCTGACTCTGGAGGATGACTAAGAATGTTGGGTCTCAGATCCCCTCTGAGAGCTCAGGGTAAATTTTGAAGTGGAGGGGACCCTAGCAAACTTTGAAGTGGATACAGCGGCAATATACTCTGCCCTAATGGCCCCATTGGTCTCTCTATCAAATAAAAAGGTCTCTAATTCAAGGGGCTAATGGCAGAAAATATCGGGTTTGGACAACTAAGAGGACCATGGACCAGGGGAAAGGAAAAATCCATCACTCGTTCTTAGTAATCCCAGAATGCCCAGCCCCATTGATGGGCAGAGATCTGATCACCAAGCTCCGGGCCAAAATAACTTTTAACCCTGAAGGCCCACAAGTGGAATTTCTAAATCCTTCAATAAAAACTCCTATAGTCACGGCTCTAAATATGTCAGTAGAAAATGTATATCAACTCACTCACCTTGGTTCAAAGAAATTGCATTCATTCCTGAAGGATGAAGAACAGAGTTTTTTATTAACCGACTCAAAGCAAAAGGAAATAACTGAATGGGTAACAAAAGCCTGTCAGGTCTGTCATGGTTAATGCTTACCCTTCCAAGCTTCCTGCAAAAAAGCACCTACAAGGAACCAGACCAGGACAATTCTGGGAAGTGGACTTTACTAAAATTAAGCCAGCAAGGTTTGAAATTAAATATCGCCTAGTCTTTGTAGATATATTTTGAGGATGGATTGAAGCCCTTTCCAGGAGAAAAGAAAAAAAACGAAACAGCGCAAATGGTTGTCAAGAAGATCCTGAAAGATAGTTTTACAAGATACGGCCTGCCTAAAGTAATAAGGTCTGATAATGGACTGGCGTTTGTAGCCCAAGTAAGTCAGGGGTTAGGCAAGACCCTGGGGATTGATTAAAAGTTACATTGTGCTTATAGACCACCGAGTTCAGGACAGGTAGAAAGAATGAATAGAACCATTAAAGAGACCATAACGAAATTAAGCTTAGAAACCTGCATAATAGATTGTACTATGCTCCCTGCCTTATGCACTATTTCATGGAAGAAACACTCCCTCTGTTTCTTTGTGTAACCTCACCCCCTATGAAATTGTGGATGGTTCCCCTCCTTCAGTAAGGGACCTAACCCCAACTCTAAGACCTAACGATTCCTTCCACACCGCATTGCTTGACTGAATTAAAGCTCTTGAAAGAACTCAGGGATACCTGTGAAAACAGATGGCCAATGCCTATCAACCTGGGGACGAATGGACTCTACATCAATATCAAGTAAGAGACTTCATCTACATAAGTCGACATCATGTGTCATCCCTGAAACCCCACTGGAAATGACGATACAAGGTGCTACTTATAACACCTACAGCGGTAAAGGAAGACAGAATCACTTCCTGGATCCATACCTCTCATCTCAAGCCTGCGCCCTGTCCAGACTCTGGCTGGAAACTGGAAAAGATTGGTAAAACTTTCAAATTGTGTATTTACTCTGTGTCTAAGGCTATAGACTCTTCCCTTGACCACCAGTAGTCCTAAACCTATTAAACCCGTTCAGCAGCGATGGCTGATCACAAATCCTACTGGTAAAGAAGTATGATCTATCTCGCATGCAGCCCACTTAGGGACTTGGTGGACATCAATCCACCCAGACATTTGTCAGCTGGCTATAGGTCTTTCCTATTGGGATATACCTGATGAAGAGGATCCCACTAAATTTCCATTAAATCCATTCTGCACCATTGATAATGGAAACAATCATATGGATGTAAGGACACGCGAGCCAGATGCAGGTTGGCTAGCCTAGATTACTATGTTTGCCCGGTGGACTACCAAAGCCACAAACAGTCACGGTTGTGTGGGGGGAATGCCGACTTCTTCTGTAAGTCTAGGGATGTGATCATACAGGCAGTGCATGATGGAACCCAAACTCCTCATCAAATTCTGTACACAGCATTGGCCCTATTACCAATTAGATCACCCAAACTGTTGGCCCCTAGAGGGGTCTCTAGATCCTCAAATTCTGCATGACCTTTTTAACTTCTGAATGTCCTCAAAAGGGTGATAGGAGATTTCCCTATGTGGAGGCCTTTTCCCTCCTTCGCTCACATCCTGAACTATGCTTCTCCAATAGGTCCTCACACTCAGCCTTCTGCTCCAGACTCTCTGATGTCACTCTCACCTCAGCAACATGATTTCTCCCCTCCAATTACTAGATCAAAAACCCAAACCTCCGCCGGATCTCAGACCATTTCCCCCTTTCTGAGGTAGCAGGTACTGAGGTAACCCTCCACCGAATCACTCCTTTCTTCTCCAGTCAGTGCCCACACCGGGTCCCACCAGTTCCTCTTACCAGCTAACCCAAAGCTCAAACCAGCTGAGGAGAACCCTCAGACCCCTATCCAAGATGTAGTGAAAATGGCCTTTAAAGTTTCTTTGTCATTAGTGAAAACAGGTTACTAAGAATTTAAAGTCCCTCACAGGCTTTTAGGGATACTAACTCCTATCTTCTCCTCTGTTCTACCTGTTCTACTGCTCACCTTTTTGTTGCTAGGAAAATCACAAACACCTTTGCCAGTATTCTTTCACATCTCTGCTACCTCATTCTCAGATCCACGGAGCTGCTCACAGCCACGCCTTCCCCATCTCCCCCCTCGTTTCCAGGCGCACAGAAAAACATTAATTGACCTTCTACGGAAGTCTTCAGCATGGCTGACTTTAGGACTTTCAGGAAAAGAGTCCCCATGAAAGACTTCAAAGTAGATAAACTTCCTCTTTTCATGTTGCCCTGTTGTACTTGGTCACTGGCTAAAAATATCAGCACTCCTAAGTTAGACACCCCCTTACTAGTTTTTCACAAAATATGTGAACAAGGCCTTTGGCATTGATCTGGGGCTTCACAGAGATGGCTACATTTCAAAGATAAAGAAGTTACCAACTGGGCTCCATGGTAACAGCTGGAAGGGGGAAAAATAAAGGGAAAAAAAAGCTCTCCTTCACCCAGGTGTCCTTGAAAAGTTAACTTGCCCAGAACAGAGGAATAAAACAGAAAAAAATCTGCTTTTTGTGAACTTCTGCAGGCTGTGAACTTCTGCGCCCCTTCCCTTATATGTTGGGTACAAAATTCTGAAACTACCTAAACGTGAGTTTCAGGGAATTAATTGATTATAACAGAAGTAATGCCCTCTGAATCCGGTTGCTAATAAAATGGAAAGTTTCCCTGTTTTTGGTAGTATCTTAGGTGCCGTGCCTTGTCCGTCTCTACAACAGTATAATTCTATAGACTTAAACATTGTTTATGTTTTCATGAAATTGTCAAGACGATGTGATTAAATGTGTAAAGGTGCAGATGTTTCCCAGAGTGCTTTATCATAATGCAGGTTCATTTGAAGTTCAAATAGGGGGGCATAAAACCCGGTTCCACTGAGAACATATATCCATCACTTTAGCCATCCTATTTGGAATAGGAGTTGCTGCAGGCGTGAGCACAAGAACCACTGCCTTGGTCCATGGGATACAACAAATGACACAGTTAGAAGCAGCAATAGACCAAAACTTAAAGATATTAGAATCCTCCATCTTGGCTTTGCAGGAATCTTTAACCTCTCTCTCTGAAGTTATTTTACAGAAAAGGCGAGGGTTGAACCTCCTCTTCATGAAAGAAGGGGGCCTTTTTTCTGCATTGATGGAGAATGTTGTGTTTTTGCCGACCATACTGGAGTTGTAAAAAAATCTTGGAGTAAATTAAAAAGATGCCTTGAAGAGTGTCAATTAGAGAGAGAGGCCCAAAAAGTGTGGTTTGAGTCTTGGTTCACACAGTCCCCCTGGTTAACTACGCATTTATCAACCCTGGACAGTTCAATAATTATCCTCATATTATTGCTAACTATAAAACCCTGTTTGCTCAACCGTGTAATTTCTTTTTTCCAAGCTCAAATTGGATGAGTTAAACTTATGGTAATACCCCACTAGCAAACATAGAATGTGACACCCCGCAATGATCACTTTTATGATTAAAAGTAGCCAGAAGAAGAAGTGGGGAATGAAAGGTTAATTAAATAGGCACTTTTCACTTCCTTTTTTCCTGTATGCTTAACAAAACACTGTTGAAATCTTGAGAAATGTTTGCTAATCTTGTTCCCAGAATGTGCTGTCCCCAACTGACTAACTGCAGAATGTGCTCCCTCACTGGGTTGCATGCAAACTGACCACTCGCCCTGACTTATCAATAAAGTTCCCTCCCTGCCGTCACCAAGGAAAGTGTATAAGCTCTGCTTAAGCTGTTCTAAGGGCTCTCTACTCTATTCAAGTGAGCTCTGAGCATCAGCATGCTGGACCCCCAATAAACACTGTGCTGTTGCATGAGATAGTCTCTTGGTGGTCTCTTCTTTCGACCTCATCCGACCTTTACTTGGATAATTAAATGTAGAAGAGAACATCCATTCAAAAAGGGATAGTCGGTAGGATTAGGAATATAGTTGGTAGGTTTAGGAAGAAGACTGTGTATAGGATTTGGAACAAAAGTTCCTTAGCAATAGGGTTTCGGTTAGAGAGTGAATGTAAATGTCAGCAAATGTGAAGAGTCAGTCACAATGATGAACTGGAGAAAATATGTAGGAAATCAGATATCAATACACACATTATGAAATCAGGCAAAGTATAAAGTGAATGATAGGATTAGACATTAACAACAAGGTTGAGTTTCAATGTATAATCTTAGGAAGAAACAAATATGTAGTCACCAATATGATTGACATTTGAGAGCATTAGGCAACCTGGACATGGAAGTTTTTAGTAATCCAGGATCACTTTCCATTTAGGATTTGCTACAATCATAAGTTTGACCTTTGCATTTTGTGATCAGAATATTACAGTGATAAAATGTATATGTAGATCAGGTGACATGAGTATTTTTTCTAACATTTCTGGGAGCAATATTTTGAAGACGTATAAATTAGTGTTGGGGGTACACAGAGTTGTACCCTGTGTCTATGAATATAGAAGTAATGCATGAATTGACAATACTGTGAATAAATAATATAACTGTTTCCACTTTAAATCATGGATTGAATTGATATCTGAGAATATATAAGAAATCTTATATTGATATACAATCATTCATTCCAACGAGTTATGCATCTAATGGTAATATTAGGGTTATGTTTTATCATGAAAGGTGTGTGAGTTTAGCTTCAAAAGTGATTATGGAAATGGAAAATTATGTGTTTGGAAAGAAGTCTCATGAAAAGACGAGTCAAGAAACATAGAGGAATACATGTGTTCTGAAGCAGGAAGTGATTGTAAGTATAAAAAAAATCGTATAAATTTCCTAACTTGTGGATGAAATATATATCCTATGATGTGCAAAAACTGAAAAAAATAGTAATGTACCAGTGTTGAATGAAAATGAATGTCAAAATACATATCTTGTCCCATAGGAATCTACTTGCATTGATGTTAAACTGGGTCAGTTACTGTAGAAACATTAGGATTTGAAAGGACCATTTACTAAAGTTAGTTTTCAGTACTAGGAATCAAATATATATTTCAGGTGGATGAATATATCTGAGCATAATCTTGTGAACATTTTATTATAAATCCACATTCATGACATGAATGAATTTAGGGAGTGTATATAAGACACATATATTTCATATTTTAAAAAATCAGGAGGGTGTAAAAAAAAAATATATATATATATATATATATATATATATATATATATATATATATATATATATATATATATATATATCACAGATACATTAAAAAGTAGCAATATATAAATATATATGAGTATCAAAATTTATCTTGAAATATATATCATCCACAGATTAAAAAGTATTCATTTTAGTGAACATGGATTTATGTATAATGTTGTTCAACTAGCAACCTCACCCATAGGTGGAATTTTAAGATCCAAAAGCGTTTAGGAGGAGTGATCTCTTCTCACAATTTGTATCTGCAAAGTTAGCCACCTCACAAAAATGTACGTGTGATACCAGGTAGGATTCTATATGTGCATATAAAAATACATGTGCTGAATAGGCTCCAGAGAAATGGAGACAGAAATTCAGAAATAAGTTAACATTAAAAAGAATGGAGAACTATTTCAATTAACAATTGACTATATTTTTAACACCTACCATTTATCATGCAAATAACAAGTCCAACTATACACCATGCCTCCTCTGAACTGCTTGTGTTTCTATAATGTTTCGGTTACTTTCCTCCATTATATTAGGATTAGTAATCAGAGTCTAGTAGGGTGTGAGTTAGTGTCAGGGAATCAGTATATTGAATGGAAAATAGAAAAATGAATCCAATGTGTATGCAAATATGTGGTACACAAAAATCTTCCCACTCTCATCAAGAACAACACCTAGATATCACCTACGCCCCAAGTAAGACATAATTAGAGGAGAAGAGTTAGAAAATCCATGACTACATATCTGGAATGGAATACGATCAGGAGTTCACAACCTTGGAAGTGGTAGAGGAGTTTCCAAAAGTAAGGGACAGGGTAAACACTCCACAAACATGGACCTCTGCCTGCCTAAAGACTTCTTGAGAAACTGTCTCTGAGGTTGGGCACTTAAAACATATGTTGTTGTCAGGAGCTTTAGCTTCCTTTCTAGGGAGACCATCAAAGCTGGGTCTTCATCTCTGTGACCTTGTGGATATGGTTTCTTATTTTCCAATGAACATGAGGCAGCAGTGCTGAATTCTCTCTTTGTAGGTAAACTGTGGCCACGGGGGGCTAAGTGTATCCACATGTTGGCTGTGTATCCATTTGGTCATCCTCCACATTTCGTCGTGATTCTTGGTGCTGCACTGGGAATTTAATACTTGCTTCATGGAATACAAGGAGCTCAACTGGAACACAGTGCTGGAGGGAGTTCTGTCATGTGTGGTGGGTCAGGGTCAGCAGGAGAATGCACCAACCAGGTTTCTATCCCACACAGTTTGCCCCCTTGACCATAATAACCTGATTGTTAAGATTTCCCTTAAACCTCTACTTATAAAAAGATGCCTTTACATATAAGGGTCTGCTGGATGCACCATGTCAGCCACAAGCCATTTGGAAGTCAAAGGCAGATCCACAAGGCCCCACGACAGAAGTTTTATCAAAAAACTGCACATCTCTGCTGTAGGTCCACTAATCAGCAGGCTTGAACTTACTGGCATCTCTGTTCTACACCATTTTCATGAAACCCAGTCAATTAAGGAACTGTCTGATACACTCATCGTCAGCAACAGTATATCCAAAGGTTCTCCTGTGCAACCTGGTCAAGGGAATTTTAAGAATTTCATGGTATTTATCTAGCCATTATTCAAGCATGAGGTTGGAGGCACTGTGGGTTTCAATTTTTTCAGGAAACATTAAATGGTGAGGAAGCTCATTTGAATGAAACCTCTGGAAAACTCTCACAGGCAAGTCTTCCCAAGGAGTGGCCAAAAGGTCACCGAAATCCAGGACTATTGAGGTCTACAATGTGAGGTCCATGTGTGTTTTGACGCTCAAGTATGCCTGCCATGTGTTTTAGAAAAAATCATGTGATATCCAGGCTGTGATTCTCAGTGCTCTGTGGAAAGCCACCCTGGACCTAGATCTCAGTTTATAAGGGCGACTCTCATGTGTGGCCTGCAAAAATCCCAACACAATTCATGGCAATACTTCTCTGAGTTCATTTCCAGAACTGAGTTTAGTTCCAGAACTCAGTCTCTAAGTCCCCTTGAACTCACACCAGAGTTCAAGACCAGTTGGACCCAGTCATTTCTTCCAACCGCCACACAAATGACCAAAATTAAAACCTAAACACTCCCACAAGGCCCTCATGTTCTCCATATAGACACTCATCATAACCTCTGGCTGAATTTTTCCATGAGGGGCGCAGCCCAAAACAGTGACCAAAATGAGCACCTTTGGCCCTCATTTGCCTAAAGTCAGGGTGGCCTGGACACCATTCCTGTGAACCAGGAGTGATTAAATAGACCTGCCGTTAATACTGCTCTGCTTCTCCATTTTGAGGCCTACTGAATGTCAGGTATAGATTCTTTATGTGGTTTGGAGTCATGAGAAAACCCAAGCACTTCTGCATGGCTTTGAAGAACTCATTTGACCCAAAGGATCCCTATTCTCACTTGATGGAGTCAGGAACATCACAGAAGAAGGCTAGAGACTTCATCCACAATGACTGATCTTTTTGCCATTTTGGTTTTGGATGCACACATGGGATGTTTCTTTAGATCCATCAGGTGCTGAGAATCTAAGCTGGAGCCTCACACAGGGCCAAGTGGCTGATTCAGACACCTCCCTTTCCAAAGCAATTATGCCAAGAGCCACAGGTGATCCTCATTCATTTCCATTTGATAACTGTTTTTTTCAGTCTTCACAAAGGGGTGGCCAGAGGCAAATACCTTCCTGACATTCAGGGCAACAGAACAAAATGTAAGCAAAAGGCCCAAAGCAGGGTATCTCCACTGAGAGTTTCCTGGCCACACTGATATCTGAGTTTTTTGAGATGCTCGCCATGCCAATTCCTTCAGCTATTCAGTACATCGTCATGTCACAGTGATTGGAGGTGGTACATATCATGGATAAAAAACAATGAGCATATTCTGGCTAGTGGCCAGAATTCTGGAAGAAAACAGGAACTTAGGAAGGTTGGAGGTGTTTCCCATTGGTAAGGCAATCCGCAGTCCTTTCATAAATTGGACAGGTTGATTGCTGGGAGGCATTCTACTACACAGGACATATTCATTGATGCATTCTCTTTTCTAATGTCTACAACCACGGACACAGTGGCATACACAGAAATAGAAACACTCACCATGTCAAAAGACTTATTAGAAACAGTCCATTCCAAAAGAAATAAATCACGTTTTTTCTACCTATTCCCAGAACATGAGACAAAACCACAAACTGACATCCACACACCCAGGCACCTCCTTCCCCCAAGTAGGTCTGTGACTCTTCTGAGTGTCCTCTGACTGGTAGGCCATACGATGTTCCTCTGAAATGGCCTTTCCTGTCTCAGCTCTGGTGTCATTCACCAACTCTGTGAAGTTGTCAGGAGGCAGTGGTGAGCCAATTCCAGTCTTGTCAGGAAAGGCCCCTCTTCAGAGCTTTCTTGGAATTTGGCCACCTTCACATGAAAAGGTACCTAGAAAGACTGATTCTATCCTTGGTAAATCCAAACAAGTGAGACCACTGGGACTTGGATGGGTAATGGCTTTGTGTGCCTGGCTTCCTGGATCCCAATTTCAGAGAATTCCATCACCAAGGAAGTAGGTGAGGTCACTTCCTTCAGGAACTGAATGAGGTCACTGACTTGGCCACCAATATGTCCTAACAGTTGCTTCCTAGGTTCTCATAAGATGGAGGCTGCCCCTACTTCTTGTGACACATTCACAAATTAGAATGGTATAGAAACCATAGGCACCTGGGAACAGCTCTCCACAAAGGCCTGGTTTGATCCGACTTCTCTACATTAAGAAGAGAGAGGCTGATTCAGAAACATCCCTTCATCCTTACTAGGTTGTTTGCCATGGAAGATGACTTTTACTCTCTCAGGTCCTAAATAGCTGCCTAAATCTTCTCCATCGATCATTTCTGCATGGACTTTTGAGGTTCTCAGCAGGTGGAAGATCCCCTACCTTCCTGTATTGTAAGACCAACTCGGTCCCTCCTCTTTTGTAAAGTTAGATTGACGGAACATTGTATGGTTAGGGTTAATAGCATGTTCGATTTTGGTTAGGAATCATTCTGCTGGATGAATAATGGTTTGGGAACCTCTGATACTTATAAGAATATAGACGTGAAATATAAGTACGAAAAAAGAAATCTAGGTAAGATTTGAAGCCCAGAAGGGCATTTGGCGATTGATTGGCATACTAAGCTTGAATTATGTTCTGCACCGAGGTCTCAGATAAATTCATTTACAATGGCATAGGTTGCTGTACCTCAGATGACTGAATTTAGAAGAGATCATCCAGTCCAAAAGGGATAGTCCATAGGATTAGGAAGATTGTCTGTAGGATTAGGAAGAAGAGTGAGTCTAGGAGTTGGACCAAAAGTTCTTTAGCAATAGGGTTTCAGTTAGAGAGTGAATGTAAATGTCAGCACATGTGAAGAGTCAGTCACAATGATGAACTGGGGAAAATATGTAGGAAAGAGAGTAAATATGTATCAATAGAGACATTAGGAAATCAGGCAACGTATAAAGTGAGTGATAGGATTAGATATTTTCAACAGGGTTGAGGTTGAATATATAATCTTAGGAAGAAACAATTATTTAGTCACCAATAGGATTGACATTTGAGCACATTAGTGAACCTAGACATGGAGGTTTTTAGTAATCCATGCTCACTTTAAATTTAGGCTTTAGTACAATCATAAGTGTGACCTTTGCATTTTGTGTCAAGAATATTACTGTGGTAAAATATATATGTAGATCAGATGACATGAGTATTTCTTCCACCAATATGAGGAGCAATATTTTGAAAACTTATAAATTAGTATTGCGGATAAAATAGGCATACCCTGTGTTGATGAATAAGAGATGATGCATGAATAGACCATATTGTGAATAAATTATATAACTGGTTCCAACTATAAATAATGCATTGAAATTATATTTGAAAATATATAGTAAATCTTATATTGATATATATACATTCATTCCAACCAGTTATACATCTAATGGTAATATTAGGGTTACGGTTTATCATGAAGAGTGTGTGAGTTTTGCTTCAAAAATGAGTATAGAATCGAAAATAATGTTTTTAGAAAGAAGTCTAGTGAAAAGACCACTAAAGAATCATAGAGGAATACATGTTTTCTGAAAGAGGAAGTGATTGAAAGTGAACCACATGCCTATAAATTTGTGAATTTGTGGATGAAAGGATATATCCTATGATGTCCATAAACTGAAGAAATAGTAATGTACCAGTGTGGAATAAAAATGAACTTAAAAATACATATCATGTCCCATAAGAATCTAACTGCATTGATGTTAAACTTGGTCAGTTACTATAGAAATATTAGGATATATAAGGACCATTCACTGAAGTTAGTTTTCAGTACTAGGAAACAAATATGTATGTCAGGTGGTTGAATATTTCTGAGAATAATCTGTTGAGAGCCACAGCCAAAGGACCCCCAGCAAACTTGCAGCTGCCAGCAAACTTCCATCTGCCGGCTGATGATTGGCTCACAGCGGCCACAGCATCATCTAGCTGATTTGCTTCTCTGTGGTGATGCTCATTGAGATGCTCAATGAGCGGTTTCCCCGACCTTTCAGACTGCCAGGGGATGATTGGCTCACAGCGGCCCCAGCAACATCTAGCTGATTGGCTCCTCTGTGGTGATGCACATTGGGCTGGTTCCCTTCCCTTTCAGACCATGGAACTGCTCATTGGGGGACTTTTTGGCTTCGCCCACGTGACCCAGCCAATCGGCCTCAAGAGGAGGAGACTTGTGTTTGAGGGAGAGGCTTGTGGGAAGCCTGTGGTGGCAGTTGGGCTCTGACGGCTTTTCCTGAGGAGCTGTTTTGTTTGGTGTCATCTTGTTGGGTTGTATTATAGTAGAAATACGGGATCAGAAATTAGTATAAAAAAAAAAACTGAAAGAGTGTTCAGTAAATTGTTAGAGGAAGGAGGCATCTCAGTAAAATCAAGAAAAGTCAGGGCATACGTTGATACAATACAAAAATGTAGCCCATGGCTTTTCAGGAGGAGTTGTTAAATATATCACAATGGAACCATCATGGTGAAGATTTAAAAAGAATAGAAAAGAAAAGCCCAGGGACTCTGCCAGTTGGCACATTGCTACTGTGGACATTTGTACCTTGTTTGCTTAGTGGAAAGCCTTCAGTTCAGACAATGGTAGAGGAAGGAGAAGACATATTGATTCAAGTAAAACAGAAGGTCTCTCAAGTTAGTCAGATAGAGGAAAAAATTCAAGTAAAAGAAAAGGTCTCTCGAACTAGTCAGACAGAGGAAAAAAATCAAGTAAAAGAGAAGGCCTTTCAAGCCAGTCAGACAGAGGAAGAAAGTGTAAAACAGAAAAAGCCATCAGGGGGAAAGTTACAACAGGAGACTACTACTAACACCTTTCAATCGCCAGAGGGTGTAAGTGTCCAACCAACAGCACAACCTCTACAGGAGACTGCTACTAACACCTTTCTATCACCAGAGGAAGTAAGTGTCCAACTAACAAGGCCACCTCCATATGCTGGGAGGCCCCCAACCCCCACAGTTGATAGTTGGAATCCTGAGACAAGATCTCAAATATTAACATGCCCAGTATTTGAGGCAGGAGGGCAGTGAGATTACCATGCTTTAAATTTCAAAACAGTGAAGCAGCTAATAGAGGCTGTAACAACCTATGGTCCTCAAGCACCCTTCACTGTAAGCATTATCAAATCCATTAACAACATGAACATGAAGCCAGCAGATTGGGCTAATATGTGTAAAGCTGTGCTAAATGGAGGAAATACCTGTTATGGAAGATTGCCAATGAGGAATTTTGCAAGGAGACGGCTAGGCAAAATGCAGCAGCTAGTTATCCTCAGAGAAATCTAGATATATTGTTAGGAAAGGGACCTTATGAGGATCAGCAGCAGCAATGTGCATATGATCCTGGTGTATATGCACAGATTGCTATAGATGCAATTAAGGCATGGAAGACTTTTCAAGGAAATGGAGGTTTACAAGGTCAGTTATCTAAGGTAATACAAGGAGCTAATGAACCTTATGCTGAATTTGTAGATAGGCTTATTCAAACAGCTACCAGAGTTTTTGGAAATACACAAGAAGCAATGCCATTACTAAAACAACTGGCTTATGAGCAAGCGAATCGTTGGTGCAAAGATACCATTAGACCATGGAAACATGAAGATTTAAACACATATATTAAATTATGTAGAGACATTAAAGAACAAGAGCAAGTCCTGGAAGCTGCAGTAAAACAGGCTTTAGATGCCAGAGACATTAATGAACAAGGGCAAATTGTGGCAGCTGCAGTAAAACAGGCTTTAGATGCCAGGCCAAGAACATGCTACAATTGTGAAAAAACAGGACATTTTAAAAGGAATTGTCCCATAGGAGGAGGGTTTAACAAAACTAGGTATCAAAGGAGTAGAATACCAGGTATTTGTCCACGATGCCGTAGAGGGAGACTTTGGGCTAATGAATGCTGTTCTCAAACCACCATAGAGGGTACACCATTATCAAAAAACGAACAAGGACCAGGTGTTTATCCACAATATCGTGGACAAAAACATGGAGCTCCATTGCCAAAAAATGGACAAGGGGGCTCAATTCTCCGGGGCCCAAAACCACAAATATACGCAGCACTGGAGAAACCCATCAACCACATCAGGGTAGTGCCCAGGACACATTGCCCATCAGATCCCTCATCAGACAAACCAGAGGGAGCGCAGGGTTAGACATCTGTGCCTCTGCCAGAGCAGTACTAACTGCAGAGATGGGAGTTCAATTCATTTCCACAGGGGTAAAAGGACCTCTTCCCAAAGGAACAGTAGGCTTATTATTGGGACGCAGATCTTCTACTCTAAAAGGACTTATGATAAGTCCTGGGGTAATTGATCTCGACTATGAAGGTGAAATAAAAATTATAGCCAGTTCTCCAAAGGGTATATCAGTAATTTCACCAGGAGATAGAATAGCACAGTTACTAATAATACCCAGCCTACGTGAAAAATTTTCCAGTCGTACTGTAGAAAGAGGTTCCAAGTGATTAGGCTCCACAGGTGTAGATTGGGCTATGCTTTCTTTAAATTTAGATTCTGGCCCCATGCTAAAACTAAATATTCAAGGGCATGAATTTAATGGGCTACTGGATACAGACGCAGACCTTAGCATCATCTCTCGTCAAGAATGGCCAAAACATTGGCCATTACAACAAGCCACTCAAACGCTTCGAGGCCTAGGAGTAGCGTATAATCCCCATAGAAGTGCAATGGTATTAGATTGGAAGGATCCTGAAGGATGTGAAGGAACTCTACAGCCATATGTATTGGATCATCTTCCCGTAAATTTATGGGGACGAGATAGTCTCCTGGACTCATTGAGATTTTTTTTCGGATTCGGTATTGCCAGTCAATCGGGTTTTGCCGGCTCCTCAGTCCTGGTCTCAGTGTTGGACGTCCATTGCCTGTCTTCATTGCCTTGTCTTGTCTGTGTCATGTTTCATTGCTTTAACTGTTTGTGTATCTTTCATTATGGGACAGAGCACTTCAATGCCTCTGTCCCTGATACTTGATCACTGGACCAAAGTCCGCTTAAGGGCTGAGAATCTTTGTTTTTCAGTAAATTGCCGGATGTGGCAGACTCTCTGTGCTTCAGAATGGCCCACCTTTGGATTTGGATTACCCCTAGAAGGATCTTTCTACTTCCCACTAATTTAAAAAAGTCAGAGATATTGTCTTTCAGCCGGTGCTACATAGCCATCTGGATCAACAGCCATATATCTTAACTCGGCGGGAACTCTGCATATCTTCTCCTCCATGGGTGAAGCCTTTCCTTGTCACTGATCCCACTCTGACTCCTTCCCCCAGGAACTCTCAAATCCTCTGATCCTCCTCCTCCTACACCCTCTGCTCTCCCTGAGTCACCAGATTTTACTCTACTGGAGTCTCCTTCCCCTCCTTATCCCCTGCCCTTGTCCCCCAAAATCCAACACCCTCTAAGTGATTCCCCTGCTGCTGACTCAGCCTCTCCTCCATTGGAGGAAGCTATGCCGGCCCAGCGCCCTCCAGATAATTCCTTTGCGGCACACACAGCACCTCTTCCCTTGGAGGAAGCTGTACCATCTAAAGGAACTCGCTGGCGGTGAATGATTTAAAACCCTGGAACTCTTGGGATGCTCCCCCTCCATCCCTATGGGCCAATGATTGACGATGGCCACGGGGAAAAAATGCAAGCCTACCAGTATTAGCCTTTCTCCTCGTCAGACCTATATAACTTAAAAAAATTATAATCCCCCTTTTTCTGAGGACCCCACCAGGCTCTCAGGTCTGGCTGAGTCATTGATGTTTTCACACCAGCCTACTTCGGATGACTGCCAAAAACTCCTAGGGATTCTCTTCATGACAGAGGAACAACAGTGAATCCTCCAGGAAGCTAGAAAAAAAAATCCCTCAAACAAGATCTGCGTCCGACACAACTTCCCAACATAATCAAAGGCGGCTTTCCCTTGAACCCACCCAACTGAGACCCCAAAATCTTTGAAGGTAGGGAGCATCTGTCCCCTTATCACCGGGCTCTAATAGTGTGTCTCCAAGCAGCCGCTAGCGACAAAGTAATTTCGCCAAGGTAAGAGAGATTATTCAAGGGCCTGATGATTCTCCCACTATGTTTCTAGAGAGAATTATGGAGGCATATTGGAGATATACTCCTTTTGATCCTCAGGCAGAGAATCAAAGGCATCTGTCACGATGGCCTTTATTGGGCAAACTGGCTTGGATATTAAAACAAAGTTACAAAGCTAGATTGATTACAAGATATGACTTTGAGAGATTTAGTCAGAGAAGACAAGAACGTATAATATAAGAGAGAAACTGAGGAAGAGAAGGGAGCAAGGGGAGGATAAAAGAAACAAAAGGCAGACTAAGGCGTTGACTAAGGTCCTGGTCACAAAAACAAATAGGCCAGAAATTAAGAAACAGGTAGACAAGAAGGGATAACATTGGCCCATGCCAGAGGCCACCCTGGCCTCAGATCAATGTGCCTACTCTAAAGAAAAAAGGACACTGGGCCAAAATTGCCCTAAAAAGCGACAGCCACACCAGCCAGCCATTCTGACTCTGGAGGATGACTAAGAAAGTCGGGGCTCAGATTCCCTCCCCAAGCTCAAGGTAACTTTTGAAGTGTTTCAAAAGTGATTATGGAAATCGAAAATAATGTGTTTGGAAAGAAGTCTCATGAAAAGGTCAGTCAAGAAACATGGATGAATACATGTGTTCTGAAGCACGAAGTGAATGAAAGTCAGACAAATGCGTATAAATTTGCTAACTTGTGGATGAAATATATATCCGATGATGTGCATAAAATGAATAAATAGTAATGTAGAAGTGTTGAATAAAATTGAACATCAAAATACACATCATGTCCCATAGTAATCTACTTGAATTGATGTTAAACATGGTCAGTTACTGTAGAAATGTTAGGATATGTTTGCACCATTCAAAGAAGTTAGTTTTCAGTACTAGGAAACAAATATGTATTTCAGGTGGATGAATATTACTGAGAATAATCTTGTGAAAAGTTGATTAAAAATCCAAATACATCAATATGAATGAATTTAGGGAGTGCATAATAAGACACATGTTTTATATATATATATATATATATTAAAAATAGCAATATATATGCCAATTGAAATTCATCATGAAATATATATCATCATCATATCCAAAAATATTCATTTTAATGAATATGGATTTTTATATAAGTTTGTTCAAATAGGAAGCTCACCCATGGGTTGAATTTTCAGTTCCAACATTGTTTAGGAGGAGTGATCACTTCACACAATTTGTATGTGCCATGTCAGCCACCTCACGAGAATGTACGTGTGACACCAGGTAGGATTCTATATGTGCATATTAAAACACATGTGCTGAATAGGCTACTGAGAAAGGAAGACAGTAATTCATATATTTGTTAACTTTAAAAACACATGTAGAACTATTTCAATTAAAAATTGACTAGATTTATAACTCCTACCCTATATATTTCAAAAGGCATGTCCAACTATACACCATGCCTCCTCTGAAATGCTTGTATTTCTATTCTGTTTGGGTTATGTTTCTCCATCATATTAGGATTAGTAGTCAGAGTCTAGTAGGGAATGGGTTAGTGTCAGGGATTTAGTATTTCAAATATATGCTGCACAAAAATCTTCCCACTCTCATTCAGAACAATGCCTAGACATTACCCTCGTCCCAAGTAAGACACAATTAGAGGAGAAGAGTTAAAAATTCTGTGAATACATATCTGGAAATGAATATTCTCATGAGTTCACAACCTTGGAGGTCGTAGAGGAGTTTCCAAAAGTATGGGACAGGGTAAGCACTCCACAAACATGGAGCTCTGCTGCCCTAAAGACTTCTTGAGAAACTGCCTCTGAGGTTGGGCACTTGAAATATATGTTTTCGTAAGGAGCTTTCTTTGTACTGAGACCATCAAAGCTGGGTGTGCATCTATGCGACCTGGAGGACATGGTTTCATATTTTCCAATGAACATGAGGCAGCAGTGCTGAATTCTCTCTATGTAGGTAAACTGTGTCCACTAGGGCCTAACTGTCTCTGCGTGTGGACTGTGAAGCCATTTGGTCATCCTCTACTTTTCCTGGTGTTTCTTGCTGCTGCACTGGGAGTTTGGTATTTGCTTATGAAGTAAAAAAAGATCACCTGGGACACAGTGCTTGAGGGAGTTCTGTCACGTGTGGTGGGTCAGGGTCTGCAAGAGAATATACCAACAATGCTTCTATTCCACAAAGCTTTTCCCCTTGACCACAGCAACATAATTCTCAACATTTCCCTGAAACCTCTCTGTATAACAAGATGCCGTTACATATAAGGGTCTGGTGGTTGTACCATGTCAGTCACAAGGCATTTCGGAGCCAATGGAAGATCAACATGGCCCCACCACAGATGTTTCATCACACACACCCCCTCCACTGCTCTATGCCCACTACTCAGCAGGCTCCAATTTACTGGCATCTCTGTTCTACACCATTTTGATGAAACCTAGTCAATCAAGGCGCTGTCTGGTATACTCATGATCAGCAACCGGTTTTCCAAATTTTCTACAGTGCCACCTGGTCATGGAAATTTCAATAATTTTATTGTATTTATCTAGCCATTTTTCACGGATGAATTTGGAGGCACTGTGGATTTCAATTCGTACAGGAACCATTAAATGATGAGAAACCTCATTTCAATGAAAGCTCTGTAGAACTGTTACAGACAAGTCTTCCCAGGGAGTGGCCAAAATGTCACATAAAATCAGACCCATTGAGGTCTGCAATGTGAGGTCCATGTGTGTTTTGACTGTCACCCGTGCCTGCCAAGTCTTTCAGAAAAAAAAAAATCATGTGATATCCTGGCTGAGATTCCCAGTGCTCTGTGGAAAGCCACCCTGGGCCTAGATCTCAGTTTCCAAGGGAGACTCTCATGCGTGCCCTCCTAGAATCCCAACACAATTCATGGCACAAGTTCTCTGAGATCAGATCCATAATGCACTCTCTAAGTGTAATCACACCAGAGTTCAAGCCCATGTGGACCCAGGCATCTCCTTTAACTGCCACACAATGACCACAATTAAAACCAAAACACTCCCACATGGCCCTCATCTGTTTCCATATAGATACTCATCATAACCTCTGGCTGGAGGTTTCCATGAGGGGCACAGTCCAAGACAGTGTCCAAAATAAGCTCCCTTGCCCCTCATTTGCCGAAAGTCAGGGTGGCCTGGACATACTTCCTGTGAACCAGGAGTGATCAAATAGGCATGCCGTTAATACTGCAGTGCTTCTTCAATTTGAGGCCTACTGAGTTAGAGGTATAGATTGTTTATGTGAATTAGAGTCATGAGAAAACCCAAGCACCTCTGCAGGGTTTTGAAGAACTCAATTGACACAAAGGATCCCTATTCTCACTTGATAGAGGTCAGGAACCTCACAGAGGAAAGCGAGACTTTATCCACAATGACTGGTCTATTTGCCATTTTGGTTTTAGATGCACACATGGGATCTTTCTTTAGATCCATCTGGTGCTGAGAATCTAAGCCACAAACTCACACAGGGCCAAGATGCTAATTCAGACACATCCCTTTCCAAAGCAATTAAGCAAAGAGCCACAGGTGATGCCCATTCATTTCCATTTGAAAACTGTTTACTTCAGGCTTCACAAAGGGGTGGCCAGAGCAAGAACTTCCTGACATTCAGTTCAACAGAACAATATATAAGCAAAATGCCCAAAGCAGGGTTTTTCCACTGAGAATTTCCTGGTCACACTGATATCTGAGTTTTTTGAGATGCTCGCCATTCCCTTCAGCTATCCAGTACATGACCATGTCACAGAGCTTGGAGGTGGTACATATGTTAGACACAAAACCATGAGCCTATCCTGGAGAGTGAACAGAATTCATGAAGAAACCTGGAAATTAGGAATGTAGTAGGTTATGCCCATCTTTAAGTAAAGCCGCAATCCATTCATAAATTGGGCAGGATGAAATGGGAAGCTTTCTACTAGACAGGACACATACATTGATGCACTCTCTATTCTAATGTCTACAACCACGGACACCATGGGATACACAGACATAGAAACACTCGCCTTTTCAAACGACTTACGAGAAACAGTTCACTCCAAACCATACAAACCACCTTTCCTTCCTATTCTCACAACATGAGACAAAATCACAAACTCACAACCACACCCACAAAGGCACCTCCTTACCCTAAGTAGGTCTGTGACTCTATGGAGTGTCCTCTGACTGGTGGGCCACACAATGTTCCCCCGAAATGTCCTGTCCTGTCTCAAATATGGTCTCCTTGGCCAACTCTATGAAGTTGTCAGGAGCCAGCGGTGGGCCACTACCTGCTTTTTCAGGAAAGGCCCCTCTTCAGAGCTGTCCTGGCTTTTGGCCATTCTAACATCAGTAGGTACAAAGAAAGACTGACTCTGTCCTTGGTAATTCCAAACAAGTGAACCCACTGGGACTGGTACTGGGACTGGCTCTGTGTGCCTGGCTTCCAGGATCCCAAGTTCAGAGAGTTCCATCACCAAGGGAGTAAGGTGAGGTCACTTCCTTCAGGAACTGAATTAGGTCACTGCCTTGGCAACCACTTTATCCTAACAGTTGCTTCCAAGTGTCTCATTAAATGGAGGCTTCCCCTACTTCCTGTGAAACATTCACAAGTTAGAATGGTATATCAACCATAGGAACCCGGTAATAGCTCTCCACACAGGCCTGGTTTGGTCCATCTCCTCTACATTGAGAAGAGAGGTTCTGATTCAGACACATCCCGTCATCCTGACCAGGTATTTTGCCATGGAAGATTACTTTTGCTTTCTCAGGTCCTCCATAGCTGACTACATATTCTCCAGGGATCATTTCTGCATTGAACTT
This sequence comes from Callospermophilus lateralis, assembly GCF_048772815.1. Taxonomy (NCBI): domain Eukaryota; kingdom Metazoa; phylum Chordata; class Mammalia; order Rodentia; family Sciuridae; genus Callospermophilus; species Callospermophilus lateralis. The sequence goes on from NW_027514551.1 coordinate 4,171,480, forward strand.
GTGGTTCTAAACAGGTGAAAGATCCCCTACATTCCTGTATTGTAAGACCAACTCTGTCCCAGCTCTTCATTAAATTTACCTTGAGGGAACAGTGTATTGTTAGGGTTAATAAAATGTTTGATTTGGGTTAGAAATCATTCTGCTGGATGTATAATGGTACTGGGAACCTGGGATATTTTTAAAAATATAGAGGTGAAATATATAAATGAAAAAAGGAAGTCTAGGTAATTTTGAAGCCCAGAGAGGCAATGGGCCCTTCATTGGGATACTTAGCTTTGATTTATGTTGTGCACAGATATCTCAGATAAATCGATATGCAATGGCATAGGACCTTGTACCTTGGATGATTAAAATTCGAAGAGAACATCCAGTCAAAAAGGGATAGTCGGTAGGATTAGATAGATATTCGGTAGGTTAACAAAGAAGAGTGAGCATAGGATTTGGAACAAAAGTTCTTTAGCAATAGGGTTTGGGTTAAAGTGTGAAAGTAAATATCAGCACACTTGAAGGGTCAGTCACAATGATGAACAGGGGAAAATATGTAGGAAAGCAGATATCAATAGAGATATTACAAAATCAACAAGTGGGCCAAGGACCTGAACAGACACTTCTCAGAAGAAGACATACAATCAATTAATAAGTACATGAAAAAATTCTCACCTTCTCTAGCAGTCAGAGAAATGCAAATCAAAACCACCCTAAGATACCATCTCACTCCAGTAAGATTGGCAGCCATTAGGATGTCAAACAATAATAAGTGGTGGCAAGGATGTGGGGAAAAGGGTACACTTGTACATTGCTGCTGGGACTGCAAAATGGTGCGGCCATTATGGAAAGCAGTATGGAGATTCCTGGAAAAGCTGGGAATGGAACCACCATTTGACCCAGCTATCGCCCTCCTTGGACTATTCCCTGAGGACCATAAAAGAGAATGCTATAGGGATACTGCCACATCAATGATCATAGCAGCACAATTCACAATAGCCAGACTGTGGAACCAACCTAGATGCCCTTCAATAGATGAATGGATAAAAAAAATGTGGCATCTCTACACAATGGAGTATTATGCAGCACTAAAAAATGACAAAATCATGGAATTTGCAGGAAAATGGATGGCATTAGAGCAGATTATGCTAAGTGAAGCTAGCCAATCCTTAAAAAACAAATGCCAAATGTCTTCTTTGATTTAAGGAGAGCAACTAAGAACTGAACAGAGGGAAAGAGCATGAGGAAAATATTAACATTAAACTGAGACAAGTGATGGGAGGGAAAGGGAGAGAGAAGGGAAATTGCATGGAAACGGAAGGAAACCCTCATCATTATATGAAATCACATATACAAGGTTGTGAGGGGAAAGGGGGGGGGAAGGGAGAGAACGGAACAATAACAGATGAGGTAGAGAGGGAAAATGAAAGGGGAGGGGAGGAGGGATAGTAGGGGATAGGAAAGTCAGCAGAATACAACAGTCACTAATATGGCATTATGTAAACATTGTGAATGTGTAACTGATGTGATTCTGCAATCTGTATTTGGGGTAAAAATGGAAATGCATAACTCATTTGAATCAAATTTATGAAAGATGAAAAAAATAAAAATTTTAAAAAGTACTAAATTGGCTCATCCTAACATTAAAAAAAGAGATATTACAAAATCAGGCAAAGTATAAAGTGAGTGATATGATTAGATATTTTCAACAGGGTTGATTTTGAATATATAATCTTAGGAAGAAACAAATATGTAGTCACCAATAGGATTGATATTTGAGAGAATTAGGCAACCTGAACATGGAAGTAATCCATGTTCACTTTCCATTTAGGCTTTAGTACAATAATAAGTGTGAACTTTGCATTTTGTGTCCAGAATATTACTGTGATAAAATGTATATGTAGATTAGGTGACATCAGTATTTCTTTCACCATTTCTGTGAGTAATATTTTGAAGACATATACATAAGTATTGGTTGTACAAAAACCTGTACCCTGTGTCTATGAATATACAGATAATGCATGAATAGACCATACTGTGAATAAATAGTATAGCTGGTTCCACTTTAAATAATGGATTGAATTGATATTCACAAAGGAGTGGTCTGAGGCAAAAACCTTCCTGAAATTCAGGGCAACAGAACAATAGGTAAACAAAACGCACAAAGCAGGGTTTCTCCACTGAGACTTTCCTGGTCACGCTGATATCTGAGTTTTCCTAGATGCTCGCCTTTCCCTTCAGCTATCCAGTACATAGCCATATCACATAGCTTGGAGGTAGTACATATCTTGGTCACAAAACAATGAGGCAATTCTGGAGAGTGTTCAGAATTCAGGATGTAAACAGAAACTTTGGAAGATAGCAGGTTTTGCCCTTCAATAAGGAAAGCCGCAGTCCATTAATAAATCGGGCAGGATGAATGTTGCGAAGCTTTCTCCTAGACAGGACACATCCATTGATGCATTTTCTTTTCTAATGTCTACAACCACGGACAGAGTGGGATACACAGACATAGAAGCACTCGCCTTGTCAAAGGACTTACTAGAAACAGTCCACGCCAATTCAAACAAACAGCCTTTCTTACATCTTGTCAGAACATGAGAAAAAAACCATACACACACCTACACCCACAAAGGAACCTCCTTTGTGGAGTGTTCTCTGAATGGTGGGCCATACTATATTCGCCAAAAATGGCCTGTTGTATCTCAAATCTGGTCTCCTTGGCCAACTCTGTGCAGTTGTCAGGAGCCAGCGGTGAACCAATACCTGCTTTCTCAGGAAAGGCCTTTCTTCAGAGCTTTCCTGGCATTTGGCCATCCTCATATCTGTTGGTACTAAGAAAGACTGACTCTGTCCTTGGTAAATTGAAACAAGTGAGACCACAGGGACTGGGACTGCAACTGGCTCTGGGTGCCTCTCTTCCTGGATCCCAAGTTCAGAGAGTTCCATCACCAAGGAAGTGAAGTGAGGTCACTTCCTTCAGGAACTGAATGAGGTCACTGCCTTGGCAACCTCTTTGTCCTAACAGTTACTTCTAAGGGTCCCATGAGATGGAGTCTGTCCCTACTTTCTGTCACACTTTCACAAGTTAGAATGGTATATCAACCATTGGCACCTGGGAAGAGCTCTCCACACAGGCCTGATTTGGTCCATCTTCTCTACATTTAGAAGATAGAGGTTGATTCAGACACATCCATTCATCCTGATCAGGTTGTTTACCATAAAAGATGACTTTTCCTCTCTCAGGTCCTTCATAGCTGCCTACATCTTCTCCAGGGATCATTTCTGCATGGACCTTTGATGTTCTCAGAAGGTGGAAGATCCCCTACATTCCTGTATTGTAAGACTAACTCTGTCCCTCCTCTTTTGTAAAGTTAGATTGAGGGAAGAGTGTATGTTTAGGGTTAATAACATGTTTGATTTGGGTTAGGAATCTCTCTGCCGCATGAATAATGGTATTGGGAACCTGTGATATTTACAAGAATATATAGGTGAAATGTAAGTATGAAAACAGAAATCTAGGTAAGATTCGAAGTCAGAAGGGCATTGGGTCCTTGAGTGGGATTCTTAGGTTTGAATTATGTTCTGCATATATGTCTCCGATAAATTGAAATACAATGGTTTAGGACCTTATACCTTGGATGATTAATTGTCGAAGAGAACATCGAGTCAAAAAGCAATAATCAGTAAGATTAGGAAGATAGTCAGTAGGTTTAGAAATAAAAGTGAGTATAGGATTTAGACCAAAATTTCTTTAGCAATAGGGTCTCGGGTAGACATTGAATGTAAATGTCAGCATATGTGAAGTGTCAGACACAATGATGAACTGCGGAATATATGTAGGAAAGCAGATATCAATAGAGATATAAGGAAATCAGGCAAAGTATAAACTGAGTGATAGAATTAGACATTTTCAACAGCCTTGAAGTTGAATATATAATCTTAGAAAGAAACAAATATGTAGTCACCAATAGGATTTACATTTGAGAGCATTAGGCAACCTGGACATGGTTGTTTTTAGTAATTCATGCTCACTTTCCATTTAGGCTTTGATACAATCATGAGTGTGACCTTTGTTTTTTGTGTCCAGAATATTACTGTGATAAAAAAAGAAATATATATATATACACACACACACACACACACACATATATATAGATAGATAAGGTGACATGAATATTTCTTCTACCATTTCTGGGAGCAATGTTTTGAAGAGGTATAAATTAGTATTGGGGGAACAAAGAGGTGTACACTGTGTCTATGAATATAGAGATAATGCATTAATAGACCATACTGTGAATAAATAACATACCTGGTTCCAACTTTAATAATGGATTGAATTGAAATGTGAAAATATACAGGAAATCTTATATTGATATACACACATTCATTCCAACCACTTATACATCTAATGGTAATATTAATGTTATGGTTTATCTTGAAGAGTGTGTGGGTTTAGCTTCAAAATTGATTATGGAAATCGAAAATAATGTGTTTGGAAAGAAGTCTCATGAAAAGACCAGTCAAGTAACATGGAGGAATACATGTGTTCTGACGCAGAAAGTGATTAAAAGTGAAACAAATTCCTATAAATTTGTGAACTTGTGAATGAAATATATATCCTATGATGTGCAAAAACTGAAGAAATAGTAATGTACCAGTGTTTAATTAAAATGAACGTCAAAATAGACATCATGTCCCCTAGGAATCTATTTGCATTGATGTTAAACTGGGTCAGTTACTGCAGAAATATTAGGATTTGTAAGCACCATTGATTGAAGTTAGTTTTCAGCACTGGGAAACAAATATGTATTTCAGGTAGATGATTATTTCTGAGAATAATCTTGTGAAATGTTGATTATAAATCCACATACATGAACATGAATGAATTTATGGAGTGTATATAAGACACATATATTTCATATTTTATAAAATCTGTAGAGTGTATATATATATATATATATATATATATATATATATATACAAAAAAACACAAAAATTCATTAAAAAGTATCAATATATATATGCCAATCGTAATTCATCATGTAATATATATCATCCACAGAAGCAAAAATATTTATTTTACTAAACATGGGTTTATGTATAATATTGATCTAATAGGAAGCTCACCCATAGTTTGAATTTTCAGTTCCAACAGCGTTTAGGAGCACTGATCTCTTCTTACAATTTGTTTCTGTCAAGTCAGCCAACTCATAAAAATATACGTGTGATACCAAGTAGGAATCTATATGTGCATATAAAAAGTACAAGTGCTGAGTAGGCTACAGAGAAAGGGAGACAGGAATTCACATATTTGTTAACTTTAAAAACGCATGGAGAGAGCTGCGGATGTGGCTCAAGTGGTAGCGTGCTCGCCTGGCATGCGTGCGGCATGGGATCGATTCTCAGCACCACGTGAAAACAAAGATGTTGTGTCCGCCGATAACTAAAAAATAAATATTATAGAATTCTCTCTCTCCTCTCTCACTCTCTCTTTAAAAAAAAACACATGGAGGACTATTTCAATTAAAAATTGAGTAGATTTATAAAACCGACCCTTTATCATGCAAGAGGGAAGTCCAACTATACACCATGCTTCCTCTGAACTGCTTGTATTTTCATTCTTTTGGGGTATTTTTCTCCATCATATTAGGATTAGTAGTCAGAGTCTAGTAGGGTATGAGTTAGTGTCAGGGATTCAGTATTTCGAATGGAAAATTGGAAAATGGATCAATGTGTATGCAAATGTGTACTACAAAAAATTTTCCCACTCTCATTCAGAACAATGCCTTGACATTACCTTCACCCCAAGTAAGACACAATTAGAGGAGAAGAGTTAGAAAATCTTTGAATACATATCTGAAATTGAAAATGCTTAGGGTTCACAACCTTGGAGATTGTAGAGGAGTTTCCAAAAGTAAGGGACAGTGTAAAAACTCTACAAACATGGAGATTTGCCTGCCTAAAGACGTCTGGAGAAACTGCCTCTAGGTTGGGCACTTGAAATATATGTTGCTGTCAGGAGCTTTAGCTTCCTTTCTAGTGAGACCATCAAAGCTGGGTCTACATCTCTGTGATCTGGAGGACATGGTTTATAATTTTCCAATAAACATGAAGCAGCAGTGCTGAATTCTTGCTTTGTAGGTAATCTGTGGCCACTGGGGGCTAAGTGTCTCCCCATTTGGACTGCGAAGCCATTTCATCATCCTCCACTTTTCATAATGTTTCTTCCTGCTGCACTCGGAGTTTGGTATTTGCTTCACGAAATACAAGGAGTTCAACTGGGACACAGTGCTGCAGCGAGTTCTGTTACGTGTGGTGGATCAGGGTCTGCAGGAGAATGCACCAACAGGGCTTGTATACCACATAGGATGCCCCCTTGACCATAGCAACCTGATTCTGAACATTGCCCTGAAACCTCTCCATATAACAAGTTGCCTTTACATATAAGGGTCTGCTCGCTGCACCATGTCAGTCACAAGCCATTTGGAAGCCAATGGCAGATCCACATGGCCCCACCTCAGATGTTTTATCACACATTTGCTCACCACTGCTCTAGGCCCACTACTCAGCAGGATCCAAATTACTGAGATCTCTGTTTTACACCATTTTCATCAAAACCAGTCAATCAAGGCACTGTCTGGTACACTCGTGATCAGCAACAGGACATCCAAAGGTTCTTCATTGCCACCTGGTCATTGGAATTTCAAAAATTTCATGGTATTTATCTAGCAAATTTTCAATTATGAAGTTGGAAGCACTATGGCTTTCAAATTATTCAGGAATCATTCAATGGTGAGGAAGCTCATTTCAATGAAAACTTTGGAGAACTCTCACAGGCAAGGCTTCCCAAAGAGTGGCCTAAAGGTCACATGAATCCTGGCCCATCGAGGTCTACAATTGAGGTCCATGTGTGTTTTGACTAGCAAATATGGCTTCCAAGTCTTTCAGAATAAAATGATGTGATATCCTGGCTGAGATTCCCAGTGCTCTGTGGAAAGCCACCCTAGGACTAGATCTCAGTTTCCAACGGAGACTCTCATGTGTGGCCTCCTAAATTCCCAACACAATTCATGGCAATACTTCTTTGATGATTGATCCAGAACTCAGTGTTTAAGGGGAATGACACCAGAGTTCAAGCCCAGGTGGATCCAGTCATCTCTTCCAACTGCCACATGAATGACTACAATTAAAACCAAAACACTCCCACATGGTCCTTACCTTCTTCCATATAGACACTCATCATTACCTCTGGCTAGAGTTTTTCATGTGGGACGCATCCCAAGAGAGTGTCCAAAATAATCTTCCTTGCCCCTCATTTGCCTAAAGTCAGGGTGGCATCGTCACCCTTCCTGTGAACCTGGAGTGATCCAATAGGCCTGCCATGAATACTGCTCTGCTTCTTCAATTTGAGTCCTACTGACTCTCAGGGATAGATTCTTTAAGTGATTTGGAGTCACAAGAAAACACAAGCACCTCTGCAGTTCTTCAAAGAACTCATTTGACTTAAAGGATCCCTATTCTCACTTGACAGAGGTCAGAATCCTAACAGAGGAAGGCAAGAGACTCATCAACAATGACAGATTTTTGGCCATTTTGGTTTTGATTGCACACATGGAATCTATCCTTAGATCCATCATGTGCTGAGAATCTAAGCCACAACCTCATACAGGGCCAAGAGGCTGATTTAGACACATCCTTTTACAAGCAATTAAGCAAAGAACCACAGGTGATGCCCATTCATTTCCATTTGAAAATTGTTTTCTTCAGGCTTCACAAAGGGGTGGCCTGAGGCAAAGACCTTCCTGACCTTCAGGACAACAGAACCATAGGTAAGCAAATGAACCAAAGCAGGATTTCTCCACTGAAAATTTACTGGTCACACTGATATCTGAGTTTTCTAAAATGTTCCCATTCTCTACAGCTATCAAGTATATAGACATGTCTCAGAGCTTGGAGGTGGTACATATCTTGGAAACAAAACCATGAGCCTATTCTGGAGAGTGGCCAGATTTCAGGAAGAAAACAGGAACTTAGGAATTTAGTAGGTGTTGCCCATCCATAAGGCAAACCACAGTCCATTCTTTAATTAGGCAGGATGAATGCTGGGAAGTTTTCTACTAGACAGGACACATCCTTTGATGCCTTCTCTTTTCTAATGTCTACAACCACGGACACAGTGGAATACTCAGACATGGAAACACTAGCCTTGTCAAACGACTTACTAGAAACAGGCCACTCCAACCCAAACAAACAGCCTTTCCTACCTATTCTCAGAACATGAGAGAAAACCACAAACTCACTCCACACCCACAAAGGCACCTCCTTAACCCAAGTAGATCTGTGACTATCCGGAGTGTCCTCTAACTGGTGGGCCATACTATGTTCCCCTGAAATGGCCTGCCCTTTCTCAGATCTGGTCTCCTTGGCCAACTCTGTGAAGTTGTCAGGAGCCAGCGGTGAACCAATACCTGATTTCTCAGGAAAGGCCCCTCTTCAGAGATCTTCTGCCATTTGACAATTCTCATATCAGTCGGTACCAAGGAAGACTGACTCTGTCCTTGGTAAATCCAAACAAGTGAGACCACTGGGACTGGGACTGGGACTGACTCTGGGTGCCTGGCTTCCTGCTTCACAATTTCAGAGTTTTTGATGACCAAGGAAGAGAGGTGAGGTCACTTCCTTCAGGAACTGAATGAGGTCACTACCTTGGCCACCACTTTGTCCTAACAGTTGCTTCGAAAGGTCCCATGAAATGGAGGCTGCCCCTACTTCCTTTGACACTTTCACAAGTTAGAATGGTATATCAACCATAGGCACCTGGAAACAGCTCTCCACACAGGCATGGTTTGATCAGTTCTCTACATTAAGAAAGGAGAGGCTGATTCAACACATCTCTTCATACTGACCCGGTTGTTTGCCATGGAATATGACTTTTTCCCTCTTAGGTCCTTCATAGCTGCCTGCAACTTCTTAAGGGTATAATTTCTGCATGGTCCTTTGATGTTCTCAGCAGGTGGGAGATCCCCTACATTACTGTATTGTAAGACAAACTCTGTCTCGGCTCTTCTGTAAAGTTAGTTTGAGGGAACAATGTATGGTTAGGCTTAATAACATGTTTGATTTGAGTTAGGAATCATTCTGCTTAATGAATAATGGTATTGGGAACTTGCGATATTTACAAGAATATATTGGTGAAATATAAGTTTGAAAACAGAAATCTAGATAAGATTTGAATCCAGGAAGGGCATTGGGCTGTTGATTGGGATACTTAGCTTTGAATTATGTTCTGCAAAGATGTCTCAGATAAATCAATATACAATGGCATAGGACCTTGTACCTTGGATGATTGATTGTCGAAGTGATCATCCAGTCAAAAAGGGATAGTCTTTAGGATTAGGAAGATAGTCGGTATGTTAGAAAAAAGAGTAATATAGGATTTGGACCAAAAGTTCTTTAGCAATAGGGTTTCGGATAGAGAGTGAATGTAAATGTCAGCACATGTGAAGAGTCAGTCACAATGATGAACTGGGGAAAATATGTAGGAAAGCAGATTTCAATAGACATTAGGAAATCAGACAAAATATAAAGTGACTTATAGGATTAGTCATTTTCAACAGGGTTGAGGTTGAATATATTATCTTAAGAAGAAACAAATATGTAGTCACCAATAGGATTGATTTGAGAGCATTAGGCAACCTGGACATGGATGTGTTTAGTAATCCATGCTCACTTTCCATTTAGGCTTTGGTGAAAGGTTAATAAAATAGGTACTTGTTACTTACTGTTTTTCTGTATGCTTAACAAAACACTGTTGAAGTCTTGAGGACTGTTTGCTAATCTTGTTTCCAGAATGTGCTGTCCCCAACTGCCAAACTGCAAATGTATACCCTCACCCGTTTGCACGCAAACCACCCACTTGCCCTGACCCATCAATAAACTTCCCTCCCTGCCCTCTCCAAGGAAAGCATATAAGCTCTGCTTAAGCTGTTCTCATTGCTCTCTGCTCTATTCAAGTGAGCTCTGAGCCCCAGAATGCTGGACCCATAATAAACCATTTACTGTTGAAGGAGACATTCTCTTGGTGGTCTCTTCCTCCGATTCTTGCCCGACCTTTACATCTGGAGGCACCAGCAAGATCCAACAGCGGCGGATGAAAGATCCCCAAGGGGCTCCTTTCAGGGTAAGTAAGGGAACTCTTTTTGGTTTTAGGTTTCAGGTTAGGGCTTGGCAAATGGCTATGGGTGATGAGCGTGAGCTCTCTCTGACAGAGGCTGACATACGTGTCACAGAGCCACAGGCCACGTCCCTGGGGGATGCCCCAGAGGACTCAGGAAATCGAGGAACAATAGTCTCCTTGACTCAGTGATATTTTGCTTCGGATTCGGTATTGCCAGCCCATCAGGTTTTGCCGGCTACTCAGGCCTGGCCTCAGTATTGGACGTCCAATGCCTGACTTTATTGTCTTGTCTTGTCAGTGTAGTGTGTCGTTGCTTTCACTGTTTGTGTATCTCTCATTTTGGGACAGAGAACTTCAACACCTCTCTTCCTGACCCTTGATCACTGGAACAAAGTCCGCTTAAGGGCCCAGAATCTTTCTTTTTCAGTAAATCGCTGGACCTGGCAGACCCTCTGTGCCTCAGAATGACCCACCTTTGGAGTTGGATAGCCCCTAGAAACATCTACGTCCCACTAATTCGAAAAGTCAGAGATTTTGTATTTCAACCGGGGCCACATGGACATCCAGATCAACAGCCATATATCTCAACTTTGCAGGACCTCTGCAAATCTCCTCCTCCATGGGTGAAGCTTTTCCTTGTCTCTGCCCCCTCTCCTACTCCTTCCACCATGATTCTATCTCTCAAACCCTCTGCTCCTCCTCCTCCACCCTCTCTTCTCCCTGAGTCTCAAGACTCTACTGGACTCTCCTCGCCTTCTTATCCGCTGCCCTCGTCCACCAACCCCCAACAACCTCTAAGTGATTCCCCCTGCTGCTGACTCAGCCTCTCCGCCACTGGAGGAAGCTAGGCCAGCCCAGCGCCCACCAAATGACTCCCCCTTGTCACACACACAGCCCCTCCTTCCCTGGAGGAAGCTGGCCTGGCAAAAAGAACTCAAAGAACTCCCTGGCGTTTTCAAACCTGCCTACTTGGGATGACTGCCAACAAATCCTAGGGATTCTCTTCATGACAGAGGAATGAGAGAGAAACTTCCTGGAAGCTAGAAAAAAAAATATCCTCGGACCAGATGGGTGACCAACACAACTTTCCAACATAATCAAAGCTGGCTTCCCCTTGAACTTACCCAACTGGGACCCTGACACCTTTGAAGGTAGGGAGCATCTGTCCACTTATTGCCGGGCCCTAATAGTGGGTTTCCAACCGGCCGCTAGGCAACCAAATAATTTGGCCAAGGTAAGAGAGATTATTCAAGGGCCTGATGAACATCCCTCTATGTTTCTAGAGAGAATTATGGAGGCATATAGGAGATATACTCCTTTCGATCTTCAGGCAGAGGATCAAAAGGCATATGCCATGATGGCCTTCATTGGGCAACTGATCTGGATATTAAAAGAAAGTTACAATACTTAGATGGATTACAAGATATGACTTTGAGAGATTTAGTCAGAGTAGCCAAGAAAGTATCCTATAAGAGAGAAACAGAGAGAACGAAAGGGAGCAAAGGGAGGATGAGAGATGAAAAAGACAGATTAAGGTATTAACTAATGTCCTGGTCACAACAATAAATAGGCCAGAAATTAAGAAACAGGGAGACAAGAAGTGATACCTGGGTCCCCTCCAGAGGCCACCCTTGGCCTCAGATCAATGTGCCTACTGTAAAGAAAAAGGACACTGAGCCAAAGAGTGCCCTAGAAAGAGAAAGCCACGCCAGACAGCCTTTCTGACTCTGGAGGTTGACTAAGAATGTCGGGGCTCAGATCTCTTCCCCGAGCTCAGGGTAACTTTTGAAGTGAAGGGGACCCCATAAACTTTGAAGTGGATACAGCAGCAGTATACTCAGCTCTTAAGGCCCCACTGGGCCCTCTATCAAATAAAAGATCTCTAGTTCAAAGGGCTAACAGCAGTAAATATCAGACTTAGACAACTAAGAGGAACATGGACATGGGGAAAGACAAAATCCAACATTCCTTCCTAGTAATCCCAGAATGCCGGCCCCATTGATGAGCAGAGATCTGCTCAGTAAGCTCCGGGCCAAAACAACTTTTAACCCCGAAGGCCCCAAAATGAAATTTCTAAATCCTTCATTAAAAACTCCTATAGTCATGGCTTTATAAATGTCAGTCGAAGATGAACATCCACTTTTCACACACCCCAAGACTGATCAAACAGGCAAGCTACCCCAGAAATGGATAACAGATTAACCAGATGCCTGGGCAAAATTGTTGGGTTAGGCCTAGCCATGAAACAACCTCCAAGAACAGTGGAGTTAAAAACCTCAGCCTCCCCAATCAATGTCAAACAACATCCTCTGAGCAAAAAAGGTAAAGATGGGATAAGGCCCCATATTCAGAAATATCTGGCCTTAGGGTCCTAAGGCCCTGTCAATCGGCCTGGAACACTCCCCTGCTACCGGTAAAAAATCCAGGAACTGGGGACTATCCCCCATACAAGACCTAAGAGAGATCAACAACAGAGTGCAGGACATTCACCCCATGGTAAATAATTCGTACAATCTGCTTATCACTCTGAACCCTGAGTAGAAATGGTATGGACATAAAGATGCTATCTATTGCATGCCTCTGCATAAAGACAGTCAGTTGCTGTTTGCTTTTGAGTGGGTAGACCCAGAAACCGGAACGTATGGTAAACTAACATGGACTAGACTCCCACAGGGGTTCAAAAACTCCCCCACTCTCTTTGATGAAGCCCTCCACAGAGATGTCAACAACTTCAGAACTATGCACCCTGAAGTCACCCAGCTTCAATACGTGGATGACCTGCTACTGCAGCCAACACCAAGAAAAACTGTGAGTCTGTGAACCAAGCACTATTATATAAGCTTGCTCAACTCGGGTATAGAGCATCTTCCAAAAAACCCCAAATTTGCCAGCAAGAAGTAGTCTTCCTGGGCTATTCCCTTAGGGGTGGTAAACGATGGCTCACTGAGCCCAGAAAACAAACGGTTGTGCAGATACACCCCCCCCCCAGCAGCAGACAACACAGAGAGTTTCTTGGGACTACTGGGTTTTGCAGGTTATGGATTCCTGTGTTTGCGTCCTTAACTTCTCCTTTATACCCGCTGTTAAAGGGAGATGCCCAATTCCAATGGACCCCTGAGCACCAGCAAGCTTTTGATAACATCTAACAACACTGGCACTGAACTCCTCAAGTTCACTGAGCCAAGCCTGCAATTTCAGAAATCCCTACACTACGTTAAAAATGTACATCAATTCACACACCTTGGTTCAAAGAAACTGCAGGCATTCCTGAAGGATCAAGAACAGAGTTTTCCACTAACCGACTCACAGCGAAAGGACATAACTGAACGGGTAACAAAACCCTGTCCGTTCTGTCAATAGGTTAATGCTTACCCTTCCAAGCTTCCTGCAAAAAAGCACCTATGAACAACCAGACCAGGACAATTCTGGGAAGTGGACTTTACTGAAATTAAGCCAGCGAGGTATGGACTTCAATATCTCCTAGTGTTTGTAGATATATTTTCAGGATGGATTGAAGCCTTCCACACAAAAAAAGGCACAAATGGTGGTAAAAAATCCTGAAAGATATTTTTCCATGATACGGCCTACCTAAGGGTATATTGTCTGATAATGGACCGGCGTTCATGGCCCAGGTAAGTAAGGGGTTAGCCAGGACCCTGGGAATAAATTGGAAGTTACATTGTGCTTATAGACCCCAGAGCTCAGGACAGGTTAAAAAAAAATTAATAGAACCATTAAAGAGACCTTAACGAAATTAAGCTTAGAGAGGACATCAAAGGTTGGACTATGCTCCTGCCTTATGCACTGTTTCATGCAAGAAATACTCCCTCTGTTTCTTTGAGTAACCTCACCTCCTATGAAATTCTCTATGGGGCCCCTCCTCCAGTAAGGACCTAACCCCAACTCTAAGACCTACCGATCCCTTCCACACCCCCTTGCTTGACAAACTTAAAGCTCTTGAAAGAACTCAGCGATACCTGTCAAACCAGCTGGCCACTGCCTACCAACCTGGTGAAGAGGAGACTCCACATCGATATCAAATAAGAGACTTCGTCTACATAAGATGACTTCAGGTGTCATCCCTGGAACCCCGATGGACAGGACCATACCAGGTGCTACTTATAAAACCTACAGTGGTAAAGGTAGACGGAATCACTTCCTGGATCCTAATTCTCATCTCAAGCCTGCGCCCTGTCCAGACTCTGGCTTGAAAGTGGAAAAGACTGGTAACCCTTTCAAATTGCATATTGTCCATGTGGATAAGGCTATAGACTCTCCCCTTGGCCACCACTAGTCCTAACCATCATCAGCCCATTCAGCAGCGATGGCTGATCACAAATCCTATTAGACAAGAAGTATGGTCTGTCTTGCAGACAGCCCCCTTAGGGACCTGGTGGCCATCTCTCCACCCAGATATTTGTCAGCTGAGTATACGTCTTTCCAATTGGGATATCTCTGATGAAGGGGATCCCATTAAAATTCCATTAAATTTCTTCCGTACCATAGATAATGGAAACAAACATTATGGATGTAGGGACACGCAAGCCTGATGCAGGTTGGCTAGCCTAGATTACTATGTTTGCCCGGTGGACTATCAAAGCCACAAACAACCACGGCTGTGTGGGGGAAAAGCCGTCTTCTTCCGTAAGTCATGGGGATGTGAGCATACAGGGGCTGCCTGGTGGAACCCAAACTCCTCATCAAATTCAGTTCACAGCATTGGCCATATTACCAATTAGACAACCAAAACCGATGGCCCACAGAGGGGTGTCTAGATCCTCAAATTCTGTGTGACTTTTTCAACCTCGGCAAGTGCTCAAAAGGATGGAAGAAAATTCCCCTATGCGTATGCCTTTTCCCTCCTTTGCTCACATCATGAACTATGTTTCTCCAATAGATCCTTCTGCTCCAGACTCTCTGCTGTCACTCTCACATCAACAACCTGATTTCTCCCCTCCAATTACTAGATCAAAAACCCAAACCTCCGCTGGTTCTCAGACCATTGCCCCCTTGCTGGGGTAGCAGGTACTGAGGTACCCTTCCACCCACTCACTCCTCTCTTCTCCTGTCAGTGCCCACACCGGGTCCCACCAGGTCCTCTTACCAGCTAACCCAAAGCTCAAACCAGCTGAGGAGTGCCCTCAGACGCCTATCCAAGTTGTAATGAAAATGGCCTTTAAAGTTGCTTTGTCATCACTAAAAACAGGTTACTAAGAATTTAATGTCCCTCACAGGCTTTTTGGGATACTCACTCCTGTCTTCCCATCTGCTCTACCTGTTCTACTGCTCAAGTTTTGTTGCCAGGAAAATCCCAAACCCTTTTCCCATTATTCTTTTATATCTCTTTTTCCTCATTCTCAGAACCACAGAACTGCTCTCACCCCCCGCCTTCCCCGTCTTCCCCTCTGTACCAGGCCCACAGAAAAATCTTAAATGGCCTTCTCCAGAAGTCTTCATCGTGGCTGACTTTAGGACTTTCAGCAACAAAGTCCCTATAAAAGAGTTCAGTGTACATAAACTTCCTCTTTTCGTGTTGCTCTGTTATACTTGGCCACTGGCTGGAAAAATCAGCACTTCTAGGCTAGACACCCCCTTACTAGTTTTTCACAAAATATGTGAACAAGGCCTCTGGCCTTGAACTGAGGCTTCCAGAGATGGCTACATTTCCAAGATAAAGAAGTTACCAACTGGGCTCCATGGTAACAGCTGGCAGGGAGAAAATAAAAGAGAAGAAAAAAGCTCTCCCCCTCCCAGATGTCCTTAAAAAGTTATCTTTCCCAGAGAAGAGGAAAATAAAAACAGAACCAAAAACTGCTTTTTGTGAACTTCTGCAGACTGTAAATTTCTGAGTCTTTTCTCTTACATGTTGGGTACAAAATTCTGAAACTACCTAAACTTGGGATTCAGGGGATTAATTGATTACAATAGAAGCAATGCCCTCTATATCCGGTTGCAACCAAATAGGACTGTTTCCCAGTCTTCGGTGCTATCTTAGGTGCCTTGCCTTGTCCATACCTACAACAGTATAATTCTATATACTTAAACATTGTTTATTCATAGAATTATCAACAGATGTGATTAATTATGTAATGGTGCAGATGTTTCCCCGAGTGCTCTATCATGAGGCAGGATCATTTAAATTTCAAATAGGGGGGCATACAACCCGGTTCTGCTGGCAACTTGTATCTTTCACTTTAGCCATCCTATGAGGAATAGTAGTTGCTGCAGAGGTGGGCACAGGTACCACTGCCCTAATCCATGGGACACAACAAATGACCCAATTAGAAGCAGCAATACACCAAAACTTAACGATATTAAAAAACCACCATCACAGCTTTACAAGAATCTTTAACCTCTCTCTCTGAAGTTGTTTTACAGAACAGGCGAGGGTTCGACCTCCTCTTCATGAGAGAAGGGGCCTTTGTCCTGCATTGAGGGAAGAATGTTGTTATTATGCCTACCATACTGGAGTTGTAGAAGAATCTATGATTAAATTAAGAAGACGCATTGAAGAGCATCAACAAGAGAGAGAGGCCCAAAAAGGGTGGTTTGAGTCTTGGTTCACAGAGTCCCCCTGGTTAACTACGCTTTTATCAGCCCTGGCCGGTCCCTTAATAATCCTCACATTATTGCTAACTGTAGGACCCTGTTTGCTCAACCATGTAGTTTCCTTTCTCCAAGCTCAAATTGGACAAGTTAAACTTATGGTAATCAGAAATCAATATACCACACTAGCAGACATAAAATGTGATATCCCCAATGATCACTATTATGATTTAATGTAACCAAAAGAAAGTGGGGAATGAAAGGTAAATAAAATAGGTAATTGTCACTTCCAGTTTTACGGTATGCTTAACAAAACACTGTTGATATCTTGAGAACTGCTTGATAATCTTGTTCCCTGAATGTGCTGTACCAACTGCAAAACTGCAGAATGTACTCCCTCACCCATTTGCACGCAAACTACCCACTCTCCCTGACCCATCAATAATCTTCCCTCCCTGCCCTCTCCAAGGAAAGTATATAAGCTCTGCTTAAGCTGTTCTCAGGGCTCTCTCCTCTATTCAAGGGAGCTCTGAGCCCCAGCATGCTGGACCCCCATAAACTTTTGGCTGTTGCATTAGACAGTCCCTGGTAGTCTCTTCCTCCGATGCTCGCCTGACATTTACATTGGTAAAATAATAAGTGTGACCATTGCTTCTGTGTCCAAATGTACAAATTAATATTGGGGGTACAAATAGGTGTACCCTGTAATATGAATATAGAGATAATGCATGAATAGGCAATACTGTGAATAAATAATAAAATGGGTTCCAAATTTAATAATGGATTCAATTGATATCTGAAAATATACAGGAAATCTTATATTGATACACATACATTCATTCCAACCAGTTATACATCTAAACGTTATATTAGGATTATGGTTTGTCATGAAAAGTGTGTGAGTTTTGCTTCAAAACTGATTATGAAAGTTGAAAATAATGTGTTTGGAAAGAAGTCTCATGAAAAGACCAGACAAGAAACCTGGAGGAATCCATGTGTTCTGAAGCAGGAAGTTATTGAAAGTGAAACAAATGCCTATAAGTTTGCTAATTTGTGGATGAAATATATATCCTATGATGTGCATAAATTGAAGAAATAGTAATGTACCAGTGTTGAATAAAAATGAACGTCAAAATACACATCATGTCCCATAGTAATCTACTTGCATTGATGTTAAACTGGGTCAGTTACTGTACAAATATTAGTATTTGTATGCAACATTAACTGAAGTTAGTTTTCAGTACTGGAAACAAATATGTATTTCATGTGGATGAATATTTCTGAGAATAATCTTGTGAATACTTGATTATTAATCCATATACATGAACATGAATGAATTTAGGGAGTGTATATAAGACACATATATTTCATATTTTGAAAAATCTGGAGAATATATATATATATATATATATATATATATATATATATATATATATATATATATACAAAAAAACACACACAGAGACATTAAATTACCAATATATATGCCAATCGAAATTTATCATGAAATATATATCATCCACAGATGCAAAAATATTTCTTTTACTGAACATGGATTTATGTTTAATGTTGTTCAACTAGGAAGCTCACCCATAGGTTGAATTTTAAGATCCAACAGGGTTTAGGAGGAGTGATCTCTTCTCATAATTTGTATCTGCCAAGTCAGCCACCTCACAAGAATGTACATGTGATACCAGGTAGGATTCTATATGTGCATATAAAATTACATGTTCTGAATTGGCTACAGAGAAAGGGAGACAGGAATTTATATATTTATTAACTTTAAAAACACAAGGAGAACTATTTCAATTAAAAATTAACTAGATTTATAACACCTACCCTTCATAATGCAAATGGCATGTCCAACTATACACCATGCCTTTTTTGAACTGCTTGTATTTCTATTCTGTTTGGGTTAGTTTTCTCCATCATATTAGGATTAGCAGTCAGAGTCTAGTAGTTTATGAATTACTCTCAGGGATTAAGTATTTTGAATGGAAAATTGGAAAATGAATCTAATGTGTATGCATATATGTGCTACACAAAAATCTTCCCACTCTCATCCACAACAATGCCTTGACATTAACTTCGTCCCAAGTAAGACACAATTAGAGGAGAAAAGTTAGAAAATCTGTGAATGCATATGTGAAATGGAATATACTCAGGAGTTCACAACCTTGGAAGTGGTAGAGCAGTTTCCAAAAGTAAGGCACTGTGAAGTTTTCAGGAGCCAGTGGTGAACCACTACCTGCTTTCTCAGGAAATTCCCCTTTTTAGAGCTCTCTTGGCATTTGGCAATCCTCACATCAGTAGGTACCAAGGAAGACTTACTCTGTCCTTGGTTATTCCAAACAACTGAGCCCACTGGGAAAGAAACTGGGACTGACTCTGGGTGCCTGGCTTCCTGGATCCCAAGTTCAGAGATATCCGTCATCAAGGAAGAGAGGTAGGTCACTTCATTCAGGAACTGAATGAGGTTACTGCCTTGGCAACCACTTTGTCCTAACAATTGCTTTCAAGGGTCCCATGAGATGGAGGCTGCCCCAACTTCCTGTGACACTTTCACAAGTTAGATTGGTATATCAACCATTGGCACCTGGGAACAGCTCTCCACACAGGCCTGGTTTGGTCCATCTTCTCTACATTAAGGAGAGAGAAGCTGATTCAGACACAACCCTTCATCCTGACCAGGTTGTTTGCCATGGAGGATGACTTTTGCTCTCTTAGGTCCTCCATAGCTGCTTACAACTTCTCCAGGAATCATTTCTGCATGGACCTTTGAGTTTCTCAGCATGTGGAAGATCCCCTATATTCCTGTATTGTAAGACCAACTCTATCCCTGCTCTTCTGTAAAGTTAAATTGACTGAACAGTGTATGGTTAGGTTAACTAACATGTTCGATTTGGATTAGGAATCTTTCTGCGCGATGAATAATGGTATTGGGAAACTGCGATATTTACAAGAATATATAGGTGAAATATAAGTATGAAAACAGAAATCTAGCTAAGATATGAAGCCCAAAAGGGCATTGGGCCCTTGATTGGGATACATAGCTTTGAATTATATTCTGCACTGATGTGTCAGGTAAATCGATATACAATGGCTTAGGTCCTTGTACCATGGATGATTAAATGTAGAAGAGAACTTCCAGTCAAAAGGGATAGTCGGTAGGATTCGGAAGATTCTCAGTAGGTTTAGAAAGAAGAGTGAGTATAGGATTTGGACCAAATGTTGTTTAGCAATAGGGTTTCCGGTAGACAGTGAATGTTAATGTCAGCACAAGTGAAGAGACTGTCACAATGATGAACTGGGGAAAATAGTTAGGAAAGCTGATATCAATAGAGACATTACGAAATCAGGCAAAGTATAAAGTGAGTGATAGGATTAGATATTTTCAACAGGGTTGAGTTTGAATATATAATCTAAGAAAGAAACAAATATGTAGTGACCAATAGGATTGACATTTGACAGCATTAGGCAACCTGGACATGGATGTTTAGTAATCCATGCTCACTTTTCATTTAGTCTTTGCTACAATCTTAAGTGTGACCTTTGCTTTTTTTGTCCAGAATATTACTGTGATAAAACGTACATGTAGATCAGGTGACATGACTCTTTCTTCCACCATTTCTGGCGGCAACATATTCAAGACGTATAAATTAGTAATGGGGGTAAAAAGAGGTGTACCCTTTGTCTGTGCATATAGAGATAATGCATGAATAGACCATACTGTGAATAAATAATATATCTGGTTCTGACTTTAAATAATGGATTGAAATTATATCTGAAAAAATACAGGAAATCTTATATTGACATACAAACATTCATTCCAACCAGTTATATATCTAATGGCCACATTAAGGTTATGGTTTATCATGAAGGGTGTGTGAGTTTTGCTTCAAAAGTGATTATGGAAATCGAAAATAATGTGTTTGGAAAGAAGTCTCATTAAAAGACCAGTCAAGAAACCTGGAGGAATACATGTTTCATGAAGCAGGAAGTGATTGTGAAACAAATGTGTATAAATTTGTGAACTTGTGGATGAAGTATATATTTCCTATGATTTGTAAAAACTGAAGAAATAGTAATGTACCAGTGTTGAATGAAAATAAACGTCAGAATACACATCATGTCCCATACGAATCTACTTGATTGATGTTAATCTGGGTCAGTTACTGTACAAATATTAGGATTTGTAAGCACCATTTACTGAAGTTAGTTTTCAGAACTATGAAACAAATATGTATTTCAGGTGGATGAATATTTCTGAGAATAATTTTGTGAAAAGTTTATTATAAATCCACATTTTTGAACATGGATGAACTTAGGGAGTGTATTTAAGAAACATATATTTCATATTTTAAAAATCAGGACAGTATATATATATATATATATATATATATATATTCATAATTATATATATGTGTATATACATATATATGTGTATATATATAAATATATATATATATATTTATATATATATATATATATATACACACACACACACACACACACACAAAACACACACACAGACATTAAAATGTAGGAATATATATGCCAATCGAAGTTCATCATAAAATATATAGAATCCACAGATGCAAAAATATTTATTTTACTGAACAAGTATTTATGTATAATGTTGTTCTACTAGAAAGCTCACCCATACTTTGAATTTTCAGTTCCAACAGCGTTTAGAGGAGTGATCTCTTCTCACAAGTTTTATCTGCCAAGTCAGTCACCTCACAAAAATGAACGTGTGATATCAGGTAGAATTCTATATAAGCATATAAAAATAAATATGCTGAATAGGCTGCAGAGAAAGGGAGAGGAATTTACATATTTGTTAACTTTAACAACACATGGAGAACTATTTCAATTAAAAATTGACTAGATTTATAACACCTACCATTTATCATGCAAATGGCAAGTCCAACTATACCCCATGCCTCCTCTAAACTGATTGTATTTCTATTATATTTGGGTTGTTTTTCTCCATCATGTTTGGATTAGTAGACAGAGTATAGTAGGGTATGGGTTATTGTCAGGGATTCAGTATATTCAATGGAATATAGGAAAATGAATCCAACGTGTATAAAATATATGCTACACAATTATCTTCCCACTCTCATCCAGAACAATGCGTTTACATTACCTTCACCCCAAGTAAGACGCAATTAGAGTAGAAGAGTTTGAAAATCCGTGAATGCATATCTGGGGTGGAAACAGTACTAAGAAACAAATAAGTATTTCAGGTAGATGAATATTTCTGAGAATAATCTTGTGAAAAGTTGATTATAAATCCACAACATAAATATGAATGAATTTAGGAAGTGTGTAATAAGACACATATTTCATGTTTTGAAAAATCTTGAGAGTGTATCTATATATATATATACATATTTATATACAAAAACAGAGAGAGACATTTAAAATTGCAATATATATGCCAAACGAAATTCACCATGAAATGTATATCATCCACAGATCCAAATATATTCATTTTACTGAACATTGATTTATGTATAATGTTGTTCAACTAGGAAGCTCACTCACATTTGAATTAAATGTTCAACCAGCATTTAGGAGGAGTGATCTCTTCTTCCAATTTGTATCTGCCAAGTCAGCCACCTCACAAGAATGTACGTGTGGTACCAGGTAGGATTCTATATGTGCATATAAAAATACGTGTGCTGAATAGGCTACAGAGAAAGGGGGACAGGAATTCATTATTTGTTAACTTTAAAAACGCATGGAGAACTATTTCAACAAATAATTGACTAGATTTATAACTGCTACACTATACCATGCAAAAGGCAACTCCAACTATTAAACATACCTCCTCTAAACTGCCTGTATTTCTATTCTGTTTGTGATATTTTTCTCCATCATATTAAGATTAGTAGTCAGAGTCTAATAGGGTATATGTTAGATTCAGGGATTCAGCATTTCTAATGGAAAATAGGAAATTGAATCCAATGTGTATGCAAATATGTGCTACACAAAATTCTTCCCACTTTCATCCAGAACAATGCCTTGACATTACATTCTCCTCAAGTAAGACACAATTAGAGGATAAGAGTTAGAAAATCTGTGAATATATATCTGGAATGGAGAATACTCAGGAGTTTACAACTTTGGAGGTGGTACAGAAGATTCTAAAAGTAAGGGACAAGGTAAACATTCCACAAACTTGCAGCTCTGCTGGCCTACATACTTTTTGAGAAACTGCCTCTAAGGGTGGGCACTTGAAATATTTGATGTTCTGAGAAGATTTAGTTCCTTTGTAGAGAGACCATCAAAGCTGGGTCTGCATCTATGTTACTTGGAGGACATGGTTTCTTATTATCCAATGAACATGAGGCAGCAGTGCTGAATTCTCTCTTTGTAGGTAAACTATGGACACTGGGGTCTAAGTGTCTTTCAGTGTGGACTGTGAAGCCAATTGGTCATCCTCCACTTTTCGTGGTGTTTCTCGTTGCTCCACTGGGAGTTTGGTATTTGCTTCAAGAAATACAAGGAGTTAAAATGGGACAGAGTGGTGGAGGGAGTTCTTTAAGGAGTGGTGAGTCAGGGTCGTCAGGAGAATGCACCAACCAAGGTTCTATCCCACGTAGATTGCCCCCTTGAGAATAGCAATATGATTCTGAACATTGCAGTGAATCCTCTCCATATAACAAGATGCCTTTACATATATGGGTCTGCTGGGTGCACCAAGTCAGTCACAAGCCATTTGGAAGCCAATGGCTGATCCACATGGCCACAACACAGATGTTTTATCACACAATTGCATACCACTGCTCTAGGCCAACTACTCACCAGGCTCCAACTTACTGGCATATCTGTTCTATACCATTTTCATGAAACAAAGTCAATCAAGGCAGTGTCTGGTATACTCAGGATCAGAAACAGGACATCCAAAGTATTTTCAGTGCCACCTGAACATGAAAATATGAAAAATTTCATGGTAATTTTCTAGCCATTTTTCACGGATGAAGTTTGCGGCTCTGAGGGCTTCAATTAATTCAGGAACCATTAAATGGTGAAGAAGCTAATTTCAATGAAAGCACTGGAGCACTCTCACAGGCATGGTTTCCCTAAGGGTGGCGAAAATGTCATATGAAGCCAGGCCCTTTGAGATCTACAATGTGAGGTCCATGTGTGTTTTAAACTCAAATATGGCTGCCAAGTCTTTAAGAAAAATTGAATGTAGTATCCGGGCTGAAATTCCCAGTGTTCTGTGGAAATCCAACCTGGGCCTAGATCTCAGGTTCCAAGGGCGACTCTCATGTGGCCTCCTAAAATCCCAACACAATTCATGGCAATACTTCTCTGAGGTCAGTTAAAGAACTCAGTCTCTAAGGGGAATCACACCAGAGTTCAAGCACAGTGGAACAGTCATCTCTTCCAACCGCCACACAAATGACCACAATTAAAACCAAAACACTCCCACATGGTCCTCATCTTCTTCCATATAGACACTCCTTATAACGTCTGGCTGGAGTTTTCAATGAGGTCCACAGCCCAAGTCAGTGTCCAAATTAAGGTCCTGTTCCCCTCATTTGTCTAACATCAAGGTGGCCTGGACACACTTCCTGTAAACCATGAGTGATCAAATAGGCCTGCCATTAATACTGCTCGGCTTTTTCAATTTGAGGCCTTCTGACTCTGTGGTTTAGATTCTTTATGTGAATTTGAGTCATGAGAAATACCAAGCCCCTCTGCAGAGATTTGAAGAACTCATTTGGCCCAAAGGATTCCTATTCTCCCTTGATGGAATTCAGGATCCTAACAGAGGAAGGTAAAAGAATTCATTCACAATGAGTTAATATTTGCCATTTTGGTTTTGGATGGACACATGGGATCTTTCTTTTGATCCATCAGGTGCTAAGAATCTAAGCCACTGCTTCACACAGGGCCAAGAGGCTGATTCAGACACATCCTTTTCCAAAGCAATTAAGCAAAGAGCCACAGGTGATGCCCATTCATTTCCATTTGAAAACTGTTTTCTTCAGGGTTCACAAAGGTGTGGCCTGAGGCAAAGACCTTCCTGACACTCAGAGCAACAGAAAAATAGGTAAGCAAAAGGCCCAAAGCAGGGTTTCTCTACTGAGACTTTCTTTGTCAAACTGTATCTGAGTTTTCTGAGATGCTTGCTATTCCCTTCAGCTATCCATTATATGGCAATGTCACAGAGCTTGGAGGTGGTACATATCTTGGACAGAAAACCATGAGCCTACTCTGAAGAGTAGCCAGAATTCAGGACGAAAACAGGAACTCCGGAAGATAGTAGGTGTTGCCCGTCCCTAAAGCAACCTGCAGTCCACTCATAAATTGGGCAGGATGAATGTTGGCAAGCTTTCTACTAGACAGGACACATCCATTGATGCATTATCTTTTATAATGTCTACAACCACGTACACAGTGGGATACACAGGCATACAAACAATCGCCTTGTCAAATGACTTAGTATAAACAGTCCACTCCAAAACAAACAAACCGCCTTTCTTACCTATTCTCAGAACATGAGACTAAACCACAAAATCACAACCACACCCACAACGACACCTCCTTTATTCAAGTAGGTCTGTGACTAATTGGAATGTACTCTGACTGATGGGCCATACTATGTTTCCTTGAAATGGCCTGTCCTTCTCAGATCTGGTATCCTTGGCCAACACTGTGAAGTTTTCAGGAGCCAGTGGTGAGCCACTACCTGCTTTCTCAGGAAATTCTTCTTTTCAGAGCTCACCTGGCATTTGGCAATCCTCACATCAGTAGGTACCAAGGAAGACTTACTCTGTCCTTGGTTATTCCAAACAACTGAGCCCACTGGGAAAGAAACTGGGACTGACTCTGGGTGCCTGGCTTCCTGGATCCCAAGTTCAGAAAAATCCGTCATCAAGGAAGAGAGGTAGGTCACTTCATTCAGGAACTGAATGAGGTTACTGCCTTGGCAACCACTTTGTCCTAACAATTGCTTTCAAGGGTCCCATGAGATGGAGGCTGCCCCTACTTCCTGTGACACTTTCACAAGTTAGATTGGTATATCAACCATTGGCACCTGGGAACAGCTCTCCACACAGGCCTGGTTTGGTCCATCTTCTCTACATTAAGGAGAGAGAAGCTGATTCAGACACAACCCTTCATCCTGACCAGGTTGTTTGCCATGGAGGATGACTTTTGCTCTCTTAGTTCCTCCATAGCTGCTTACAACTTCTCCAGGAATCATTTCTGCATGGACCTTTGAGTTTCTCAGCATGTGGAAGATCCCCTATATTCCTGTATTGTAAGGCCAACTCTATCCCTGCTCTTCTGTAAAGTTAAATTGACTGAACAGTGTATGGTTAGGTTAACTAACATGTTCGATTTGGATTAGGAATCTTTCTGCGCGATGAATAATGGTATTGGGAAACTGCGATATTTACAAGAATATATAGGTGAAATATAAGTATGAAAACAGAAATCTAGCTAAGATATGAAGCCCAAAAGGGCATTGGGCCCTTGATTGGGATACATAGCTTTGAATTATGTTCTGCACTGATGTGTCAGGTAAATCAATATACAATGGCTTAGGTCCTTGTACCATGGATGATTAAATGTAGAAGAGAACTTCCAGTCAAAAGGGATAGTCGGTAGGATTCGGAAGATTCTCAGTAGGTTTAGAAAGAAGAGTGAGTATAGGATTTGGACCAAATGTTGTTTAGCAATAGGGTTTCCGGTAGACAGTGAATGTTAATGTCAACACAAGTGAAGAGACTGTCACAATGATGAACTGGGGAAAATAGTTAGGAAAGCTGATATCAATAGAGACATTACGAAATCAGGCAAAGTATAAAGTGAGTGATAGGATTAGATATTTTCAACAGGGTTGAGTTTGAATATATAATCTAAGAAAGAAACAAATATGTAGTGACCAATAGGATTGACATTTGACAGCATTAGGCAACCTGGACATGGATGTTTAGTAATCCATGCTCACTTTTCATTTAGTCTTTGCTACAATCTTAAGTGTGACCTTTGCTTTTTTTGTCCAGAATATTACTGTGATAAAACGTACATGTAGATCAGGTGACATGACTCATTCTTCCACCATTTCTGGCAGCAACATATTCAAGACGTATAAATTAGTAATGGGGGTAAAAAGAGGTGTACCCTTTGTCTGTGCATATAGAGATAATGCATGAATAGACCATACTGTGAATAAATAATATATCTGGTTCTGACTTTAAATAATGGATTGAAATTATATCTGAAAAAATACAGGAAATCTTATATTGACATACAAACATTCATTCCAACCAGTTATATATCTAATGGCCACATTAAGGTTATGGTTTATCATGAAGGGTGTGTGAGTTTTGCTTCAAAAGTGATTATGGAAATCGAAAATAATGGGTTTGGAAAGAAGTCTCATGAAAAGACCAGTCAAGAAACCTGGAGGAATACATGTTTCATGAAGCAGGAAGTGATTGTGAAACAAATGCGTATAAATTTGTGAACTTGTGGATGAAATATATATTTCCTATGATTTGTAAAAACTGAAGCAATAGTAATGTACCAGTGTTGAATGAAAATAAACGTCAGAATACACATCATGTCCCATACGAATCTACTTGATTGATGTTAATATGGGTCAGTTACTGTACAAATATTAGGATTTTAAGCACCATTTACTGAAGTTAGTTTTCAGAACTATGAAACAAATGTGTATTTCAGGTGAATGAATATTTCTGAGAATAATTTTGTGAAAAGTTTATTATAAATCCACATTTTTGAACATGAATGAACTTAGGGAGTGTATTTAAGATACATATATTTCATATTTTAAAAATCAGGACAGTGTATATATATATATATATATATATATTCATAATTATATATATGTGTATATATATACACATATAATTATATATATGTATACACACACACACACACACACACAAAACACACACACAGACATTAAAATGTATTAATATATATGCCAATCGAAGTTCATCATAAAATATAGAGCATCCGCAGATGCAAAAATATTTATTTTACTGAACAAGGATTTATGTATAATGTTGTTCTACTAGAAAGATCACCCATAGTTTGAATTTTCAGTTCCAACAGAGTTTAGAGGAGTGCTCTCTTCTCACAAGTTGTATCTGCCAAGTCAGTCACCTCACAAAAATGAACGTGTGATACCAGGTATTCTATATAAGCATATAATAATACATGTGCTGAATAGGCTACAGAGAAAGGCAGAGAGGAATTTACATATTTGTTAACCTTAACAACACATGGAGAACTATTTCAATTAAAAATTGACTAGATTTATAACACCTACCATTTATCATGCAAATGGCAAGTCCAACTATACACCATGCCTCCTCTGAACTGCTTGTATTTCTATTCTGTTTGGGTTGTTTTTCTCCATCATATTTGGATTAGTAGACAAAGTATAGTAGGGTATGGGTTATTGTCAGGCATTCAGTATTTTCAATGGAATATAGGAAAATGAATCCAATGTGTATAAAATATAAGCTACACAATTATCTTCCCACTCTCATCCAGAACAATGCCTTTACATTACCTTCACCACAAGTAAGACACAATTAGAGTAGAAGAGTTTGAAAATCCGTGAATGCATATCTGGGGTGGAAACAGTACAAAGAAACAAATACGTATTTCAGGTGGATGAATATTTCTGAGAATAATCTTGTGAAAAGTTGATTATAAATCCACAACATAAATATGAATGAATTTAGGAAGTGTGTAATAAGACACATATTTCATGTTTTGAAAAATCTTGAGAGTGTATATATATATATATATATATATATATATATATATATATATATATACATACACACAAAGAGAGAGACATTAAAAATTGCAATATATATGCCAAACGAAATTCACCATGAAATGTATATCATTCACAGATCCAAATATATTCATTTTACTGAACATGGATTTATGTATAATGTTGTTCAACTAGGAAGCTCACTCACATTTGAATTATCAGTTCAAGCAGCATTTAGGAGGAGTGATCTCTTCTTCCAATTTGTATCTGCCACGTCAGCCACCTCACAAGAATGTACGTGTGGTACCAGGTAGGATTCTATATGTGCATATAAAAATACGTGTGCTGAATAGGCTACAGAGAAAGGGGGACAGGAATTCACTTATTTGTTAACTTTAAAAACGCATGGAGAACTATTTCAACAAATATTTGACTAGATTTAAAACTGCTACACTATACCATGCAAAAGGCAACTCCAACTATAAAACATACCTCCTCTAAACTGCTTGTATTTCTATTCTGTTTGTGTTAATTTTTCTCCATCATATTAGGATTAGTAGTCAGAGTCTAATAGGGTATATGTTAGTTTCAGGGATTCAGCATTTCTAATGGAAAATAGGAAATTGAATCCAATATGTATGCAAATATGTGCTACACAAAAATCTTCCCACTTTCATCCAGAACAATGCCTTGACATTACATTCTTCTCAAGTAAGACACAATTAGAGGATAAGAGCTAGAAAATCTGTGAATATATCTGGAATGGAGAATACTCAGGAGTTTACAACTTTGGAGGTGGTAGAGAAGATTCTAAAAGTAAGGGACAGGGTAAACATTCCACAAACATGCAGCCCTGCTGGCCTAAATGCTTTTTGAGAAACTGCCTCTAAGGGTGGGCACTTGAAATATTTGATGTTCTGAGGAGATTTAGTTTTTTTGTAGAGAGACCATCAAAGCTGGGTCTGCATCTATGTTACTTGGAGGACATGGTTTCTTATTATCCAATGAAAATGAGGCAGCGGTGCTGAATTCTCTCTTTGTAGGTAAACTATGGACACTGGGGTCTAAGTGTCTTTCAGTGTGGACTGTGAAGCCAATTGGTCATCCTCCACTTTTCGTGGTGTTTCTCGCTGCTCCGCTGGGAGTTTGGTATTTACTTCAAGAAATACAGGGAGTTAAAATGGGACAGAGTGGTGGAGGGAGTTCTTTAAGGTGTGGTGAGTAAGGGTCTTCAGGAGAATGCACCAACCCAGGTTCTATCCCACGTAGATTGCCCCCTTGAGAATAGCAATATGATTCTGAACATTGCAGTGAATCCTCTTCATATAACAAGATGCCTTTACATATATGGGTCTGCTGGGTGCACCATGTCAGTCACAAGCCATTTGGAAGCCAATGGCTGATCCACATGGCCACAACACAGATGTTTTATCACACAATTGCATACCACTGCTCTAGGCCAACTACTCACCAGGCTCCAACTTACTGGCATATCTGTTCTACACCATTTTCATGAAACAAAGTCAATCAAGGCAGTGTCTGGTATACTCAGGATCAGAAACAGGACATCCAAAGTTTTTTCAGTGCCAGCTGAACATGAAAATATGAAAAATTTCATGGTAATTTTCTAGCCATTTTTCACGGATGAAGTTTGCGTCTCTGAGGGCTTCAATTAATTCAGGAACCATTAAATGGTGAAGAAGCTAATTTCAATGAAAGCACTGGAGCACTCTCACAGGCATGGTTTCCCTAACGGTGGCAAAAATGTCACATGAAGCCAGGCCCATTGAGACCTACAATGTGAGGTCCATGTGTGTTTTAAACTCAAATATGGCTGCCAAGTCTTTAAGAAAAATTGTATGTAGTATCCGGGCTGAAATTCCCAGTGTTCTGTGGAAATCCAACCTGGGCCTAGATCTCAGGTTCCAAGGGCGACTCTCATGTGTGGCCTCCTAAAATCCCAACACAATTCATGGCAATACTTCTCTGAGGTCAGTTAAAGAACTCAGTCTCTAAGCGGAATCACACCAGAGTTCAAGCCCAGTGGAACAGTCATCTCTTCCAACCGCCACACAAATGACCACAATTAAAACCAAATCACTCCCACATGGTCCTCATCTTCTTCCATATAGACACTCCTTATAACGTCTGGCTGGAGTTTTCAATGAGGTCCACAGCCCAAGTCAGTGTCGAAATTAAGGTCCTGTTCCCCTCATTTGCCTAACATCAAGGTGGCCTGGACACACTTCCTGTAAACCAGGAGTGATCAAATAGGCCTGCCATTAATACTGCTCAGCTTTTTCAATTTGAGGCCTTCTGACTCTGTGGTTTAGATTCTTTATGTGAATTTGAGTCATGAGAAATACCAAGCCCCTCTGCAGAGATTTGAAGAACTCATTTGGCCCAAAGGATTCCTATTCTCCCTTGATGGAATTCAGGATCCTAACAGAGGCAGGTAAAAGAATTCATTCACAATGAGTGAATATTTGCCATTTTGGTTTTGGATGCACACATGGGACCTTTCTTTTGATCCATCTGGTGCTGAGAATCTAAGCCACAGCCTCACACAGGGCCAAGAGGCTGATTCAGACACATCTTCTTTCAAAGCAATTAAGCAAAGAGCCACAGGTGATGCCCTTCATTTCCTTTTGAAAAAATGTTTTCCTCAGGCTTCCCAAACGGGTGGCCAGAGGCAAAGACATCCTGAGATTCAGGGCAACAGAACAATAGGTTAGCAAAAGAGCCAAAGCAGGGTTTCTCCACTGAGACTTTTCTGGTCACACTGATATCTGAGTTTTCTGAGATGTTGGCCATTCCCTTCAGATATCCAGTACATGGCCATGTGACATAGATTGGAGGTGGTACATATCTTGGACACAAACCCAAGAGCCTATTCTGAAGAGTTGTCAGAATTCAGAAAGAAAACAGGGACTTAAAAAGGTTGTAGGTGTTGCCTATCGATATGGAAACCACGCTCCATTCATTAAATGGGCAGGATGAATACTGGGAAGCTTTCTACTAAAGAGGACACATGCATTGATGCATTCTCTTTTATAATGTATACAACCACGGACACAGTGGGATACACAGAAATAGAAACACTCACCATGTAAAATGACTTATTAGAAACAGTTCACTCCAAACCAAAGAAACCTCCTTTTCTACCTATTCTCAGAACAGAGACAAAACCACACACCCACACTCAAAAAGACACCTCCTTCCCCAAAGTAGGGCTGTGATTATCCGGAGTGTCCTCTGACAGGTTTGCCATACTATGTTCCCCATTAATGGTCTGTCCTGTCTCAGATCTGGTCTCCTTGTCCAACTCTGTGAAGCAGTCAGGAGCCAGGGGTGAGCCACTACATACTTAGTCAGGAAAGGCCCGTGTTCAGATCTTTCCTGGCATTTGGCCATCCTCACATCAGTCAGTACCAAGAAGACTGACTCTGTCCTTGGTGATTCCAAACAAATGAGACCACTTGGACTGGGACTGGGACTGGCTCTGGTGCTTGGTTTCCTCCGTCCCAAGTTCAGAAAGTTCCATCAACAAGGAAGTGAGGTAGGTCACTTCCTTCAAGAACTGAATGAGGTCACTGCCTTGGCAACCACTTTGTCCTAACAGTTGCTTCCAAGGGTCCCATGAGATGGAGGCTGCCCCTACTTCCTTTGACACTTTCACAACTTAGAATGGTATATCAACCTTAGGCACCCGGGAACAGCTCTCCACACAAGCCTGGTTTGGTCCATCTTCTCTACATTAAGAAGAGAGAGGCTGATTCAGACACAACCCTTCATCCTGACCAGGTTGTTTGCCATGGAAAATGACTTTTTGTCTCTCAGGTCCTTCATTGCTGCCTACATCTTCTCCAGGGATCATTTCTGCATGGACCTTTGAGGTTCTTAACAGGTGGAGCATCCCCTACATTCCTGTATTGTAAGAACAATCTGTCTCTGCTCTTCTGTAAAGTTAGATTGAGTGAACAGTGTATGGTTAGGGTTAATTTCATGTTCGATTTGGGTTAGGAATCATTCTGCTGGATGTATAATGGTATTGGGAACCTGTGATATTTATAAGAATATAGAGGTTAAATATATGTATGAAAACAGAAATTAAAGTAAGATTTGAATCCCAGAAGGGCTTTGGGCAGTTGATTGGGATATTTAGCTTTGAATTGTGCACATATGTCTCAAATAAATCGATATTCAATGGCAGAGGAACTGGAACCTTGGATGATTGAATGCTAAAGAGAACATCCAGTCAAAAGGGATTGTCGGTAGGATTAAGAAGATAGTCGTTATGTTTAGCAAGTAGAGTTAGTATAGGATATGTAACAAAAGTTCTTTAGCAATTTTTTTTCGGGCAGTGAGTGAATATAAATGTCAGCACATATGAAGAAATCAGACACAATGATGAAATGGGGAAAATTTGTAGAAAAGCAGATATCAATAGAGACATCAGGCAAAGTATAAAGTGAGTGATAGGATAAGACCTTTTCAACAGGGTTGAAATTGAATATCTAATCTTAGGAAGAAACGAATATGTAGGTCACCAATAGGATTGACATTTGAGAGCATTAGGCAACATGGACATGGATGTTGTTAGTAATCCATGTTCACTTTCCATTTAGACTTTGGTACAATCCTAAGTGGGACCTTTGCATTTTGTTTCCAGAATATTACTGTGATAAAATGTGTATGTAGATCAGATGACATGATTATTTCTTCCACCATTTCTAGGAGCAGTATTTTGAAGACGTATAAATTAGCATTGGGGGTAAAAAGAGGTGTACCCTGTTTCTATGAATATACAGATAATGCATGAATAGACCTTAATTTCAATAAATAATATAACTTGTTCCACTTTAAGTAATGGATTGAATTGATATCTGAAAATATATAAGAAATCTTATATTGATATGCAATCATTCATGACAACCAGTTATACACCTAATGTTAATATTAGGTTACGGTTCATCATGAAGTTTGTGTGAGTTTTGCTTCAAAAGTGATTATGGAAATCGAAAATAATGTGTTTGGAAAGAAGTCTCATGAAAAGGCCAGTCAAGGACCACCGAGGAATTCATGAGTTCTGAAGAAGGAATTGATTGAAATTGAAAAAAATGACGATAAATTTGCTTACTTGTGGATGATATATTATAATATGATGTGAATAAACTGAAGAAATAGTAATGTACCAGTGTTGAATAAAAATGAACATCAAAATACACATCATGTCCCACAGGAATCTACTCGCATTGATGTTAAACTGTGTCAGTTACTGTAGAAATATTAGGATTTCTTTGCACCATTCACCAAAGTTAGTTTTCTTTTTTTTTTAATTTTTATTTATGCTTGTTCAAAACATTACATAGTTCTTGATATATCATATTCAACACTGTGATTCAAGTAGGTAATGAACTCCCATTTTTACCCCGTAAACAGATTGCAGAATCACATCAGTTACACATCCATTGATTTACATATTGCCATACTAGTGTCTGTCGTATTCTGCTGCCTTTCCTAACCTCTACTATCCCCCTCCCCTTACCTCCCCTCCCCTCTTCTCTCTCTACCTCTTTACTGTAATTCATTTCTCCCCCTTGTATAATTTTTTCCTTTCCCTCACCTCCTCTTGTATGTAATTTATATAACCCTGAGGGTCTCCTTTTATTTCCATGCAATTTCCCTTCTCTCTCCCTTTCCCTTCCTCCTCTCATCCCTGTTTAATGTTAATTTTCTTCTCATTCTATTCATACCTACTCTGTTCTTAGTTACTCTCTATATCAATAAAGACATTTGGCATTTGGTTTTACGGATTGGCTAGCTTCACTTAGCATAATCTGCTCTAATGCCATCCATTTCTCTGCAAATTATATCATTTTGTCATTTTTTAATGCAGAGTAATATTCCATTGTGTATAAATGCCACATTTTTTATCCATTCATCTATGGAAGTGCATCTAGGTTGGTTCCACAGTCTTGCTATTGTAAATTGTGCTGCTATGAACATCAATGTAGCAGTGTCCCTGTAGCATTTTTTTTAGGTCTTTAGGGAATAGACTGAGAAGGGGAATACCTGGGTCAAATGGTGGTTCCATTCCCAGTTCTACAAGAAATCTCCATACTGCTTTCCAATTTGGCTGCACCAATTTGCAGTCCCACCAGCAATGTACAAGTTTACCCTTTTCTCCACATCCTCACCAGCACTTGTTGTTGTTTGAGTTCATAATAAATATCTGGAATGGAAAATGTTCAGGAGTTCACAACCTTGAAGGTGGTAGAGGAGTTTCCAAAAGTAAGGGATAGGGTAAATACCACAAACATGGAGCTGTGTCGGCCTTAAGACTTCTTGAGAAAATGCCTCTGAGGTTGGGCACTTGAAATATATGTTGTTGTCAGGAGCTTTAGCTTCCTTTGTAGTGAGACCATCAAAGCTGAATCTGCATCTATGTGACCTGAAGAACATGTTTTTTTATTTTCCTATAAACACGAGGCAGCAGTGCTGAATTCTCTCTTTGTAGGCAAACTGGGGCTACTGGGGGCTAAGTGTCTCCCCGTGTGGACTGTGAAGCCATTTGATCATCCTTCACATTTCGTCATGTTATTTGATGCTGCACTGAAAGTTTGGTATTTACTTTACGAAATAAAGGAGTTTAACTGCGATACAGTGCTGCAGGGAGTTCTGTCACGTGTTGTGGTCAGGATCGGCAGGAGAATGTACCAAGCAGGCTTCTATCACACATAGTTGCCCCCTTGACCATAGCAATATGATTCTGAACATTGCCCTGAAACCTCTCCATTCAACAAGATGCCTTTACATCCAAAGGTCTGCTAGCTGCACATGTCAGTCACAAACCATTTCTAAGCCAATGGCAGATCCACGTGGCCGCACCACAGATGTTTTTTCACACACCTACACTCTACTGCTCTTGGCCCACTACTCAGCAGGGTCCAACTTACTGGCATCTCTTTTCTACACCATTATCATGAAACTCAGTCAAACCAGACACTGTCTTGTATACTCATGATAAGCACCAGGACATCAAATGGTTTTCCAGTGCCAGCTGGTCATGGAAATTTCAAAAATTTCATGGTATTTTCTAGCCATTTTTCAAGGATAAAGTTGGAGGTACCTTGGGTTTCAATTCATTCAGGAACCATTAAATGTTGAGGAAGCTCATTTCAATGGAAGCTCTAGAGAACTCTCACAGGCAAGTCTTCCGAAAGAGTGGCCCAATGTAACATAAAGCCAGCCACATTGAGGTCTACAATGTGAGGTCCATGTGTGTTTTGACTCTCAACTATTGCTTCCAAGTCTTTCAGAATATAATCAAGTGATATCCTCGCTGAGATTCCCAGTGCTCTGTGGAAAGCCACCCTGGGCCTAGATCTCAGTTTCCAAGGGTGACTCTCATGTGTGGCCTCCGAAAATCCCAACACAACTCATGGCAATACTTCTCTAAGGTCAGTTCCAGAACTCAGTCTCCAAGGGGAATCCCACAAGAGTTGAAACCCAGGTGGACACAGTCATCTTTTCCAACTGCCACACAAATGACCACAATTGAAACCAAAACACTCCCACATGGCCCTCATGTTTTTCCATATAGACACTCATCATAACCTCTCGCTGGAGGTTTCCATGAGGGGCGCAGACCAAGACACTGTCCAAAATAAGCTCCCTTGCCCCTAATTTGCCGAAAGTCAGGGTGGCCTACACACCCTTACTGTGAACCAGAACTGATCAAATAGGGATGTAGTTAATACTGTTCTGCTTTTCCAATTTGAGGCCTACTGACTGTCAGGTATAGATTCTTTATGTGATTTGGAGTCATCAGAAAACCCAAGCACTTCTGCAGGGGTTCAAAGAACTCATTTGAACTAAAGGATCCTGATTCTTACTTGATGAAGGTCAGGAATCTAATAGAGGAAGGCAAGAGACTCATTTGCCATTTCTGTTTTGAATGCACACATGGAATCTATCTTTAGATGCATCAGGTGCTGAGAATCTAAGCCACAACCTCACACAGAACCAAGAGGCTGATTCAGACACATCCTTTTACAAAGCAATTAAGCAAAGAGCAACAGGTGATGCCCATTCATTTTCATTTGAAAACTGTTTTCTTCAGGCTTCACAAAGGGGTGGCCAGAGGCAAAGACCTTCCTGACATTTAGGGCAACAGAAAACCAGGTAAGCAAAAGACCCAAAGCAGGGTTTCTCCACTGAGACTTTCCTGGTCACACTGATATCTGAGTTTTCTGAGATGCTCCCCATTCACTTCAGCTATCAAGTACATGGTCATGTCACAGAGCTTGGAGGTTGTATAAATCTTGGACACAAAACCATGAGCCTATTCTGGAGAGTGGCCAGAATTCAGGAAGAAAACAGGATCTTAGGAAGATAGTAGGTTTTGCCCATCCAGAAGGCAAGCCGCGGTCCATTCATCAATTGGGCAGGATGAATGCCAGGAAGCTTTCTACTAGACAGGACACATCCATTAATTCATTCTCTTTTCTAATGTCTACAACCACAGACACAGTGGGATACACAGACATAGAAACACTCACATGTCAAACGACTTACTAGAAACAGTGCAATCCAAACCAAACAAACCGCATTTTCTACCTATTCTCAGAACATGTGACAAAACCACAAAACCACAACCACTCCCACAAAGGCACCTCCTTCCCCCAAGTAGGTCTGTGACTATCCAGAGTGTCCTCTGACTGGTGGGCCATACAATGTTCTCCCGAAATGTCCTGTCCTGACTCAGATCTGGTCTCCTTGGCCAACTCTGTGAAGTTGTCAGGAGCCAGCGGTGAGCCACTACCTGCTTTCTCAGAAAAGGTCCCTCTTCAGAGCTCTCCTGGCCTTTGGCCATCCTCACATAGGTAGGTACCAAGAAAGACTGACCCTGTCCTTGGTAAAACCGAACAAGTGAGCCCACTGGGACTGGGACTGGGACTGGCTCTGGGTGCCTGTCTTCATGGATCCCAAGTTCAGAGAATTCCTTCACCAAGGAAGTGACGTAGGTCACTTCCTTCAGGAACTGAATCAGGTTACTGCCTTGGCAACCAATTTGTCCTAACCGTTGCTTCCAAGAGTCCAATGAGTTGGAGGCTGCCCCTACTTCCAGTGAAACTTTCCCAAATTTGCATGGTATATCAACCATAGGCACCCAAAAAAAGCTCTCCAGATAGGCCTGGTTTGGTCCATCTTCTATACATTAAGAAAAGAAATGTTGATTCAGACACATCCCTTCATGCTAACCAGGTTGTTTGTCATGGAAGATGACTTTTGCTCTCTGACGTCATTCATAGCTGCCTACATTTAATCCTGGGATCATTTCTTTAATGACCTTGGAGGTTCTCAGCAAGTGGAAGATCCCCTAATTTCTGTATTGAAAGACCAACTCTGTCCCTGCTCTTCAGTAAAGTTAGATTGAGAGAACAGTGTATGGTCAGGGTTAATAACATGTTCCATTTGGGTTAGGAATCATTCTGCGGGATGAATTATGGTATTGGGAACGTGCGATATTTATAAGAATATAAGTGAAATATAAGTATGAAAACAGACATCTAGGTAATATTTGAAGCCCAGAATTGCATTGGACCCTTGGCTGGGATTCTTAGCTTTGAATTATATTCTGCACAGATGTCTCAGATAAATCGATATACAATGGCATAATTCCTTGTACCTTGGTTGATTGAATGTTGAAGAGAACATCCAGTCAAAAAGAAATAATTTGTAGGATTAGTAAGATTGTTGGTAGGTTTTGAAAGAAGAGTGAGTATAAGATTTGGATGAAAAGATCTTTAGCAATAGGGTTTCGGATAGAGAGTGAATGTAATTGTCAGCACATGTGGAGAGTCTGTCAAAAGGATGAACTGGGGAAAAAAGTAGGAATGCAGATATCAATTGACATTAGGATATCAGGCAAAGTATAAAGTGAGTGATAGAATTATACATTTTCAACAGGCTTGAGTTTGAATATATAATCTTAGGAAGAAACAAACATGTAGTCACCAATAGGATGAACTTTTGAGAGCATTAGGCAATATGAACATGGATGTTTTCCGTAATCCATGCTAACTTTTCATTTAGGCTTTGGTACAAACATAAGTTTGACCTCTTCTTTCTGTGTGCAGAATATTACTGTGGTAAAATATATATGTAGATCAGGTGACATGAGTATTTCTTCCACCATTTCTGGGAGCAATATTTTGAAGACGTATCAATTATTTTTGGAGGTAAAAATGGTGTACAGTGTGTCTATAATTATAGAGATAATGCATGAATAGACCATACTGTAAAGAAATATTATAACTGGTTCTAACTTTAAATAATGGATTGAATTGATATCTGAAAATATACAGAAAATCTTACATTGATATACAATCCTTCATTCCAACCAGTAATATATATAATGGTTATATCAGCATTATGGTTTTTCATGAAGAATGTGTGAGTTTTGCTTCAAAAGTGATTATGGAAATCGGAAATAATGTGTTTGGAAAGAAGTCTCATGAAAAGACCAGTCAAGAAACCTGGAGGAATACATGTGTTTTGAAGCAGAAAGTGATTGAAAGTGAAACAAATGCCTATAAATTTGTGAACTTGTTGATCAAATATATATACTATGATGTGCGTAAACTGAAGAAATAGTAATGTACCACTGTTACATAAAAATGAACGTCAAAATACACATCATGTCCTCTCCCACAGGAATCTACTTGCATTGATGTTAAACTGGGTCAGTTATTGTAGAAATATTAGGATAATGCCGCAGTCTTGCTGGGCACAATCAGCAGCCACTTGTCAAAAGAAACTAACTTTATTTTTAGAACCACACATGCCAAACAAAACAGCCTCTCAGGAAAAACCTTCAGAGCCCCAACTGCCACCACTGGCTTCCGAAAACCTCTCCCTCCCACAGGAGCCTCTCTCCGCCTCCCACAATACTCCTGCTCTTGAGGGCGATTGGCTGGGTCATGTGGGCGGAGTCAAAAAAAGTCCCCCAATGAGCAGTTTTGTGGTCTGAAAGGGCAGGGAAACAGCCCATTGAGCATCACCGCAGAGGAGCCAATCAGCTAGGTGTTGCTGGGGCCGCTGTGAGCTAATCATCAGCCGGCAGCTGGAAGTTTGCTGGCAGCAGGAATTTTGCTGGGGCCCCTTCGGCTGTGGCTCTCAACATCTCCACCTCTCTGTTTAAACAACACGCATGTGGCTTAGGGACCGTGCCTGCCTTAGGTTGTCCAATAGTACATATGGTCTTTACCCGTTAAGTTGGTACCATTGCAATTGGATCTTACCCGTCACTGACTACCCGTCCAGTATAGAGCCACACCTGTGGAGAGGTCTTTGTACCAGCGGGGGTGGGTGAGGTTTTTTGCCTCACCTCTGTTGCCCCCCCAAATTTTAGCTGGACGATCATGACACGCAGAAGGGAGGAAGATACACCAAGCCAAATGATGGCTCCTTTTGGAAAAATTGTACCACCGATGACATCATCAGCAAATATACCCCAACACTACCACAAGTCGCTGCACCAACAGATAGTTCACAATGCATTTAGGTGAGTTCACAATGTGTCCAGGCAAGTTCTGCAAGCAGTACAGGGATGGCTATTGCAGAAGCTGTAGATTGGTATTATCTTTGATTTCACCTGCACTGGGATGAAGATAGGAACTCTGGCAATAATGTCTAAAGAAAAAAATTATGTAATATTCCAGAAGGCACTAAAACCAAAAAAAAAAATATGTAACATTCCAGAAGGCACATCAAAAACCAAAATGGCCCAAAAAGCAGTCATTGAGGATGAAGTCTCTCACTTTCCTCTGTAAGGTTCCTGACCTCCATAAAATGAGAATAGGGATTTATTGGGTCAAATGAGTTCTTCAAAACCCTGCAGAGTGTAGCCAATGGGTTATTGGGTTTTTTCATTACTCCAATTCACATCAAGAATCTATACTCCACAGACAGTAGGCCTCAAATTGGAGAAGCAGAGCAGTATTAAAGTCAGGGTTATTTGATCACTCATGGTTCACAGAATGGGTGTCCAGGCCACCCTGACTTTAGGCAAATGAGAGGAAAGGGAGATTATTTTGGACACTGTCTTGGGCTGTGCCCCTCAAGGAAACGTCAAGCCAGAGGTTATGATGAGTGTCTATATGGAAGAAGATGAGGGCCATTTGGGAGTGTTTTCGTTTTCATTGTGGTCATTTATGTGGCAGTCGGAAAAGATGACTGGGTCCACCAGGGCTTGAACTCTGGAACTCTGGTGTGATTCCTCTTAGAGACTGAGTTCTGGAACTGACCTCAGAGAAGTATTGCCATGATTTGTGTTGGGATTTTAGGTGGCCACCCATGAAAGTCGCCCATTGAAACTGAGATCTAGGCCCGGGGTGGCTTTCCACAGAGCACTGGGAATCTCAGACAGAATATCATATGATGTTATTTTGAAATACTTGCCAGACATAGTTGAGAGTCAAAACACACATGGACCTCACATTGTAGACCTCAATTGGCCTGGCTTCATGTGACTATTTGGCCACTCTTTGGAAAGCCTTGCCTGTGAGAGTTCTCCAGAACTTTCATTGAAATGAGCTTCCTCAACATTGAATGATTGCTGAAAGAATTGAAACCCACAATGCCTCCAACTTCATCCTTGTAAAATGGCTAGATAAATACCATGAAATTTTTGAAATTTGCATGATGAGGTGGCACTGGAGAACCTTTGATGTCCTGTTGCTGATCATTAGTGTACCAGACAGTGCCTTGATTGATTGGGTATAATGAAAGTGGTGTAGAACAGAGATGCCGGTTAGATGGAGACTGCGGAGTAGTTGGCCCAGAGTTGTGGTGTGCAGGTGTGTGATAAAATATTTATGGTGGTGCCATGTGGATCTGCCATTGACTTCCAAATGGCTTTTAGCTAACATGGTGCACCCAGCAGACCCTTATATGCAAAGGCATCTTGTTATATGGAGAGGTTTCAGGGAAATGTTCAGAATCAGGTTGCTATGGTGAAGGGGGCAAGCTATGTGGGATAGAAGCCGGGTTAGTGCGTTCTCCTGGAGACTCTGACCCAGCACATGTCACAGAACTCCCTCCAACACTGTGTCCCAGTTGAACTCCTTGTATTTCTTGAAGCAAATACAAAACTCCCAGTTCAGCACCAAGAAACACCATGAAAATTGGAGGATGACTAAATGGCTTCACAGTCCACATGGTTAGACACTTTGGCCCAGTGGCCTCTGTTTACCTACAAAGAGAGAAATCAGCACTGCTGCCTCAGGTTCATTGGAAAATAAGAAACCATGTTCTCCAGGTCACATAGATTCAGACCCAGCTTTGATGGTTTCACTACAAATGAAGACAAAGCTCCTGACAACAATATATATTTCAAGTGCCACACCTCAGAGGCAGATTCTCCAGAAGTCTTTTTTCCAGCAGAGCTCCATGGTTGTGGAGTGTTTACCTAATCCCTTACTTCTGGAAACTCCTCTACCGCTCCCAGGTTGAGAACTCCTGAGAATTTTCCATTCCAGATATGTATTCACAGATTTTCTAACTCTTCTTCTCTAATTGTGTCTCACTTGGGGCAAAGGTAATGTCAAGGCATTGTTCTAGGTGAGAGTGGGAAGATTATTGTGTAGCACATATTTGCATACACATTGGATACATTATCCTATTTTCCATTTGCAATACTGAATTTCTGACACTAACCCATACCCTACTAGACTCTGACTACTATCCTAAAATGATGGAGAAAAAGAAACCTAACAGAATAGAAATACAGGCCTTTTGTAGGAGGCATGGTGTATACTTGGATTTTCCTTCTCCTTTATCAAGGATATGTGTTATAAATCTAGTCAACTTTTCATTGTAATATTTCTCCATGAGTTTTCAAAGTTAACACATATGTAAATTTCTGTCTCCTTTGCTCTGTAGCCTCTTTAGAACATGTATATTTTTATGCATAAATAGACTCCTACCTGGTAACACACGTAAATTCTTGTGATCTCACTAACTTTGGAATATACAAATTATGAGAATAGATCACTTCCCCTAAATACTGATGGAACTGAAAATTCAAACTATGGGTGAGCTTCCTAGTGAACAACATCATACATAAATCCATGTTCGGTAAAATGAATATTTTTAGATATGTGGATGATATATATTTCATGATAAATTTCGATTGGCATATATATTGCTACATTTTATTGTTGTGTGTGTGTGTGTGTATATATACCAGATTTTCCAGATTTTCCAAAATATGAAATATATGTGTCTTATTATACACTCCCTAAATTCATTCAAGTTCATGTATGCGATTTAAAATCAACATTTTACATGATCATCATCAGTCTGGCTGGGCACAATTCAGGAGCCAATTGTCAAAAGAAACAAACTTTATTTTTAGAACCACACAAGCCAAACAAAACAGCTTCTCAGGAAAAACCCTCAGAGCCCAACTGCCACCACAGTCTTCCCACAAGCCTCTCCCTCAACCACAAGCCTCCTCCTTTTGAGGCCGATTGGCTGGGTCACATGGGCGGAGCCAAAAAAGTCCACCAATGAGCAGCTCCGTTGTCTGAAAGGGCAGGGAAACATCCCATTGAGCATCACCACAGAGGAGCCAATCAGCTAGATGTTGCTGGGGCCTCTGTCAGCCAATCATCCACTGGCAGTCTGAAAGGGCGGGGAAACAGCTCAACGAGCATCTGCAATGAGCATCACCGCAGAGGAGCCAATCAGCTAGATGTTGCTGGGGCCGCTGTGGAGCCAATCATCAACCGGCAGCTGGAAATTTGCTGGCAGCTGGAGGTTTCCTGGGGCCCCTTTGGCTGTGGCTCTCAACATCTCCCCCTCTCTGTTTAAACAACGAGCATGTGGCTTACGGACCATGCCTGCCTTAGGTTGTGCAGTAGTACATATGGTATTTACTGGAGACCCTTGGCTGTGGCTATCAACAGGATTTGTATGTACCATTCACTGAAGTTAGTTTTCAGTACTAGGAAACAAATATGTATTTCAGGTGGATAAATATTTCTGAGAAAAATCTTGTGAAAAGT
Organism: Callospermophilus lateralis; assembly: GCF_048772815.1. Lineage (NCBI taxonomy): Eukaryota > Metazoa > Chordata > Mammalia > Rodentia > Sciuridae > Callospermophilus > Callospermophilus lateralis. The sequence goes on from NW_027514551.1 coordinate 4,215,056, forward strand.
TGATTATAAATCCACATACTTGAACATAAATGAATTTAGGGAGTGTAAATAAGATACATATATTTCATATTTTGAAAAATCTGGAGAGAGAGAGAGAGAGAGAGAGTGTGTGTGTGTGTGTGTGTGTGTGTGTATACACACACAGACACATACAGATATTAAAATGTAGCAACATATATGCAAATCTAAATTCACCATGAAATATACATCAATCACAGATCCAAAAATATTCAATTTTCTTAACAGGGATTTATGTATAATGTTTTTCTACTAGGAAGCTCACCCATTATTTGAATTATCAGTTCCAACAGCGTTTAGGAGGAGTGATGTCTTCTCACAAATTGTATCTCCCAAGTCAGTCACCTCACAAGAATGTAGGTGTGACACCAGGTAGGATTTGATATGTGCATATAAAAATACATGTGCTGAATAGGCTACAGACAAAGGGAGACAGGAATTCACATATTTGTTAACTTTAAAAACACATGGAGATCTATTTCAATTAAAAATAGACTGGATTTATAACACCTGACATTTATCATGCAAAAGGCAAGATCAATTATACACCATGCCTCCTCTGAACTGCTTGTATTTCAATTCTGTTTGTGTTACTTTTCTGCATCATATTAGAATTAGTAGTCAGAGTCTAGTAGGGTATGGGTTCGTGTCAGGGATTCAGTATTTCGAATGGAAAATTGGAAAATGAATCCAATGTGTATGCAAATACGTGCTACACACAAAAAAATTCCCACTCTCATTCAGAACAATGGCTTGAAATAACCACGCCCCATGTAAGAAACAATTAGAGGAGAAGAGTTAGAAAATCTGTGAATACATACGTAGAATGGAAAATGCTCAGTAGTTCACAACCTTTGAGGTGGAAGAGACGTTTCCAAACCTTAGGGACAGGGTAAAACTCCACAAACATGGATCTCTGCTGGCCTAAACACTTCTGGAGATACTGACAATGAGGTTGGGTACTTGAAATATATGTTGTTTTCAGGAGCTTTAGCTTCCTTTGTAGTGAGACCATCAAACTTGGGTCTGCATTTTTGTGACCTGGAGGACATGAATTCTTATTGTCCAATGAACATGAGGCAGCAGTGTTGAATTCACTCTTTGTAAGTAAACTGTGGCCAATGGGGGATAAGTGTCTCCCCGTCTGGACTTTGAAATCATTTGGTCATCCTCCACTTTTCGTGGTGTTTCTTGCTGCTGCAGTGGGTGTTTTGTATTTGGTTCATGACATACAAGGAGTTAAACTGGGACACAATGCTGGAGGGAGTCCTGTAACGTATGGTGTGTCAGGGTCTGCAGGAGAATCCACCAACCAGGCTTCTATCCCCCATTGCTTGCCCCCTTTACCATAGGAACTTGATTCTGAACATTGCCCTGAAAACTCTCCATGTAACATGATGCCTTTACATACAAAGTTCTGCTTGCTGCACCATGTCAGTCACAAGCCATTTGGAAGCCAATGTAAGATCCACATGACCCCACCACAGATGTATTGTCACACACCTGCACACAACTGCTCTAGGCCTGCCATAAATACTGCTCTGCTTCTCCAATTTGAGGCCTACTTACTGTCAGGTATAGATTCTTTATGTGATTTGGCATCATGAGACAACCCAAGCAGTTCTGCAGGACTTTGAAGAACTCATTTGATCCAAAGGATCCCTATTCTCACTTGATGGAGGTCAGGAACCAAACAGAAGAAGGCAAGAGACTTCATCCACAATGACAGATTTTTTGCCATTTTGGTTTTGGATGCACACATGGGATCTTCTTTAGATCTATCAGGAGCTGAGAATCTTAGCCACAGCCTCAAACAGGGCCTAGTGTCTGACTAAGACACATCCCTTTCCAGAGCAGTTAAGCAAAGAGCCACAGGTGATGCCCATTCATTTCCATTTGAAAACTGTTTCTTCAGGCTTCACAAAGGGGTGGCCTGAGGCAAAGACCTTCCTGACATTCAAGGCAACAGAAACATAGATAAGCAAATGGAGCCAAGCAGGGTTTCTCCACTGAGACTTTACTGGTCACACTGATATCTGAGTTATCTGAGATGTTCCCATTCCCTTCAGCTATCAAGGACATGGCCATGTCACAGAGTTTGGAGGTGGTACATATCTTGGACAATAAACCATGATACTATTCTGGAGAGTGGCCAGAATTCAGGAAGAAAACAGCAACTTAGGAAGTTAGTAGGTATTTCCCATCCATAAGGCAAGCAACAGTCCATTAATCAATTGTGCAGGATGAATGCTGTGAAGCTTTCTACTAGACAGGCACCTCCATTGATGCATTCTCGTTTCTAATGTCTAAAACCACGGACACAGTGGCTACACAGACATAGAAACACTCGCCTTGTCTATAGACTTACTAGAAACAGTCGACTCCAAACCAAACCAACCACCTTTCCTACCTATTCTCAGAACATGAAACAAAACCGCAAACTCACACCCACAACCAAAAAGGCACCTCCTTCCCAAAAATAGGTCTTTAACTATCTGGAGTGTCCTCTGACTGGTGGGCCATACTATGTTCCACTCGAAATGGCCTGTCTGGTCTCAGATCTTGTCTCCTTGGCCAACTCTGTTATTCTGCGAGGAGCCTGCTGTTAGCCACAACCTGCTGTCTCAAGAAAGGCCCCTCTTCAGAGCTCTACTGGCATTTGGCCATCCTCACATCAGTAGGTACCAAGAAGGTCTGACTCTGTACTTGGTAAATCCAAACAAGTGAGCCCACTGGGACTGGGACTGGGACTGGCTCTTGGTGCCTGGCTTCTTGCATCCCAATTTCAGAGAGTTCCATCACCAAGGAAATGAGGTATGTCACTTTCTTTGCAACTGAATGAGGTCACTGCCTTGGCAACAACTTTGTCCTAACACTTGCTTCCAATGGTTCCATGAGTTGGAGGGTGCCCCTACTTCCTGTGACAATTTGACTAGTTAGAATGGTATATCAAAATAGACACCATGGAACAGCTCTACACGCAGGCCTGGTTAGGTTCATCTTCTCTACATTAAGAAGAGAGAGTCTGATGCATGTACATCCCTTCATCCTGTCCAGGTTGTTTTCCATGGAAGATGGCTTTTGCTCATGCAGGTCCTTCATTGCTGCCTACATCTTCTCCAGGGATCATTTCTGCATCGAACTTTGAGGTTCTCAGCAGTTGGAAGATTACCTACATCCCTAATTGAAAGAATAGCCCTGTCCCTGCTCTTTTGTAATGTTAGATTGAGGCAACAGTGTATGGTTAGGGTTAATAACACGTTCGATTTGGGTTAGGAATCATTCTGCGGGATGAATAAGGTTATTGGGAACCTGCAATATATAGAAATATAGTGTTTAAATATAAGTATGAAAACAGAAATCTAGGTAACATTTGAAACTCAGAAGTGCATTTGGCAATAGATTGGGACACGTAGCTTTGAATTATGTTCTGCATACATGTTTCAGAAAAATCGATATACAATGGCATAGGACCTTGTACCTCAGATGATTGAATGTAGTAGAGTACATCCACTCAAAAAGGGATAGTCGATAGGATCAGGAAGATAGTCAGTATGTTTCGGAAGAAGATAGAGTATAGGATTTGGACCAAAGTTCATTAGCAATAGGGTTTCGGTTAGAGAGTGAATGTCAATGTCAGCACATGTGAAGGGTCAGTCACAATGTTGAACTGGAAAAAATATGTAGGAAAGTAGATATCAATAGAGACATTAGGAAATCAGGCAAAGTATAAAATGAGTGAAAAAACTAGACATTTCCAACAGTTTTGAGGTTGAATATATAATCTTAGGAAGAAACAAAAATGTGGTCACCAATAGGATTGACATTTGAGAGCATTAGGCAACCTGGATATGGATGTTTTTAGTAATCCATGTTCAGTTTCCATTTAGGCTTTGGTACAATCATACGTGTGACTTTTGCATTTTGTGTCCAGAATATTACTATGATAACATGCATATGTAGATCAGGTGACATGAGTATTTCTTCCACCATTTCTGGGAGCAATATTTAGAAGACTAATAAATTAGTATTGGGGGTACTAAGAGGTGTACCCTGTGTCTATGAATATAGAGATAATGCATGAATAGACAATATAGTGAATAAATAATATAACTGGTTCCACTTTAAATAATGGAATAAACTGATATAAGAGAATATACAAAAAATACTATATTGTTATAAAATCATTCATTCCAACCAGTTATACATCTAATGGTGATATTATAGTTATGGTTTATCATGAAGTGAGTGTCAGTTTTGCTTCAAAAGTGATAAAAGAAATCAAAAATAATATATTTCGAAAGAAGTCTCATTATAAGACCAGTCAAGAAACCTGGAAGAATCCATGTGTTCTGAAGCAGGAAGTGATTGAAAGTGAAACAAATGCCTATAAGTTTGCTAACTTGTGGATGAAATATATATCCTATGATGTGCATAAATTGAAGAAATAGTAATGTACCAGTGTTGAATTAAAATGAATTTCAAAATACACATCATGTCACATAGGAATGTACTTGCATTGGTGTTAAACTGGGTCAGTTACTGTAGAAGTATTAGTATTTTTATGCAACATTAACTGAAGTTAGTTTTCAGTACTGGAAACAATATGTATTTCAGGTGGATGAATATTTCTGAGAATGATCTTGTGAAAAGTTGATTATAAATCCATATACATGAACATGAATGAATTTAGGGAGTGTATATAAGACACATATATTTCTTATTTTGAAAAATCTGGAGAGTGTATGTATATTTATATATATATATATATATATATATATATATATATATATATATATATATATACAAAAAAACACACACAGACAATAAATTAGCAATCAAATTTATCATGAAATATATATCCTCCACAGATGCAAAATTATTTCTTTTAGAACATGTATTTATGTATAATTTTGTTCTTCTAGGAAACACACCCCTAGGTTAAATTTTCAGTTCCAACAGAGTTTAACAGGAGTGATCACTTCTCACAAATTGTATTTGCCAAATTAGCCACCTCACAAAATGTAGGTGTGATACCAGGTAGTGTTCTATATGTGCATTTAAAAATACATGTGCTGAATAGGCTACAGAGAAAGGGAGATAGGTATTCACATATTTGTTAACATTAAAAACACATGGAGAACTATTTCAATTAAAAATTGACTAGATTTATAACACCTACAATTAATCATGCAAAAAACAAGTCCAACTATACACTATGATTCCTCTGAACTGCTTGTATTCCTATTCTGTTTGTGTTATTTTTCTCCATCATATTAGGAGTAGTAGTCAGAGTCTATTAGGGTATGCGTTAGTATCAAGGATTCAGTATTTCGAATGGAAATATGGAAAATGACTCTAATTGGTATGCAAATATGTGCTACACAAAAATGTTCACACTCTCATCCAGAAGATTGCCTTGACATTACCTTAGTTCCAAGTAAGATACAATTAGAGGAGAAAAGTTAGAAAATCTGTAAATACATATCAGGAATAAAAAATGCTCAGGAGTTCACAAACTTGTAGGTGATAGAAGAGTTTCCAAAAGTAAGGGACAGGGTAAACACTCCACAAACATTGAGCTCTGCTTGTGTAAAGACTTCTTGAGAAACTCTCTGAGGTTGGGCTCTTAAAATACATGTTGTTGTCAGGAGCTTTAGCTTCCTTTGTTGTGTGACCATCAAATCTGGGTGTGCAAATATGTGACGTGAAGGACATTGTTTCTAATTTTCCAATGAAAATGAGGCAGCAGTGCTGAATACTCTTTTTGTAGTTAAACTATGGCCACTGGGGTGTAAGTGTCTCCCCGGGTTGACTGTGAAGCCATTTGGTCATGCTCCAATTTTCGTGGTGTTACTCCTTGGTGCACTGGGAGTTTGTTATTTGCTTCATGAAATACAAGGAGTTCAACTGGGACACAGTGCTGGAGGAGTTCTGTCACGTGTGGAGGGACACAGTCTGCATGAGAATGCACTAACCAGGATTCTGTCCCACATAGGTTGCCCCTTTGTCCATAGCAACCTGATTCTGAACATTGCCCAGAAACCTATCCATATAACAAGATGCCTTTACATATAAGGGTCTGCTGGGCTGTACCCTGTCAGTCACAAGGCAATTGGAAGCCAATGGCAGATCCACATGCCCCAACACACATGTTTTATCACACACCTTCACACCACTGCTCTAGGCCCACTAATGAACAGGCTCCAACATACTGGCATCACTGTTCTACACAATTTTCATGAAACCCAGTCAGTCAAGGCACTGTGAGATACACTCATGATCAGCAACAGGACATCCAAAAGTTTTCCAGTGCCACCTGGTCATGGGAATTTCAAAAGTTTCATGGTATTTATCAAGCCATTTTTTGAGGATAAAGTTGGAGGCTCTGTGGGGTTCAATTCATTCAGGAACCATTTAATGTTGAAGAAGCTCATTTCAATGAAAGATCTTGAGAACACTCACAGGCAAGTCTTCCCAAACAGTGGCCAAAAGGTCACATGAAGTCAGGCCAATTGAGGTCTACAATGTGAGGTCCATGTGTGTTTTGACTCTCAACTGTGGCTTTAAAGAATTTCAGAATAAAATCATGTGATATCCAGGCTGTGATTCCCAGTGCTCTGGGCAAAGCCACCCTGCACCTAGATCTCCCTGCACCACAATTAATACCTGAGATCTAGGTTGCATGGCCTAGTAAAATCCAAACACAATTCATCACAATACTTCTCTTATGTCACTTCCAGAATTCAGTCTCTAAGGAGAATCATACCAGAGTTCAAGCCCAGGTGGACCCAGTCATCTGTTCCAAGCGCCAAACAAATTACCACAATTCAAAACAAAATGCTCCCACATGCCCCTTATCTTCTTCAATTTGAGGCCAAATGACTGTGGGGTTTAGATTCTTTATGTAAATTGGATTCATGTGAAAACCCAAGCACCTATGGGCTAAACTTTGCAGGGCTTTAAAGAACTCATTTGACCCAAAGGATCCCTATTTTCACTTGATGGATGTCAGGGCCATTAGAGAGGAAGGTGAGAGTCTTCATCCACAATAACTGCTCTTTTGGCCATTTTGGTTTTGGATGCACCCATGGGATCTTTCTTTAGATCCATCAGGTGCTGAGAATCTAAGCCACAGCCTCACACAGGGCCAAGAGGCTGATTCAGACACATCTCTTTCCAAAGCAATTAAGCAAAGAGCAAAACACACACAGACATTATAAAGTGGCAATATATATGCCAATTGAAATTCATGATGAAATATATATCGTCCACAGATCCAAAAATATTAATTTTACTGAACATGGATTTATAAATAATGTTGTTCAACTACAAAGGTTACCCTTAGGCTGAATTTTATGATCCAATAGCGTTTAGGAGGAGTGATCTCTTGTCATAATTTGTATCTGCCATGTCAGCCACCTCACAAGAATGTATATGTGATACCAGGTAGGATTCAATATGTTTATATAAAAATACATGTGATGAATAGGCTACAGAGAAAAGGATAGAGGAATTCACATATTTATTAACTTTAAAAACACAAGGAGAACTATTTCAATTAAAAATTAACTAGATTTAAAACACCTACCCTACATAATGCAAAAGGCAAGTCCAACTATACACCATGCCTCTTCTGAACTGCTTGTATTTCTATTGTGTTTGTATGCACTGTGGGTTTCAAGAACCATTAAATGTTGAGGAAGCTCATTTCAATGAAACTCTGGAGAACTCTCATAGGCAAGGCGTCCCAAAGAGTGGCCAAAAGGTTAGATATAGCCAGGCCCATTGAGGTCTACAATGTGAGGTCCATGTGTGTTTTGACTCTCAACTATGGCTACCAAGTCTTTAAGAATAAAATCATGGGATATCTTTGCTGAAATTCCCAGTGCTCTGTGGAAAGCCACCCTCGGCCTTGATCTTAGTTTCCAAGGGCGACTCTCATGCTTGACCTCTTAAAATATCACCACAATTCATGGCAATACTTCTTTGAGTTCAGTTCCAGAAGTCAGTCTCTAAGGGGAATCACACAAGAATTCAAGCCCAGGTGGACCCAGTCATCTCTTCCAACCGTCACACAAATGACCACAATTAATACCAAAACACTCTCACATGGCCCTCCTCTTCTTCTATAAAGGCACTCATCATAACATCTGGCTGGAGGTTTCCATGAGGGGCACAGCCCAAGACAGTGTCCCAAATAAGCTCCCTTGCCACTCATTTGCCTAAATTCAGGCATAGGACAAGGACACCCCAACAGACCCCTCTGGAGGTAAGTAAGGCGCTTCTTTTCATTTTTCCTTGTGATCACTCAGAGCTTTTTGTTCAGGTTCCATTTTTCCGTTTTTGGTTTGGGTTGGCAGAGTTGCTTCCAGCGGAGAACGTAAGTTCCCCCTGTCAGTGGTGGACAAACGTGTCCTAAAGCCACAGGCCATGTCCTTGCAAGGGATGCCTTGGAGGACTCGGGGAGTGACGGATGTGCTCTCATTAGGTGAGGAGGGACGAGTGAGCCCACATTAGGTGACTCTGCTGGCAACCCATCATATCTTGCTCACTACTTTTTTCTCTCAGGTTGAATTCACTGTCTGTCTTTGTGGTCTAACCCATCAGGTTTTGCCAGTTACTAGGTTCTAATCTTTACTTCTGAACTCGTGTTAAATGTTAACTGTGTGTACATGTTTGTGTCACGTTTGTATTGTCCTTGTCTCTGTTTGAGAAACTCTCATTATGGGACAAAGCCATTCCATGCCTCTGTCCTTGAAGCCATTCCTGGTCCCTGCCTCCAATCCGACCCCTTCACCCAGGATCCTATCACTCAAACCTTCTACTCCTCCCCCTCTTCCCTCCATTCTCCCTGAGTCACAAGATTGTAGACCTTGGGGTTGTGAACAAACGGGAGCTGCATGATGGTCTTTGTGTGTCATTTTATCTGTGTTTCTGTTAAATGTGATGGCATTGTTTGGTCCGATGCAGAGTCCCGAGTTCCAACCTGCCTTACATATGTGGAAGTTACTTTAGCTAAATTTTAAACTAATGCTTCTCCTGTGAGGGACCAAAAGTCAATAGAACCGCCAGTTTTTCTGTTCTCACCTTTTCACCTCTCTTAGCTGTGCTTTAAAGAACTTTGATAAACTTTACTCCCCTTTGTTAAGCAAGATTACGGAAGCAGTGATTTCTTTTCTTTCCGTAGTTGGATTGAGCATGCCCACTGCAGAGGGAAATGTCTGGGGTCTAAGAACTTTGATATCTCGCTTAAACTTTTCTCAAAACCCTGTCCTCATTATTAAATTGGCATTAATTGGCTTTGGGATGGGAACCAAGCCTTCAGTCATAAATTTTGACACCCCAGAGGGGACTTTAAATAAACCCCACTCTGCCCTCTTGGGGAAGCCTAGCACTCAAAACAACTGAAGCAGAGAATGAAATTTTTGGGAGCTGACTACTGCAAAGTTGGGAGACATAGAATATGCCTGGTGCCTGGGGTCAAAGCAAACCAGAGGAACTAATCCTGTAAGTAAATGGTGAGGCTAAGGGACTCCCAGCAGCTGACAGATCCATTTTGCTGTGGGGAACTCCCTTATTCCTTACGTGCACTTTAAGGATTTCTCCACCTCTGTTTACTTAACAAAAGGGACAATGAATGCATTAATATGTTGATATTATAGATTGTTTCTTGGGGATGATCTAGGGTGAATGTGTATCTAGAAATGATTTTTTTTATTTTAACCATCTGGTATCTAAATGGGTTTCTAAAGCATTGCACTATCTTACAGTTAAAAGTTGGGTTTAAACAATTGTTTAGTTTGATTTCAGGTAGTTCATGCTAGGAAACTTAAATACTTAGGGTAAAAAAAAAAAATAAAGAGTTTTAATTATGAACTAGACAGCCTGAAAAAATTTCACTAGATATATCAGTGCATTAACTTGGGAAGAGATAATAAATTATGATATGGTATCTATTCCCATCAGTGTGTAAGATTTTAAAAAATGGTACTAAATTAAAACGTTGGTCTGGCTTATTGAAATGACATTAATTAGCAACAGTCTTGGAAATTTTTAAAGCTTAATTTTGGATACACATTGTAGCATGTGGTTCTTTTTAAAAATTTTTCAGCCAATTTAATTTAACTTGATACTATTAGAAACTTCATTAGAAAGAAAGGGGCTTAATGATCCTATAGAAACTTCTTCTGATGGTGGCATTAATATTATCAAAAAATGATCCTTTTTTCAGTTTTGTGTGAGCAAGTTTTTCTAGTGTAGAAAAATCTAAAGAAATAAAATTTTGAGAACTACATCTTAAACTTGTATCAAAATTTTCAACATCCAAACCTGGAAATTATGACTTATAGATAAATGCCTTAGGTGTGAGGTTTCTTCTCAGAATTCCAGTCTTTTCAGTTTTCCAGACCTCAGCCAGGACTTACTTTGATATGCAAATAAAAGAAGCCTGCAGCACTCAGCAGGAGACAGATAAAAAGAGTAAATGTGTCTTTTTACCTGAACTCAAACTAGACCTAACCAAAAAAGTATATAATATTGTATTTACTAATTACTGGCCAGTCATCATTTTTAGGACTCTTGCTTTTCTTAGATTCTGTAATTTTTTTTTTGAGCTCATGATCTTGATTCTGCTGATGGGTTAATGTTTTCTGATCAGTTCTATTTTTGATCGACTCTGGAGTTTTCAGCATTGCAATGGAGATTTCACCTGAAAAAAGCTACAAGGCCTTTACTATTGTGTTATGTGTTACATTTGTGTTACGTGTTGTATGTTGGTATGTCTGTATGTGTGTATGTCCATATATCATGCAGGGATATGACAATTGACAGATGAGGAGCGCTCATGAAAAATTTAAAAATGTATCCAAATGTCTTTGATTCACGTGATTCATATGTTTTAATTCAAATTGGGTAAACAGATAAAAATAAAGATGTCTTTAAAATTAGGCCAATAAGTTTTCTAGGTTTTCAAAAAGGCCCTAATAAAATGTAGATGTCTATAAAATAATCTGCTTAAATTCAGAAATTGAAAAGCATTGTATTGAAATGTGAACAGAAAGAGGTTAGTAGATGGAAAAGAGAAACTAAAAGGTTCTAGATATAGATATAATAGAGGAAACACGTGTTTCTGGATAAGAGAGTGTATATGATTAAGTAATTAAAAGGGTTTAAGTAAATAATAAAAAAAGGTGTGTGTAACTTGGTTATATGTGTAAGTTTTGAGCAAGTAATCTTAAAAAATTAAACAGCTGGTAAAACAAGTACTGTTTTTATAAAATTGTGCCATGTTATTTCTTTAAAATCTAAACTTGTTTAATACAAATACATCAATGTAATTGTGGTGTTAATGTGTTCATATCTTCCAGGTATACAAGTCTGTAAGTTAGAAGCTTGCAAAGACCATTGTATCAAGCTGGTGTTCTAAGGTTGTATGGTAATTCTAGGCTTAAAAGAAAAACATGTTGGAGATTTATGTATATCATTTGTGTTCTATAATTGGACTTGTTATCAATAAGATATGTACAGTTCCATGTTACTTTTTACACTGAGATACAATCTAAAAGTATTTTTAACTTAATGAGAGCCAAATCTGTGAAGGTTTTATTGTAAACTCAAAGGTAATGCCCATTCATTTCCATGTGAAAACTGTTTTCTTCAGGCTTCACAAAGGGGTGGCCTGAGACAAAGACTTTCCTGATATTCAGGGCAACATAACAATAGGTAATCAAAAGGCCCAAAGCAGGGTTTCTCCACTGAGACTTTACTGGCTAGACTGATATCTGAGTTTTCTGAGATGCTTGCCATTCCCTTCAGCTACCAGTACATGGCCATGTCACAGAGCTTGGAAGTGGTACATATATTTGACACAAAATCATGAGCCTATTCAGGAGAGTGGCCAGAATTCAGGAAGAAAACAGGAACGTAGGAAGATCGTTGGTGTTGCCCATTGATAAGGCAAGCCACACTCCATTCATAAATTGTGCCGGATGAATGCTGGGAAGTTTTCCCCTTGAGAGGATACACCCATTGAGGCATTATCTTTTCTAATGTCTACAACCACGAAAACAGTGGGAAACACAGACCTAATAACACTCGCCTTGTCAAAGGACTAACTAGAAACAGTCCACTCCAAACCAAACACACCCCCTTTCCTAACTATTCTCAGAACAAAATAAAAAACCACAAACCCACACCCACAACCACAAAGGCACCTCCTTCCCCCAAGTGGGTCTGGAACTATCCAGAGTGTCCTCTGACTGGAGGGCCATACTATGTTCCCCAGAAATGGTCTGTCCTGTCTCAGATCTGGACTCCTTGGTCAACTCTGTGAAGTTGTCAGGAGCCAGCAGTGAGCCTCTACCTGTTTTCTCCGGAAGGGCCCCTCTTCAGAATTTTTCTGGAATTTGGCCATTCTCACATAATTAGGTACCACAAAAGACTGACTCTGTCCTTGGAAAATCCAAACAAGTGAGAACACTGGAACTGGTGCTGGGACTGGGCCTGGGTGCCTAGCTTCCTGGAACCCAAATTTGGAGAGTTCCATCAACAAGGATGTGAGGTGAGGTCACTTCCTTTAGTAACTGAATGAGGTCACTGCCTTGGCAACAAATTTGTCCTAACATTTGCTTCCTAAGGTCTCATAACATGGAGGATGTCCCTACTTCCTGTGACACTTTCACAAGTTAGAATGGTAAAGAAACAATAGTCACCTGGGAACAGCTCTCCACACAGGCCTCTCCTCTACATTAAGAAGAGAGAATCTGATTCAGACACAACCCTTCATCCTGACCAGGCTGTTTGCCATGGAAGATGCCTTTTGCTCTCTCAGGTCCTTCATAGCTGCCTACATCTTCTCCAGGGATCATTTCTGCATGGAACTTTGAAGTTTTCAGCAGGTGGAAGATCCCCTGTATTCCTGTATTGTAAGACCAAATCTGTCCCTGCTTTTCTGAATACTTAGATTGAGGGAACAGTGTATGGTTAGGGTTAACAATATGTTCAATTAAAACCAAAATACTCCCACATGGCCCTCATATTCTTCCATGTAGACATTCATCATAACCTCTGGCTGGAGGTTTCCATAAGGGGCGCAGCCCAAGACAGTGTCCAAAATAAGTTCCCTTGCCCCTCATTTTCCTAAAGTCAGGGTTTCCTGGACACCCTTCCTGTAAACCAGGATTGATCAAATAGGCCTGCCAGTAATACTGCTCTGTTTCTTCATTTTGAAGCCTACTGACTGTGAGGTATAGATTCTTTATGTGATTTGGAGTCATGTGAGAGCCCAAGCACTGCTGCAGGGCTTTGAAGAACTCATTTGTCTCAAAGGATCCCTATACTTACTTGATGGAGGTCAGGAACCTAACAGAGGAAGCAAGAGACTTCATCCACAATGACTGATCTTTTTGCCATTTTGGTTTTGGATGCACACATGGGATCTTTCTTTAGATCCATCAGGTGCTGAAAATCAAAGCCACAGCCTCTCTCAGAGCCGAAAAAGGATGATTCAGACACATCCCTTTCCAAAGCAATTAAGCAAAGAGCCACAGGTGATGCTCATTCATTTCCAATTGAAAGCACTTTTCTTCAGGCTTCACAAACTGGTGGCCTGAGGAAAAGACCTTCCTGACATTCAGGTCAACAGAACAGTAGGTAAGCAAAAGGCACAAAGCAGGGTTTCTCTACTGAGACTTTACTGGTCACACTGATATCCGAGTTTTCAGAGATGCTCCCAATTCCCTTCATCTATCCAGTACATGGCCATGTCACAGAACTCGACGGAGGTCCATATCTTGGACAAAAAAACATGAGCCTATTCCGGAGAGTGGCCAGAATTCAGGAAGAAAACAGGAACTAAGGAAAGAAGTAGGTGTTGTCCATATAAGGCAAGCCACAGTCCATTCATAAATTGGGAACGATGTGTGCTGAGATGCTTTCTACTAGACAGGACACATCCAATGATGCATTCACTTTTCTAATATCTAAAACCACGGAAAAAGTGGGATACACAAACATAGAAACACTCGCCAAGTCAAATGACTTACTAAAAACAGTCCACTCCAAACCAAACATACTGCCTTTCCTACCTATTCTCAGAACATGATAAAAAAACACAAATTCACACCCACACCCACAAAGGCACCTCCTTCCCCCAAGTAGGTCTGTGACTATCCAGAGTGTCCTCAGACTGATGGGCCTTACTCTGCTCCCTCGAAATGGACTGTCCTGTCTCAGATCAGGTCTCCTTTACCAACTCTGTAAAGTTTTCAGCATCAATCAGTGAGTCACTACCTGCTTTCTCAGGAAAGGCCCCTCTTCAGAGCTTTCCTGGCATTTAGCCATCCACACATCAGTATGTACCAAAAAGACTGACTCTGTCCTTGGTAAATCCAAACAAGTGAACCCACTGGGACTGGGACTGGGACTGGCTCTGAGTGCCTGGCTTCCTGGATCCCAAGTTCAGAGAGTTCCATCACCAAGGAAGTGAGGTAGGTCACTTCCTTCAGGAACTGAATGAGGTCACTATCTTGGCAACCACTTTATCCTAACATTTGCTTCCAAGGGTCCCACGAGAGAGAGGCTTCCCCTACTTCCTGTGTCACATTCACAAGATAGAATGGTATATCAACCATAGGCACATGTTAACAGCTCTCCACACAGACCTGGTTTGGTCCATCTTCTCTACTTTAAGAAAAGAGAGGCTTATTCAGACACATCGCTTCATCCTGACCAGGTATTTTACCAAGGAAGATTACTGTTGCTCTCTCAGGTCCTTCATAGCTGCCTACATCTTCTTCAGGGTTTATTTCTGCATGGAACTTGAGGTTCTCAACAGGTGGAAGATCCCCTACCTACCTGTATTATAACACCAACTCTGTCCCTGGTCTTTGTAAAGTTAAATTGAGGGAACAGTGCATGGTTAGGATTAATAACATGTTCCATTTGGGTTAGGAATCATTCTGCGAGATGAATAATGGTATTGGGGACCTCCGATATTTACAAGCATATATAGGTGTAATATAAGTATGAATACAGAAATCTAGGAAAGATTTGAAACCCAGATGAACACTGGGCCCTTGATTGGGATACTTAGCTTTGAATTATTTCCGCAAAGTTGTCTCAAATAAATCGTTATACAATGGCATAGGACCTTGTACCTTGGATGACTGAATGAGGAAGAGATCCTCCAGACAAAAAGGGATAGTTCCAAAAGTTATTTAGATATAGGGTTTTGGTTAGAGAGTGAATGCAAATGTCAGCATATGTGAAGAGTCAGTCACAGTGATGAACTGGGGAAAATGTGTAGGAAAGCAGATATCAATAGAGACATTAGGAAATCAGGGAAAGTACAAAGTGAGTAATAGGATAAGACGTTTTTAACAGGGTTGAGTTTGAATATATAATCTTAGGAAGAAACAAATATGTAGTCACCAATAGGAATGATATTTGAGATCATTAGTTAATCAGGACATGGATGTTGTTAGTAATACATGCTCACATTAAATTTAGGCTTTGGTACAATCATAAGGGTGTCCGTTGCATTTTTTGTCAGGAATATTACTGTGATGAAATGTAAATGTATATCAGGTGACTACAGTATTTCTTCAAACATTTCTGAAAGCAACATTTTAAGACTTATAAATTAGTATTGGGGACACAAGTACGTGTACCCTGTGCCTATGATTATAAAGATGATGCCTTAATAGACCATACTGTAAATAAATAATATAACTTGATCAAACTTTAAATAATGGATTGAATTGATATCTGAAAATATATAGGAAATCTTATATTGATATACATAAGGTCATTCTAACCAGTTATACATCTAATGGTAATTTTAGCATTATGGTTTATCATGAAGAGTGTGGGAGTTTTGCTTCAAAAATGATTATGGAAATCGAAAATAATGTGTTTGGAAATAATCTCATGAAAAGTACAGTCAAGAAACATGGAGGAATACATATATTCTGAAGCAGGAAGTAATTGCAAGTGAACCAAATGCGTACAGATTTGTTAACTTGTGGATGAAAAGTATTATCTTATAATGTCCATAAACTGCAGAAATAGTAATGTATCAGTGTTGAATAAAAATGAACTTCAAAATACACATCATGGTCCCATAGGTGTCTACTTGCATTGATGTTAAACTGGGTCAGTTACTGTACAAATATTAGGATTTGTAAGCACCTTTCACCGAAGTTAGTTTTCAGTACTGGGAAATAAATATGTATTTCATGTGGATGAATATTTCTGAGAATAATTTTGTGAAAATTTGATTATAAATCCACATATAGGAACATGAGTTAAATTAGTGACTGTAAAATAAGACACATATATTTCATATTTTGAATAATCTGGAGGGAAAAAAAAAAAATATATATATATATAAAGATACAAACACAGACATTAATATGTATGCCAATCAAAATTCATCATGAAATATATATCATCCTCATATCCAAAACTATTCTTTTTACTGAGCATGGATTTATGTATAATGCTGTTCATCTAGGAAATTCACCAATATGTTGAATTTTCAGTTCCATCAGTATTTAGGGGGAGTGATCTCTTCTCACAATTTGTATCTTCCTAAAACAGCAAGCTCACAAGAATGTACGTGTGATACCAGGTAGGATACTAAATATGCATAATAAATTTCATGAGATGAATAGGGTACAGAGAAAGGGAGACAGAAATGTACATATGTGTTAACTTTAAAAACTCATGGAGAAGTATTACAATGAAAAGTTGACTAGATTTATAACACATTCACTTGATAAAGCAGAAGGCAAGTCCTAGTATACACCATGCCTCCTATGAACGGCCTGTATTTCTATTCTGTTAGGTTTCTTTTTCTACATCATATTAAGATTAGTAGTCAGAGTCTAGTAGAGTATGGGTTAGTGACAGGGATTCAGTATTTCTAATGGAAAATAGGAAAATGAATCTAATGTGTATGCAAATATTTGCTAGACAAAAATCTTCCCACTGTCCTCCAAAACAATGCCTTGATATTCCCTTCGCCACAAGTAATACACAATTAGTGGAGAAGAGTTTGAAAGTCTGTGAATATATATCTGGAAAAGAAAATGCTCAGGAGTTCACAACCTTGGAGGTGGTAGTGGAATTTCCAAAAGTAAGGTACAGGGTAAACACTCCACAAACATGGAACTCTGGTGGCCTAATGAGTTGTTGAGAAACTGCCTCTGAGTTTGGGCCCTTGAAAAATTTGTTGTTGTCAGGAGCTTTAGCTTTCTTTGTATTGAGACCATCAAACCTGGGTCGGCATCTATGTGACCTGGATGACATGGTTCCTTATATGCTATTGAACATGAGGCAGAAGTTCTGAATTTTCCCTTTGTTAGTAAACTGAGGACACTGGGGTCTAAGTGTCTAACCATGTGATCTGTGAAGCCATTTGGTCATACTCCACTTTTCGTGGTGTTTCTTACTGCTGCACTGGGAGTTTGGTATTGGCTTCACGTAATACAAGGAGAAAAACTGGGACACAGTGCTAGAGGGAGTACTCTCACGTGTAGTGGATGAGGGTCTGCAGGAGAATGCACCAACCAGGCTTCTATCCCAAAAAGCTTGCACCCATGTCCATAGCAACCTGATTCTGAACATTGCCCTGAAACCTCTCCATATAACAAGGTCCCTTTACTTCTAAGGTTATGCTGGCTGCACCATGTCAGTCACAAGTCATTCAGAAACCAATGGCAGAACCACGTGTCCCCACGACAGATGTTTTATCATACACCTGCCCACCACTGCTCTGGGCCCACTAGTCAGCAGGCTCCAACTTTCTGGCATCTCTGTTCTCACCATTTTCATGAAACCCAGTCAATCAATGCAATGTCTGGTACACTCGTGATCAGCAACAGATATCCAAAGGTTCTCCAGTGCCACCTGTTCATGGGAATTTAAAAAATTCATGGTATTTATATAGCCAATTTTCAAGGATGAAGTTGGAGGCACTGTGGCTTTCAATTTATTCAGGAACCATGAAATGGTGAGGAAGATTATTTCAATTAAAGCTCAGGAGAACTCTCAGAGGCAAGGCTTCCCAAAGAGTGGCCAAAAGGTCACATTAAGCCAGGCCCATTGAGGTCTACAATTGAGGTCCATGTGTGTTTTGACTCTCAACAATGGCTGCCACGTCTTTCTGAATAAAGTCATGTGATATCCTGGCTGAGATTCCCAGTGCTCTTTGGAAAGCTATCCTGGGCCTAGATCTCAGTCTCCAAGGGCAACTCTCATGTGTGGCCTCCTAAAATCCCAACACAATTCATGTCAATACTTCTCTGAGTTCATTTCCAGAACTCAGTCTCTAAGGGGAATCACTCCAGAGTTCAAGCCCATGTGGACCCAGTCATCTCTTCCAACTACCACAGAAATGACCACAATTAAATCAAAACACTCCCACATGGCCCTCATCTTCTTCAATATAAACTCTCATCATAACCTCTTGCTGGAGGTTTCCATGAGGGGCGCAGCCTAAGACAGTGTCCAAAATAAGCTCATTTGCCCCTTATTTGCCTAAATTCAGGGTGGCCTGGAAACCCTTCCTGTGAATCAGGTGTGATCAAATAGGCCTGCCATTAATACTGCTCTACTTCTCCAATTTGAGGCCTACTCTCTGTGGGGCATAGATTCTGTATGTGAATTGGGGTCATGAGAAAACCCAAGCACCTATGGGCTACCCTCTGCAGGGCTTTGAAGAACCCATTTCAGTGAGTCTAGGAGATGGACCAAAAGTTCTTTAGATACAGGGGTTTTGTTAGAGAGTGAATGTAAATGTCAGCATATTTCAAGAGTCAGTCACAGTGATGAACTGGGGAAAATGTGTAGGAAATCAGATATCAATAGAGACATTAGGAAATCAGGCAAAGTACAAAGTGAGTGATAGGATGAGACATTTTTAACAGGGTTCAGTTTCAATATTTAATCTTAGGAAGAAATAAATATGTACTCACCAATAGGAATGATATTTGAGATCATTAGTTAATCAGGACATGGATGTTGTTAGTAATACATGCTCACTTTCAATATAGGCTTTGGTACAATCATAAGTGTGTCCGTTGCATTTTGTGTCAGGAATATTACTGTGATGAAATGTATATGTATATCAGGTGACTAGAGTATTTCTTCCAATATTCTTAAAGCAATATTTTAAAGACTTATAAATTAGTATTTGGGATACAAATAGGTATACCATCGGTCTATGAATATAGAGATGATGCCTTAATAGACCATACTGTGAATAAATAATATAACTGGTTCAAACTTTAAATAATGGATTGAATTGATATCTGAAAATATATAGGAAATCTTATATTGATATACATAAATTCATTCTAACCAGTTATACATCTAATGGTAATATTAGCATTATGGTTTATCATGAAGAGTGTCTGAGTTTTGCTTCAAAAATGATTATGGAAATCAAAAATAATGTGTTTGGAAAGAATCTCATGAAAAGAACAGTCAAGAAACATGGAGGAATACATGTGTTCTGAAGTAGGAAGTGATTGAAAGTGAACTAAATGCCTATAAATTTGTGAAATTGTGGATGAAAGAATATATCCTATTATGTCCATAAACTGCAGAAATAGTAATGTATCAGTGTTGAATAAAAATGAACCTCAAAATACACATCATGGTCCCATAGGTGTCTACTTGCATTGATGTGAAACTGGGTCAGTCACTGTGGAAATATTACGATTTGTATGCACCATTCACTGAATTTAGTTTTCAGTACTAGGAGATAAATATGTATTTAAGGTGGATGAATATTTCTAAGAATTATTTTGTGAAAATTTGATTATAAATCCACATACACACACATGAGTAAATTTAGAAAGTGTATAATAAGACACATATATTTCATATTTTGGAAAATCTAAAGAGAAGATATCTATATCTATATAGATAGATAGATAGATAGATAGATAGATAGATAGATAGATACTCACATACACAGACATTAAAATGTAGCAATATATATGCCATTCGAAAATCATAATAAAATAGATATCATCCACGTATCCAAAAATATTCATTTTACTGAACATTTATTTATGCATAATATTGTTCATCTAGGAAATTCACCCATATGTTGAATTTCCAGTTCCATCAGTATTTAGAGGGAGTGATCTCTTCTCACAATTTGTATCTTCCAAAATAAGCGAGCTCACAAGAATGTACATGTGATACCAGGTAGAATTCTAAAGATGCATTAAAAAATACATGTGATGAATAGGCTACAGAGAAAGGGAGACAGAAATTTACATATGTGTTAATTTTAAAAACTCATGGAGAAGTATTACAATGAAAATTTGACTATATTTATAACACATACCGTTGATAAAGCCGAAGGCAAGTCCAAGTATACACCATGCCTCCTATGAAAGGCCTGTATTTCTATTCTGTTAAGTTTCTTTTTCTCCATCATATTTGGATTAGTAGTCAGAGTCTAGTAGGGTATGGGTAAGTGTCAGGGATTCAGTATTTCAAATGGAAAATATGAAAATGAATCTAATGTGTATGCAAATATGTGCTACACAAAAATCTTCCCACTCTCATCCAGAACAATGCTTTGACATTACCTTCGCCCCAAATAAGACAAAATTAATGGAGAAAAGTTAGAAAATCTGTGAATACATATGTGGAAAGAAAAATGCTCAGGAGTTCACAAACTTGTAGGAGGTAGAACGGGTTACAAAAAGGGAGAGGGTAAACACTCCACAAACATGGAGCTCTGCTGGCCTAATGACTTTTTGAGAAACTGCCTCTGAGGTCGGGCAGTTAAAATATATATTGTTGTCAGGAGTTTTAGCTTCCTTTGTAGTGAGACCATCAATTCTGGGTCTCCATCTATGTGACCTGGATGACATGGTTTTTTGTTTTCTAGTGAACATGAGGCAGCAGTGCTGAATTCTCTCTTTGTAGGTAAACTTTAGCCACTGGGGTCTAAGTATCTAACTGTGTTGTCTGTAGAACCATTTGGTCATTATCCACTTTCGTGGTGTTTTTTACTGCTGCACTGTGAGTTTGGTATTGGTTTCACGAAATACAAGGAGTTCTACTGAGACACAGTGCTGGAGGATGTACTCTCACGTGTGGTGGGTTAGTAAAATGCACCAGTGAGGCTTCAATCCCACATAGCTTTTCAACTTGACAATAGCAACTTGATTCTGACCTTTGGCAGGAATCCTCTCCATATAACAAGATGCCCTTACATAGAAGGGTCTGCTGGCTGTACCATGTCAGTAACAAGTCTTTCTAAGCCAATGGCAGATCCACGTGGCCCCACCACAAATGTTTTTTTCACACACCTACACTCCTCTGCTCTAGGCCCACTAGTCTGCAGGCTCCAACTTTCTGGCATCTATGTTCTACACTTTTTTCATGAAACCCAGTCAATCAAGGCACTGTCTGGTACAATCATGATCAGGAACAGGACATTCAGAGGTTCTCCAGTGCAACCTGGTCATAGTAATTTCAAAAAATTCATGGTATTTATCTAGATATTTTTCAATAATGAAGTTGGAGGCACTGTGGGATTTAATTTATACAGGAATCATTAAAAGGTGAGGAATCTCATTTTAATGAAAGCTCTGGAGAACTTTAACAGGCAAGGCTTCCCAAAGAGTGGGCAAAAGGTCACATGAAGCCAGGCCCATTGAGGTCTACAATGTGAATTCCATGTGTGTTTTGACTCTCAACTATGGCTGACAATCTTTCAAAATAAAATCTTGTGATATCCTGGCTGAGATTCCCAGTGCTCTGTGGAAAGTCACCCTGGGCCTAGATCTCAGTTTCCAATGGTGAATCTCATGCGTCGCCTCCAAAAATCCCAACACAATTCATGGCAATACTTCTCTGAGTTCAGTTCCACAACTCAGTCTCTAAGGGGAATCACAACAGAGTTCAAGCCCAGGTGGACCCAGGCATCTCTTCCAATTGCCACACAAATGATGACAATTAAAACCAAAACACTCCCACAGGGCCCTCTTCTTCTTTTATATAGACACTAATAATAAACTCTAGCTGGAGGTTTCCATGAGGGGCACAGCCCAAGACAGTGTCAAAAATAATCTCCCTTGCCCCTCATTTGCCTAAAGTCAGGGTGGCCTGGACAACATTCCTGTGAAACAGAAGTGATCATATAGGACTGCTGTTAATACTGCTCCACTTCTCAAATTTGAGGCCAACTGATTGTGGGGTATAGATTCTTTGTGTGAATTGGAGTCATGAGAAAACGCAAGCACCTATTGTCCAGCCTCTGCAGGGCTTTGAAGAACTCATTTGACACAAATGATCCCTATTCTCACTTGATGGAGGTCAGAAATATTACAGAGGAAGGCGAGAGGCTTCATCCAAAATGACTGATCTTTTTTCCATTTTGGTTTTGAATGCCCACATGGGATCTTTCTCTAGACCCATCAGGTGCTGAAAATCTAAACCACAGGCTCACACAGGGCCAAGAGGCTGATTCAGACAAATCTTTTTCCAAAGCAATAAAGTAAAAAGCCACAGGTGATTCCCATTCATTTCCATTTGAAAACTCTTTTCTTCAGGCTTCACTAAGGTTTGGCCTGAGGCAAAGACCTTTCTGACATTCAGAGCAACAGAACAATAGGTAATCAAAAGCCCCCAAGCAGGGTTTCTCCTAGGAGACTTTCCTGGTTACTCTGATATGTGAGTTTTCTGAGATGCTCGCCATTCTCTTCAGCTATCCAGTACATGGCCATGTCACAGAGCTTGGAGGTGGTACGTATCTTGTACAAAAATACATGATACTAATCTTGAGAGTGGCCAGAATTCAGGAAAAAAATGAGAACTTAGGTAGATAGCAGGTGTTGCCCATGGATAAGGCAAGCCTCAGTCCATTCATTAATTGGGAAGGATGCATACTGGGAAGTTTTCTACTAGACAGGACACACCCAATGAGTTATTTTCTTTTCTAATATCTACAAAGAAAAACACAATGGGATACACAGACACAGAAACAGTCTCCTTGTCAAACGACTTACTAGAAACAGTCCACTCCAAACCAAACAAACCTCCTTTTTTACCTATTCTCAGATCATGTGAAAAAACCACAAACACAAACCAACACCCACTAATGCACCTCCTTCTTCCAAGTAGGTCTGTGACTATCTGGAATGTCCTCTGACTGGTAGGACATACAATGTTCCCCAGAAATGGCCTTTCTGTCTCAGATCTGGTCTCCTTGGTCAAATCTGTGAAGTTGTAAGGATGCAGTGGTGAGCCAATTCCTATCCTCTCAGGAAAGACCCCTCTTCAGAGCTTTCTTGGTATTTGGCAACCCTTACATCAGTAGGTACCAAGAAAGACTGACTCTGTTCCTGGAAAATCCAAAGAAATGAGCCCACTGCGACTGGGACTGGGACTGGCTCAGGGTGCCTTGCTTCCTGGATCACAAAATTCAGAGAGCTCCATCACCAAGGAAGTGAGGTGAGGTCACTACCTTCCGAAAATGAATGAGGTCACTGTCTTGGCCACCACTTTGTCCTAACAGTTTCTTCCTATTGTCTCCTGACATGGAGGCTGCCCTACTTCCTGTGATACTTTCACATGTTAGAATGGTATAGAAACCATAGTCACCTGGGAACAGCTCTCCACACAGGCCTGGTTTGGTCCATCTTCCCTACATTAAGAATAGAGAGGCTGACTCAGACACATCCTTTCATCCTGACCATGTTGTTTGCCATGGAATATGACTTTTGTTCTCTCAGGTCCTTCATAGCTGCCTGCATCTTCTCCAGGGATAATTTCTGCATGGATTTTGAGGTACTCAGCAGGTGGAAGATCTCCTAACTTCCTGTATTGTAATACCAACTTTGTCCCTGCTCTTCTGTAAAGTGAGATTGAGGGAATATTGTATGGTCAGGGTTAATAGCATGTTCGATTTGGGTTGGAAATCATTCTGCTGGATGAATAATTGTATTGGGAACCAGCGATATTTATAAGAATATAGAGGGAAAACATAAGTATGAAAACAGAAATCTAGGTAATATTTAAAGCCCAGAAGGATTTGGACCCTTGATTGGGATCCTTAGCTTGAGTTATGTTTTGCACCGAGGTCTCAGTTAAATTGATATACAATGGCATAAGACCCTGTACCTCAGATGATTAAATGTAGAAGAGAACATCCAGTCAAATAGGGATTGTGTGTAGGATTAGGAAGATAGTCAGTAGGTTTAGGAGGAAGAGTGAGTCTAGGATTTGGACCAAATGTTCTTTAGCAATAGGGTTTTGGTTAGAGAGTGAATATAAATGACACCATATGTGAAGAGTCAGGCACAATGATGAACTGGGGAAAATATGTAGGAAAGCAGACATCAATAGAGACATTAGGAAATCTGGCAAAGTATAACATGATAGGATTAGAGATTTTCAACAGGGTTGAGGTTGAATACATAATCTTAAGAAGAAACAAATTTGTAGTTACCAATAAGATTGACATTTGAGAGCATTAGGCAACCTGGACATGGATATATTTAGTAATCCATGTTCACATTCCATTGAGGCTTTGGTACAATCATAAGGGTGACCTTCGCATTTTGTGTCCAAAATATTACTGTGATAATATGTATATGAAGATCAGGTGACATGAGTATTTCTTCCACCATTTCTGGGGGAAATATTTTGAAAAGATATAAATTAGTACTGGGGATACTAATAGGCTTACCCTGTGTTGATGAATATAGAGATGATGCATTAATAGACCATAATGTGAATAAATTATATGACTGGTTCCAAATTTAAATAATGGATTGTATTGATATCTGAATAAATAGAAGAAATCATTTATTGATATACATACATTCATTCCAACCACTTACATATCTAATGGTTATCTTAGGGTTACAGTTTATCATGAATAGTGAATGAGTTTTGCTTCAAAAATGATTATGGAATCGAAAATAATGTGTTTAGAAAGAAGTCTAGTGAAAAGACGAGTCAAGAAACATGGAGAAATATAAGTGTTCTGAAGGAGGAAGTGATTGAAAGTGAACCAAATGTTTATAAATTTGTGAATTTGTGAATGAAAGGATATATTTTATGATGTCTATAAACTGAAGAAATAATAACGTACCAGGTTTGAATAAAAATGAACTTTAATAAACACATCATATCCAATAGGAATCTACTTGCATTGATGTTAAACTTGGTCAGTTACTGTAGAAATATTACGATTTGTAA
This sequence comes from Callospermophilus lateralis, assembly GCF_048772815.1. NCBI lineage: Eukaryota > Metazoa > Chordata > Mammalia > Rodentia > Sciuridae > Callospermophilus > Callospermophilus lateralis. Next base: position 4,240,313 of record NW_027514551.1, read on the forward strand.
GCACCCTTCCCTGAAGTTAGTTTTCAGTACTAGGAAACAAATATGTATTTCAGTGGATGTATATTTCTGAGAATAAACTTGTTAAAAGTTGATTATAAATCCACATATATGAATATGAATGAATTCAGGCGGTGTATAAGGAGACACATATATTTCATATTTTGGTAAATCTGGAGAATATATATATATATATATATATATATATATATATATATATATAGACACACAAACACACACACATTATAATGTAGCAATATATATGCCAATTGAAATTCATCATGAAATATAACTCATCCGCATATCCCAAAATATTCATTTTACTGAACAGTAATATATGTATAGTGTTGTTCATCTAGGAAGCTCACTCATGGGTTGAATTTTCTGTTAAAACAGCGTTTAGGAGGAGTGATCTCTTCTCACAATTTGTATCTGCCAAGTCAGCCACCTCACAAAAATGTACATGTGAAACCAGGTAGGATTCTATTTGTGCATATAAAAATACATTTGCTTAATAGGCTACAGAGAAAGGGAGACAGGAATTCACATATTTCTTAACTTTAAAAACACATGGAGAATTATTTCAACAAATAATTGACTAGATTTATAACTCCTACCTTATATCATGCAAAAGGTGTATAGTTGATTTTCCATTATATTAGGATTAGTAGTCAGAGTTTAGTAGGGAATGGGTTAGTGTCAGGGATTCAGTATTTCAAACAGAAAATTGTAAAATGAATCCAATGTTTATGCAAATATGTGCTAAACAAAATCTTCTCTCTCTCATCCAGAACAATGACTTGACATTCCCTTCGCCCCAAGTAAGTCAGAATTAAAGGAGAAGAGTTAGAAAATCTGTGAATATATATTTAGAATGGAAAATGCTCAGGAGTTCACAACCTTGGAGTTGATAGAGCAGTTTCCAAAAGTAAGTGACATGGTAAACACTCCACAAACATGGAGATCTGCTGGCCTAAACACTTCTGGAGAAATTGCCTCTGAGCTTGGGCACTTGAAATATATGTTGTTTTCAGGAGCTTTAACTTCCGATGTAGTGAGACCATCAAAGCTAGGTCTGCATCTATGTGACCAGGAGGACATGGTTTCTTATTTTCCAATGAACATGAGGCAGCAGTGCTAAATTCTCTCTTTGTAGCTAAATTGTGGCCACTGGGGCTAAGTGTCTCCCCATGTGGACTGTGAAGCCATTTGGTCATCCTCGACTTTTCGTTTTGTTTCTTGCTGCTGCACTGGGAGTTTGGTATTTGCTTCACGAAATACAAGGAGTTCAAGTGGGACACAGTGCTGGAGGGAGTTCTGTCACGTGTGGTGGGTCAGTGTCTGCATGAGAATGCACCAACTAGGCTTCAATCCCACATAGCTTGCCCCTTGACCATAGCAACCTGATTCTAAACATTGCCGTGAAAAATCTCCATATAACAAAATGCCTTTATATAGAAGGGTCTGCTGGCTGCACCGTGTCTGTCTCAAGGCATTTGAAAGTCAATGGCAGATCCACATGGCCCCACCAGAGATGTTTTATCACACACCTGCACACCACTACTCTAGGCCCACTACTCAGCAGGCTCCAACTTACTGGCATCTCTGTTCTACACGATTTTCATGATACCTAGTCAATCAAGGCACTGTCTGGTATACTCATGATCAGCAACAGGACATCCAATGGTTCTCCAGTGCCACCTGGTCATGAGAATTTCTAAAATTTTATGGTATTTATCTAACTATTTTTCACAGATGAAGTTGTTGGTACTGTGGGTTTCAATTCATTCAGGATCCATTAAATGTTGAGGAAGCTCATTTTAATGAAGGATCTGGAGATCTCTCACAGGCAAGTCTTCCCAAAGAGTGGCCAAATTGTCACATGAAGCCAGGACTATTGAGGTCTACAATGTGAGGTCATGTGTGTTTTGACTCTCAACGATGGCTGCCAAGTCTTTCAGAATAAAACCTGTGATATCCTAGCTGAGATTCCCAGTGCTCTCTGGAAAGCCTCCCTGGGCCTAGACCTCAGTTTCCAAGGGCGACTCTCATGTGTGGCCTCCTGAAATCCCAACAACATTCATGGCAATACTTCTCTGAAGTTAGTTCCAAATCTCATTCTCTAAGGGGAATCACATCAGAGTTCAAGCCCAGGTGGACCCAGTCATCTCTTCCAACTACCACACAAATGACCACAATTAAAACCAAAACACTCCCACATGGTTCTCATCTTCTTCCATATAGACACACATCATAACCTGTGGATGGAGTTTTCCATGAGGGGCACAGCCAAACCAGTGCCCAAAATAAGCTCCCTTGCCCCTCATTTGCCTAACATCAGGGTGGATTGGACATGCTTCCTGTGAACCAGGAGTGATCAAATAGGCCTGCCGTAAATGCTCCACTTCTCCACTTTGAGGCCTTCTTACTGTGGGGATTATATTCTTCTTTTCCTAATTTTTTTGGAAATTTAATTGGAAAGTTAAAAAAAATTGTTTTGCAGAATGTTAAATTTCTAATGGCAAAGCCTTCACCTTGTTTGTGAAGGAAACCTTGATGCCTTGCCAATCTGGTAACATGGAGACACTCAAAATTTTCTGTTACATACTACATGGATGAATGGCTACAGCACATAGTTTTTTAAAACTGAAAGGCAGATACCAGCAAGTAAGATAACAAATAAAAGACAATTTTATTAAAAAATAAAGTTGTTAAATGACTCAAATATTGGAAATTCAATTCTTTTTATTTTTGGTTGTTCAAAACATTATAAAACTCATGATATATCATCTTTCATACATTTGACTCAATTGGGTTATGAACTCCCATTTTTAGCCCAAATACAAATCGCAGAATCACATCAGTTACACACTCACGTTTTTACATAATAGCATACTAGTTATTGTTGTATTCTGCTACCTTTCCTATCCCCTACTATTCCCCCTCCCCTCCCATCTTCCCTCTCTACCTCACTGCTGTTGTTTAATTCTCTCCCTTGTTTTCCCCTCTTTAGCCTCACAACCTCTTATATGTAATTTTGTGTAACATTGAGTAGTCTCCTACCATTTCCATATGCTTTTCCTTCTCTCTCCCTTTCTCTCCCCCCACTCATCTCTGTTTAGTTTTAATATTTTTCTCATGTTCTTCCTCCCTGTTCTGTTCTTATTTGCTCTCTCCATATAAAAGGAAACATTTGGCATTTGTTTTTTAAGGATTGGATAGATTCGCTTAGCATAATCTATTCTAATGCCATTTATTTCCCTGCAAATTCTATGATTTTGTCATTTTTCAGTGCTGTGTAATACTCCATTGTGTATAGATGCCACATTTTTATTATCCATTCGTCTATTGAAGGGCATCTAGGTTGGTTCCAAAGTCTAGCTATTGTGAATTGTGCCGCTATGATCATCGATGTGGCAGTATCCTTATACTGCTCTCTATTAACATCCTCAGGGAAGAGTCTGAGAAGGGCGATATCTCGGTCAAATGGTGGTTCCATTCCCAGCTTTCCCAGGAATCTCCATACTGCTTTCCATATTGTACTCACCAATTTGCAGTCCTACAAGCAGTGTACAAGTGTACCCTTTACCCCACATCCTCACCAACACTTATTGTTGTTCGACGTCATAATGGCTGCCAATCTTACTGGAGTGAGATGGTATCTTATGGTGGTTTTGATTGCATTTCTCTGACTGCTAGAGATGGTGAACATTTTTTCATGTACTTGTTGATTGATTGTATGTCCTCCTCTGTGAAGTGTCTGTTAAGATCCTTGGCCCATTTGTTGATTGGGTTATTTGTTATCTCATTGTTTAATTTTTTTGAGTTCTTTGTATATTCTAGATATTAGGGCTCTATCTGAAGTGTAAGGGGTAAAAATTTGTTCCCAGTATGTAGGCTCTCTATTTACCTCTCTTATTTTTTCTCTTGCTGAGAAAGATCTCTTTAGATTAAGTAAGTCCCATTTGTTTATTCTTTTTATTAACTCTTGGGCTATGGGTTTCCTATTAAGGAATTTGGAGCCCAACCCCACAGTATGTACATCGTAGCCAACTTTTTCTTCTATCAGACGCAGTGTCTCTGATTTTATATCTGGCTCCTTGATCCAATTTGAGTTAACTTTTGTGCATTGTGAGAGAAAGGGATTCAGTTTCATTTTGTTGCATATGAATTTCCAGTTGTCCCTGCACCATTTGTTGAATATGCTATCCTTCTTCCATTGCATGCTTTTAGGCCCTTTTTCAAATATAAGAAAGTTGTAATTTTGTGGATTTGTCTCTGTGTCCTCTATTCTGTACCATTGGTCCATCTGCCTGTTTTGATACCAGTACCACACTGTTTTTGTTACTATTGCTTTGTAGTACAGTTTGAACTCTGGATTCACACTTCCTGCTTAGAATTGCTTTCGCTATTCTGGGTCTTTTGTTTTTCCATATGAAATTCATGATTACTTTATCTATTTCTACAAGAAATGCCATTGGGTTTTTGATTGGCATCACATTAAACCTGTAGAGAACTTTGGGTAATATCGCCATTTTGATGATGTTATTTCTGCCTATCCATGTACAGGGCATACTTTTCCATCCTCTAACATCTTCTTCTATCTCTCTCTTTAGGGTTCTGTAGATTTCATTGCATAAATCTTTCACCTCTTTGGTTAGGTTGATTCCCAAGTTTTTTATTTTCTTTGAGTATACTGTAAAAGGAGTGGTTTTCCTCATTTAAATTTCAGAAGTTTTGTTGCTGATATACAGGAATGCCTTAGATTTATGCGTGTTGATTTTATATCCTGCCACTTTGCTGAATTCATTTACTAACTCTAGCAGTTTCTTTGTAGACCCTTTTGGGTCTGTTAAATATATTATCATGTCATCCAAAAATAGCGATAATTTAAGTTCTTCTTTTCCTATTTTTAAGTCTTTAATTTCTTTTGTCTGTCTAATTGCTCTGGCTAGTATTTCAAGAACTAAATTGAATAGAAGTGGTGATAGATGGCATCCCTGTCTTGTTCCAGATTTTAAAGGGAATGCCTTCAGTTTTTCTCCATTTACGATGATGCTAGCCTGAGGTTTAGCATATATAGCTTTTACAATGTTGAGGTAAGTTCCTGGTATTCCTAGTTTTTATAGAGTTTTAAACATAAAGGGATGCTGTACTTTGTAGAATGCTTTTTCTGCATCTATCGAGATGATCATATGGTTCTTCTCTTTAAGTCTATTGATGTGGTGAATAGTATTTATTGATTTCCGTATATTGAACCAGCCTTGCATCTCTGGGATGAATCCCTCTTGATCATGATGCACAATTTTTTTATATGCTTTTGTATTTGATTTGCCAGGATTTTATTGAGAATTTTTGCATCCAAGTTTATTAGAGATATTGGTCTGTAGTTTTCTTTCTTTGAAGTGTCTTTGTCTGGTTTTGGGATCAGGGTGATGTTGGCCTCATAGAATGAATTTGGAAGAACTCCTTCTTTTTCTATTTTTTGAAATAGCTTGAAAAGTATTGGTATTAATTCATCTTTGAACGTTTTGTAGAACTCTGCTGTATAACCACCTGGTCCAGGGTTTTTTTTGGTAGGTAGTCTTTTGAAGGTTTCTTCTATTTCTTCCTTTGTTATTGGTCTATTTAAATTTTGTGTGTCTTCCGGACTCAATCTGGGCAGATCATATGACATAAGAAATTTATCGATATCTTCATTATCTTCTGTTTTATTGGAATATAGGGTTTCAAAATACTTTCGAATTATCTTCTGTATGTCTGTAGTGTCTGTTGTGATATTGCCTTTTTTATCCCATATGTTAGTAATTTGAGTTCTCTCTCTACTTCTCTTCATTAGCATGGCTAAGGGCCTGTCCATTTAATTTATTTTCAAAGAACCAACTTTTATTTGTTCAATTTTTTTGTTTCAATTTTGTTGATTTCTCCTCTAATTTTAATTATTTCTTGTCTTCTACTACATTTGTTGTTTTGCTCTTTTTTTTCTAGGTTTTTGAGATGTAGTGTGAGATCATTTATTTGTTGTTTTTTTCTTTTTTTGAGGAAAGAATTCCAAGAAATGAATTTCCCTCTTAAAACTGCTTTCATTGTTTCCCACAGAATCCGGTATGTTGTGTCTGTATTGTCATTTGTCTCTAAGAGATTTTTTATCTCCTCCTTTATGTCTTCTGTAACCCATTGATTATTCAGTAACATATTGTTCATTTTCCATGTGATGTAGAATTTTTCCTTCCTTCTTCAATCATTAATTTCAAGTTTCATTCCATTATGATCAGATATGGTGCATGGTATTATCTCCATACTTTTATATTTACTAAGAGTTTCCATATGGCATAATATATGGTCTATATTTGAGTAGGACCAATGTGCTGCTGAGAAGAACATGTATCCACTTTATGATGTTTGATATATTCTATGTATGTTGGTTAAGTCTAGGTTATTGATTGTGCTATTGAGTTCTATAGTTTCTTAATTCAGATTTTCTCTAGAGGATCTGTCCAATGGCGAGGGTTGTGTGCTGAAGTCACCCGTAATTATTGTGTCATAGCCTATATGACTCTTGAACTTGAGGAGAGTTTGTTTTATGACTTGGCACCACCATTGTTTGGTGCATACAAATTGATAATTGTTATGTCTTGTTGGTGAATGTTGCCTCTTAACAGTATATAGTGTCCTTCTTTATCACTTTTGATTAACTTAGGATTTAAGTTGATTTTATTCGATATAAGTATGGCCACTCCTTCTTGCTTCCGAGGGCCAACAATGGCTGCGAAGTCTTTCAGAATAAAATCATGTGATTTCCTGGCTGAGATTCCCATTGCTCTGTGGAAAGCCACCTTGGGCATAGATCTCAGTTTGAAAGGGTGACAATCATGCGTGGCCTCCTAAAAACCAACACAATTCATATCAATACTTCTATGAGGTACGTTCCAGAACTCAGGCTCTAAGGGGAATCACACCAGAGTTCAAGCCCAGGTGGACCAAGTCATCTCTTCCAACCCCCACACAAATGACCACAATTAAAACAAAATAACTACCACATGGCCCTCATCTTCGTCCATAAAGACCCTCATCAAATGTTCTGGATGGAAGTTTCCATGAGGGTTGCAACTAAAGACAGTTTTCAGAATAAGCTCACTTGCCTCTAATTTCCCTAAAGTCAGGGTGGCCTGGACACCCTTCCTGTGAACCAAGAGTGATCAAAAAGGCCTGCCATTAATTCCGCTTTGTTTCTATAATTTGAGGCTTACTGAATGTCAGGTATAGATTTTTTATGTGATTTGGAGTCATGAGAAAACCCAAGCACATCTGCAGAGCATTCAAGAATTTATTTGACAAAGAGGATCCCTATTCTCACTTGAAGGGGGTCAGGAACCTAACAGAGAAAGGCAAGAATCTTCATCCACAATGACTGCTCTTTTTGCCATTTTGGTTTTGAATGCATACATGGGATCTTTCTTTAGATCCATCAGGTGCTGAGAATCGAAGCCACAGCCTCACACAGGGCCAAGAGGCAGATTCAGACAAATTCCTTTCCAAAGCAATTAAGCAAAGAGCCACAGGTGATGCCCATTTATTTCCATTTGAAATTTTTTTCTTCAGGATTCACAAAGGGGTGGCCTGAGGCAAAGACCTTCCTGACATTCAGGGCAACAGAACCTTGATTGGTATACTGAGCTTGAATTATGTTCTGCACCGAGGTCTCAGGTAAATCGATATACAATGGCATAGGACCGTGTACCTCGGATGATTGAAAGTAGAAGAGAACATCCAGTCAAAAAGGGATAGTCTGTAGGATTAGGAAGATAGTCAGTAGGTTTAGGAAGAAGAGTGAGACTAGGAGTTGGACCAAAAGTTCTTTAGCAATAGGGTTTCAGTTAGAGAGTGAATGTAAATGTCAGCACATCTGAAGAGAAAGTCACAATGATGAACAGGGAAAAATATGTAGGAAAGCAGATATCAATAGAAAGATTAGGAAATCAGGCAAAGTATAAAGTGAGTGATAGGATTAGACATTTTCAACAGGCTTGAGGTTGAATATATAATCTTAGGAAAAAACAAATATGTAGTAATCAATAGGATTGACATTTGAGAGCATTAGGCACCCTGGACATGGATGTTTTTAGTAATCCATGGTCACTTTCCATTTAGGCTTTGGTACAATCATATGTGTGACCTTGGCATTTTGTGTCCAGAATACTACCGTGATAAAATTTATATGTAGATAAGGTGACATGAGTATTTCTTCCACCATTATGGGGAGTAATATTCTGGAAACTTATAAATTAGTACTGGTGATACAAATAGGTGTACCTTGTGTTGATCATTATTGAGATGTTGCATGAATAGACCAGATTGTGAATAAAGTATATAACTGGTTCCAACTTTAAATAATGGATTGAGTTTGCATCTGAAAATATATTGGAAATCTTATATTGATATATATACAATCATTCCAACCAGTTATATATGTAATGGTAATATTAGGGTTACGGTTTATCGTGAAGAGTGAGTATTGCTTCAAAAATGATTATGGAATCAAAAATAATGTGTTTAGAAAGAAGTCTAGTGAAAAGACCAGTAAAGAAACATGGAGGAATACATGTGTTCTGAAGTAGTAAGTAAATGAAAGTGAACCAAATGCCTATAATTTTGTGAAGTTGTGGGTGAAAAAATATATCCTATGATGTCCATATACTGAAAAAATAGTAATGTACCAGTGTTGAGTAAAAATGAACTTCAAAATACACATCATGTCCCATAGCAATCTACTTGCATTGATGTTAAACTGGGTCAGGTACTGTAGAAATATTAGGATTTGTATGCACCACCTACTGAACTTAGTATTCAGTAGTAGGAAACCAATATGTATTACAGGTGTATAAATATTGCTGAAAATAATCTTGTAAAAATTGGATTTTGAACCCACATACATGAATATAAATGAATTTAGGGAGTGTATAATAAGACACATATTTTTCATATTTTTTTAAAATCTGGAGAATATATATACATATATATATTATATATATATAAATATATATATAATATATATATTATATATATACATATATATACATATATAATATATATATATATGTATATATATACACATATACATTTTTTTTCCAGATTTAAAAAAAAATACATACACACACACACACACACATTAATATTTAGCAATGTATATGCCAATCGAAATTCATCATGAAATATAATTCATCCACATATCCAAAAATATTCATTTTACTGAACATGGATTTATGTATAGTGTTTTTCACTAGGAAGCTCACCCATAGGTTGAATTTTCAGTCCCATCATTATTTATGGAGAGTCATCTGTTCTCACAATTTTATATTCCAAAATCAGGGAGCTCACAAGAATGTCCGTGTGATACCAGGTAGGATATTATATATATATGTATAAAAAAATACATGTGCTGAATAGGATACAGAGAAAGGGAGACAGGAATTTATATATGTGATAATTTTAAAAAATCATGGAGAAATATTACAATGAAAAGTTGACTAGATTTAAAACACATACTCTTGATAATGCAGAAGGCAAATAGAAGTATACACCATGCTTCCTATGAAAGGCCTGTATTTCTATTCGGTTAGGTTTCTTTCTCTCCATGATAGTAGGGTGTGGGTTAGTGTCAGGGATTCAGTATTTCAAATGGAAAAAAGGAAAATGAATCTAATGTGTATGCAAAAATGTGATACACAAAAATCTTCCCTCTCTCATCCAGAACAATGCCTTGACATAACCATCGCTAAAAGTAAGACACAATTAGAGGAGAGGAGTTAGAAAATCTGAATATATATGTGGAATGGAAAATGCTCAGGAGTTCACAACACTGGAGGTGGTAGAACAGTTTCCAAAAGTAAGGGAGAGGGTAAACAATCCAGAAACATGGAGCTGTGCTGGCCTTGAGACTTCTTGAGAAACTTCCTCTGAGGTTGGGAACAAGAAATATATGTAATTGTTAGGAGATTTAGCTTCGTTTGTAGTGACACCATGAAATCTGGGTCTGCATCTCTATGACCTGAGCACATGGTCCTTATTTTCTAATGAACATGACTGAGCAGTTCTGAATTCTCTCTTTGTAGGTAAACTGTGGCCACTGGGAGCTAAGTGTCTTTCCGTGTGGACTGTGAAGCCATTTGGTGATCCTCCACTTTCCAGGGTGATTCTTACTGCTGCACTGGGAGTTTGGTATTTGCTTCATGAAATACAAGGATTTCAACTGGGACAAAATGCTGGAGGGAGTTCTGTCATGTGTGGTTGGTCAGGGACGCAAAGAGAATGTACGAACCAGGCTTCTATCCTACATAGCTTTCCCCTTGACTATAGAAACCTGATTCTGAACATTGCCCTGAAACCTCTCCATATGACAAGATGCCTTTACATATAAAGGTCTCCTGCCTGCACCATGTCAGTCGCAAGTCTTTCGAAGCCAATGGAAGATCCAGGTGGTCCTACCAAAAATATTTATTTACACACCTACAGTCCACTTCTCTACGCCCACTACTCATTAGGCTCCAAATTACTGGCATCTCTGTTCTACACCATTTTCATGAAAACCAGTCAATCAAGGCACTCTTTGGTACACTCATGATCAGCAACAGGAAATCCAAAGTTTATCCAGTGCCACCTGGTCATGGGAATTTCAAAAATTTTATGGTATTAATCTAGTCATTTTTCAAAAATGAAGTTAGAGGCACTGTGGGTTTCAATTAATTCAGGAACCATTAAATGGTGAGGAAGCTCATTTCAATGAAAGCTCTGGAGAACACTCACAGAAAAGCCTTCCAAAAGACTGGCCAAAAGGTCACATGAATCCAGACACATTGAGGTGTACAATGTGAGGTCCATATGTGTTTGGACTCTCAACTAGGGCTGCCAAGTCTTTAAGAATTAAATCATGTGATATCCTGGCTCAGAATCCCCGAGCTCTGTGGAAAGCCATCCTGGGCCTAGATCTCAGTTTCCAAAGGCGATTCTCACGCGTGGCCTAGTAAAATCCCAAGAGAACTCACGACAATACTTCTCTGAGGTCAGATCCAGAACTCATTCTTTAAGGGAAATCACACCAGAGTTCAAGCCCAGGTGATCCCAGTCATCTTTTCCAACTACCACACAAATTACCACAATTAAAACAAGAACACTCCCATATGGCCCTCATCTTCTTTCATATTGACACTCATCATAATTTTGCTGGAGGTTTCCATGAGGGGAGCAGACCAAGACAGTGTTCAAAATAAGCTCCTTTGACCCTCATTTGCCTATAGTAAATGTGGCCTGGACACCCATCCTGTGAACCAGGAGTGATCAAATAGGCCTGCCATTAATACCGCTCCAATTCTCCAATTTGAGGCCTACTGACTGTTTGGTTTAGATTCTTTATGTGAATTTTAGTCATGAAATAACCAAGCACCTATGGGCTAGCCTCTGCAGGTTTTGAAGAACTCATTTGACCCAAAGGATCCCTATTTTCACTTGATGGAGTTCCGGAACCTTACAGAGGAAGTCGAGAGACTTCATCCCAATGGCTGCTCTTTCTGCCATTTTTCCTTTGGATGCAAACATGGGAACTTTCTTTAGATCCATCAGGTGCTGAGAATCTAAGCCTCAGCCACACACAGGGCCAGGGGGCTGATTCAGTCACATCCCTTTTCAAAGCACTTAAGAAAAGAGCCACAGGTATGCCCAATCATTTCCATTTGAAAACTGTTTTCTTCAGGCTTCACAAAGGGGTGGCCAGATGCAAAGAACTTCCTGACATTCAGGGCAACAGAACAATAGGTAAGCAAAAGGCCCGAAGCAGGGTTTCTCCTCTGAGACTTTCCTCGTCACACTGATATCTGAGTTTTCTGAGATGCTCGCCATCACCTACAGCTATCCAGTACATGGCCATGTCACAGAGCTTGGAGGTGGTACATATCTTGGACACAAAACCATGGGCCTATTCTTGAAATTGGCCGGAATTCAGGACGAAAATAGAAACTTAGGAAGGTAGCAGGTGTTGCTCCTCGATAAGGCAAGCTACAGTCCATTCATAAACGGGCCAATATGAATGCTGAGAAGCTTTCTACTAGACACGACACATGCATTGATGAATTCTCTTTTCTAATGTCTACAACCACGGAAACAGTGGAATACACAGACATAGAAACACTCGCCCTGTGAAAAGACTTACTAGAAACAGTCCACTTCAAATGAAACAAACCTACTGTCCTACCTATTCTCAGAAAATGAGACAAAACCACAAACCCACAACCACACCCACAAAGGCACCTCCTTCCCCTAAGTAGGTCTTTGACTATCCGGAGTGTCCACTGACTTGTAGGCCATAATACGTTACCCCGAAATGGCCTGTCCAGTCTGGTCTCCTTGGCAAACTCTGTGAACTTCTCAGGAGCCAACGGTGAGCCACTAACGACTTTCTCAAGAAAAGCCCCGCTTCCGAGCTTTCCTGGCATTTGGCCTTCTCACGTCTGAAGGTACCAAGAAAGACTGACTGCATTTAGTAAATCCAAACAAGTGAGACCATAGGGACTGGGACTGGGACTGGCTCTGGGTGCCTGGCTTCCTGGATCCAAAGTTCAGAGAGTTCCATCACCATGGAAGTGAGGTGAGGTCACTTCCTTCCTGAACTGAATGAGGTCCCTGTCTTGGCAACCACTTTGTCTTAACTGTTACTTCCAAGGGTCCCATGAGATTGAGGCTGCCCCTACTTCCTGTGACACTTTCACAAGTTAGAATGGTATATCAACCATAGGCACCCAGGAATAGATCTCCACACAGGCCTGTTTTGGTCCATGTTCTCTACATTAAGAAGAGAATCTGATTCAGACACAACCTTTTATCCTGACCGGGTTGTTTGCCATGGAAGATGACTTTTGGTCTCTCAGGTCCTTCATAGCTGCCTACATCTTCTCCAGGGATCATTTCTGCATGGGCCTTTGAGGTTCTCAGCAGGTGGAAGTTTCCCTACATTTCTGTATTGTAAAATCAACTCTTTCCCTGCTCTTCTATAAAGTTAGATTGAGGGAATAGTGTATGATTATGGTTAAAAACATGTTTGATTTGGGTTAGAAATCATTGTGCTGGATGAATAATGGTATTGGGAACCTGCTATGTGTATAAGAATATATAGGTGTAATATATGTATGAAAAAAGAAATCTAAGTATGATTTGAAGGCCAGAAGGGCATTGGGCCTTTGATTGGGATACGCAGCATTGAATTACATTCTGCAGAGATGTCTCAGATAAATCGATATACAATGGCATAGGACCTTGTACCTTGCATGAATTAATGTAGAAGGAACATCCAGTCAAAAAGGGATAGTCGGTAGTGAAAGGTTAATAAAATAGGTACTTGCTATTTCCTGTTTTTCTGTATGCTTAAAAAAACACTGTTGAAATCTTGAGAAATGTTTGCTAATCTTGTTCTAGAATGTACTGTTCCCAACTGCCAAACTGCAGAATGTACTGCCTCACTTGGTGTCACGCGAACCGCCCACTCACCCTTACACATCAGTAAACTTCCCTCCCTTCCCTCTCCAAGGAATGTATGTAAGCTCTGCATAAGCTGTTCTCAGAGCTCTCTGATCTATTTAAGTTAGCTGTGAGCCCCAGCAAGCTGGACCCAAAATAACCCTTTGCTGTTGCATGAGACAGTCTCTTGGTAGTCTCTTTCTCCAACACTCACCTGACCTTTACATATTGAGGTTCCACCATGTTCCGGCAGTGGCGGATGAGAGACCCCAACGGGCTCCTCTCGGAGCAAGTAAGGCGCCTCTTTCTGGTTTCAGGTGTCATGTTAGGGCTTGGCAAAATTGCTGGCGATGAAGAGCCTGGGGTCTCTCCGACGGTGGCTGAGAGACGTGTCACAGAGACATAGGGCACCTCCCTGGGGACCCCGCAGAGGACTCGGAGAATCAAGGAACAATTGCTTCATCGACTCAGTGATATTTTCTTTTAGATTCGGTATTGCCATCCTATCGGGTTTTGCCGGCTACGCATTCCTGGTCTCAGTGTTGGATGTCCATTGCCTGTCTTTATGGTCTTGTCTTATCTGTGTCATGTGTCTTTGCTTTTACTGTTTGTGTACCTTTCATTATGGGACAGAGCACTTCAATGCCTCTGTCCCTGACCCTTGATCACTGAACCAAAGTCCGCTTAAGGGCTCAGAATCTTTCTTTTTTTAGTAACACGCTGGACCTGGCAGACTCTCTGTGCCTCAGAATGGCCCATCTTTGGAGTCGTATGGCCCCAAGAAAGATCTTTCTACTTCCCACTAATTTAAAAAGTCAGAGATATTGTCTTTCAGCCAGGGCCACATAGCCATCCTGATCAACAGCCATATATCTTAACTTTGCAGGACCTCTGCAAATCTCCTCCTCCATGGGTGAAGCCTTTCCTTGCCCATGCCTCTGCTCATACTCCTTCCCACATGATCTCTCAAAACCTCACCTCTTCCTCCTCCTCCACCCTCTGTTTTCCCTGAGTCACAAGATTTGACTCTACTGGACTCTTCCTCCTCTCCTTATCCCCTGCCCTCGTCCCCTAACACACAACACACTCTAAGTGATTCCCCTGCTGCTGACTAAGCCTCTCTACCATTGGAGGAAGCTAAGCTGGTAATAGGATCTGATAATGGACCGATGTTCATGGCCCAGGTAAGTCAGGGGTTAGCCAGGAACCTGGGGATTAATTGGAAGTTATATTGTGCTTATAGACCCCAGAGTTCAGGACAAGTAGAAAGAATGAATAGAACCATTGAAGAGACCTTAACGAAATTAAGCTTAGAGACCAGCATAAAAGATTGGACTGTGCTCCTGACTTATGCAATGTTTCATGCAAGAAAAAATCCTTCTGTTTCTTTGAGTAACCTTACCCCCTGAGAAATTCTCTATGGTGGCCCTCGTCCAGTAAGGGTCCTAAGCCCAACTGTAAGACCTAAGGATCCTTTCCACACCCTCTTGCTTGACAGACTTAAAGCTCTTGAAAGAACTCAGTGATACCTGTGAAAATAGCTGCCCACTGCGTAACAAACTGTGTACCAGGGGATTCCACATCCATATCAAATAAGAGACTTCATGTATGTAAGATGACATCAGGTGTCATCCCTGGAACCCAGCTGGAAAGGACCATACCAGGTGCTACTTATAACACCTACAGTGGTAAAGGTATACAGAATCACTTCTTGGATCCATGCCTCTCATCTCAAGCCTGCTCCTTGTTCAGAATCTTTCTGGAAACTGGAAAAGACTGGTAACAGTTTCAAATTGTGTATTCGCCATGTGGATAAGGTTATATACTCTCCCCTTGGCCACAAGTAGTCCTAACCCTCATCAGCCTTTTAAGCAGCGATGGCTGATCACAAATCCTACTGGAAAAGTGTATAATCTATCACACATACAGCCCCCTTAGGGACCTGGTGGCCATCTCTCCACCCAGACATTTGTCAGCTGGCCATAGGTTTTTTCTATTGGGATATCCCTGATGAAGAAAATCCCACTAAAATACCATTAAATCCCTTCTGTACCATAGATAATGGAAACAAACATTATGGATGTAGGGACACGCGAGCCAGATGCAGGTTGGCTAGCCTAGATTACTATGTTTGCCCGGGAAACTATCAAAGCCACAAACAGTAACGGCTGAGTGGGGGAAAAACCGACTACTTCTGTATGTCATGGAGATGTGAGAATACAGAGGCTGCCTGATGGAACCCCAATACTTCATCAAATTCAGTACACAGCATTGGCCATATTACCAAGTAGACAACAGAAAAAGGATGGCCCCCAGAGGGGTCTCTAGATCCTCAAATTTTGCGTGACCTTTTTAACTTCTGCAAGTGCTCAAAAGGGTGAAAGGAGATTCCCCTATGTGGAAGCCCTTTCCCTCCTTCACTCACATCCTGAACTATGCTTCTCCAATAGATTTTTATCCTCAGCCTTCTGCTCCAGACTCTCTGCTGTCACTCCCACCTCAGCAACGTGATTTCTCCCCTCCAATTACTAGATCAGAATCCTAAACCTCCACCAGTTCTCAGACAATTGCCCGCTTGTGAGGTAGCAGGTACTGAGGTACCCCTCCACCCACTCACTCCTCTCTCTTCCTGTCAGTGCCCACACCGGGTCCCACCAGGTCCTCTTTCTAGCTAACCCAAAGCTCAAACGAGCTGAGGAGAGCTCTCAGACCCTTATCCAAGATGTAATATAAATGGCCATTAAAGTTGCTTTGTCATCACTGAAAACAGGTTACTAAAATTTAAAGTCCCTCACAGGATTTTGGGATACTCACTCCCGTTTTCTGCTCTGATCTACCTGTTCTACTGCTCAAGTTTTTTGCTAGGAAATTCCCAAACACCTTTCCAATTATTCTTTTACATCTCTCTTTTTCCTCATTCTCAGATCCTCGGAGCTTCTCTCAGCTCCACCTTCCCCGTATTCCCCCTCTGTACCAGGCCCACAGAAAAGTCTTAAATGTCCTTCTCCAGAAGTCTTCACCATGGCTGACTTTTGAACTTTGAGCATAGAGTTTCTATAAAGAGTTCAATGTAGATAAACTTTCTCTTTTTGTATTGCCCTGTTATACTTGGCCACTGGCTAAAAAACTCAGTACTTCTAAGCTAGACAACCCCTAACTAGTTTTTCACAAAATATGTGAACAAGTCCTCTGGCCTTCAGCTGGGGCTTCACAGAAATGGCCACATTTCTAAGATAAAGAAATTACCAACTGGGCTCCGTTGTAACAGCTGGCAGGGGGAAAATAAGAAAGGGAATAAAAAGCTCTCCTCCTCCCAGGTGTCCTTGAAAATTTAACTTGCCCAGAACAGAGGAAAAATCAGAAACATATACTGCTTTTTTGAACTTCTGCAGACTGTAAACTTCTGAGCCCCATCCCTTATATGTTGGGTACACAATTCTGAAACTACCTAAACTTGAGTTTCAGGGGATTAATTGATTACAACAGAAGCAATGCCCTCTGAATCCAGTTGCAACAATTTAGGACTGTTTCCCTGTCTTCAGTGCTATCTTAGGTGCCTTGCCTTGTCTGTCCCTACAACAGCATAATTCTATATACTTAAACATTGTTTATGTTTTCATGAAATGGTCAACAGATGTGATTATTTTGAAATGTTGCAGATGTTTGCCAGAAAGCTCTATCATGACGCAGGTTCGTTTGAAGATCAAATAGGGGGGGGGGCATACAACCGGTTCCACTGGGAACTTGTATCCCTCACTTTAGCCATCCTATTAGGAATAGGAGTTGCTGCACGGGTGGGCACAGGAACCACTGCCATTGTCCATGGGACACAACAAATGACCCAATTAGAAGAAGCAATAGAGCAAAACTAAGATATTAGAAACCTCCATCAGAGCTTTGCATGAATCTTTAACCTCTCTCTCTGAAGTTGTTTTAAAGAACAGTTGAGGGTTGGACCTCCTCTTCATTAGAGAAGGGGGCCTTTGTGCTGCATTGAGGGAAGAATGTTGTTTTTATGCTGACCATACTGGAGTTGTAATAAAATCTATGAGTAAATTTAAAAGACACCTTGAAGAGCATCAACAAGAGAGAGAGGCCCAAAAAGGGTGGCTTGAGTCTTGGTTCACACACTCCTCCTGGTTAACTACGTTTTTATCAACCCTGGCCGGTCCAATAATAATCCTCATATTATTGCTAACTATAAAATCCTGTTTGCTCAACCGTGTAATTTCTTTTCTCCAGGCTCAAATTGGACGAGTTAAACTTATGGTAATACCCCACTAGAAGACATAGAATGTGACACCCTCCAATGATCATTTTTATGATTAAAAGTAGCCAGAAGAAGAAGTGGGGAATTAAAGGTTAATAAAATAGGTACTTGTCACTTCTTGTTTTTCTGTATGCTTAACAAAACACTATTGAAATCTTGAGAAATGCTTGCAAATCTTGTTCCCAGAATGTTCTGTCCCCAACTGCCCAACTGCAGAATGTACTCCCTCACCCAGTTGAATGCAAACCACCCACTCACCCTGACCCATCAATAAAATTCCCTCCCTGCCCTCTCCAGGGAAAGTATATAAGCTCTATTTAAGCTATTCTCAGGGCTATCTGCTCTATTAAAGTGATCTCTGAGCCCCAGCATGCTGGACACCCAAAAAACCCTTTGATGTTGCAAGAGATAGTCTGTTGGTGGTCTCCTCCTCTGAAGCTCGCCCCACATTTACTTGGATGATTGAATGTAGAAGAGAACATTCAGTTAAAAACGATAGTCTGTAGCATTAGGAAGATAGTCAGTACTTTTATGAAGAAGGGTGAGTATAGGAATTGGAAAAAAAATTTCTTTAGCAATAGGGTTTCTATTAGAGAGTGAATGTAAATGTCAGCACAGGTGAAGAGTCAGTCACAATGATGAACTGGGGAAAATATGTAGGAAAGCAGATATCAATAGAGACATTACAAAATCAGACAAAGTATAAAGTGAGTGATAGGATTAGATATTTTGAACAGGGTTGAGTTTAAATATATAATCTTAGGAAGAAACAAATATGTAGTCACAATTAGGATTGACATTTGAAAGCATTAGGCAAATTTCAGGTGGATGAATATTTCTCAGAATAATCTTGTGAATAGTTGATTATAAATCCACATAATAAACATGAATGAATTTAGGGAGTGTATATAAGACACATATATTTCATATTTTGAAAAATCTGGAGAGTGTATATATATATATATATATATATATATATATATATATATATATATATACAAAACACACACAGACAAAAAAGTATATGTCATTCAAAATTCATTATAAAATATATATCATCCACAGATCTAAAAATATTAATTTTACTGAACATGGATTTATGTATAATGCTGTTCAACTAGCAAGCTCAACCATAGGTTGAATATCCAATTCCAACAAGTTTAGTAGGAGTGATCTCTTCTAACAATTTGTATCTGCCAAGTCAGCCACCTCACAAGAATGTACGTGTGGTACCAGGGAGGAATCTAAATGTGCATATAAGAATACAGAGAAAGGGAGACAGGAATTCACATATTTGTTAACCTTAAAAATACATGGACAACTATTTCAACAATAAATTGACTAGATTCATAACTCCAACTCTGTATCATGCAAAAGAAAAGTACAACAATACACCAGGCCTACTCTGAACTGCTTGTATTTCGATTCTGTTTGGGTTATTTTTCTCCATCATATTAGAATTAGTAGTCAGAGTCTGGTCGGGTATGGGTTAGAGTCAGGGATTCAGTATTTTGAATGGAAAATAGAAAACTGAATCCAATGTTTATGCAAATATATGCTACAGAAAATTCTTCCCACTCTCCTCCAGAACAATGCCTTGACATTACCTTCGCCCCAAGTAAGACACAATTAGAAGAGAAGAGTTAGAAAATCTGTGAATACCTATCAGGAATGGAAAATGCTCCAGATTTCACATCTTTGGAGGCGGTAGAGGAGTTTCCAAAAGTAAGGGACAGGGTAAACACTCCACAAATATGGAGCTCTGCTGGCCTAAAGACTTTTTGAGAATCTGCCTTTAAGGTTAGGCACTTAAAATATATGTTGTTTTCAGGAGCTTTAGCTTTATTTGTAGTGAGACAATCAAAGCTCGATCTGCATCTATGTGACCTGGAGGACATGGTTATTTATTTTTCAATAAAAATGAGGCAGCAGTGCTGAATTCTCTCTTTGTAGGTAAACTGTGGCCACTGAGGGCTAAGTGTCTCCCCGTGTGGACTGTGAAACAACTTGGTCATCCTCCAATTATCGTGGTGTTTCTTGATGCTGCACTGGGAGTTTGGTATTTGCTTCATTAAATACAACGAGTTTAAATGGGAAACAGTGCTGAAGGGAGTTCTGTCAGCTGTGGTGCGCAGGGTCTCCAGGAGAATGCACCAACCAGGGTTCTATCCCACGTAGCTTGCCCCCTTGACAATAGCAACATGATTCTGAACATTGCCCTAAAACCTCTCCATATAAAAATATGCCTTTACGTATATGGGTCTGATGGCTGCACCATGTCAGTCTCAAGCCATTTGGAAGCCAATGGAAGATCCACATGGCCCCACCACAGATGTTTTATCACTCACTTGCGTAACACTTCTCTAGGCCCACTACTCACTAGGCTTCTACTTACCAGCATCTCTGTTCTACACCATTTTCCTGAAACCCAGTCAATCAAGGCCCTGTCTGGTATATTCATGATCATCAACAGGACATCAAAGGTCCTCCAGTGACATCTGGTCATGGGAATTTTAAAAATTTCATGGTAATTATCTAGCAATTTTTCACCGATGAAGTTGGAGGCACTGTGGTTTGTAATTCATTCAGGAACCATTAAAGGGTTAGGAAGCTAATTTCAGGGAAAGCTCTGGAGCACTCTCACAGGCAAGGCTACCCAAAGAGTGGCCAAAAAGTCACATGAAGCGAGGCCAATTGAGGTCTATAAAGCGAAGTCCATGTGTGTTTTGAATCTCAATAATGCATGCCAAGTCTTTCAGAATAAAATCATGTAATATCCTGGCTGAGATTCCCAGTGTTCTGTGGAAAGCCAACCTGTGCCTAGATCTCAGGTTCCAATGGCAACTTCATGCCTGGCCTCCTAAAATCCCAACACAATTCATGGCAATACTTCTCTCAGGTCAGTTCCAGAACTCAGTCTATAAGGAGAATCACACCAGAGTTCAAGTCCAGGTGGACCCAGACAACTCTTCCAACCGCGACTCAAATGAAAACAATTAAAACCAAAATACTCCCTCATGGCCCTATTCTTCTTCCATATAGACACTAATCATAACCTCTTCCTGGAGTTTTCCATGAGTTGTGCAGCCCAAGAGAATGTCCAAAATAAGCTTCTTGCACCTCTTTTGCCTAACTTCAGGGTGGCCTGGGCACCCTTCCTGTGAATCAGGAGTGATCAAATAGGCCTGCCCTTAATACTGCTCCGCTTATCCAATTTGAGGCTCTCTGACTGTGGGGTCTAGATTCTTTATGTGAATTGGAGTCATGAGAAAAGCCAAGACAGTGTCCAAAATCAGCTCGCTTGCCCCTCATTTGCCTAAAGTCAGGGTGGCCTGGACACCGTTTCTGTGAACGAGGAGTGATCAAATAAGCCTGCCGTTAATACTTCTGTGTTTCTCCAATTTGACGCCTACTGATTTCAGGTATCAATTCTTTATGTGATTTGGAGTTATGCTAAAACCCAAGCACCTCTGCAGGGAATTGAAGAACTCATTTGACCCAAAGAATCCCTATTCTCATTTGATGGAGTTCAGGAACTTAACAGAGGAAGGCAAGAGACTTCATCCATAATGAATGATTTTTTTTTTTTTTTGCCATTATGGTTTTGGACACACACATGGGATCATTCTTTAGATCCATCAGGTGCTGAGAATCTAAGTCATAGACACAAACATGGCCAAGAGACTAATTCAGACACATCCCTTCCCAAAGCAATTAAGCAAAGAGCCACAGGTGATGACATTCATTTCCATTTGAAAACTGTTTACTTCAGGCTTCACAAAGTGGTGGATTGAGGCAAAGAACTTCCTGACATTCAGTGCAAAACAACAATAAGTAAGCAAAAGGCCCAAAGCAGGGTTTCTCCACTGAGACTTTCCTGGTCACACTGATATCTGCGTTTTCTGAGATGCTCCCCATTCTCTTCAACTATCCAGTACATGGCCATGTCGCAGAGTTTGGAGGTGGTACATATTTTGGACACAAATCCATGAGCCTATTCTGGATAGTGGCCAGAATTCAGGAAGAAAACAGCAACTTAGAAAGATAGCAGGTGTTGCACATCAACAAGACAAGCTGCACTCCATTCATATATTGGGCAGGTTGAATTATGGGAAGATTTACACTAGACAGTACACATCCATTAATGCATTCTCTTTTCCAATATCTACAACAACGGACACAGTGGGATACACAGACATAGAAACACTTGCCTTGTCAAATGACTTACTAGAAACTGTCCACTCCAAACCAACTAACCGCCTTTCCCATCTATTCTCAGAACATGAGACAAAACAATAAACCCATACCCACTCCCACAAAGGCACCTCCTTCCGCCAATTAGGTCTGTGACTATCCAGATTGTCCTCTGACAGGTGGGCCATACTATGTTTCCCTGAAATGGTCCGTCTTCTCTAAGATCTGGTGAAATATAAGGATGAAAACAGAAATCTAGGTATGATTTGAAGCCAAGAAGGGTTTTTCCCTTGATTGGGATACTTAGCTTTGAATTATGCTCTGCAAAGTTGTCTCAGATAATTCGATATACAATGGCATAGGACCTTTTACCTTGGATGATTGAATGTAGAAGAGAACATCCAATCAAAAAGGGATAGTCGGTAGGATTAGGAAGATAGTTGGTAGGTTTAGAAAGAAGAGTGAGTATAGGATTTCGACCAAAAGTTCTTTAGCAATAGGGTTTCGATTATAGAGTGAATGTATATGTCAGCACATATGAAGTGTCAGTCACTAGGATCAACTTGGGAAAATATGTAAAAAAGCAGATATCAATAGAAACATTACGAAATCAGGCAAAGTATAAAGTGAGTGATAGGATTAGACATTTTCAACAGGGTTGAGTTTGAATATATAAATTAGGAAGAAACAAATATGTAGTCACCAATAGGATTGACAATTGACAGCATTAGGCAACCTGGACATGGATGTTTTTAGTAATCCATGTACACTTTACATTTAGGCTTTGGTACAATCATAAATGTGACCTTTACATTTTTTTGTCCAGAATATTACTTTGATTAAATGTATATGTACATCAGGTGACATGAGTATGTCTTCCACCATTTCTGCGAGCAATATATTGAAGATGTAAAATTAGAATCGGGGGTACAAAGAGGTGTACCCTGTGTCTATGATTATAGAGATAAAGCATGAATAGACACTAATGTGAATAAATAATATAACTTTTTTCAACTTTAAAAAATGAATTGATCTAATATCTGAAAAATTACAGGAAATTGTATATTGATATACAATCATTCATTCCGAGCAGTTATACATCTAATGGTAATATTCGTGTTTTGGTTTATCATGAAGAGTGTGTGAGTTTTGCTTCAAAAGTGACTTTGGAAATCGAAAATAATGTGTTTGGAAAGAAGACTCATGAAAATACCAGTAAAGAAACCCTGACAATACATGTGTTCTGAAGCAAAAAGTGATTAAATTTGAAACAAATGCCTATAAATTTGTGAACTTGTGGATGAAATGTATATCCTATGATGTGCAAAAACTGAAGAAATAATAATGTACCAGTGTCGAATACAAATGAATAAAGAATTACATATCATGTCCCATAGGAATCTACTTGCATTGATGTTAGACTGGGTCAGTTACTGTAGAATAATTAGGATTTGTATGCATCATTCCCTGAAGTTAGTTTTCAGTACTAGGAAACAAATATGTATTTCAGGTGGATGAATATTTCTGAGAATAATCTTGTGAAATGTTGATTAAAAATCTACATACATGAACATGAATGAATTTAGAGAGTGTATATTAGACACATATATTTCATATTTTGAAAAATCTGGAGAGTGTATATACACACACACACACACACACACACAAATAAAAAACACTCACAGACATTAAAAAGTAGCAATATAAATGCCAATCGAAATTCATCAGTAAATATATATCATCCACAGATGCAAAAATGTTTATTTTACTGAACATGAGTTTATGTATAATGTTGTTCTACTAGGACGCTCCCTACAGGTTGAATTTTCAGTTCCAACAGCGTTTAGGAGGAGTGATCTCTTCTCACAATTTGTATCTGCCAAGTCAGCCACCTCACAAAGATGTACGTGTGATACCTGGTAGGATTCTATATATGCATATAAATATACAAGTGTGAATAGGCTAAAGAGAAAGGGAAACATGAATTCTCATATTTGTTAACTTTAAAAACACATGGAGATCTTTTTCTATTAAACATTGACCAGATTTATAACTCCTACCTTGTATAATGCAAAATGCAAGTCCAACTATACAACATGCCTCCAATGAACTGCTTGTATTTCTATAGGTTTGTGTTATTTTTCTCTATCATATTAGGATGAGTTGTCTGAGTCTAGTAGGTATGGGTTAGTGTCAGGGATTCAGTATTTCAAAAGGAAAATTGGAATTTGAATCCAATTTGTATGCAAATATATGCTGCACAAATATCCTCCCACTCTCATCCAGAACAATGCCTTGAAATTACCTTCACCCCAAGTAAGACACAGTTAGAGGATAATAGATAGAAAATCAGTGAATACATATCTGGAATGGAAAATGCTCAGGAGTTCACAACCTTGGAGGTTGTAGAGGAGTTTCCAAAAGTAAGGGACAGGGTAAACACTCCACAAACATGGAGCTCTGCTGGCCTAAAAACTTTTAGAGCAAATGCCTCTGAGTTTGGGAACGTGAAAATTATGTTGTTGTCAGGAGAATTGGCTTCATTTGTAGTGAGACCATCAAAGCTGGGTCTGCCTCTATGTGACGTGGAGGACATGGTATCTTATTTTCCAATGAGCATGAGGTAGCAGTGTTGATTTTCTTCTTTTTAGGTAAACTGTGGCCTCTGGGGGCTAAGTGTCTCCCCGTTGGACTGTGAAGCCATTTGGTCCTCCTCCACTTTTTGTGGGGTTTTTGCTGCTGAACTGGGAGTTTGGTATTTGCTTCATGAAATTCAAGGAGTTCAACTGAGACACAGTGCTGGAGGGAGTTCTGCCATGTGCGGTGGTTCAAAGTCTGCAGAAGAACGCACCAACCACGCTTCTATCCCTCAAAGCTTGCCACATTGCATCCTTGTCCATAGCAACCTGATTCTGAACATTGCCCTGAATCCTCTTCATATAACAAGATGCCTTTAATTACAAGGGTCTGCTGGCTGCTTCATGTAATCCACAAGCCATTTGGAAGCCAATGGAAGATCCACATTGCTCCAACAGAGATGTTTTATCACACTCCTGCCCACCAAAGCTCTAGGCCCACTTCTCAGCAGGCTGCAACTTTCTGGCACCTCTGTTCTACACCATTTTCATGAAACCCAGTCAAGCAAGGCACTGTCTGGTACATCCATGATCAGCAACAGGACATCCAAAGGTTCTCCAGTGCCACCTGGTCATGGGAATTTCAAAAATTTCATGGTATTTATTTAGACATTTTTCAAGGATGAAGTTGGAGGCACTGTGGGTTTCAATTCATTCAGGAACCAGTAAATGGTGAGCAAGATTATTTCAATGAAAGCTCTGGAGAACCCTCACAGGCAAGGCTTCCCAAAGAATGGCCAAAAGGTCACATTAAGCCAGGCCCATTGAGGTCTACAATATGAGGTCCATGTGTGTTTTCACTCTCTACTATGGCTGCCAAGTCTTTCGAATGAAATCATGTGATATCTTGGCTGAAATTCCCAGAGCTCTGTGGAAAGCCACTCTGGGGCTAGATCTCAGTTTCCAAGGGTGACTCTCATACATGGCCTCTTAAATCACAACACAATACATGGCAATACTTCTCTTAGATCAGTTCCTGAACTCAGTCTATAAGGGGAATCACACCAGAGTTCAAGCCCAGGTAGACCTTGTTATGTCTTCCAACTGTCACACAAATATCCACAATTAAATCCAAAACACTTCCACATGGCACTCATCTTCTTCCATTTACACAATCATCATAACCTCTGGCTGGAGGTTTCCATGAGGGGTGCAGCCCAAGACAGTGTCCAATATAACCTCCCTTGCCCCTCTTTTGCCTAAAATCAGGGTGGCCAGGACATCCTTCCAGTGAACCAAGAGTGATCAAATAGGCCTGCCATTAATATGGCACTGCTTCTCCAATTTGAGGCCTACTGACTGTGTGTTTTAGATTCTTTATGTGAATTGGAGTCTTGAGAAAAACCAAGCACTTATGGGCTAGCCTCTGCAGGGTTTTGAGGAACACATTTGAACCAAATGATCACTGTTCTCACATGATGGAGAACAGGACACATACAGAGGAATGCGAGAGACTTCATCCACACTGACTGCTCTTTTGTTCATTTTGGTTTTGGATGCACACATGGGATCCTTCTTTAGATCCATCAGGTGCTGAGAATCTAAGCCACAGTCTCACACAGGGCCAAAAGACTGATTCAGACACATCCCTTTCCAAAGCAATTAAGCAAAGAGCCACAGGTGATGCCCTTTCATTTCCATTTGAAAACTGTTTCTTTAGGCTCTACAATGGTGTGGCCTGAGGCAAAGGCCTTCCTGACATTCAGGGCAACAGAACAATTGATGAGCAAAAGGCCCAAAGCAGGGTTTCTTCACTTAGAATTTCCTGGTCAAACTGATATCTGAGTTTTCTGAGATGCTCCCATTTCTTTCAGCTATCCAGTACATGGCCATGTCACAGAGCTTGGAGGTGGTACATATTTTGGACACAAAACCATGAGCCTATTCTGGAGAGTGGCCAGAATTCAGGAAGAAAACCGGAACTTAGGAAGATTGTTGGAGTTGTCCACCCATAAGTCAAGCCGCAGTCCATTCATAAATTGGGCAGAATTCAGGAAGAAAACAGGAACTTAGGAAGATTGTTGGAGTTGTCCACCCATAAGTCAAGCCACAGTCCATTCATAAATTGGGCAAGTTGAGTCTAGACAGGACACATCCAATGATTCATTCTCTTTTCTAATATCTAAAACCACGGACACATTGGGATACACAGACAAAGAAACACTGGCCTTGTCAAACGACTTACCAGAAACAGTTCACTCCAAACCAAACAAACCGCCTTTCCTACCTATTCTCAGAACATGAGACAAAATCTCAAACCCACACCCACACACACAAAGGAAGCTCCTTCCCCCAAGTAGGTCTGTGACTATTGGGAGTGTCCTCTGACTGGTGGGCCAAACTATGTTCTGATGAAATCGCCTGTCCTGTGTCACATATGGTCTCCTTGGCCAAATCTGTAAAGTTGTCACTAGCCAGCCGTGAGCCACTACCTGCTTTCTCAGGAAAGGCCCCTCTTTAGAGCTTTCCTGACATTTGTTCATCCTCACCTCAGTAGGTACCAAGAAAGACTGACTCTGTCCTTGGTAAATCCAAAAAATAAGACCACTGGGACTGGGACTGAGACTGGCTCTGGGTGCCTGGCTTCCCGGATTCCAAGTTCAGAGAGTTCCATCACCAAGGAAGTGAGGTGAGATTACTTCCTTCAGGAATTCTTTGAGGTCATTGCCTTGGCAACCACTTTGTCCTAACTGTTGCTTACAATACTCCTATGAGATGGAGGCTGCCCTTTCTTCCTGTGACACTTTTACAAGTTAGAATGGTATATCAACCATAGGGACCCCGGAACAGCTCTCCACACATGCCTGGTTTGGTCTATCTTCTCTACATTAACAAGAGAGAGGCTTATTCAGACACAACCCTTCATCCTGGGAAGGTTGTTTGCGATGGAAGATGACATTTGCTCTCTCAGGTCCTTCATAGCTGCCTACATCTTCTCCAGGGATCAAATCTGCATGGACATTTGAGGTTCTCAGCAGGAGGAAGATACCCTACATTCCTGTATTGTAAGACGAACTCTGTCCCTGCTCTTCTGCAAAGTTAGATTAAGGTAAGAGTGTATGGTTAGGGTTAATAACATGTTCGATTTGGGTTACGAATCATTGCGAAGGATGATTAATAGTATTGGGAACCTGCGATATTTATAAGATTATAGAGGTGAAATATAAGTATGGAAACAGAAATCTAGGTAAGATTTGAAGCCCAGAAGGGCATTAGGCCCTTGATTGGGATACGTAGCTTATAATTACATTCTGCACAGATGTCTCAGATAAATCGATAATCAATGGCATAGGACCTTACACCTTGGATGATTGATTTTAGAAGAGAACATCCACTCAAATTGAGATAGTCTGTGGGATTAGGAAGGTAGTCAGTAGGTTTAGGAAATAGAGTGAGTATAGGATTTGGGGCAAAAGTTCTGTAGCAATAGGGTTTTTGTTATAGAGTGAATGTAAATTTCAGCACATGTGAAGAGTCAGTCACATGATGAACTGGGGAAAATATGTAAAAAGGAAAATATCAATACAGACATAATGAAATGAGGCAATTATACAGTGAGTGATAGGATTAGACATTTTCAATAGGGTTGAGATTGAATACATAATCTTAGGAAGAAACAAATATGTCGTCACCAATAGGAATGACATTTGAAAGCATTAGGCAACCTGGACATTTATCGTTTTAGTAATCCATGTTCACTTTCCATTTAGGATTTGGTACAATCATAAGTGTGATCTTTGCATTTTGTGCCCAGAAAAATATTGTGAACAAATGTGTATGTAGATCATATGACATGAGTATTTCTTCCACCATTACTGGGAGCAATATTTGAAGACATATAAATTAGTATTGGGGGTACAAAGTGGTGTACCCTGTGTCTTTGAATATAGAGATAATGCATGAATAGACCATATTGTGAATAAATATTATAACTGGTTCCACTTTAAATAATGGATTGAATTGATATCTGAAAATATATAGGAAATCATATATTGACATACAATCATTCACTCCAACCAGTTATATATCTAATGGTAATCTTAGGGTTATTGTTTATCATGAAGTGTGTGTGAGTTTTGTTTCAAAAGTGATTATGGAAATCGAAAATAATATGTTTGGAAAAAAGTCTCATAAAAAGACCAATCAAGAAATATGGAGGAATCCATGTGTTCTGAAGCAGGAAGTGATTGAAAGTGAAACAAGTGCCTATAAATTTTCTAAATTGTGAATGAAATATATATCCTGTTATGTGCATAAACTGATGAAATAGTAATGTACCAGTGTTGAATAAAAGTGAACGTCAAAATACACATCATGTCCAATAGGAATCTACTTGCATTGATGTTAAACTGGGTCAGTTACTGTAGAAATATTAGAATTGCATGCATTATTCACCAAAGAGAGTTTTTTTTTTTATTTTTATTTATGGTTGTTCAAAACATTACATAGTTCTTGATATATCATATTTTACACTTTGATTCAAGTGGGTTATGAACTCCCATTTTTACCCTGTATACAGATTGCAGAATCACATCAGTTACACATCCATTGATTCACATATTGCCATACTAGTGTCTGTTGTATTCTGCTGCCTTTCGTATCCTCTACTATTCGCCCTGGCCTCCCCGCCCCTCCCCACTTCTCTCTCTACTCCCTCTACTGTAATAAATTTCTCCCACTTGTATTATTTTTCCCTTTCCCCTCAATTCCTCTTGTATGTAATTTTGTATAACCCAGAGGGTCTCCTTCCAATTCCATGCAATTTCCCTTCTCCCTCCCTTCCTCCTCTCATCCCTGTTTAATGTTAATCATCTTGTCATGCTCTTCATCCCTATCTGTTCTTAGTTACTCTCCTAATATCAAAGATGACAATTGGCATTTGTTTTGTAGGAATTGTGTAGCTTCACTTAGCATAATCTAGTCTAATGCAATCCATTTCCCTGCAAATTCTATGATTTTTTATTTTTCAATGCAAAGTAATAATCCATTGTGTATAAATGCCACATTTTTTTTATCCATTCTTCTATTGAAGGGCATCTAAGTTGGTTCCACAGTCTTGCTGTTGTGAATTGTGCTGCTATGAACATCGATGTAGCAGTGTCCCTGCAGCATGCTCTTTTTAGGTCTTTAGTGAATAGACCAAGAAGGGCAATAGCTGGGTCAAATGGTGGTTCCATTCCCAGCTTTCCAAGAAATCTCCATACTGCTTTCCAAATTGGCTGCACCAATTTGCAGTCCCACCAGCAATGTACAAGTGTACCTCTTTTCCCACATCTTTGCCAGCACTTCTTGTTGTTTGACTTCATAATGGCTGCTAATCTTACTGGAGTGAGATGGTATCTTAGGGTGGTTTTGATTTGCATTTCTCTGACTGCTGGAGATGGTGAGCATTTTTTCATGTACTTGTTGATTGATTGTATGTCCTCATCTGAGAAGTGTCTGTTGAGGTCCTTGGCCCATTTGTTGATTGGGTTATTTGTTATCTTATTGTCTAATTTTTTGAGTTCTTTGTATACTCTGGATATTAGGGCTCTATCTGAAGTGTGAGTAGTAAAGATTTCTTTCCAGTATGTAGGCTCCCTATTTACCTCTTATTGTTTCTTTTGCTGAGAAAAAACTTTTTTAGTTGAGTAAGTCCCATTTGTTGATTCTAGTTATTAACTCTTGTACTATAGGTGTCCTATTGAGGAATTTGGAGCCCAACCCCACAGTATGTACATCGTAACCAAATTTTTCTTCTATCAGACAGTGTGTCTCTGATTTGATATCAAGGTCCTTGATTCATTTTGAGTTAACTTTTGTGCATGGTGAGAAAAAGGGATTCAGTTTCATTTTGTTATATATGGATTTTCAGTTTTCCCAACACCATTTGTTGAAGATGCTATCCTTCCTCCATTGCATGCTTTTAGCTCCTTTATCAAATATAAGATAGTTGTAGTTTTGTTGATTGGTTTCTGTGTCCTCTATTCTGTACCATTGGTCCACCTGCCTGTTTTGGTACCAGTACCATGCTATTTTTGTTACTATTGCTCTGTAGTATAGTTTGAAGTCTGGTATCGCTATACCGCCTGATTCACACTTCCTGCTTAGCATTGTTTTGCAATTCTGGGTCTTTTATTTTTTCATATGAATTTCATGATTGCTTTCTCTATTTCTACAAGAAATGCCTTTGGGATTTTGATTGGCATTGGATTAAACCTATAGAGAACTTTTGGTAATATCGCCATTTTGATGATGTTTGTTCTGCCTATCCATGAACAGGGTATATTTTTACATCTTCTAAGATCTTCTATTTCTCTCTTTAGGGTTCTGTAGTTTTCATTGTATAAGACTTTCACCTCTTTTGTTAGGTTGATTCCCATTTTTTTTTTTTTAGGATATTGTGAATGGAGTGGTTGTCCTCATTTCCATTTCAGAGGATTTGTCACTGATATACAGGAATGCCTTTGATTTATGCGTGTTGATTTTATATCCTGCCACTTTGCTGAATTCATTTATTAGCTCTATTAGTTTCTTTGTAGAACCTTTTGGGTCTGCTAGGTATAGAATCATGTCATCTGCAATAGTGATAATTTAAGTTATTCTTTTCCTATTTATATGCCTTTAATTTCTTTCATCTGTCTAATTGCTCTGGCCAGTCTTTTGATAACTATATTGAACAAAAGTGGTGAGAGCAGGCATCCCTGTCTTGTTCCAGATTTTAGAGGGAATGTCTTCAATTTTTCTCCATTCAGAATGATGCTAGCCTGCGGTTTAGCATAGATTGCTTTTACAATATTGAGGAATGTTCCTGTTATTCCTAGTTTTTCTAGAGTTTTGAACATAAAGGGATGCTGTACTTTGTCGAATGCTTTTTCTGCATCTATCTAGATGATAATATGGTTTTTATTTTAAGTCTATTGATGTGGTGAATAACATTTATGGATTTTCGTATATTGAACCCTCCTTGCATCCCAGGGATGAATCCTACTTGATCATGGTGCACATTTTTTTGATATGTTTTTGTATCTGATTTGCCAGAATTTAATTTAAGATTTTTGCATTTAGGTTCATTAGAGATATCGGTCTTTAGTCTTCTTTCTTTGAAGTGTCTATCTGGTGTAGGAATCAGGGTGATATTGGCCTCGTAGAATGAATTTGGAAGATCTCCCTCTTTTTCAATTTTCTGAAATAGCTTTAAAAGTATTGGTATTAGTTCATATTTAAAGGTTTTGTAAAACTCTGCTGTATACCCATACGGTCCTGGGATTTTCTTAGTTGGTAATCTTTGGATGGTTTTTTTTTATTTCCTCAATTGATATTATTTTATGTTTAGGTTGTCTATATCCTCCTTACTCACTCTGGTCAGATCATATGACTTAAGAAATTTTTTGATGCCTTCACTATCTTCTATTATTTTAGAGTATAAGGATTCAAAGTAATTTCTGATTATCTTCTGTATTTCTGAAATATCTGTTGTGATATTGCCTTTTTCATCCCGTATGATAGTAATTTGAGTTCTCTCTCCTCATCGTTAGCATGGCTAGGGGTCTGTCCATTTTATTTATTTTTTCCTCCAATTGCTGTGACGTGTCTACCACGCCCGTGGACCCCTGTGGTGTTCTGCCAATCAGTCGCAGGTCTGCCTACCTTGCAGGCGTGGGCGGCGGCACTGCTCTACTCCTACTCCAATTGGGGTGACGTGACTACCATGCCGGCGGGCCACTGTGCCTGGTCCGCCGGTTGGTCGCAGGTCTGCCTACCTTGTGAGCACGGGCTACAGATCTGTTCTGCCCCTACTCCAAATATGGTAAAGTGTCTGCCGCGCCAGCCGGCCGCTGGGCCTCTTCTTCTGGTCAGGTGCAGGTCTGCTACCTTGCGGGCGCGGGTGGTGGCTCTGCTCTGCCCCTACTCCAATTGGTGTGTCGTGACTACCATGCCGGCAGGTTGCTGTGCCTGTTCTGGGCGTGGGCGAAGGCTCTGCTCTGCCCCTACTCCTTTTGCGGTGATGTGACTACCATGCCGGTGACCCACTGGGATTTTACTAGGTGTGGGAGAAGGCTCTGCTCTGCAACTACTCCAATTGGGGTGACGTGACTACCACACCTGCGGGTCGCTGGGCCTGTTCTGTGCACGGGCGGCGGCTCTGTTCTGCCTCTACTCCAATTGGGTTGACGTAACTACCATGCAGGTGTGTCACTGGGTCTGTTCCAGTCGCGGGCAGCTGCTCTGCTCTGCCCCTCTGGCTTGATGACAAAGTGAGAGAGACGCAGGTGTTTGTGACTCACTTTCTTCACCAGGAGACCAACTGTTTCTGTCACTGCTGGTATCAATGAAGTTATCTCCTCTGCTGCTTTCTGATGACATCAGAAATTTGCCATGTTGGTATCCCATGTGAAAGGCAGCATTTCGTTCCCATTTCTGGGAGACCAAAGCAATGAGTGAGTACTGACCGGCCCTCACAAGCCGTGTCTCAATCCTGTTTCCACTGCCTATGAAGGCTCGGTTGATATTTACCTCCACAGTATTCAGCAAGACCCGGACCGAGAAGCAGTTTCCGCGGGTTCTTTAGCCCTGGGCCAGATCAGTTCCGAGAGGTGGAATTCGGCCGCTCTGGGCTTTGTGTATGTTCTAATAGGAGCAGGCTCCAAGACGGAGTTTCTGCAGGTTCTTTAGCACTGAGCCTGAGTAATTTGTCTGCAACACAAAGGTGAATGGCATCCTGAAATTACCTGTTCTATAGCTGAATGAGCTTCGATCAGTCAAAAACAGGGATGGTGACATCAGCTCTCCAAGATAGTGGCCGCTGGCTTCCTCTGTGGTCTGACCGGTGTGGAGAACCGAATTGGACCGCTTCCTTCCCCATCTCAAACAAAGAATTCAGCACTTAGCACAGTGATTGCATACCTGGCAGGAGCCCACAGAATCCAAACCGCTGTATATTTGCATTGCTATCTCTTCATTTCCCAGTGCGCGCCGCAGACTCTAGCCACAGACCGATTTCCTGAATAAGCAGCATGACGCTCCGTGCGGACAAATCACTCGTGTTTGAGCTCGCGTAGCTGATCCTCGTGAGATGGAAATATGTCCACTAGGTTTTGGAGCACCCCAATTTTGCTGGAAATTTCTAACAAGATATATTTTAGCAGTTATAACTCGTCATTCTCCCGCACAGTGACCCGGTACATGGGGGTGATGCACTCCCTTCACCACCATCATATGATCCCCCGAAGTTAGTTTTCAGTACTAAGAAACAAATATGTATTTCAGGTGGATGAATATTTTTGAGAATATTCTTGTGAAAACATGATTATAAATCCACATACATGAATATGAATGAATTTAGGGAGTGTATAATAAGAAAAATATACTTCATATTTTGAAAAATCTGGAGAGTGAATATATATATATATATATATATATATATATATATATACACTCACAGACATTAAAAAGTAGCATTATGTATGCCAATCGAAATTCACCATGAAATAATATATCTTCTACAGATCCAAAAATATTCATTTTAATGAACATGGATTTATGTTGTTCAACTAAGAAGCTCACTCATATGTTGTATTTTCAGTTCCAACAGCGTTTAGTAGGAGTGATCTCTTCTCACAATTTGCATCTGCCAAGCCAGCCACCACACAAAATGTACGAGTGATACCAGGTAGAATTCTAAATGTGCATATGAAAATACATGTGATGAATAGGCTACAGAGAAAGGGAGACAGTTATTCACATATTTGTTAACTTTTAAAACACATGGAGAACTATTTCAATTAAAATTCGCTAGATTTATAACACCTACCATTTATCATACGAAAGGCAAGTCCAACTATACACCATGCCTCCTGTGAACCTCTTGTATTTCTATTCTGTTTGGGTTATTTTTCTCCACCATATTAGGATTAGAAGTCAAAGTCTAGTAGGGTATGTGTTAGTGTCAGGGATTCAGTATTTTGAATGGAAAATTGGAAAATGTATCCAATGTGTATGCAAATATGTGCTACACAAAAAATTCTCACTCTCATTCAGCACAATGCCTTGACATTACCTTCGCCCAACATAAGACACAATTAGAGGAGAAGAGTTAGAAAATCTGTGAATACATATGTGGAATGAAAAATGCTCAGGAGTTCACAAATTTGCAGGTGGTAGAGGAGTTTCCAAAAGTAAGGGACAGGGTAAAAACTCCACAAACATGAAGTTCTGCCAGCCTAACATCTGGAGAAACTGCCTCTGAGGTTGGGCAATGAAATATATGCTGTTGTCAGGAGCATTAGTTTCATTTGTTGTGAGACCATCATAGCTGAGTCTTCATCTATGTGATCTGGATGACATGGATTCTTATTTTCCAATGAACATGAGGCAGCAGTGCTGAATTTTCTATTTGTAGGTAACCTGTGGCCACTGGGGTCTAAATGTCTCCCCTTGTGGACTGTAATTCCATTTGGTCATCCTCCACTATTCGTGGTATTTCTTGCTGCTGCACTGGGAGTTTGGTATTTGCTTCATGAAATACAAGGAATTCAACTGGGACACAGTGCTGAAGTGAGTTCTGTCGAGTGTGGTGGGTCAGGTTCGTCAGGAGAATGCACCAACGAGGCTTCTATCCCACATAGCTTGCCCCATTTTCCATAGCAACCTGATTCTGAACATTGCCCAAAACCTCTCCATATAACAATATGCTTTTACATATAAGGGTCTACTGGCTGCAAAATGTCAGTCACAATCCATTTGGAAGCCAATGGCAGATCCACATGCCCCCACCACAGATGTTTTATTACACACCTGCCATCCACTACTCTAGTACAACTACTCAGCAGGATCCAACTTACTGGCATCTCTGTTAAACACCATTTTCATAAAACCCAGTCAATCAAGGCACTGTCTTGTATACTCATGATCAGCAACAGGACATTCAAATGTTCTCCAGAGCTACCCGGTCATGGGAATTTCAAAAATTTCATGGTATTGATCTAGCCAATTTTCAAGGATGAAGTTGGAGGCACTGTGGATTTCAATTCACTCAGAAACCATTAAATGGTGAGGAAGCTCATTTCAATAAAAACTCTGGAGAATTCTTACAGGCAAGGCTTCCAAAAGTGCCCAAAAGTCAGATTAAGCCAGGCCCATTGAGGTCTACAATGTATGTTCCATGTATGTTTTGACTCTCAAATATGGCTGCCAAGTCTTTAAGAATAATATCATGTGATATCCTGGCTGAGATTCCCTGTGCTCTGTGGAAAGTCACCTTGGACCTTGATGTCACTTTCCAAGGACAACTCTCATGCATGGCCATCTAAAATTCCAACACAATTCCTGGCAATAATTCTCTGAGATCAGTAAAAGAACTCAGTCTCTAAGGGGAATCACACCAGAGTGCAAGCCTAGGTGGACCCAGTGATCTCTTCCAACCGCCAGACATATGTCCACAATTAAAACCAAACACTCTCACATGGCCCTCATCTTCTTCCATATAGACACTCATCATATCCTCTGGCTGGAGGTTTCCATAAGGGACGCAGCCCACGACAGTGTCTAAAATAAGCTCCCTGCCCCTCATTTGCCTAAAGTCAGGGTGGCCTGGACTCTCTTCCTGTGAACCAGGAGTGATCAAATAGGCCTGCCTTTAATATTGCTTGGCTTCTCCAACTTGAGGCCTTCTAGCTTTGGGGTTTAGATTCTTTAAGTGAATTGGAGTCATGAAAATCAAGCACCTATGGCCTAGCCTCTGCAGGGCTTTGAAGAACTCATTTGACCCAAAGGATCCCTATTCTCACTTGATGAATATCAGGAACCTACCAGAGGAAGGCAAGAGAGTTCATCAACAATATCTGATCTTTTTGCAATTTTGGTTTTGGATGCACGCATGGGATCTATCTTTAGATCCATCAGGTGCTGAGAATCTAAGCCACAGCCTCACACAGGGCCAACAGGCTGATTCAGACATATCCCAATCCTAAGCAATTAAGCAAAGAGCCACAGGTGATGCCCTTTCATTTCCATTTGAAAACTCTTTTCTTCAGGCTTCACAAAGTGGTGGCTTGAGGCAAAAAACTTCCTGACATTCAACAGAACAATAGGTAAGCAGAAGGACCAAAGCAGGGTTTCTCCACTGAGACTTTCCTGTTCAACAGATATCTGAGATTTCTGAGATGCTAGCCATTTCCTTCAGCTTCCAGTATATAGCAATGTCACAGATCTTGGAGGCGGTACAAATCTTGGACACAAAACCATGATACTATTCTGGAGAGTCGCCAGAATTGAGAGAGAAAACAGGAAATTAGGAAGCTTGTAGGTGTTGCCCATCCATAAGGCAAGCCAGAGTCCACTCATGAATTGGGCAGGATGAATGCTGGGAAGCTTTCTACTAGACAGAACACATCCATTGATGCATTGTCTTTTCTAATGTCTACAACAATGGACTCAGTGGGATACACACACACATAGGAACACTCGCCTTGTCAAAGGACTTAATACAAATATTCCACTCCATGCCAAACAAACTGCCTTTCCTACCTATCCTCAGAACATGAGACAAAACCACAAACTCACACCCACACCCACAAAGGCACCTCCTTCCCCCTAGTAGGTCTGTGACTCCCCGGAGAATCCTATGACTGGTGAGCCATACTATGTTCCTCCAAAATGACCTCTCCTGTCTCAGATCATGTCTGCTTGGCCAACTCTGTGAAGTTCTCAAGAGCCAGCGGTGAGGCACTACCTGCCTTCTCAGGAAAAGCCCCTCTTCAGAGGTTTCCTGGCATTTGGCCTTCCTCACATCTGTAGGTACCAAGAAAGACTGACTCTGTCCGTGGTAAATCCAAACATGTCAGACCACTGGGACTAGGACAGAGACTGTCTCTGGGTGCCTGGCTTCCTGGATTTCAAGTTCAGAGAGTTCCATCAACAAGGAAGTGAGGTGAGATCACTTCCTTCAGGATCTGAATTATGTCACTGCCTTGGCAACCACTTTGTCCTAACAGTTGCTTCCAAAATACTATGAGGTGGAGGCTGCCCTGATTTTCATGGGACACTTTCTCTAGTTAGAATGTTATATCAACCGTAAGCACCCAGGAACAGCTTCCACACAGGACTGGTTTGGTCCATGCTCTATACATTAAGAAGAGAGAGATTGATTCAGACACAACCCTTCATCCTGACCAGGATGATTGCCATGGAAGATGACTTTTGCTTTCTGAGGTAATTCATAGCTGCCTTCATCTTCACCAGGGATCACTTCTGCATGAACATTTGAGTTTCTCAGCAGGTGAACATCCCCTAGATTCCTGTAGTTTAATACACACACTGTTCCTGCTCTCCTGCAAAGTTAGTGTATGGTTAGGGTTAATAATATTTTCGATTTGGGTTAGGAATCATTCTGCAGGATGAATAATGAGATTGGGAACCTGCGATATTTATAAGAATATATAGGTGAAATATATGTATGAAAATGGGAATCTAAGAAGGATTTGAAGCCCAGAAGGGCATTGAGCCCTTGATTTGGATACTTAGTGTTGAATTATGTTCTGTACAATTGTCTCAGTTAAATCGAAATACAGTGGCATAGGACCTTGTACCTTGGATGATTGAATGTAGAAGAGAACATCCAGTCAAAAAGGGATAGTCAGTAGGATTAGGAAGATAGTCAGTAGGTTTAGGAAGAAGAGTGAGTATATGATTTGGAATAAAAAGCTTCTTTAGCAATAGGGTTTCATTGGGAGAGTGAATGTAAATATCAGCACATGTGAAGAGTTAGTCACAATGATGAACTGGGGAAAATGTGTAGGAAAGCAGGTGTCAATAGAGACATTACGAAATCAGGCAAAGTATAAAGTGAGTCATAGGATTAGACATTTTCAACAGGGTTGAGTTTGAATACATAATCATAGGAAAAAACAAATATATCGTCATGAATGGGAATGACATTTGAGAGCATTAGGCAACCTGGACATGGATGTTATTAGTTATCCACGTTCACTTTCCTTTTAGGCTTTTGTACAATCATAAGTGTTACATTTTTATGTTTTTTTTGTTCAGAATATTACTGTGATAAAATGAATATGTAGATCAGGTGACATGAGTATTTCTTTCACCATTTTTGGGGGCAATATTTTGAAGACGTATACATTAGTATTAGGGGTACAAAGAGGTGTACCCTGTTTCTATTAATATAGAGATAATGCATGAATAGAACATACTATGAATAAATAACATAACTGATTCCACTTTAAATAATGGATTGAATTGATATGTGAAAATATATAAGAAATCTTATATTGATATACAATCATTCATTCCAACCAGTTATATATCTAATGGTAATATTAGGATTATGGTTTATGAAGAATGGTGTTTGAGTTTTGCTTTATACGTGATGATGTTAAACAAAAATAATGTGTTTGGAAAGAAGTCTCATGAAAAGACCAGTCAAGAAACATGGAGGGATACATGTGTTCTGAATCAGGAAGTGATTGATCGTGAAACAAATGCCTATAAATTTTCTAATTTGTGACTGAAATATATATCCCATGATGTGCATAAACTGAAGACATAGTAACGTACAAGTGTTGAATAAAAATGAGAGTCAAAATACACATAATGTCAACTAGAAATCAACTTGCATTGATTTTAAACTGGCTAAGTAACTGTAGAAATATTAGGGTTTGTATGCACCATTCACTGAATTTAGTTTTCAGTACTAGGAAACAATATGTATTTCAGGTGGATGATTATTTCTGAAAATAATCTTGTGGAAAGTTGATTATAAATCCACAGATATGAATATGAATGAATTTAGGGAGTGCATAATAAGACACATATATTTCATATTTTGAAAAATCTATATATATATATATATATATATACACACACACACGCAAAAGCACAGATATTAAAAAGTAGCAATACAGGAGATCCATTATGAAGGCAGGCATGGAGAAATCAAGTCTCTGATCTCTTCAGCTGCGCGGGCATAGGGAGTCGTAAACTGTCTAAATGCTGTTTGCTCAGAATCACTAGGCAATATTGACCTGTTGTGAATCTGGGGTGAACAGTCTGGGCCCCTCAGAACACACACAAAGCCCGGATTGGCTGCATTGAAGCTTAGATTCGTCTGGTTTTTGTGACTCAGCACTAACATTCCCGCTGAAATAACTGGTCGGGCTTTCTGAATTGAGAGTTAAAAGCCAACTGAGCCTTCATAGGCAGTGGCCACAGGATTGAAATGGGGCTTGGGAGAGATAGTCAGGACCCACCTGTTGTATTGGTCACCCAGCAAAGGGAACGAACGGTCATCATTTGAATGGGATACCACCATGGCAGAGAACTGACGTCACAGGCGGAGGAGATAACCTCATTGAAACCAGCGCGACAAGTGTGTAATCCCATTGCCATCTCTCTCAACAACGCAGGGAAACTTCAAGGGCCCTTCCCACCTCTGCCGTAATGGCCCCTCCCAGCTCTCCAAGGAGCGCGATACCCAGACCTAGGGAATAAAGATTGGCTCGGGACTCGCGGCGTGGAATTCCCTGCTACCGCTCCCACCAGTGCTGACAATTGAGGTCTCTTACACCACCTACCGGGGCCATGGCTCCTGAAGGGCAAGCAAATTCGCTGGAGGTTCTCAGCCCCAAGCTCTACAAACTTAGGGTCTGAGGAAGGCAAACAAGGAGAGTGTGCCCAGGCGTTCATGGAAACAGGGCTACCAGGAGCAGAGGCCTGGCTTGTAACCAGTATTGTGGTGATCATCACAGGTGAGTGTGGCCTGGCTTGAGGAAGCACAAGAGAAAGCCCTAGGCACTCAGAATTGGAGACCCGCCCAGTCTGGGAGGAAGAGCTGCTGCACAGTGATTGGTTCTCACTTATTGAGAGGAGAAGCTTGGCCCAGTGCGCACAGCTCCACCTACTGGAAGAGAAGTTATTTGAACTCTAGGACTGCATGTATTATTATTATTTTTTTATTTGTATTTTTTTCTTTCATTTTCATTTTTGTTATTGTTTTTCTTTAACTTTTTTAAATGTTTTTATTTTTTTAATTTTTTTATTTTATTATTATTATTATTATTATTTTAAATTTTAATTTTCAATTTTTTAATCATCATCATTACTTAAAACTTTCTTTCTTTATTTTCTATTTTTTTCTTTTGTCTATTCATTTCTTTTCATTTTTCTTATTCCCCCTTCCTTGAATTCTACCTGCCTACTCTCATTCTCTTTAGTGACTTCTCCCTTCCCTTCTAATATCTTTCCTACCAAGCATCAAATAAATTTATAAGAGTAAGCAGTAACTCAGTTGTCAAACAGAAGAAGAAGTAACATGAGCAGCATATAAAAACAAGGAAGAAAAAGAGTACGAACAATGAAGGACAGCCTAAATATTCAAGAGCACCTAGAGTCATCAGAAAAATGGTCATATAAAGAACTCAAGTAATACCTTAGACAGATGGAATGGAACCTTAAAGAGGATACGAGACAGCAAAAACAAACAGTGATAAAACGCATTGAAAATGAATTACATAAACAGATAAAATGGGAAATTAAGCATCTTTATCAGGAGATAGAGATTATTAGAAAAATCAAACAATAATTCTAGAAATCAAGGAAATGATAAACCAAATTAAAAACTCAATTGAGAGTATCACTAACAGAGTAGAGCAAGTAGAAGACAGAATGTCAGATAATGAATACAAAATATATCATCTTGAAAAAGTCTAGCCAACAAAGAAATGCTGTAAAAAATAATGAGAAAACATTCAAGAGATATGGGATAACATAAAAAAAAAACAAACTAATGAGTCATATGGATAGAGGAAGGTACAGAGATTAAAACCAAGGGAATGAGAAACCTGGTGAATGAAATAATTACAGAAAACTTTCCAGAAATAAAAATGGAAACGGATAAACAAATTGTAGATGCTTACAGGACACCGAGCACACAAAATCACAGTAGACCAATGCCAAGACACATTGTTATAAAGATATCCAATATACAGAACAAAGAGAAAATATTAAAAGCTACCAGAGAAAGGAGGCAGATTACAATCATTACAATCAGGGGTAAACCAAAAAGTTTAACGATGGATTTTTCATCATAGAAGCTGGAAGTGAGAAGATCCTGGAACAATGTACTTCAAACACTGAAAGACAATGGATGCCAACCAAGAATTATGTATCCAGCAAAATTAAGCTTAAGATAAGACAACAAGATAAAAATATTTCATGATAAACAAAAGCTAAAAGAATTTCAGCCAGATAACCAGCATTGCAAAGCATCTTGAGAAAACACTACACTAGGAAGAAATG
Source organism: Callospermophilus lateralis (assembly GCF_048772815.1). Classification (NCBI taxonomy): domain Eukaryota; kingdom Metazoa; phylum Chordata; class Mammalia; order Rodentia; family Sciuridae; genus Callospermophilus; species Callospermophilus lateralis. The sequence continues at coordinate 4,282,205 of NW_027514551.1, forward strand.
AAAATCAACAACGAAAACCATCAGTGAGAAGTGCCTCAGTAATGACAGAGGGAAGGGGAAAAGCAAATCATGTAGAATCAAACTAATTAAAATATATATATATATATAAAAAACATGTGTGGAGGTACAAACCATATATCAATAGTAACTCTAAATGATAATGGCTTAAACTCTCGAATAAAATGACATTGGCTTGTAACTTGAAATAAAAAAAATCCAACAATATGTTGCCTCCAAGGGACACATCTGAATGGAAAAGACATACACAGGCTGAAGGTGAAAGATTGGGAAAATTTATACCATGCACACGGTCCTCGTAAGCAAGCAGGGGTGGCCATCGTCCTATCGAATAAAATCGACCTCAAGACTAATTTAATCAAAGGGATAAGGAAGGACTTTATATACTGTTAAAAGAAACCATTCACCGACAAGACATAACAATTATCAAAATTCACGCAGCAAATAATGGTGCTGCGACGTTCATAAAACAATTTATCCTCAAGTTCAAGAATCAAATAGACCACAATACAATAATTATGGGTGACTTCAACTCACCTCTCTCACCATTGGACAGATCCTCCAAACAAAAGTTGAATAAAGAAACTATAGAACTCAATATCACAATCAATACCCTATACTTAACTGACATATATAGAATATATCAACCATCATCAAGTGGATATACTTTTTTCTCACCAGCACATGGATCCTTCTCAAAAATAGACCATATGTTATGCCATAGGGCAACCCTCAGTAAATATAAAGGGGTGGAGATAATACCATGAATTTTTTGTGATCATAATGGAATGAACCTGGAAACCAATGATAAAGAAGGAAGAAAAAATCATACATCACATGCAAAATGAAGAATATGTTACTGAATGATCAATGGGTTACAGAAGACATAAAGGAGGAAATCAAAAAATTCTTAGAGATAAATGAAAATACAGACACAACATATCAGATTCCATGGGACACAATGAAAAGAAGTTTTAAGAGGTAAATTCATCGCCTGGAGGTCATTCCTCAAAATAGAAAAAAAAAAAAAAAAACAAACAAACAAATGAGCTCACACTTCATCTCAAAGCCCTAGAAGAAGAAGAGCAAAACAACAGAAAATGTAGCAGAAGGAAAGAAATAATTAAAATCATAGCGAAATTGAAACAAAAGAAACAATTGAAAACATTAACAAAACTAAAAGGTGCTTCTTCAAAAAGATAAATAAGATCGACAGACCCTTAGCCATGCTAACGAAGAGAAGAAGGGAGAGAACTCACATTACTAACATACGGGATGAAAAAGGCAATATCACAACAGATGCTACATAAATACAGAAGAAAATTAGAAATTATTTTGAAAAACTGTATTCCAATAAAATAGAAAATAGTGAAGACATCGATAAATTTCTTAAGTCATATGATTTGACCAGACTTAGTCAGGAGGAAACACACAATTTGAACTGACCAATATCAATGGATGAAGTAGAAGAAGCAATCAAAAGACTACCAACCAAGAAAAGCCCAGGACCAGATGGGTATACAGCAGAGTTTTACAAAACCTTTAAAGAAGAATTAATACCAATACTTTTCAAGTTACTCAGGAAATAGAAAAACTGGAAGCTCTGCCAAATTCATTCTATGAGGCCAACATCACCCAGATTCTGAAACCAGACAAAGACACCTCAAAGAAAGAAAACTACAGACCAATATCTCTGATGAACCTAGATGCAAAAATCCTCATTAAAATTCTGGCGAATTGGATACAAAGGCACATCAAAAAAATTGTGCACCATGATCAACTAGGATTCATCCCTGGGATGCAAGGCTGGTTCAATATATGGAAATTAATAAATGTTATTCACAACATCATTGGACTTAAAGATAAGAACCATATGATCATCTCGATAGACGCAGAAAAAACATTCAACAAAGTAGAGCATTCCTTTATGTTCAAAACATTTTAAAAACTATGGATAACAGGAACTTACCTCGACATTGTAAAAGATAACTATGTTAAGCCTCAGGCTAGCATCATTCTGAATGGAGAAAAATTGAAGGCATTCACTTTAAAATCTGGAACAAGGCAGGGATATCCTCTATCACCACTTCTATTCAATATAGTTCTCGAAAAACTGGCCAGAGCAATTAGAGAGATGAAAGACATTAAAGGCATAAAAATAGGAAAAGAAGAACTTAAATTATCACTATTTGTAGATGACATGATTCTATACATAGAATACCCAAAAGGGTATACAGAAAAAACTACTAGAACTAATAAATGAATGCAGCAATGTGGCAGGATATAAAATCAACATGCATAAATCAAAGGCATTTCTGTATATCAGTGACAAAACTTCTGAAACAAAAATGAGTCAAAACACTGCATTTCCAATTTCCTCAAAATAATTAAATACTTGGGAATCAACCTAACAAAAGAGGTGAAAGATTTATATAATGCAAACTACAGAACCCTAAAAAGAGAAATAGAATAAGATCTTAGAAGATGGAAAAATATACCCTGTTCATGGATAGGCAGAACTAACATCATCAAAATTGCTATATTACCAAAAGTTCTCTATAGGTTTAATACAATGCCAATCAAAATCCCAAAGGATTTTTTTTGTAGAAATAGATAAAGCAATCATGAAATTCAAATGGAAAAATAAAAGACCCAGAATAGCAAAAGCAATTCTAAGCAGGAAGTGTGAATCAGGCAGTATAGTGATACTAGATTTCAAACTATATTACAGAGCATTCATAACAAAAACAGCATGGTACTGGTACCAAAACAGGCGGGTGGACCAATGGTACAGAATGGAGGACACAGAGACTAATCCAAAAATCTACAACTGTCTTATATTTGATAAAGGAGCTAATGGCCTGCAATGGAGGAAGGATAGCATCTTCATCAAATGGAGTTGGGTAAACTGGAAATCCATATGCAAATAAATGAAACTGAATCCCCTCCTCTCGCCATGCACAAAAGTTAACTCAATGTGGATCAAGGAGCTAGATTCAAATCAGAGTCTCTGTGTCTGATAGAATAAAAAGTTGGCTCCGATCTACATATTGTGTGGTCAGGCTCCAAATTCCTTAATAGGACACCCAAAATCAAGAGTTAATAATAAGAATCAACAAATGGGACTTACTTAAACTGATTTTTTTTTCTTAAAGAGAGAAACAATAAGAGAGGTAAATATGGAGCCTACATCATGGGAACAAATTTTTAGTCCTCACCCTTCACATGGAGCCCTAATATCCAGAGTATACAAAGTATAGAAAGAACTCAGAAAATTAGACAATAAGATAACCAATAACCCAATGGGCCAAGGACCTGAACAGAAACTTCTCAGAGGAGGACATAGAATCAATTAACAAGTACACGAAAAAATGCTCTCCATTTCTAGCAGTAAGAGAAATGCAAATAAAAACCACCCTAAAATACCATCTCAATCCAGTGAGATTGGCAGCCATAATGAAGTCAAACAACAACAAGTGCTGGCGAGGATGTGGGGAAAAGGGTACTCTTGTACATTGCTGGTGGGACTGAAAACTGGTGCGGCCAATTTGGAAAGCAGTATGGAGATTCCTGGGAAATCTGGGAATGGAAGCACCATTTGATCCAGCTATTGCCCTTCTCGGACTATTCCCTGAAGACCTTAAAAGAGCGTACTACAGGGATACTGCCACATCGATTTTCATAGCAGCACAATTCACAATTGCTACACTGTGGAACCAACCCAGATGCCCTTCAATAGATGAATGGATAAAAAAATGTGACTTTTATATACTATGGAGAATTACGCAGAACTAAAAAATGACCAAATCTTGGAATTTGCAGGGAAATGCATGGCACTGAGCAGATTATGGTTAGTGAAGCTAGACAATCCCTAAAAAACAAATGCCAAATGTCTTGTTTGATATAATGAGAGCACCTAAGAACAGAGCAGGGAGGAAGAGCATGAAGAAAAGATTAACATTAAGCAGAAACATGAGGTGGGAGGGAAAGGGAGAGAAGAGGGAAATTGCATGGTAATGGAGAGAGACACTTATTGTTACACAAAATTACATATAAGAGGTTGTGGGAAAATAAACAAGGAGAGAAATGATTTAGGGTAGGTATGGTAGAGAGAGAAGATGGGAAGAGAGGGGAGTGGGGATAGTAGAGTATAGGAAAGGTAGCAGAATACAACAGTAACTAATAGGGCATTATGTAAAAATATGGATGTGTAACTAATGTGATTCTGCAATCTGTATTTGGAGTAAAAATGGGAGTTGATAACCCACTTGAATCTAATGTATGAAATATGATATGTCAAGAGCTTTGTAATGTTTTGAGCAACCAATAAAAGAAAAAAAAGTAGCAATATATATGCCAATAGAAATTCATCATGAAATGTATATAATCCACAGATCGAAAAATATTCATTTTACTGAACATGGATTCATGTATAATGTTTTTCAACTAGGAAGCTCACCCATAGGTTGAATTTTCAGTTCCAACAGCGTTTAGGAGGAGTGATCTCTTCTCTCAATTTGCATCTACCAATTCAGCCACCTCACAAGTGTATACGAGTGATATCAGGTAGAATTCTATATGTGCATATAAAAATACATGTGCTGAATAGGCTACAGAGAAAGGGAGATAGGGATTCACATATTTGCTTATTTTAAAAACACATGTAGAACTATTTCAACAAAAAATTGACTAGACTTATAACTCCTACATTATATAATGCAAAAGGCAATTCCAACTATACACCATGCGTCCTCTGAACTGCTTGTGTTTCTTCTCTTTTTGGCTTATTTTTCACCATCATATTAGGATTATTAGTCAGAGACTAGTAGGGTATGGGTTATAGTGTCAGGGATTCAGTATTTCAAATGGAAATTGAAAAATGAATCCAATGTGTATGTAAATATGTGCTACACAAAAATCTTCCCACTCACATCCAGAACAATGCCTTGACATTACCTACGCCCCAAGTAAAACACAATTAGAGTAGAAAAGTGTGAAAATCTATGAATACAAATATGGAATGGAATATGCTCGGGAGTTCACAACCTTGGAGGTGGTAGAGGATTTTCCAAAAGTAAAGGACAGGGTAAACACTCCACAAACAAGGAGCTCTGCTGGCCTAAGAATTCTTGGGAAACGGCTTCTGAGGTTGGGCACTTGAAATATATGTTGTTGTCATGAGCTTTAGCTTACTTTGTAGTGAGACCATCAAAGCTGGGTCTGCATCTATGTGACCGAAAGACATGGTTTCTTATATTCCAATGAACATGAGGCAGCAGTGCTCAATTCTCTCTTTGTAGCTAAACTGTGTCCATTGGAAGCTAAGTGTCTCCCAGTGGGGACTGTGAAGACATTTGGTCATCCTCCACTTTTCGTGGTATTTCTTGCTTCTGCACTGGGAATTTGGTATTTGCTTCACAAAACATAAAAAGTTCATCTGGGATACAGTGCTGGAGGGAGTTCTGTCACGTGTGGTGGGTCAGGGTCTGCAGGAGAATGCACCAACCAGGCTTCTATCCCACATAGCTTGCCCCAATAACCATAGCAACCTGATTCTGAATATTGCCCTGAAAACTCTCCATTTAACAAGATGCCTTTACATATAAGGGTCTGATGTCTGCACTATATCAGTCACCAGCCATTTGGAAGCCAATGGCAGATTCACATGGCCCCACCATGATGTTTTATAACACACCTGCCCAACACTGCTCTAGGCCCCCTACTCAGCAGGCTCCAAATTACTGGCTTCTCTTGTTCTACAGGATTTTCATGAAACCCAGTCAAAAACAAGGCACTGTCTGGTATACACATGATCAGCAACAGGACATCAAAAGTTTCTGCAGTGCCACCTCGTCATGGGAATTTCAAAAATTTCATGGTATTTATCTAGCAATTTTTCAAGGGTGAAGTTAGAGGCACTGTGGGTTTCATTTCATTCAGGAACCATTAAGAGTTGAGAAAGTTCATTTCAATGAAAGCTCTGGAGAACTCTCACAGTCAATGCTTCTCAAACAGTTGCCAAAAGGTCTCCTAAAGCCAGGCCAATTGACATCTACAATGTGAGGTCCATGTGTGTTTTGACTCTCAAATATGGCTGCTAAGTCTTTCAGAATAAAATCATGTGATATCCTGGCTGAGATTCTCAGGCCTCTGTGGAAACCACCCTGGGCCTAGATCTCAGTTTCCAAGAGTGAGTCTCATGCGTGGCCTCCTAAAATCCCAACACAATTCATGGCAATACTTCTCTGAGGTCAGTTTCAGAACTCAGTCTCTAAGGGGAATCACACCAGAGTTCAAGCCCAGGTGGACCCAGTCATCCCTTCCATCCGCCAAAAAATGACCACAATTAAAATCAAAACACTCCCACAGGGCCATCATCTTCTTCCATGTAGACACTCATCACAACCTCTAGCTGGAAGTTTCTATGAGCCCAAGGTAGTGTCCAAATAAGCTCACTTGCCCCTCATTTGCCTAAAATCATGATGGCCTGGACACTCTTCCTGTGAACCAGGAATGATCAAATATTCCTGCTGTTAAAGTGTTCCACTTCTCCAATTTGAGGCCTACTGGCTGTAGGGTATAGATTCTTTATGTGATTTAGAGTCATGAGAAAACCCAAGCAAATATGGGCTAGCCTCTGCAGGGATTTCAAGAACTCATTTGACCCAAAGGATCCCTATTCTCACTTGATGGAGGTCAGGAACCTAAAACAAGAGGGCAAAAATATTCACCCACAATGACTGCTCTTTTGGCCATTTTAGTTTTGGAAACACATGGGATCTTTCTGTAGATCCATCAGGTGCTGAGAATCTAAGCCACAACCTCATACAAGGACAAGAGGCTGATTCAGACACATCCCAATCCAAATCAATTAAGCAAAGAGCCACTGGTGATGTCCATACATTTCCATATGAAAACAGTTTTCTTCAGGCTACACAAAGGGGTGGCCTGAGGCAAAGACCTTCCTGACATTCAGGGTAATAGAAATAGAAGTAAGCAAATGGCCCAAAAAAGGGTTTCTCCACTGAGACTTTACTGGTCACACTGAAATCTGAGTTTTCTTAGATGCTCCCATTCCCTTCAGCTATCCAGTACATGGCCATGTCACAGAACCTTGTGGTGTTACATATTTGGGAAACAAAACCATGAGTCTATTCTGGAGAGTGGCCAGAATTCACGAAGAAAACAGGAACTTTAGAAGATAATAGATGTTGCCCATCCATAAGGCAAGCTGCAGTCCATTCATTAATTGGGCAGTATGAATGCGGGGAAGCTTTCAACTAGAGACAACACATCCATTGATGCATTCTCTTTTCTAATGTCTACAACCACGGATACAGTGGGATACACAGACTTAGAAACACTCACCATGTCAAACGACTTACTAGAAACAGTCCACTCCAAACCAAACAAACCACCTTTCTTACCTATTCTCAGAACATGAGAAAAAACCACAAACTCACACCTACAACGGCAAAGGCACTTCCTTCCCCCAAATAGGTCTGTGACTATCCGGAGTGTCTTCTGACTGGTGGGCCATATTATGTTCCCCCCAAATGGCCTGTCCTGTTTCAGATCTGGTCTCCTTGGCCAACTCTGTGAAGTTGTCAGGAGCCAATGGTGAGCCACTACCTGCTTACTCAGGAAAGGCCCCTCTTCAGAGCTCTGACTATGTCTTTGGGAAAAGCAAACAAGTTAGCCCACTGGAACTGGGAGTGCGACTGGCTCTGCGTGCCTTCCTTCCTGGATCCCAGGTTCAGAGAATTCCATCACCAAGGAAGTGAAGTGAGGTCACTTCTTTCAGGAACAGAATATGCTCACTGCCTTGGTAACCACTTTGTGCTAACAGTTGCTTACAGGGTTCCCATGAGATGGAGGCTGCCCCAACATCCTGTGACACATTCAGAAGTTAGAATGGTATATCAACCATAGGCACCAGGGAACAGCTCTCCACAGAGGCCTGGTTCAGTCCATCTTCTCTTTATTAAGAAGAGAGAGGCTGATTCAGACCATCAATTAATCCTGACCAGGTTGTTTGCCATGGAAGATGACTATTACTCTCTCAGGTCCTACATAGCTGCCTATATCTTCTGCAAGGATCATTTCTCCATGGATCTTTGATGTTCTCAGCAGGTGGAAGATCATCTACATTCCTATATTGTAAGACCCACACTGTCCCTGCTCTTAAGTAAGTTATACTGAGGGAACAGTGTATGGTTAGGGTTAATAACTTGTTCAATTTGGGTTACAAATAATTCTGCGGGATGAATAATGGTATTGGCAAAATGCGATGTTTACAAGAGTATATATGTGAAACATAAGTATGAAAGCAGAAATCTAGGTAAGATTTGAAGCCCAGAAGGGCATTGGGGACTTGAGTGGGATACTTAGCTTTGAGTAATGTGCAGCACAGATGTCTCAGATAAATCAATATACACTGGCATCGGACCTTGTACCTTGGATATTGAATGTTGAAGAGAACATCCAGTCAAAAACCGATAGTCCGCAGTATTAGGAAGGTAGTTGGTAGGTTTAGAAAAAAGAGTGAGTATAGGATTTGGACCAAAAGTTCTTTAGCAATAGAATTTAGGGTAGAGAGTATATGTAAATGTAAGCACATGTGAAGAGTCAGTCACAATGATGAACTGGGGAAAAATATAGGAAATCAGATATCAATAGAGACATTAGGAAATCAAGCAAAGTATAAATTGTGTGATAGGGTTAGACATTTTCAATAGGTTTGAAGTTGAATATATAATCTTAGGAAGAAACAAATATGTAGTCAAAAATAGAATTGATATTTGAGAGCATTAGGCAACCTGGACATGGATGTTTTTAGTAATCCATGCTCACTTTCCATTTACACTTTGGTACAATTGTAAGTGTGACCTATGCTTTTTGTGTCCAGAATATTTCTGTAATAAAATGTGTATGTAGATCAGGTGACAATAGTATTTCTTCCACCAATTCTGAGAGCAATATTTTGAAGACTTACAAATTAGTATGGGGGTACAAATAGGTGTACCCTGTTTCTATGAATATAGACATAATGCATGAATAGACCATACTGTGAATAAATAATATAACTGGATCCACTTTAAATAATGAATTGAATAAATATCTGAAAATTTATAAGAAATTTTATATTGATATGCAATCATTCATTCCAACCAGTTATATATCTAAAGATCATCTTAGGGTTACGGTTTATCATGAAGGGTGTGTGAGTTTTGGTTCAAAATTGATTATGGAAATAGAAAATAATATATTTGGAAAAAAGTCTCATGAATAGACCAGTCAAGAGACATAGAGGAATACATGTGTTCTGGAGCAGGAAGTGATTGAAAGTGAAACAAATGCCTATAAATTTGCTAACTAGTGAATAAAATATATATACTATGATGTGCATAAACTGAAGAAATAGTAATGTACCAGTGTGGAATAAAAATTAACGTCAAAATACACATCATGTCCCATAGGAACCTACATGCATTGATGTTAAACTGGGTCAGTTAATGTACACATATTAGGATTTGTATGCACCTTTTACTGAAGTTAGTTTTCAGTACTAGGAAACAAATATGTATTTCGGGTGGATGAATATTTCTAAGAATAATCTTGTGAAAAGTTGATTATTAATCCACATACATGAACATGAATGAATTTAGGGAGTGTATATAAGACACATATATTTCATATTTTTAAAAATATGGAGAGTATATATATATATATATATATATATATATATATATATATATATATATACATATATATATATATACACACACACACACACACACACACACACACAAACACAGACATTAAAAAGTAGCAATATATATGCCAATCAAAATTCATCATGAAATATATATCATAAAGATGCAAAAACATTCATTTTAGTGAACATGGGTTTATGTATAATGTTGTTCCACTGGGAAGCTCACCCATAGGTTGAGTTTTCAGTTCCAACAGCGTTTAGGAGGAGTGATCACTTCTCACAGTTTGTATCTGCTAAGTCATATATCTTACAAGGATGTACGTGTGATACCTTGTAGGATTCTATTTGTGCATATAAAAATACATGTGCTGAATAGGCTCCAGAGAATGGGAGACCGTAATTCACATATTTGTTAACTTTAAAAACACATTGAGAACTATTTCAATTAAATATTGAATAGATTTATAACACCTACCCTTTATCATGCAAAAGGCAAGTCCAACTCTGAACTGCAAGTATTTATGTACTGTTTGGGTTACTTTCTTCCATCATATTAGGATTAGTAGTCAGAGTCTAGTAGAATATGGGTTAGTGTCAGGAATTCAGAATTTCAAATGGAAAAAAGGAAAATTAATCTTCCAACTCTCATCCAGAACAATGCCTTGTCATTACCTTCGCCCCAAGGAAGACACAATTATAGTAGAAGAGTTACAAAATCTGTGATTACATTTCTGGAATCGAAAATGCTCAGGAGTGCACAAACTTGGAGGTGGTATAGGAGTTTCCAAAAGTAAGGACAGGGTACACACTCCACAAACATGAAGCTCTGCTTGCCTAAAACTTTTTGAGAAACTGCCAGTGAAGTTGGGCACTGAAATATAGGTTGTTGTCAGGAGTTAAGCTTCCTTTGTAGTGAGACCCTCAAAGCTGGGTCTTCATCTATGTGACCTGGAGGACATCGTTTCCTATTTTCCAATGAACACGAGGCAGCAGTGCTCAATTCTCTCTTTGTAGGTAAACTGTGTCTCCCTGTGTGGACTGTGAAACAATTTGGTCATCCTCCACTTTTCGTGGTGTTTCTTGCTGCTGCACTTGGAGTTTGGTTCATGCTTCACAAAATACAAGGAGTTCAACTGGGAAACAGTGCTTGAGGTATTTCTGTCACGTGTGCTGGGCCAGGGTCTGCAAGAAAATTCACCAACCAGGCATCTATCTCTCAAAGATTGCCCCCTTGTCCATAGCAACCTGATTCTGAACATTGCCCTGAAACTACGCCATATAACAAGATGCCTTTACATATAAGGGTCTGATGTCTGCACTCTGTCAGTTACAAGCCATTTGGAAGCCAATGGCAGATCCAACTTGCCCCACCATGATGTTTTATCACACACCTGTCCACCACTGTTCTAGGCCCACTACTCAGCAGGCTCCAAAATACTGGCATCTCTGTTCTAAACAATTTTCATAAAACCCTGTCAATCAAGGCACTGTCTGGTACACTCATGGTAAGCAACAGGACATCGAAAGTTTCTGCAGTTCCACCTGGTCATGGAAATTTCAAAAATTTCGTGGTATTTATCTAGCCATTTTTCAAGGATGACGTTGGATGCACAATTATTCAGGAACCATTAAATGTTGAGAAAGTTCATTTCAAAGAAAATTCTAGAGAACTCTCACAGGCAAGGCTTTCCAAAGAGTGGACAAAAGGTCACTTGAAGCCAGGACCATTGAGATCTACAATGTGAGGTCCTATGTCTTTTGACTCTCAACTATGGCTGCCAAGTCTTTCAGAATAAAATCATGTGATATCCAGGCTGAGATTCCCAGTTCTTTGTGGAAAGCCACCCTGGTCCTAGATCTCAGGTTCCAAGGGCGACTCTCATGGGTGGCCTCCTAAAATCCCAACACAATTCATGCAATTCTTCTCTGAGATCAGTTTCACATCTCAATCTCTAAGTGGAAACACACCAGAGTTCAAGCCCAGTTGACCCAGTCATCTCTTCCAACCGCCACACCAATGACCAGAATTAAAACCAAAACACTCCCACATGGCCCTCATTTTCTTCCATATAGACACTCATCATAACCTTGGCTGGAAGTTTTTATGAGGCACACAGCCCAAGACAATGTCAAAATAAGCTCCCTTGCCCTTCATTTGTCTAAAGTCAGTGTTTCCTGGACAACGTTCCTGTGAACCAGGACTGATCAAAGAGGTCTGCCATTAATACTGTTCTGCTTTTCCAATTTGAGGCATACAGACTGTCGGGTATAGTTTCTTTATGTGATTTGCAGTCATGAGAAAACCCAAGCACCTATGGGCTACCCTCTGCAGGGCTTGAAGAACTCAGTTGACCCAAAGATCCCTGTTATCACTTGATGGAGATCAGGAACCTTACAGAGGAAGGCAAGAGACTTCATCACAATGACTTCTCTTTTGGCCATTTTGGATTTGGATGCACACATGAGATCTTTCTTTAGATCCATCAGGTGCTGAGAATCTAAGCGATAATCTCACACTGCACTAAGAGGCTGATTCAGACATATCCCTTTGCAAAGCAATTAAGCCAGGAGCCACAGGTGATGCCCATTTATTTCCATTTGAAAACTGTTTTTTTCAGGCTTTGGAAATGTGTGGCCTTAGGCAAAGTCCTTCCTTTCATTCAGGGCAACAGAACAATAGGTAAGCAAAATCCCAAAGCAGATTTTCTCCACTGAGACTTTCCTGGTCACAATGATATCTGAGTTTTCTGAGATATTCACCATTCTCTTCAGCTATCCAGTACATGGCCATGTCCCAGATTGTGGAGGAGATACATATCTTGAACACAAAACCATGAGCCTATGGGAGAGTGACCAGATTCAGGAAGATATCAGGAATGTAGGAAGGTAATAGGTGTTGCCCATCCATAAGGTAACCTGCAGTCCATTCATAAATTGGACAGGATGAATTCTGCGAAGAATTCTACTAGACAGGACACATCTATTGATGCATTCTCTTTTCTATTGTCTACAACCACAAATACAGTGGGATACCCAGACATAGAAACACTCACCTTCTCAAAGGACTTACTAGAAACAGTCCACTCCAAACCAAACAAACCGACTTTCCTACATATTCTCAAAACTTGAGACAAAATCACAAACACACAAACACACACACACACACCCTCAAAGGCACCTTCTTTCCCCAAAATAGGTCTGTGACTATCCGGAGCATCCTCTGACTGGTGGGCCATACTATGTTTCCCCGAAATGGGCTGTCCTATGTCAGATCTGGTCTTCTTGGCCATAACTGTGAAGTTATCAGGAGCCAGCGGTGAGCCACTGCCTGTTTTCTCAGGTAAAGCCCCTCTTCAGAGCTTTCCTGGCATTTGTCCATCTTCAATTTAGTAGTTGCCAAGAAAGACTTACTCTATCCTTCTTAAATCCAAAAATTTGAGACCACTGGGACTTAGACTGGGACTGCCTCAGGGTGCATGGCTTCCTGGATTCCAAGTTCAGAGTGTTCCATCAACAAGAAAGTGACATGGGTCACTTCGTCTAGAACTGAATGAGGTCACTGCCTTGGCAACCACTTTGTCCTAACAGTTGCTTCCAAGGGTCCATGAGATGGATCCTGTCCCTACTTCCTATGACACTTTCACAAGTTAGAATGGAATATCAACCATAGGCACCCGGGAACAGCTCTCCACACAAGCCTGGTTTGGTCCATCTTCTCTACATTAAGAAGAGAGAGACTGCTTCAGACACACCCCTTCATCCTGACCTGTTTTTTTTTTTTTTTTTTTTGTCATGAAAGATGAATTTCGCACTCTCAGGTCCATCATAGCTGCCTACATCTTCTTTAGGGATCATTTCTGCATGGACCTTTGAAGTTCTCCGGAAGTTGAAGATCTCCTACATTCCTGTATTGTAAGACCAACTCTGTCCCTGCTCTTCTGTAAAGTTAGATTGAGGGAACAGTGTATGGTTACAGTTAATAACATGTTTGATTTGGGTTAGGATCATTCTGCTGGATGAATAATGGTATTGGGAACCTGCAATATTTATAAGATTATATAGGTGAAATATATGAATGAAAACAGAAATCTCGGTAACATTTGAAGCCCAGAAGGGCATTGGGTCCTTGATTGGGATACTTAGCATTTAATTATGTTCTGCACAGATGTCTCAGATAAATCTATACACAATGGCATAAGATCTGATACCTTGGATGATTGAATGTTGAGGAGAACAACCATTCAAAGAGGGAGAGTCGGTAGGATTAGGAAGATAGTTGGTAGGATTATAAAAAAGTGTGAGTATAGCATTTGGACAAATAGTTCTTTAGCAATAGGTTTTCAGGTAGACAGAAAATGTAAATGTCAGCATATGTGAAGAGTCAGTCACAGTGATGAACTGGGGAAAATATGTAGGAAAGCAGATATCAATAGAGACATTAGGAAATCAGGCAAAGTATAAAGTGAGTGATAGCAAAAGACATTTTCAACAGGCTTGAGATTGAATATATAATCTTAGGAAGTAACAAATATGTAGTCACCAATAGGATTGACATTTGAGAGCATTAGGCAACCTGGACATGGGTGATTTTCATAATCCATACTCACATTCCATTTAGGCTTTGGTACAATCGTAAGTGTGACTTTGCATTTTGTGGCCAGAATATTACTGTGATAAAACGTATATGTAGATCAGGTGACATGAGTATTTCTTGCACCATTTCTTGGAGCAATATTTTGAAGGGGTATAAATTAGTATTGGGGGTACATATAGGTGTACCATGTATGTATGAATATAGAGATAATACATGAATAGACCATACTGCGAATAAATACTATAACTTGTTCCAACTTTAAATAATGGATTGAATTGATATCTGAAAATACACAGGAATCATATATTGATATACATACATTCATTCCAACCAGTAATACATCTAATGGTAATATTACGGTTGTGGTTTATCACCAAGAGTGTGTGAATTTTGCTTCAAATTTGATTATGGAAATCGAAAATAATGTGTTTGGAAAGAAATCTCATGAAATGACCACTCAAAAACAAGGAGGAATACATATGTTCTGAAGCAGGAAGTGATTGAATGTGTTACAAATTTCTTTAAATTTGTGAACTTGTGGATGAAATGTATATTCTATAATGTATAAAAACTGCAGAAATAGTAATGTACCAGTGTTTAATAAAAATGAATGTCAAAATACACATCATGTTCCATAGGAATCTACTTGCATTGATGTTAAAGTGGGTCAGCTACTGTAAAAATATAAGGATTTGTTTGCACCATTCACTGAAGTAACTTTTTAGTACTAGAAAACAAATATGTATTTCAGGTGGATGAATATTTTTAAAATAATCTTATGAAAAGTTTAATATAAAACCACATACATGAACAAGAATGAATTTAGGGAGTGTATAATAGGACACATATATTTTATATTTTGAAAAATCTAGAGAGTATATATATATATATATATATATATATATATATACACACACACACACACACACAAAACACACACAGAGACATTAAATAGTAGCAATATATATGCCAATTAAAATTCATTGTGAAATATATATCATCCACAGATCCAAAATATTAATTTTACTGAACATGGATTTATGTATAATGTTTTTCAACTAAGAAGCTCACTCATAGTCTGAATTTTCAGTTCCAAAAGCATTAATGAGGAGTGATCTCTTCTCACACTTTGTATCTGCCAAGTTTGCCACCTCTCAAGAATATACGTGTGATACCAGGTAGGATTCTATATGTGCATATAAAAATACATGTGCTGAATAGGCTACAGAAAAATGGAGACAGGAATTCACATATGTGTTAACTTTAAAAACACATGCAGAACTATTTCAACAAAAAATTGACAAGATTTATAACTCCTACCCTATATCATGCAAAAGGCAAACCAACTATCCACCATGCCTCCTCTGAAGTGCTAGTATTTTTATTCTGTTTGGGTTACTTTTCTCCATCATATTAGAATTAGTAGTCAGAGTCTAGTAGGGTATGGGTTAGTGTCAAAGATTCAGCATTTGGAATGGAAAATTGAACAATGAATCCAATGTGTATGTAAATATGTGCTACACAAAATTATTCCCACTCTCATCCAGAACAATGCCTTGACAATTCCTTCACCCCAAGTAAGACACAATTAGAGGAGAAGATTTAGAAAATCTGTGAATAAATATGTTAAATGGAATATGCTCAGGAGCTCACAACCTTTGAAGTGGTGGAGTAGTTTCCAAAAGTATGGGACAGGGTAAAAACTCCACAAACATGGAGGTCTGCTGGCCTAGAGACTTCTAGAGAAACTGCCTGTGAGTTTGGGCACTTGAAAAATATGTTGTTGTCAGGAGCTTTAGCTTCCTTTCTAGGGAGACCATAAAAGCTTGGTCTGGATCTATGAGACCTGGAGGACATGGTTTCTTATTTCCCAATGTACATGAGGCAGCAGTGCTGAATTCTCTTTTTAGGTAAACTGTGGCCACTGGGGGATAAATGTGTGCCAGTGTGCACTGTGAAGCCATATGGTCATCTTCCATTTCCGTGGTGTTTCTTCCTGCTGCACTGGGTGTTTGGTATTTGCTTCACGAAATACAAAGAGTTCAACTGGGTCACAGTGCAAGAGGAAGTTCTGTCATGTATGGTGGGTCAGGTTTTGCAGGAGGATCCAAGAACTAGGATCCTATCCCACATATCTTGCCCCCTTGACCATAGCACCCTGATTCTGAACAATGTACTGAAACCTCTCCAAATAACAACTTGCCTTTACATGGAAGGTTCTGCTGGCTGCACCATGTCAGTCACAAGGCATTTGAAGCCAATGGAAGGTACACATGGCCCCACCACAGATGTTTTATCACATACCTGCCCACCACTGCTCTAACCTACTACTCAACAGAGTCCAACTTACTGGCATCTCTGTTCTACACCATTTACATGAAACCCAGTCAATCAAGGCACTGTCTGGTATATTCATGATCAGCAACAGGACATCAAAAGGTTTTCCAGTGCCACCTGGTGATGGGAAATTCAAAAATTTCATGGTATTTATCTAGCCATTTTTCAAGGATGAAGTTGGAGGCACTGTGAGTTTCAATTCTTTCAGGAACCATTAAATGGTTAGGAAGCTCATTTCAATGAAATCTCTGGAGAACACTCACAGGTAAGACTTCCCAAAGAGTGGCCAAAAGATCATATGATGTTATGCCCATTTAGGTCTACAATGTGAGGTCCATATGAGTTTTGACTCTCAACTATGGGTGCCAAGTCTTTCAGAATAAAATTTGTGGTATCCTGGCTGAGAGGCTCAGGGCTCTGTGGAAAGCCACCCTGGGCCTAGAACTCAGTTTCCAAGGGCAACACTCATGCCTGGATCCTAAAATCTCAACACTATTCATGGCAATACTTCTCTGAGGTCAGTTCCAGAACTCAGACTCTAAGGAAGTCACACCAGAGTTCAAGAACATGTGGACCAAGTCATCTCTTCCAACCGCCACCCAAATGACCACAATTTAAACCAAAACACTCCAACGTGGCGCTCATCTTCTTCCATATAGACACTTACAATAACCTATGACTGGAGTTTTCCATGAGGGGCACACTCCAAGACCGTGTCCAAAATAAGCTCTCTTGCACCTAATTTGCCTAAATTCAGGGTGGCCTGGACACCCTTCTTGTGAACCAGGAGAGATTAAGTAGGCCTCCCGTTAATACTGCTCTGCTTCTTCAATTTGAGGCCAAATGACTGTGGGTTTTGGATTCTTTATGTGAATAGGAGTCTTGAGAAAACCCAAGCAAATATGGGCTAGCCTCTGCAGGGCTTTGAAGAACTCATTTGACCCAAAGGATCCCTAATCTGACTTGATGGAGGTCAGGAAAGTTACAGAGGAAGGCGAGAGACTTCATCCACAAGGACTGCTCTTTTGGCCATTTTGTTTTTGGATGTAAACATGGGATCTTTCTTTAGATCCATCAGGAGCTGAGAATCTAAGTCACAGCCTCACACAGGGTAAATAGGCTGATTCAGACACATCCTTTCCAAAGCAATTAAGCAAAGAGCCACAGGTAATGCCCATTCATTTCCATTTGAAAACTGTTTTCTTCAGTCTTCAAAAAGTGGTGGACTGAGGAAAAGACCTTCCTGACATTCAGCGCAACAGAAGAATAGGTAAACAAAAGGCCCCAAGCAGGGTTTCTCCACTGAGACTTTCCTGGTCACACTGATATCTGAGTTTTCTGAGATGCTCACCATTCCCTTCAGTACATGGTCATGTCACAGAGCTTCGAGGTTGTACATATCTTAAACAGAAAACCATGAACCTATTCTGGAGAGTGGCCAGAATTCAGGAATAAAACAGGAACTAAGGAAGATAGCAGGTGTTGCACATCAATAAGGCAAGCTGCAGTCCATTCATAAATAGGGCAGGATGAATGCTGTGAAGCTTTCTACTAGACAGGACATATTCATTGATGCATTCTCTTTTCTAATGTCTACAACCACGGACACAGTGGGATAAACAGACATAGAAATTCTCGCCTTGTCAAACGACTTACAAGAAACAGTTCACTCCAAAAAAAAAACAAACTGCCTTTCATACCTATTCTCAGAACATGAGACAAAACCACAAACCCACACCCACACAA
This sequence comes from Callospermophilus lateralis, assembly GCF_048772815.1. Classification (NCBI taxonomy): domain Eukaryota; kingdom Metazoa; phylum Chordata; class Mammalia; order Rodentia; family Sciuridae; genus Callospermophilus; species Callospermophilus lateralis. The sequence goes on from NW_027514551.1 coordinate 4,300,618, forward strand.
CAAAGGCACCTCCTTTCCCCAAGTAGGTCTGTGACTATCCGGAGTGTCCTCTGACTGGTGGGCCTTACTATGTTCCCTGGAAATAGCCTGTTCTGTCTCAAATCTGGTCTTTTTGGCCAACTCTGTGAAGTTGTCAGGAGCCCGCGGTGAGCCACTGCCTGCTTTCTCAGGAAAGGCCCCTCTTCATAGCTTTCCTTGCATTTGGCCATCCTTACATCAGTAGGTCCCAAGAAAGACTGAGTCTGTCCTTGGTAAATCAAAATAAGTTTGACCACTGGGACTGGGACTGGGACTGGCTCTGGTGCCTGGCTTCCTGGATTCCAAGTTCAGAGAGTTCCATCACCAAGGAAGTTAGGTGTGGTCACTTCCTTTTGGAACTGAATGAGGTCACTGCCTTGGCAACAACTTTGTCCTAACAGTTGCTTCCAAGGTTACCATGACAAGGAGGCTGCTCCTACTTCCTGTGACACTTTCACAGGTCAGAGTGGTATGTCAACCATAGGCATGCAGGAGCAGCTCTCAACACATGCCTGCTTTGGTCCACCTTCTCTACATTAAGAAGAGAGTGGCTGATTCAGACACATCCCTTCATCCTGAGCAGGTTGTTTGCCATGGAAGACTTTTGCTCTCTCAGGTCCTTCGTACTTGCCTACATCTTCTCCAGGGATCATTTCTGCGTGGACCTTTGAGGTTTTCAGCAGGTGGAAGATCCTCTATAATTCTGTATTTTAATACCAATTCTGTCCCTGCTCTTCTGTAAAATTAGATTGAGAGAACAGTGTATGGTTAGGATTAATAACAGGTTCGATTTGGTTTAGAAAGGAAACTACACGGTTGAGCAAACAGGGTCCTACAGTTAGCAATAATATGAGGATTTTTAATGGACCGGCCATGGCAGATAAAAGCGTAGTTAATCAGGTCACTATGTGAACCAAGACTCAAACCTCCCTTTTGGGGCCTCTGTCTCTCTTTGACGCTCTTCAAGTCGTTTTCTTAATTTACTCATAGATTCTTTTACAACTCCAGTATTGTCGGCATAAAAACAACATTCTTCCCTCAATGCAAGCAAAAAGGCACCTTTCTCTCATAAAGAGGAGGTCCAACACTCGCCTGCTTTGTAAAACAACTTCAGAAAGAGAGAGGTAAAAATTCCTGTAAAGCTGTGATGTCGGTTTTTAATGTCTTTAAACTTTGGCATATTTCTGCTTCTAATTGTGTCTTTGTTGTGTCTCATGGACTAGCCCACCCCTTCAGCAACTATTATTTCTAATAGGATGGCTAAAGTGAGGGATACAGGTTCCCAGTGGAACCGGGTTGTATGCCCCCTATTTGATCTTTAAATGAACCTAAGTCATGATAGAGAACTCTGGAAAACATCTGCATCATTACATAATTAATCACATATATTGACCATTTTATGAAAACATAAATAATGTTAAAGTGTATAGAATTATACTGTTGTAGGGACGGACAAGGAAAGGGACCTAAGATAGCACCAAACACAGGAAAACAGTCTTATTTGGTTGCATCCGGATTTAGAGGGCATTGCTTCTGTTGTAATCAATTAATCCCCTGAACCCCAAGTTTCGGTAGTTTTAGAATTTGTACCCAACATGTAAGGGAAGTGGCTCAGAAGTTCACAGTGTGTAGAAATTCACAGAAATCAGTTTTTGTTTCTGTTTTTGTTCCTCTGTTCTGGGCAAGTTAACTTTTCAAAGACACCTTGGAAAGGGAGAGCTTTTTTGTCTCTTTTTTTTCTCCCTGCCAGCTGTCACCATGAAGCCCAATTGGTAACTTTTTTATCTTAGAAATCTAGCCATCTCTGTGAAGCCCCAGCTCAAGGCCAGAGGCCTTGTTCACATATTTTGTGAAAATCTAGTAAGGCGGTGTCAAGCTTAGGGGTGGTGATTTTTCCAGCCAGTGGCCAAGTAGAACAGGGCAACACGAAAAGTGGAAGTTTATCTACATTGAACTCTTTCAGAGGGACTCTTTTGGTGAAAGACCTAATGTAAGCCTCGGTGAAGACTTCTGGAGAAGGTTATTTAAGACATATCTATGGACCTGGTACAGAGGGGGAAGACGGGGAAGGCGAGGCTGAGAGCAGCTCCGTGGATCTGAGAATGAGGAAGATGAGATGTAAAAGAATGGAAAAGGGGTTTGGGATTTTCCTAGAACAAAACTTGAGCAGTAGAACAGGTAGAGCAGAGGTGAAGATGGGAGTGAGTATTCCAAAAAGCCTGTGAGGGACTTTAAATTTTTAGTAACCTGTTTTCAGTGATGACAAAGCAACTTTAAAGGCTATTTTTATTACATCTTGGATAGGGGTCTGAGGGCTCTTCTCAGCTGGTATGAGCTTTGGTTTAGCTTCTTAGAGGACTTGGTGGGACCTAGTGCAGGCACAGACAGAAAAAGAGAGGAGTGAGTGAGTGGAGGGTTACCTCGGTACCTGCTACCTCAGCAAGGGGGCAATGGTCTGAGAACTGGCGGAGGTTTGGGTTTTTGATGTAGTAATTGGAGGGAAGAAATCAGGTTGCTGAGGTGGGAGTGACAGCAGAGAGTCTAGAGCAGAAGGCTGAGGGTGAGGAACTATTGGATAAGCATAGTACAGGATGTGAATGAAGGAGGGAAAAGGATTCCACATAGGGGAATTTTCCCCTTTTGAGCACTTGCCGAAGTTAAAAATGTCACGCAGAATTTGAGGATCTAGAGAACCCTCTTGGGGCCATAGTTTTTGGTTGTCTAATTGGTTATATGGCCAATGCTGTGTACTGAATTTGATGAGGAGTTTGGGTTCCACCAGGCAGCCCCGGTATGCTCACATCCCCATGAATTACACAAGAAGTTGGCTTTCCCCCCACACAGCCATGGCTGTTTGTGGTTTTGATAGTCCGCCGGGCATATATAGTAATCTAGGCTAACCAACCTGAATCTGGCTCGTGTTTCCGTGCATCCATAATGTTTGTTTCAATTATCTATGGTATGGAAGGGATTTAATGGAACTTTAGTGGGATCCTCTTCATTGGGGTTATCTCAATAGGAAAGACCTATACCAAGCTGAAAAATGTCTGGGTGGAGAGATAGCCACCAGGTCCCTAAGGGGGCTGTATGCGAGATAGACCATACTTCTTGTCTAGTAGGATTTGAGATCAGCCTTCACTGCTGAACAGGCTGATGAGGGTTAGGAGTACTGGTGGCCAAGGGGAGAGTCTATAGTCTTGTCCACATAGCGAATACGCAATTTGAAATGGTTACCAGTTTTTTCCAGTTTCCAACCAGAGTCTGGACACAGCGAAGGCTTGAGATGAGAGGCATGGATCCAAAAAGTGATTCTGTCTACTTTTATGGCTGTAGGTGTTATAAGTAGCACCTGATATGTTCCTTTCCAGCGGGGTTCTAGGGATAACACCTGATGTTGTCTTATGTTGACGAAGTCTCTTACTTGATATTGATGTGGAATCCCCTCGTCCCCAGGTTGGTAGGCAGTGGCCAGCTGTTTCCACAGTTATCACTGAGTTTTTACAATGGCTTTAAGTCTGTCAAGCAAGGGGTGTGGAAGGGATTGTTAGGCCTTAGAGTTGGGGATTAGGTCCCTTACTGGATGATGGGCATCATAGAGAATTTCATAGGGCGTGAGGTTACACCAAGAAACTGAGGGAGTATTTCTCGCATGAAACAGTGCATAAGGCAGGAGCATAGTCCAATCTTTTATGCCGGTCTCTAAGCTTAATTTTGTTAAGGTCTCTTTAATGGTTCTATTTATTTTTTCTACCTCTCCTGAGCTCTGGGGTATATAAGCATAATGTAACTTACAATTAATCCACACCTGACTTACCTGGGCCATGAACACAAGTCCATTATTAGACCCTATTATCTTAGACAGACCGTATCTTGGAAAAATATCTTCCAGGATCTTCTTGAGAACCATTTGCGCCGTTTTTTTTTTTTTTTTCTGTGTGTGTGTGTGTGTGTGTGTGTGTGTGTGTGTGTGTGTAAGGCTTCAATCCATCCTGAGAATGTATCCACAAAGACTAGGAGATATTTAAGTCCATACCTTGCTGGCTTAATTTCAGTAATGTCCACTTCCCAGAATTGTCCTGGTCTGGTTTCTCATAGGTGCTTTCGTCTAAGAAACTTGGAAGGGTAAGCATTAAACAATTGACTGACCCGACAGGCTTTTGTTACCAGTTCAATTATTTCCTTTCGCTGTGAGTCAGTTAGTGGAAAACTCTGTTCTTAATAATACAGGAATGCCTGCAGTTTCTTTGAACCAAGGTGAGTGAGTTGATGTACATTTTTAACGTAGTGTAGGGCTTTCTGTAATTGCAGGCTGAGCTCAGTAAAGTTGAGGCGTTCAATGTCAGTGTCCTTAGATGTTATCTAAAACTTCCTGATACTTAGGGGTCCATTGGAATTGGGCATCTCCCTTTAACAGCGGGTATAAAGGAGCAGCTAAGGACTCAAACCCATTTATCCATAACCTTCAAAACCCAGCAATCCCAGGAAACTCTTAGTTGTCTGCTGTAAGATGGGGTTGGTATCTGCTCAATGGTTTGTTTTCTGGGCTCAGTGAGCCATCGTTTACCGCCCCTAAGGAAATAGTCGAGGAAGATTACTTCTTGCTGGCAAATTGGGCAATTTTGGCCAAAGCTCTATACCCGAGTTGAGCAAGCTCAGATAATAGTGCTTGGGTCCCAGTTCACAGTTTTCCTTGGTGTTGGATGCCAGTAGCAGGTGATCCACATATTGAAGCTGGGTGACTTCGGGGTGTGTAGTTCAGAAATTGTTGAGATCTCTGTGAAGGGCTTCATCAAAGAGAGTGGGGGAGTTTTTGAACCCCTCTGCGAGTCTAGTCCAAGTTAGTTGACTAGACTTTCCGGTTTCTGGGTCTACCCACCCAAAAGCAAACAGCAACTGACTATCTTTATGCAGAGGCAAGCAAAAGAAAGCTTGTTTTAAGTCCAGAACAGTATACCATTTCTGCTCAGGGTTCAGAGTGCAAAGCAGATTGAACAGATTAGGTACCGTGGGGTGAATGTCCTGCACTCTGTTGTTGATCTCTCTTAGGTCTTTAACAGGTTGATAGTCCCTGGTTTCTGGCTTTTTCTTCTAATAGCAGGGGAGTGTTCCAGGCCAATTGACAGGGCCTTAGGACCCCTAAGGCCAGATATTTCTGAATATAGGGCCTTATCCCATCTTTAGCTTTTTATGCTTAGAAGATATTATTTGACATTGATTGGGGAGGCTGAGGTTTTTAACTCCACTGTTATTGGAGGTTGTTTCACGGCCAGGCCTAACACAGCAGTTTTTGCCCAGGCATCTCGGTAATCTGTTATCCATTTCTGGGGTAGCTTGCCTGTTTGATCAGTCTTGGGGGTTGTGAAGAGTGGACGTTCATCTTCTACTAATATAGTTAAAGCCGTGACTATAGGAGTTTTTACTGAAGGGTTTAGAAATTTCATTTGGGGGCCTTCAGGGTTAAAAGTTATTTTGGCCCAGAGCTTGGTGAGCAGATCTCTGCCCATCAATGGGTGCGGGCATTCTGGGATTACTAGGAAGGAGTGATGGATTTTTCCTTTCCCCAGGTCCATGGTCCTCTTAGTAGTCTAAGCCCGATATTTACTGCCATTAGCCCTTTGAACTACAGACCTTTTATTTGATAGACGGCCCAATGTGGCCTTAAGGGCTGAGTATACTGCTCCTGTATTCACTTCAAAGTTTACTGGGGTCCCCTACACTTCAAATGTTACCCTGAGCTAGGTGAAAGAATCTGAGCCCCAACTTTCTTAGTCATCCCCCAGAGTCAGAATGGCTGGCTGGCGTGTCTGTCTCTTTATAGGGCACTCTTTGGCCCAGTGTCCTTTTTTTTTTTCAGTAGGCACATTGATCTGAGGCCAGGGGTGGCCTGTGGCACGGGCCCAGGTATCGCTTCCTGTCACCTTATGTCTTAATTTCTGGCCTCTTCCTTGTTGTGACCAGGATCTTAGTCAATGCCTTAGTCTTTCTTTTGCTTCTCTCATCCTCCCTCTGCTCCCTTTCTTTTTCCCTGTTTCTCTCTTATAGTATACTTTTTCGGCTTCTCTGACTAAATCTCTCTTTTAACTTTTTTTCTTTAATATCCATGGCAGCTTCAACAATTAAGGCCATCGTGACAGATGCCTTTTGATCTGCTGCCTGAGGATCGAAAGGAGTATATCTCTTATATGCCTCCATAATTCTCTCTAGAAACGTAGAGGAAGATTCATCAGGCCTTTTAATAATTTCTCTTACCATGGCCAAATTAGTTGGTCACCTAGCGGCCCCTTGGATACCCGCTATTAGAGCCTGGCAATAATTGGACAGATGCTCCCTATCTTCAAAGGTGTTGGGGTCCCAGTTGGGTTGGTTAAAGGGGAAGGCAGCTTTTATTATGTTGGGAAGTTGTGTTGGTCGCCCATCAGGTCCGAGGATATTTTTTTCTAGCTTCCAGGAGGTTTTTCTCTCATTCCTCTGTCATGAAGAGAGTCACTAGGAGTTGTTGGCAGTCATTCCAAGTAGGCAGGTGTGAAAACGTTGGCGAGTTCTCTGAGTTTTTTTAGCCGGGCCAGCTTCCTCCAGGGAAGGAGGCGCTGTGTGTGTCATGGGACAGTCATCTGGAGGGCGCTGGGCCATTCTGGCTTAATCGAATGGTGGAGAGGCTGAGTCAGCAGCAGGGGAATTACTTACAGGGTTTTGGGGGTTGGGGGACAAGGGCAGAGGATAAGGACGAGTAGAGTCTTGAGACTCAGGGAGAACAGATGGTGGAGGTTGAGGAACAGAGAGTTTGAGAGATAGAATCATAGGGGAAGGAGTAGGAGTGGGTGCAGGGACAAGGAAAGGCTTCACCCATGGAGGAGGAGATTTGCAGAGGTCCTGACAAGTTAAGATATATGGCTATTGATCTGGATGTCTATGTGGCCCCGGCTGAAAGACAATATCTCAGACTTTTCAAATTAGTGCGAAGTAGAAACATCCTTCTAGAGGCCATCTGACTACAAAGGTGGGTTATTCTGAGACACAGAATCTGCCAGGTCTGGTGTTTTAATGAAAAAGAAAGATTCTGAGCCCTTAAGCAGACTTTGGTCCAGTGATTAAGGGTCAGGGACAGAGGCATTGAAGTGCTCTGTCCCATAATGAAATATACACAGACAGTGAAAGCAACAACACACGACACAGACAAGACAAGACAATAAAGACAGGCAATGGACGTCCAATACTGAGACCAGGACTGAGTAGCCGGCAAAACCTGATGGGCTGGCAATTCCGAATCTGAAAGAAAATATCACTGAGTCGAGGAGACTATGGTTCCTCGATTTCCCGAGTGAATCCCCCAGGGACATGGCCTGTGGCTCTGTGACATGTGTGTCAGCCACCGTGGGAGAGAGCTCACGCTCTTTACCAATAGCCATTTTGTCAAACCCTAACCTGAATCCTGAAACCAGAAAGAGGGGCCTTATTTACCCCCAGAGGAGCCCATTGGGGGTCTTTCATCTGCAGCTGCCGGATCTCACTGGGGCCACCAGAAGTAAAGGTCGGGTGAGCATCGATGAAAGAGATCACCAAGAGACTGTATAATGCAACAGCAAAGGGTTTATTGGGATTCCGGAATGCAAGGGCTCAGAGCTCGCTTGAATACAGCAGAGAGCCCTGAGAACAGCTTAAAATGTGCTTATATATTTTCCTTGGAGAGGGCAGGGAGGGAAGTTTATTGATGGGTAAGGGCGAGTGGGCGGTTTGCGTGCAAATGGTTGATGGAGTACATTCTGCAGTTTGGCAGTTGGGGGCAGCACATTCTGGGAACAAGAAGAGCAAACAGTTCTCAAGATTTCAACAGTGTTTTATTAAGCATACAGAAAAACAGGAAGTGACAAGTACCTATTTTATTAACCTTTCAATATAAGTATGAAAACAGAAATCTAGGTTAGATTTGAAGCCCAGAAGTTCATTTGGCCCTTGATTGGTATACTTAGCTTTGAATTACGTTCCGTAGAGATGTCCCAGAAATATGGATATACAATGACACAGGACCTTGTACCTTCTCAGAGGTCAGTTCCAAAACACAGTCTCTAAGGGGAATCACACCAAAGTTCAAGACAAGATGGACTCAATTACCTCTACCAACCGCCACACAAATGACCACAATTAAAACCAAAACACTCCCAAATGGCACTCATCTTCTTCCAAATACACACTCATCATAACTTCTGGCAGGAGGATTCCATGAGAGGTGCAGCCAAAAGTCAGAGTGGCCTGGACACCCTTCCTGTGAACCAGGAGTGATCAAATATGCCTGCCATTAATACAGCTCTGTTCTTCAATTTGAGGCCTACTGACGGTGGGGTTTAGATTCTTTATTTGAATTGGATTCATAAGAAAACCCAAGAACCTATGGGCTAGCATCTGCAGGGCTTTGAAGAACTCAATTGACCCAATGGATCCCTTTTCTCACTTGATTGAGGTCAGGAACCTTACAGAGGAATGCGAGAGACTTCATCAACAATGACTGATTTTTTGGCCATTTTGATTTTGGATCCACACATGGGATCTTTCTTTAGATCCATCAGGTGCTGATAATCTAAGCCACAGGCTCACACAGAGCCAAGAGGCTGATTCAGACACATCCCTTTACAATGCATTTAAGCAAAGAACCACAGGTGATGCCCATTCATTTCCGTTTGAAAACTGTTTTCTTCAGGCTTCACAAAAGCGTGGCCTGAGGCAAAGCCCTTCCTGACATTCAGGGCAACAGAACAATAGGTAATCAAAAGGCCCTTCGCAGGGTTTCTCTACTGAGACTTTCTGGGTCACAGTGATATCTGACTTTTCTGAGATGCTTGCCATTCTCTTCAGCTATCCAGTACATGTCCATGTCACAGTGCTTGGAGGTGGTACATATCGTGGATGCAAATGCATGAACCTATTCTGGAGAGTGGCTAGATTTCAGGAAGAAAACAGGAACTTAGGAAAATAGCAGGTGTTGCCCATCGATAAGGCAAGCCCTAGTGCATTCATAAATTGGGCAGGATGAATGCTCGGAAGCTTTCTACTTGACAGGAAACATCCATTGATGCATTCTCTTTTCTAATGTCTACAAGCACGGACACAGTGGGATACACAGACATAGAAACACTCGCCTTGTGAAACAACTTACTAGAAACAGTTCACTCCAAACCAAACAAACCGACTTTCCTGCCTATTCTCAGAACATGAGACAAAACCACAAACACACATCCACACCCACAAAGGCACCTCCTTCCCCAAGTAGGTCTCTCACTCTCCGGAGTATCCTCTTACTGCTGGGCCATACTATGTTCCCCCGATATGGCGTTTCCTGTCTCAGATCTGGTCTCCTTGTCCAACTCTGTGAAGTGGTCAGGAGCCAGCTGTGAGCCACTACCTACTTTTTCAGGAAAGGCCCCTCTTCAGAGAACTCCTGGCATTTGGCCATCCTCACATCAGTAGGTACCAAGAAAGACTGACTCTGTCCTTGCTAAATCGAAGCAAGTGAGACACTGGGACTGGGACTGAGACTGACTCTGTGTGCCTGGCTTCCTGGATCCCAAGTTCAGAGAGTTCCATTACCAAGGGATTGAAGTGAGGTCACATCCTTCAGGAACTGAATGAGGTCACTGCCTTGGCAACCACTTTGTCCAAACAGTTGCTTTCAAGCGTACCATGAGAAGGAGGCTTACCCTATTTTCTGTGGCACTTTCACAAATTAGAATGGTATATCAACCATAGGCACCAAGGAACCGCTCTCCACACAGGCCTGATTTGGTCCATCTTCTTTATGTTTGGATGAGAGCCTTTAGTCCAGGGAGCACTGCAGTGAACCTCTGCACTAAAACAATTAGCAAGCACCTAATGGAGGACACCTCCATAGGTAAGTGGCTCCTTTATAACATCTGATATCTGGTTAAGGGAGATCTCTTCTGATGACAGAGATGTGGCACGGGGAGGCTCACATATACTTCTGTCCAGGACAGTAACGAGAATCTTTCTGTCCTCTGTTCTGTTCTGTAGGGAATTCCTCTGGAACTGTAGAGAGGTGCCGACGGGCACGCACGCGCTCCTACCCTGGAGCTTTAGCAAGATGTTGCACTCTTCCCCTGTTTTTGTGTTTAGGCGCTGGGTTTCTGTTTTTTTGTTTTCTGTGTTCTATTTTTTGGTTTTTTTGTTTGTTTGTTTTTGTTCGTTTTGTTGTGTGATTTTGGTGGTAAAAACTTAAGTATATTGGACATGAAAATCAGAAATAAAGAGATTAAGCCTGACACCCTTTGGACTGTGTTTTAAGGAACTGCAATGAACTTTATCCCCCATTGTAAAGCAGGATGATAGAAGCCCCTAGCTGACTGCCTGGAGCACACCCATTGCAGAGGGCTATGCCTGCTGGGGACCTAAGAACTGAGTATCTCCCAGGTTAACAAGTGAAACTCCTTTAAAACCCCTTGTCCCTCCAGATAAAGAGAGTCACAACTTTGGCAGAGTCCCCTGTGTTTCTCCTTGTTAGCCAAGCAATAAAACTCCTTTTTTTCTTTTTCTCAAAACCCAGTCCTCATTATTAAATTTGTATTAATTGGCTTCAAGGCCAGGAACCAAACTTTAAGTTACAAATCTTGTACCCACCCTCCGCCCCTGAACTTTGTGAGAGCTATCTACTGAAATGTTAGGAGATAGAGCATGCTTGATGTGGAACTGAATCAGAGTAGCTAATCCTGTATGTAAAAGGGGAAACTGAGGGACTCCCAGCAGCTGCCAAAGCCCTCTTGATTCAGGGAATTACCTCCTTCCTTCCCTGCACTGTAAGGATTATGCCACCTCTGTCTTGTTAAAAAAAGAGAAAAAGAAAAAGGTGACACTAAATGCAGTAAAGTCACCATGGAGACACTTTATTTTACATTTCAGGTTGCCCTTCTGTGAAAACATATGGTCCCCTTGTGGGGATATCTATGGTGCCACTGCTGTAGGAGATTTTTCTCTTATCTGCTCTGGTTTAAAGGTTTCTGTCTGACAGCCATAGTCTGGACCTCCTTTCTGTCTGTATTGTGTCTTTGTTTCTGGCCCTTTAAGGCATCTGCAATAATGTGTTGATATTATAAATTTTTTGGGGGGAATGATCTTAGCTGAATGTGTGTCTAAATGATGATGTTTTATTTTAACAATCTGGTAACTGAATGGGTTTTTGAAGCATTGCACAATCTTGCAGTAAAAAGTCGGGTTTAGGTAATTGTTTAGTTTATGATTTCAGATAATTCATGCCAGAGAACTTAAATACTTAGGATGGATAACTGAAGAACTCTACTTCCAAGTTGGCAAGAAACTTCCCAATCATACGGTCTTTTTTTTTTTTCACCAATTTTGAATTGGGTAGCCTGGGAAAATGTCACTGTGTGTACCAGTGCATTAATTTGGACATAAATAGTAAATCATAGTATGGTGTCTGTTGACAAAACAAGATGTAAAGACATAAAATTTTGTGAATTGTATCTTAAACTTGTATCATAATTTTCAACATCTGAACCTGAAAATTATGGTTAAAATGCCTTAGTCCTGAGATGTCTGTTCAGAATAGCAGTTTTTTTGCTGCTCCTTCCAGACCTCAGCCATGACTTATGTTGAAATGCAAATGAAAGAAGCCTGCAAGCTTTGTAGGAGAGTGATTTGAGGTCTAAGGGAAAAAAAAGGTAAATTGTATGTTATTTACTAATTACTGGCAAGTCATTTTTTCTAGGACTCTTATTTTTTTTTCTTAGATACTTTATGTTTTTTGACCTCATGATTTTGAGCATACAGACCTAGGTTAATGTTTTTCTGATCAGTTCTATCTTTGACCAACTGTGGACTTTTTGAAACATTGCAATAAAGATTTCAACTACGAAAAGCTACAAGGCCTTTACTATTATTATGTGTGCACAAATTGTTATGTGTTGTATGTCTATATATACATTGTCCGTATATCATATATATGATACACAAATTAACATATATAAGGAGCGCTCATAAAAAAATAGCGCTCGTAAAAACAAATTTTAAAAAAGTGGATCCAAAGATCTTTAATTCACGTGATTTAAATGTTTCAATTTAAATTGGATAAAGAGATAAAAACAAATGTCTTTAAATTTAAGCTTACAAAGTTTTCTAGGTGTTCAAACATCTAACAAAATATTAACATCTACAAAATGTCTAATATGCCTTGGCTCTAGTACCTTTCCTTCAACATAAAAATGGTTTACACTGTTCAATACATTTCTCTAACTTTTTGATAAATAAGTAAAGTAAATTTGATATGGGATTACTCATTCATGAGTACTTTTGTTAGATATCTGATTGATTTACTAAGATCTGTATTTTTTTAGTAAACTCTGTATAAGATTGTAAAAATCAGTCATGTGTTAATGAGACAAAAATTTCTTAAAACATAAGTTTACCCATAACATTGAGTTTATTAAGATTTATGTTTTCTAGAGCAAGCAACCATAAAAATTAAACAACTGATTAAATAAAAACTGTTATTTTAGAGCACTGTACTGCCATTTCTTTAAAAGCCAAACTTGATTAATGTAGAAACATAAATGTAATTGTTATGCTATTAATGTTTTCATATCTTAGAGGTATGCAAGTCTGTAAGGTAGAAACGTTTAAAGAGTATTATATCAAGCTGGTGCTCTGAAGTTGTGTGGTAAAAAATATATTGTGGATTTATTTACCTGTTATCAATAAGATATGTAAATTTTTATGTTACTTTTTACATTGGTGAACAATTTAAATGTATTTTTAAGTTAATTAGAGCCTAATCTTTGTAAAGGTTAAAAACTTTCAGCCTTTCTTTAATTCATGTTTTAAGTGTGATATCATATGGTGTTAGCTAATGTTCATGTGACCTCAAACAATTTATTTAAACATTGTCAAATGATATTTAAAAATAAATATCAGCTTTAGAACTAAAATAGTTAAGATTTATAAAGAGCCCTGCCTTACCTGAGATAAGGCTGTGTGTCCCATCTTACTACATGTGAGAATGACTATGAAACCATTAGGTCAGATAATATTTCTTTAAAGTTATGTTAAAAAGTTTTTTTTTTTTATTGTCAATATTCCTAGGATCTCAAACAGGGGATATAATGTATAATTCAGCCAAAAAATTCAGGGAAGATATTACACGAACTAAGTATTTTTACTTTTGTTAATTTTAGTTTGAAATTTTCTTATAAGTCATCTAAAGATTCCCTGTTAGTGTTTTACAAATGTGTTGCTTTAAGAACACAACATGGGTTTATTCAAGATAATAAGTCATCAACTACAATACAGACAGAATAATACAGATCCTAATTAATAAAAAGGTAATTATAAAGTTATAGACATTAAAGCCCAGTACTCTTAATGTAAGGCTGTTAAAATTTATTTCCTGGATTTTTAAGATTAGGATTTAAAATGAATGTTAAATGAAAAGGGCCAAGAAAACCAATATTTGGCTCTTGCCCTCTGAGTCAGTCTGAATCCAGGGAACAGGGGACTTCTCTAAAGAGCTTTGCAACTCTGAGCCACATAACCTCCTGATCAGGGAGATTAATGAGACCACTGGAGAACAGAAAGCCAATCAGTGCATTTGTTACAAAGAGGAGAGTCATCATAGAAAGGAGACATCCATGATGCTTCTGAGGGAAGCCAAATGGTTAAGCAAGACCTGGACCCACCTAGCGCAAATGGCACTAGCAGAACTGAGAATCTCTTCTCAAGTTTCCCCAGAATTGATTCCCACAAAAGCTCAGCTGACTGTTAACAATAGATAGAAACAAAAGTCAGTTTGACTGCTTCATCTTAAACACTTAGCAAAGACAGTTAAGACCAAAATACAGCCACTCCTGGGCATTTTAAATAATAATAATAATGATAATAATAATAATAATAATAATAATAATAATAAAATTTTAAGGTATGCACTTTATCTTATCCTCCCAAAATAAGTAAGACTGGAGGCTACAAAGAAGGATTCTCACACAGGAATGCCTAATACTTATAAAAAGAGACTATCAAGAAGAGCTGCCACAGGCAGAAGTTTTCAGTTTAAGACCTACAGATATTCCTAACCTACACAGGTAGGCTTGGTGTTTGCTAGTACGATTATCCAGCCCTGAGTAACAGAATTAAAGGTTTCTCTATTAGACGCAGAGGTCATACTAGTAAAAGGATTTTTACAAGATCAGATGACATTAAATTATTAAACTGTGTCTTATTGGGAGGGCCAACTGTAACACTTAAAGTTAAATATTAAGTTGACAGTCCTGATAATTGGGGATATTAAAGACTGGTGAGGGAATTTCTATACAGTGACATGTTCCAGCTGCTGCAACATTTATTCAGTACTCATGGTTTTTGTTTCACTCATAGAAGAATCCATTCACAGATGACTTTACAACCTGTTCTTCCCCAACCTGACTTCAAACCGAACTGACTTCTAAAGGGCAACTCATGTCTCTCAACTGACTTCTAATAGGCAACTCATGTCCCTCACGACGAGCCCACTCACGTCACCCTGTCTCAGGACAGAAGAAGAAAAAATTAGTGATGCCACTCTTTTTACAACAATGGAGAGAAAGATAAATAGACTATCAATATAAATAATTAATTAAGTCAGGTAAAATCAGGGAGATCGGTTTTGGGTGAGTTGTAAAAATTTGGAGACTCTTATCTGAGGGATTAAAATTTCCTCAGTGCTCTTCCCATAATCTATCAAAGATTTGAAAGGGACACAGAGAAAAGGGGGAAATTGTAGACCCTACCTGATCTTTTATTAAAATTGGGAGCCATCATGCCACAAAGCCATGAAAAGATAATTTTGGCTTTACCATAAATTACTTCAAATTCTGAACCTGCGTGGAATGCCTGCCCACGCCTTGAACTCACGCATGCCCAGCTCTCTGACCAGATAGCAGCCCTCTCTGAAACTTTAGTGACACATCATAAATATTTGCCTTCTCTGGCCAGACAACAACCCTCTCTGAGGCTCTAATGGTCCTCATGAATTCTGATGTAGGGACAGCAAAAAAATTGTAAACTACCTTTAATGTGATGTTTATCAGAGTTCTGTTATCTGTAACCCCCATTTTGTGTAACTTTCTGGGCTATAAAACTGGGCTGTAGGAAAGCTGGGGATGCTGTCTTGTTCCCACCATTTTGGGAGGGAGAGGCAGCACGGCCGGTGGAAATAATAAGCTTAATTTTATTTGATTTTAATTTGAGTCAGTCGTCTTTTCTAGCGTCCTGGTCTAACAGGTAAACACTCCAAAGACGTGGAGCTCTGCCGGCCTAAAGACTTCATGAGAAACTTCCTCTGAGGTTGGGCACTTGAAATATATGTTGTTGTAAGGAGATTTAGCTTCCTTTCTAGTGACACCATAAAAGCTGGGTCTGCATCTACGTGACCTGGAGGACATGGTTTCTTGTATTCTAATGAACATGAGGCAGCAGTGCTGAATTTTGTATTTGTAGGTAAACTGTGGCCACTTGGTGCTAAGTGTCTCCCCGTGTGAACTGTGAAGCCATTTGGTCATCCTCCACTTTTCGTGGTGTTTCTTGCTGCTGCACTGGGAGTTTGGTATTTGCTTCATGAAATACAACGAGTTCAACTGGGACCCAGTATTGGAGAGAGTTCTGTCACTTGTGGTGACAGAGAATGCACCAACCAGGCTTCAATCTCACAAAGCTTGCCCATTTGTCCATAGAAATCTGACTCTGAACTTTGCCCAGAAACCTCTCCATGTAACAAGAAGGGTCTGCTGGCTGCACCATATCAGTCACAAGCCATTTTGAAGGCAATGGAAAATCCTCCTGGCCACACAACAGATGTATTATCACACACCTGCCCACCACTGCAATAGGCCCACTACTCAGCAGGGTCCAACTTACTGGCATCTTTGTTCTACACCATTTTCATGAAACCCCGTCAATCAGGGCATTCTCTTGTACACTCATGATCAGGAAAAAGACATCCAAAGGTTCTCCAGTGCCACCTGGTTAAGGGAATTTCAAAAATTTTATTGTATTTATTTAGCCATTTTTCATGGATGAAGTTGGAGGCATTGTGGGTTTCAGTTCATTCAGGAACCATTAAATGGTGAGGAAACTCATTTCAATGAAATCTCTGGAGAAATCTCACAGGCAAGTCATCCCATAGATTGGTCAAAAGGTCACATGAAGCCAGGCCCATTGAGGTCTTCAATGTGACGTTCATGGGTGTTCTGACTGTCAACTATGGCTGCCACATCTTTCAGAATAAAATCATGTGATATCTTAGCTGAGATTCCAAGGCTCTGTGGAAAGTCACCCTTCTTTTTTGATCTCAGTTTCCAAGGGGAAATCCAATGCGTGGCCTCCTAAAATCTGAACACAGTTCATGGCAATATTTCTCTGAGATCAGTTCCAGAACTCAGACTCTAAGGGGAATCACACCAGACTTCAAGCCCAGGTAGACCCTGTCATCACTTCCAAGCACTACACAAATGACCACAATTAAAACCAAAACACTCCCACAAGGCCCTCATCTTCTTCCATATAGACACTCATCATAACCTGTGGCTGGAGGTTTCCATGAGGGGCTCAGCCCAAGGCAGTGTACAAAATAAACTCCCTTGCCCCTAATTTGCCTAAAGTCAGGGTTGCCTGGACACCCTTCCTGAGAACCAGGAGTGATCAAATAAGCCTGCCATAAATACTGCTCTGCTTCTCCAATTTGAGGCCTACTGACTCTTGGGTATAGACTCTTTATGTGAATTGGAATCATGAGAAAACCCAAGCACATATGGGCTATCATCTGCAGGGTTTTGAGAACTCATTTGACACAAAGGATCCCTATTTTCACTTGATGGAGGTTAGGAACGTTACAGAGGAAGGCGAGAGACTTCGTCCACAATGACTGCTTTTTTGGGCATTTTGGTTTTTGAAGAACACGTAGGAACTTTCTTTAGATCCATCAGGTGCTGAGAATCTATGCAACAGCCTCACACATGGCCAAGAGTCTGATGCAGACACATTCCTTTCCAAAGCAATTAAGCAAAGAGCAACAGGTGATGCCCATTAATTCCCCTTGAAAACCATTTCCTTCAGGCTTCACAAAGGAGTGGCCTGAGGCAAAGACCTTTCTGACATTCAGGGCAACAGAACAATAGGTAAGCAAATGGCCCATTGCAGGGTTTCTCCAATGATATCTGAGTTTTCTGAGATGATCCCATTCCCTTCAGCTATCCAGTACATGGCCATGTCACAGAGCTTGGAGGTGGTACATATCGTGGACACAAAACCCTGAACCTATTCTGGAGAGTGGCCAGAATTCAAGAAGACATACAGGAACTTAGGAAGATAGTAGTTGTTGCCCATCCATTAGGCAAGCCACAGTCCATTCATAAATTGGGCAGGATGAATGCTGTGAAGTTTTCTACTAGACAGGACACATCCATTGATGCATTCTCTTTTCTAATGTCTACAACCACGGACACAGTGGGATAAACAGACATAGAAACACTCACATTGTCAAAAGACTTACTAGAAACAGTCCACTCCAAATCAAACAAACCGACTTTCCTATATATTCTCAGATCATGAGACAAAACCACAAACTCACACGCACACCCACAAAGACAACTCCTTCCCCCAAGTAGGTCTGTGACTATCCAGAGTGTCCTCTGACTGATGGGACATACTACGTTTCCCCGAAATGGGCTGTCCTATGTCATATCTGGTCTCCTTGGCCAACACTGTGAAGTTGTCAGGTGCCAGTAGTGAGACACTACCTGCTTTCTCAGGAAAGGCCCCTCTTCAGAGCTCTCCTGGAATTTGGCCATCCTCACATCAGTAGTTACACAGAAAGACCGATTCTGTCCTTGGTAAATCCAAACATGTGTGGCCACTGGGACTGGGACTGGGAATGACTCTGGGTGCCTGGCTTCCTGGATCCCAAGTTAAGAGAGTTCCATCACCAAGAAAGTTATATAGGTCACTTCCTTCAAGAACTGAATGAGGTCACTGACTTGGCAACATCTTTGTCCTAACAGTTGCTTCCAAGTGTCCCAATAGATGGAGGCTGCCCCTACTTCCTGTGACACTTTCACAAGTAAGAATGGTATATCAAACATAGGCACCCGTAAACAGCTCTCCACACAGGCCTGGTTTGGTCCATCTTCTCTACATTAAGAAGAGAGAGACTGCTTCAGACACACCCCTTCATCCTGACCTGTTTTTTTTTTTTTTTTTTTTGTCATGAAAGATGACTTTCGCTCTCTCAGGTCCTTCATAGCTTTCTATATCTTCCCCAGGGTTCACTTCTGCATGGACCTTTGAGGTTCTCAGCAGGTGGAAGATCTCTTACATTTCTATATAAGACGAACTTTGTCCTTTCTTTTCTGTAAAGTTAGGTTGAGGAAACAAAGTATGGTTAGGGTTAATAACATGATTGATTTGGGTTAGGAATCATTCTGCTGCATGAATAATGGTATTGGGAACCTGCAATATTTATAAGGATATATAGAGGTGAAATATATGTATGAAAACACAAATCTAGGTAAGATTTGAAGCCCAAAAGGGCATTGGATCCTTGATTGGGATACTTTACTCTGAATTATGTTGTGCACATGTGTCTCAGATAAATCTATACATAATGGCATAGGACCTTGTACCTTGGATAATTGAATGTCGAAGAGAACATCCAGTCAAAAAAGGATAGTTGGTAGGATTAGGAAGATACTTGATAGGATTACAAAAAAGAGTCAGTATAGGATTTGGACAAAAAGTTCTTTAGCAATAGGGTTTCAGGTAGACAGAAAATGTAAATGTCAGCACATTTGAAGAGTCAGTCACAATGATGAACTGGGGAAAATATGTAGGAAAGCAGACATCATTAGAGACATTAGGAAATCAGGCAAATGATGAAGTGATTGATAGGATTAGACATTTTCAACAGGCTTGAGGTTGAATACATAATCTTAGGAAGAAACAAATATGTAGTCACCAATAGGATTGACATTTGAGAGCATTAGGCAACATGGATATGGGTGATTTTCATAATCCATACTCACATTCCATTTAGGCTTTGGTACAATTGTAAGTGTGACTTTGCATTTTGTGGCCAGAATATTACTGTGATAAAATGTATATGTAGATCAGGTGACATGAGTATTTCTTGCACCATTTCTGGGAGCAATATTTAGAAGAGATATAAATTAGCATTGGGGGCACAAATAGGTGTACCATGTGTGTATATATAATATAACTGATTCCAACTTTAGAATTTGGAATAAATTGATATCTGAAAATACACAGTAAATGTTATATTGATATACATACATTCATTCCAACAAGTTATACATCTAATGGTAATATTAGGGTTGTGGTTTATCATAAAGTGTGTGAGTTTTGCTTCAAAATTGATTATGGAAATCGAAAATAATGTGTTTGGAAAGAAGTCTCATGAAATGACCAGTCAAAAGCAAGGAGGAATACATGTGTACTGAAGCAGGAAGTGATTGAATGTGTTTCAAATGTCTTTAAATTTGTGAACTTATGCATGAAATGTTTATACTATGATGTACAAAAACTGAAGAAATAGTAATGTACCAGTGTTAAATAAAATGAACGTCAAAATACACAACATGCCCCATTGGAATCTACATGCATTGATGTTAAATTGGGTCAGTTACTGTAGAAATATAAGGATTTGTTTGCACCATTCAGTGAAGTGAGTTTTCAGTACTAGAAAACAAATATGTATTTCAGGTGGATGAATATTTCTGAAAATAATCGTATGAAAATTTGATTATGAAACCACATACATGAGCATGAGTGAATTATTAAGGGAGTGTATAATAAGACACATATATTTTATATTTGGAAATATATATATATATATATATATATATATATATATATATATATATATATTAGGTTAGGGTTAGGGTTAGGGTTAGGGTTTCTCTGTGTGATATATATATATATATATATATATAATATATATATATATATATATATATATATATATATATATATCACACAGAGAAACATTAGGAAGTAGCAATATATATGCCAATCAAAATTCATCGTGAAATATATATCATCCACCGATCCAAAAATATTAATTTTACTGAACATGGATTTATGTATAATGTTGTTCAACTAAAAATCTCACTCATAGTTTGAATTTTCAGTTCCAAAAGCGTTTAGGAGGGGTGATCTCTTCTCATACTTTGTTTCTGCCAAGTTAGCCACCTCACAAAAATGTACGTGTGATACCAGGTATGATTTTATATGTGCATATAAAAATACATGTGCTGAATTGGCTACAGAAAAAAGGAGACAGAAATTCACATATGTGTTAACTTTAAAAACACATGGAGTACTATTTCAACAAACAATTGACAAGATTTATAACTCCTACACTATATCATGCAAAAGGCAAGACCAACTATACACCATGCCTCCTCTGAACTGCTTGTATTAATATTATGTTTGGGTTATTTGTCTCCATCATATTAGGATTAGTAGTCAGAGTCTATTAGGGTATGGGTTACTGACAGGGATTCAGTATTTCGAATGGAAAATTGGAAAATGAATCCAATGTGTATGTAAATATGTGCTACACAAAAATCTTCCCACTCTCATCCAGAACAATACCTTGACAACACCTTCACCCCATGTAAGACACAATTAGAGGAGAAGAGTTAGAAAATCCATGAATACATATCTGGAATGGAATGCGATCAGGAGTTCACAACCTTGGAAGTGTTAGAGGAGTTTCCAAAAGTAAGGGACAGGGTAAACACTTCAAAAACATGGAGGTCTGTTGTCCTAGAGACTTCTTGAGATACTGCCTGTGAGGTTGGGCACTTGAAATATATGTTGTTGTCACGTGCTTTAGCTTCCTTTCTAGTGAAACCATAAACCTGGGTCTGCATCTATGTGACCTGGAGGACATGGTTTCTTATTTTCCATCCGTGGGTGGGCCCCTTGCTTAAGAGCTCTGGCTACTGGACAAATTTTACACAAAGAAGCCTCTAATCTGACTTTTGGGGCCCCTTGAATTATCTACTCCCCACATCACTTGAAAGATCTTTTACCTTAAAAGGGCCTTCAAACCCTCCCTACATCCAGAGTTCTGTCGCTCCTCACTTCCTTTCTGGAAAACCCTAATATTATTTTCCTCCCCTGCTCTGACTGAACCCTGCCTCACTGCTCCCAATGACTCCCATGTCTCACACACCAACTCATAATTGCTTGGAAAACTTAGATGATTTCCTCCCCTGTCATTCTTCCATTTCTGAGAGACAACTCACCAAGCCTGACCTTATCTGGTTTACTGACAGCAGTTCCTTTAGGCAGAATGGAACTCATTACTCTGGATACGCTGTATTTTCAGCCACTGAGATTATAGAGGCCAAAATTTTGCCTTCAGGAACTACAGACCAGCAGGCTGATTTTATAGCATCCACTAGTGCCTGCCTTCTAGCACAAGGCAAATCCCTCACCCTCTAAACCGATTCAAAATATGTCTTCCATATCTTATTATCCCATGCTGATATTTGAAAGAAGCGAGGCCTACTTACCACCAAAGGTAATGCGATCACTAATTCAGCTCTTATAACCAATCTGATAGAGCCCTCCCACTTACCCACCCAGTTGGGAGATGTCCATTGTAGGTCCCATCAGAAGGACGGCTCTCTTATCACTGAGGGCAATGCCAAAGCTGACCAGGTGGCACGAATGGCTGCTACCACTTCCAATCATGGCCCCCATGGTGGACATATAATGGCCACTTTAGACAGCTCATCTGAAGCCCCTACTTCTTTCAGTAAGAACAAGCATCTTTTCAAGTTCCTTCATACTCTATTCCTTTCCAATTCTCAGTCTTTGACCCTCTTTTTACAGAGTTTCTTCTTCCTCACTCCCTCTGACAAGCCATGCTACAGAATATAGCCTCTAATTGTCAGATCTGTCAGCGGACCAACCCTCATACTCCTTTAAGGCCCAAACGTTTCCCTTCCCAACAAGCCCGGGGACACATCCCTCTGCTGACTGGCAGGTAGACTTCACCAACATGCCCACAGTATGGCACACTAAATACCTCCTTGTCTTTGTGGACACTTTCTCTGGTTTGGTTGAGGCATTTCCCACTTCCAATAAAAAGGCTTCCACTTTAGCTTCAATCTTACTGACAGACATCATCCCCAGGTTTGGTATGCCCACTTCCCTACAATATGACAATGGCCCTGAGTTTACTTCTAGGATCACACAAAAGGTCTCTCAAGCCCTCTCCTTCAAGTGGCATTTCAACTGTCCATATTTCCCCCAGGCTTCAGGGAATGTGGAAAGGGTAAATCGTACTCTAAAGGAAGTCCTTACCAAATTGACAATGGAATTAAACATAGACTGGGTCAAACTCCTTCCCTTGGCTTTGCTTCGAATCAGAGCTCTCCCTAAGAAGCCATCTTTACTGTCTCCTTTTGAGATAATGTATGAAAGACATCTTATAACCCCTGCGTTGGTCATTTCACAAGGACCTCTCACCCGAGATTTGTCTTTGCCTCTCTTGCTTCATCTCCGCTCGGAACTCTGGAAATATCAGGACTGGCATCTTCCGGACCCAGTCTCCTCTCCAAA
Source organism: Callospermophilus lateralis (assembly GCF_048772815.1). NCBI lineage: Eukaryota > Metazoa > Chordata > Mammalia > Rodentia > Sciuridae > Callospermophilus > Callospermophilus lateralis. Next base: position 4,323,274 of record NW_027514551.1, read on the forward strand.
CACTCCTCCCCTAACACCTGTTAGTCTAGTCAATTATAATACCCCAGAGGAGAAAGGGACTCTTGCCCCAAAATGGGAAGGCCCCTATCCTGTCATTTTCTGTACCCCCACCGCCGCCAAACTCTCCTTACCAGACAACCGTTTCACTCCCTGGAATCACATGTCTAGGTTGAAGCCACATCACCAGGAGGCCCCACATGCTGACGACAGGGCCACCCAAGAGGAACTCCAAGAATCACCTCCTGAACCTCCCCTTTACTCCTGCTCTCCACACCCATCTCACCCATTTAAGTTGCGGCTCACACGGTTTTCCTTGCAGCCCAATTCCTCTTAAAGAAGGCACAATGAGCTCTCCCAACACCCTAGTCTTCTCTAACTGCTTGTTTTTTGTGCTCTGCTTATTTTCTGTGCTCTGTCAGGACTGGTCTTTACCCTCCTCACCTACCATGCATTTATTCACTCTTCGGGAACGATACTCAGAACATGGCATGCAGAAGGTCCGCGGAGTGGATGCAACTACTTGCTTCATCCACAACTGCACCTCTATTTCCCTAAAATTGTCACCTTCAAGGACCTTCGTCCCTGGTAGCTGGAACTGGCCTTTCATTTGCTTCCTTTTTGATCAAACAAAAGATTATTGTCATTGGTGGCCTGAGATATATAATGGGTGCCCCTATTGGTCATGCAGGTTCCATGATGAACGTGGTAGCTATTCTTACCACTCACTCGGTTACCCTGAAGGGTGGACTTCTAGTTACATTAAGTGGCATAAAGGCTCTTCATCCAATAACAATGGATGGTATACTTTAGATAAACCTGACCCCAAGGCCAAACGTTGCGGCTATGTTGAGTTTGCTGTCTATGCTCAGACAATCTCAGTCAGACCCACAGGGTGGATGACTATTGGCTGCACCCTGATTACGCCACCTAAGGCAACCATCCAGGTAGTCGAACACATTAAGGACTCAGAATCAAAACTTCGAGATCGTATCCATAGCTCATCCAAAGAGGATTCAGAGCCTTCAACCCCCTCAGGTCCCCCTCCCACATGGCTCAATTTGCTACACCAAAAGTTTTGATTATTAAACTCCACCCGTTTTTCTTTGCCTACTTCTCAGTGCTTTCTCTGTGCTTCACTTAGTCGTCCACTTCTAGCAGCAGTCCCATTAGCGGCAGAAAATATTCCAGCAAAACCCTACAATTTCTCTAAAAAGGACAACCCCTACATGTGACATGTATCCCACTGTGGGAAAGTTATTCCACCAATACTTTATTTCCTTTCATCTGTTTCCACCTGCCAATAATGAATCCTTTACCCGTTTGTTCCTTGAGCTACAACACCCCATAGAGCCCTGTGTTTAGGCAACCTGAACATTTCCTCTGGTGTAATGGGTCTTTAAGTACCTCAACGATCAATGTCTCTGGCACCTGTTTCTTGGTTACTGTAGTTCCTCAGCTATCTTTGTATACTCCCACCGAATTCCGACAGTTGGCCCTACCTTCCCGCACCCATAGGGTAGTCTTTCTGCCGGTTCTGGTAGGCCTCATTTTAACAACCTCAGTGACGAGTCTCGGACTCTCTGGTGGAGCTATAGGTCATGCTCTATGGGCATCCAATGACCTTCAACAAAAACTGCAGGAAACACTCAATACCATGGCTGAGTCTCTGGGTTTTTTGCAGCGGCAGGTTACATCATTGGCACAAGTGGCTTTACAGAACCAAAGGGCAATTGATCTTCTCACTGCAGAAAAAAAGGTTACATGCCTATTCCTCAGAGAGGAATTTTGCTATTATGTTAATGAATCTGGGCTAATTAAAAAAATGTTGTTAAATTGCAGGAATTATCGACCCAATTGCTCAAACATACCTCCTCCAATCCCATCATGGGGTTCTTCCAATCCTATCTTGCCATGTACTTACTACATATCTTGGGGCCCCTTATTGGGATGCTCCTTTTTTGTGCTCTCTTGACCTGCAAAATGAAGTGCCTTCAAACCCAACTGCAAAAAATTCCTAATCAAACTTTCAACCAGCTTTTGCTTAGGCACTACCAGCCTCTGATGACCGATGAACCCCCAACATCTCCAAGAGAACAGTAACTCAGTGATGAAGCTCACTACCAGGCATGATGGAATGCAATGGGTATCAGACAGCGGGAGACAACGAGCTCTGAGAACCTCTTAATCTGCCATCCTGGATTCATGAGTCTTTACCACCTTCTAAGATTTCTCATGGCCCTTGGCCTCTTCTATGTCAGTCCCCCAACATGGAACTTCTGCCAAAAAAATGACATTTCCTTTAATTTTTATCTTCATTCTGTTTTTATTTGCTCTGATCTTCTTCAGGTGCTGGTGACGCCATGTCCAGGCAACGCTTCCAGTATTTCCTAGAGTCTCTGTTACAGGACCAGTGGCTGATACCAACAATCTCTTCCATCCAGGACTAGTTCCATGCCATCGACAACTTTGGCTTCAGGGAACATTCATTGACTTCACCCCTACGAAAGTAGCTGTCTATAGCCACTGGGTTTTATTTCTGGCTGCCATGATAATCCCAAACCTGCTCCCTGAGCATTCCTCCACTTCTCTTTCTAGGCCCCACACCACCCCCACACAGCAGGAAGCAGCCGGATCTGACAAATGACGCCCCACTTCCTAAGAAAACAAAAAGGGTGGAATGTTGAGAAAAGAATAAATGGCAGCCATACCCCAGAGAAAAACCTCAATATGGCACCTAAGGACTTCTTCTTCCTACCTTCTTCATTTCTGCAGTGGCGCAAAAAGTTCCCACCCTTGTGAACTCTCACGTCAGCGCCAATTTCAAATCTCACTTGTGGGGAACCTTAGCCCCAATGAGAACTAATTCCTGGGCTCTGTAGCTGATATCTGAAAGAACTTTCCAATAAACGGGTTGCTGCCATTTATCTAAGCCCTACCATCTCCCCCTTAGTTCTATATAAGCACACAGCTTTGAGCAATAAAATTGGAATTCTCCCGGTGAAGTGTCATTGCGTGGGGAATTATTTCACTCATGATCAGCAACAGGATATCCAAAGGTTCTCCAGTGCCACCTGGTCATGGGAATTTCAGAAATTTGATGGTATTTATTTAGCCATTTTTGAAGGATGAAGTTGGAGTCACTGTACGTTTCAATTAATGCAGGAACCATTATGTGGTGAGGAAGCTCATTTAAATTAAAACTCTGGAGAAATCTCACAGGCAAGGCTTCCCAAAGAGTGGCCAAAAGGTCACATAAAGCCAGGATCATTGAGGTCTACAATATGAGTTCCATATGTGTTTAGACTCTCAACTATGGCTGCCAAGTCTTTCAGAATAAAATCATGTTATATCCTGGCTGAGATTCTCACTGCACTGTGGAAAGACACCCTGGCACTCGATCTCAGTTTTCAAGGGCGCTTCTCATGCGTGGCCTCCTAAAATCCCAACACATTTCATGGCAATACTTCTTTGAGGTAAATTCCAGAACTCAGTCTCTAAGAGGAATCATGCCAGAGTTCAAGCCCAGGTGGATCCAGTTATCTCTTCCAACCGCCAAACAAATGACCACAATTAAAACCAAACACTCCCACATGGCCCTCATCTTCTTCCATATAGACACTTATCATAACCACTGGCTGGAGTTTTTCATGAGGGGTGCAGCCCAAGACAGTGTCAAAAATAAGCTCCATTGCCCCTCATTTGCCTAAAGTCAAGGTGGCCTGGACACCCATCTGGTGAACCAGGAGTGATCAGATAGGCTAGCTGTTAATACTGCTCTGCATCTCCAATTTGAGGCCTACTGACTGTCAGGTATAGATTCTTTATATGATTTGGAGCCATGAGAAAACCCAAAAACCTATGGGCTAGCCTCTGCAGGGCTGTGCATAACTCATTTGACCCAAAGGATCCGTATTCTCACTTGATGGTGGTCAGGAACCTTACAAATGAATGCGAGAGACTTCATTCACAATAATTGCTCTTTTGGCCATTTTGGTTTTGGATGCACACATGGGATCTCTCTTTATATCCATCAGGTGCTGAGAATCTAAGCCACAACCTCACACAGGGCCAAGAGGCTGATTTAGACACATCCCTTTCCAAAGCAATTAAGCAAAGAGCCACAGGTGGTGCCCATTCATTTTCATTTGAAAACTGTTTTCTTCAGGCTTCACAAAGGGGTGGCCTGAGGCAAAGACCTTCCTGACATTCAGGGAAACAGAACAATTGATAAGCAAAAGGCCGAAAGCATGGTTTCTCAACTGAGACTTTCTTGGTCACACTGATATCTGAGTTTTCTGAGATGCTCGCCATTCCCTTCAGCTATCCAGGACATGGCAATGTCACAGAGCTTGGAGGTGGTACATATTTTGGACACAAAACCATGAGACTATTCTGGATAGTGGTGAGAATTCTGGAAGAAACAGGAACTTAGGAAGGTAGCAGGTGTTGCCCATGGATTAGGCAAGCTGCAGTCCATTCATAAATTGGGCAGGATGAATGCCGGGAATCTTTCTACTATACAGGACATATCAATTGTTGCATTCTATTTTCTAAGGTCTACAACCACGGACACAGTGGGATACACTGACATAGAAACACTTGCCTTGTCCAACGACTTACTAGAAGAAGACCACTCCAAATCAAACAAACCGTCTTTCGTACCTATTCTCAGATCATGAGACAAAAACACAAAATCACACCCACACCCACAAAGACACCTCCTTCCCCCATGTAACTCTGTGACTATCCGGAGTTTCCTCTGAGTGGTGGGCCATACTATGTTCCCCCAAAATGGGCTGTCCTATCTCAGATCTGGTCTCCTTGGCCAACTCTGTGAAGTTGTCAGGAGCCTGCGGTGAACCACTACCTACTTTCTCAGGAAAGGCCCCTATGCAGAGCTCTCCTGGTATTTGGCCATCCTCACATTTGTAGGTACCATGAAAGACTGACACTCTCCTTGGTAAATTCAAACAAGTGAGCCTACTGGGTCTGGGACTGGACTGGCTCCGGGTGCCTGGCTTCCTGGATCCCAAGTTAAGAGAGTTCCATCACCAAGGAAGTGAGGTAGATCACTTCTTCAGGAACTGAATGAGGTCATTGCCTTGACAACCACTTTGTTCTAACAGTTGCTTTCAAGAGTCCCATGAGATGGAGGCTGCCCCTACTTCCTGTGACACTTTCACAAGTTAGAATGGTATATAAACCATGGGCACCCGGGAACAGCTCTCCACCTAGCACTGTTTTGGTCCATCTTCTCTACATTAAGAAGAGAGAGGCTGATTCATACACATCCCTTCATGCTGACAAGGTTGTTTGCCATAGAAGATGACTTTTCTCTCTCAGGTCTTTCGTAGCTGCCTACATCTTCTCAAGGGATCATTTCTGCATGGACCTTTGATGTTCTCAACAGGTGGAACATGCCCTACATTCCTGTATTTTAAGAGCAACCCTGTCCCTGCAGTTCTGTAAAGTTCGATTGAGAGAACAATGTATGGTTTGGGTTAGTAACATGTTCAATTTGGGGTTAGGAATCCTTCTGCATGACGAATAATGGTATTGGGAAACTATGATATTTACAAGAATATATAGGTGAAATATAAGTATAAAAACAGAAATCTAGGGAAGATATGAAGTCCAGAAGGGCATTGGGCCCTTAATTGGTACACTTAGCTTTGAATTATTTTCTGCAAAAATGTCTCAGATAAATCTATATACAATGGCATAGGAGCTTGTACCTTGGATGATTGAATGTCGAAGAGAACATCCACTCAAAAAGGGATAGTCGGTAGGATTAGGAAGATAGTCAGTAGGTTTACAAAGAAGAGTGAGAATAGGATTTAGACCAAAAGTTCTTAAGCAATAGGGTTTCAGGCAAACAGTGAATGTAAATGTCAGCACAAGTGAAGAGTCAGTCACAATGATGAACAGGGGAAAATATGTAGGAAAATAGATATAAATAGAGACATTACTAAATCAGGCAAAGTATAAAGTGAGTGATAGGATTAGACATTTTCAACAGGCTTGAGGTTGAATATATAATCTTAGGAAGAAACAAAAATGTAGTCACCAATAAGATTGACATTTGAGAGCATTAGGCCACCTGGACATGGAAGGTTTTAGTAATCCATGCTCACTTTCCATTTAGGCTTTGGTACAAACTTAAGGGTGACCTTTGATTTTTTTGTCCAGAATATTACTGTGATAAAATGTACACATAGATCAGGTGACATGAGTATTTCTTCCACCATTTTTTGAGGAATATTTTGAAAACGTATAAATTAGTATTGAGGGTAAAAATAGGTGTACCCTGTGTCTATGAATATAGAGATAATGCATGAATAGATCATACACTTAATAAATAATATAACTGGTTCCCCTTTAAATAATGTATTGAATTGATATCTGAAAATATATAAGAAATCATATATTTTTTTAATTAATTTTTTTGTAGGTTGTTCAAAACATTACATAGTTCTTGATATATCATATTTCACACTTTGATTCAAGTGGGATATGAGCTCCCATTTTTACCCCATATACAGATTGCAGAATCACATCAGTTGCAGAACCATTGATTTACATATTGCCATTCTGGTGTCTGTTGTATTCTGCTGCCTTTTCTATCCTCTACTATCCCCCTTCTCCCCTCCCCTCCCCTCTTCTCTCTCTACCCCCTCTACTGTAGTTCATTTCTCCCCCTTATATTTTCCTCCTTTCCCCTCACATCCTCTTGTATGTAATTTTGTATACCCCTAAGGGTCTCCATCCATTTACATGCAATTTCCCTTCTCTCTCCCTTTCCCTCCCACCTCTCATCCCTGTTTAATGTTAATCTTCTTCTCATGCTCTTTGTCCCTACTCTGTTCTTAGTTACTCTCCTTATATCAAAGAAGACATTTGGCATTTGTTTTTAAGGGATTTGCTAGCTTCACTTAGCATAATCTGCTCTAATGCCATCCATTTCCCTCCAAATTCTATGATTTTGTCATTTCTTAATGCAGAGTAATACTCCATTGTGTATAAATGCCACATTTTTTTTATCCATTCGTCTATTGAAGGGCATCTAGGTTGGTTCCACAGTCTTGCTATTGTGAATTGTGCTGCTATGAACATGGATGTAGCAGTGTCCCTATAGTGTGCTCTTTTTAGGTCTTTAGGGAATAGACCGAGTAGGGGAATAGCTGGATCAAATGGTGGTTCCATTTCGAGCTTTCCAAGAAATCTCCATACTGCTTTCCAAATTGGCCGCACCAATTTGCAGTCCCACCAGCAATGTACAAGAGTACCCTTTTCCCCACATCGTCACCAGCACTTGATGCTGTTTGACTTCCTAATGGCTGCCAATCTTACTGGAGTGAGATGGTATCTTAGCGTGGTTTTGATTTGCATTTCTCTGATTGCTAGAGATGGTGAGCATTTTTTCATATACTTGTTGATTGATTGTATGTCCTCCTCTGAGAAATTTCTGTTCAGGTCCTAGGCCCATTTGTTGATTGGGTTATTCGTTAACTCATTGTCTAATTTTTTAGTTCTTTGTATATTCTGGATATTATGGCTCTGTCTGAAGTGTGAGGAGTAAAGATTTGTTCCCAGGACGTAGGCTCCCTATTTACCTCTCTTATTGTTTCTTTTGCTGAGAAAAAACTTTTTAGTTTGAGTAAGTCCCATTTGTTGATTCTAGTTATTAACTGTTGTGCTATGGGTGTCCTATTGAGGAATTTGGAGCCCGACCCCACAGTATGTAGATCATAGCCAACTTTTTCTTCTATCAAATGCCATGTCTCTGATTTGATATCAAGTTCCTTGATCCACTTTGAGTTAAATTTTGTGCATGGCGAGAGAAAGGGATTCAGTTTCATTTTGTTGCAAATGGATTTCCAGTTTTCCCAACACCATTTGTTGAAGATGCTATCCTTCTTCCATTGCATGCTTTTAGCCCCTTTATCGAATATAAGATAGTTGTAGTTTTGTGGATTGGCTTCTGTGTCCTCTATTCTGTACCATTGGTCCACCCACCGGTTTTGTTACCAGTACCATGGTGTTTTTGTTACTATTGCTCTGTAGTATAGTTTGAAGTCTGGTATAGCTATCCCGCCTGATTCACACTTCCTGCTTAGCATTGTTTTTGCTATTCTGGGTCTTTTATTTTTTCATATGAATTTCATGATTGCTTTCTCTATTTCTACAAGAAATGCCGTCGGGATTTTGATTGGCATTGGATTAAACCTATAGAGAACTTTTGGTAATATCGCCATTTTGATGTTGTTACTTCTACCTATCCATGAACAGGGTATATTTTTCCATCTTCTAAGATCTTCTTCTATTTCTTTCTTTAGGGTTCTGTAGTTTTCATTGTATAAGTCTTTCACCTCTTTTGTTAGGTTGATTCCCAAGTATTTTACTTTTATTGAGGATATTGTGAATGGGGTGGTTGTCCTCATTTCCATTTCAGAGGATTTGTCACTGATATACAGGAATGCCTTTGATTTATGCGTGTTGATTTTATAGCCTGCCACTTTGCTGAATTCATTTATTAGCTCTAATAGTTTCTTTGTAGACCCTTTTGGGTCTGCTAGGTATCGAATCATGTCATCTGCAAATAGTGATAATTTGAGTTCTTCTTTTCTATTTTTATGCCTTTATTTTCTTTCGTCTGTCTAATTGCTCTGGCCAGTGATTCGAGAACTATGTTGAACAGAAGTGGTGAGAGAGGGCATCCCTGTCTTGTTCCAGATTTTAGAGGGAATGCCTTCAGTTTTTCTCCATTCAGAATGATGCTAGCCTGAGGCTTAGCATAGATTGCTTTTACAATATTGAGGTATGTTCCTGTTATCCCTAGTTTTTCTAGAGTTTTGAATATAAAGGGATGCTCTACTTTGTCGAATGCTTTTTCCGCATCTATCGAGATGATCATATGGTTCTTATTTTTAAGCCTATTGATGTGGTGAATAACAATTATTGATTTCCGTATATTGAACCAACCTTGCATCCCAGGGATAAATCCTACAAGATCATGTTGCACAATTTTTTTGACATGTTTTTGTATCCGGTTAGCCAGAAGTTTATTGAGGATTTTTGCATCTAGGTTCATTAGAGATATTGGTCTGTAGTTTTCTTTCTTTGAAGTGTCTTTGTCTGATTTAGGAATCAGGGTGATGTTGGCCTCATAGAATGAATTTGGAAGTTCTCCCTTTTTTTCTATTTCCTGAAATAGCTTGAAAAGTATTGGTATTGGTTCCTCTTTAAAGGTTTTGTAAAACTCTGCTGTATACCCATCCGGTTCTGGGCTTTTCTTAGTTGGTAGTCTTTTGATGGTATCTTCTATTTCCTCAATTGATATTGGTCTGTTTAGGTTGTCAATATCCTCCTGACTCAATCTGGGCAAATCATATAACTTAAGAAATTTATCGATGCCTTCACTATCTTCTATTTTTTTGGAGTATAAGGATTCAAAATTATTTCTGATAATCTTCTGTATTTCTGAAGTGTCTGTTGTGATATTGCCTTTTTCATCCCGTATGCTGGTAATATGAGTTCTCTCTCTTCTTCTCTTCGTTAGGGTGGCTAAGGGTCTGTCGATTTTTTTTATTTTTTCAAAGAACCAACTTTTAGTTTTGTCAATTTTTTCTATTGTTTCTTTCGTTTCGATTTCATTAATTTCAGCTCTGATTTTAATTATTTCTTGTCTTCTACTTCTTTTGCTGTTGTTTTTCTCTTCTTTTTCTAGGATTTTGAGTTGAAGTATTAGATCATTTATTTGTTGGTTTTTTCTTTTTTTAAGGAATGAACTCCAAGCAATAAATTTTCCTCTTAGAACTGCTTTCAATGTGTCCCATAGATTCCAATATGTTGTGTCTGTGTTTTCATTTATCTTTAAGAATTTTTTAATTTCCTCCTTGATGTCTTCTATAACCCATTGATCATTCAGTAACCTATTGTTCATTCTCCCAAGTGATGCATGATGTTTCCTTACTTCTTTTATCGTTAATTTTCAATTTCATTCCTTTATGATCAGATAAGATGCATTGTATTATCTCTACTCCTTTATATTGTCTAAGAGTTGCCCTGTGACATAATATATGATCTATTTTTGAGAAGGATCCATGTGCTGCTGAGAAAAAAGTGTAACTGCTTGATGTTGGGTGGTATATTCTATATATGTCAATTAAGTCTAGGTTATTAATTGTGTTATTGAGCTCTATAGTTTCCTTATTCAACTTTTGTTTGGAAGATCTGTCCAGTGGTGAGAGAGGTGTGTTGAAGTCTCCCATGATTATTGTATGGTGGTCTATTAGACTCTTGAACTTGAGAAGTGTTTGTTTGATGAACATAGCTGCACCATTTTTGGGGCATATATATTTATGATTGTTATGTCTTGTTGGTGTATGGTTCCCTTGAGAAGTATGTAGTGTCCATCTTCATCCCTTTTGATTAACTTTGGCTTGAAATCTATTTTATTTGATATGAATATGGACACTCCTGCTTGTTTCCGAAGTCCATATGAGTGATATGATTTTTCCCAACCTTTCGCCTTCAGTCTAAGTATGTCTTTTCCTATCAAATGCGTCTCCTGAAGGCAGCATATTGTTGGGTCTTGTTTTGTGATCCATTCTACTAGCCTGTGTCTCTTAATTGGTGAGTTTAAGCCATTAACATTTAGGGTTATTATTGAGATATGGGTGTTCTTCCAGCCATATTGGTTTATTTATGTTACTAAACATGGTTTGTTTTCCTCTTTGATTATCCCCCCCCTTTACTGTACTACCTCCCGCTGTTGGTTTTCATTGACATTTTCCATTTCCTCTTCCTGTAATATTTTGCCGAGGATGTTTTGAAGAGATGGTTTTCTAGCTGCAAATTCTTTTAACTTTTGTTTATCATGGAAGGTTTTAATTTCATCTTCCATCCTGAAGCTTAATTTCACGGGATACACAATTCTTGGTTGGAACCCATTTTCTTTTAGTGTATGAAATATGTTATTCCAGGATCTTCTAGCTTTCAGAGTCTGTGTTAAAAGATCAGCTGTTATCCTGATTGGTTTACCCCTAAATGTAATCTGCTTCCTTTCTCTTGTAGCTTTTAAAATTCTCTCCTTATTCTGTATGTTGGGCATCTTCATTATAATGTGTCTAGGTGTGGATCTCTTATGATTTTGCACATTCGGCGTCCTGTAGGCTTCTAGGATTTGGAATTCTGTCTCATTCTTCAAGTCTGGGAAGTTTTCTCGTATTATTTCGTTGAATAGATTGCTCATTCCTTTGGTTTGGACCTCAATACCTTCCTGTATCCCAATGACTCTTAAGTTTGGTCTCTTTATGTTATCCCATATTTCTTGAATGTTCTGCTCATGGTTTCTTAACAGCTTTGCTGAGCTGTCTATGTTCTTCTCCAGTTGAAATACTTTGTCTTCATTGTCTGATGTTCTATCTTCTAAGTGTTCTACTCTGCTGGTAGTATTCTCAATTGAGTTTTTAAGTTGGTTTATTGTTTCCTGCATTTCCAGGATTTCTGTTTGTTTGTTTTTTATAACCTCTATCTCCCTGAATAATTGATCTTTTGCTTCTTGGATTTGTTTATGTAATTCATTGTCGAAGTGGTCGAAGTGGTCTTTCATTGTCTGATTTTGCTGTCTAATGTCTTCCTTGAGACTCCAGATCATCTGAAGCATGTATATCCTGAATTCTTTATCTGACATTCCATCTGCTGCAGATATTACCTCTTCTAAACTTGAATTGACCTGCATTGCTTGTGGTCCTTTTTTTCCTTGTCTTTTCATACTGATCGCGTTTCTTTCTTCTTGGTGAAACTGTTGTGTTATTGATTTTTCCCCCTATATATTTATATTGCTTTTGTATAGCTGCATCGTCTCCCTTGCAGGCTTTGGCAGTGGTTCTGCCCTTCCTTCAATTGAGGCAATGTGCCTACCACGCCAGAAGGCCGCTGTGCCTGTACTTTCGATGGGCCTGTTCTTTCGGTGGTCACAGGTCCGCCTACCTTGCAGGAGTGAGCAGCGGTTTTGCCCCTCCGCTGGCCACTAGGCCTGTTCTGTCTGTCAGTTGCAGGTCTGTCTACCTAAAAGGCGCTGGTGGCGGCTCTGCTCCTCCCCCAACCGGGGTGATATATCTGGCGGGCCACTGGGCCTGTTTTGTCGGTGGTCACGGTTCCGCCTACATTGCACGCGCGTGGAGCAGCTGTGTCCCTCTGAGAGTTGCTGAGCCTGACCTGCCGGTTGATGGCAAGTGTGCCTACCTTGCAGGCGCAGGGGTGGCTCTGCCGCTCCGCGCGTCACTGGGCCTGATCTGCTGGTGAGTTGCAGGTCTGCCTAACTTGCAGGCGCCCGGCGGCTCTGCCCCTCCCCCAACCGGGGCGGGGCGATGTGTCTGGCCGGCCGCTGGGCCTGTTCCGTTGGTGGTCACGGTTCAGCCTACCTAGCAGGCACGTGGGGCAGCTGTGTCCCTCCGCAGGTTTTTGGGCCTGACCTGCCAGTGGGTCGCAGGTCTGCCTACCTTGTAGGCTCGGGGGATGGCTCTGCCGCTCTGTGGATTGCTGTGCCTGTTTTGCTGGTGGGTCGCGGGTCCGCCTACCTTGCAGGCACCCGGCGGCTCTGCCCCTCCGCAAACCAGAGCTATGTGTCTGGCGGTCCACTGGGCCTTTTTTGTCGGTGGTCACGGTTCCGCCTACCCTGCATGCACGTGGAGCAGCTGTGTCTCTCTGAGAGTTGCTGGGCCTGACCTGTCGGTGGGTGGCAAGTGCGCCTACCTTGCAGGCCCGGGGTGGCTCTACCACTCCGCGGGTTGCTGGGCCTGATATGCTGGTGAGATGCAGGTCTGCCTAACTTGCAGGCGCCCGGCGGCTCTGCCCCTCCCCCAACCGGGGTGGGGCAATGTGTCTGGCCGGCCTCTGAGCCTGTTCTGTTGGTGGTCAGGGTTCTGCCTACCTAGCAGGCTCGTGGGCCAGTTGTGCCCCTCTGCAGTTTCTTGGGCCTGACCTGCCGGTGGGTGGCAAGTGCGCCTATCTTGCAGGCCCGGGGGTGGCTCTGCCGCTCTGCAGTTGCTGGGCCTGATCTGCTGGTGAGTCGCAGGTCTGCCTACCTTGCAGGCGCCCGGCTGCTCTTCCCCTCCCCCAACCGGGGAGGGGCGATGTATCTGGCCGGCCTCTGAGCCTGTTCTGTCGGTGGTCAGGGTTCTGCCTACCTAGCAGGCTCGTGGGGCAGCTGTGCCCCTCCGCAGTTTGTTGGGCCTGACCTGCTGGTGGGTGGCAAGTGTGCCTACCTTGCAGGCCCGGGGGTGGCTCTGCCGCTCCGCGGTTGCTGGGCCTGATCTGCTGGTGATTCGCAGGTATGCCTAACTCGCAGGCGCCCGGCAGCTCTGCTCCTCCCCCAACCTGTGCGGGGCGATGTGTCTGGCCGGCCGCTGGGCCTGTTCTGTTGGTGGTCACGGTTCAGCCTACCTAGCAGGCACGTGGGGCAGCTGTGCCCCTCAGCAGGTTTTTGGGCATGACCTGCCGGTAGGTCACAGGTCTGCCTACCTTGTAGGCTCGGGGGGTGGCTATGCTGCTCTGTGGTTTGCTGTGCCTTTTCTGCTGGTGGGTCGCGGGTCCGCCTACCTTGCAGGCGCCCGGCGGCTCTGCCCCTCCCCCAACCGGAGGGATGTGTCTGGCGGTTCACTGGGCCTGTTTTGTCGGTGTTCACAGTTCCGCCTACCTTGCACACGCGTGGAGCAGCTGTTTCCTTAGTGCCTGGGCACACTCTTCTTGTTGGCCTCCCTCAGGCCCTAAGTTTGTAGAGATTGGGGCTGAGAACCCCCAGCCAATTTGCTTACCTTCTGGTAGCCACGCCCCCGTATCTGGTGCAAGAGACCTAAGTTGTCAGCACTGGTGGGAGCGGTAGCTGGGAGTCCCGCGCCGCGAAGCTCCCGCCGGCTCCTGTGCCAGCGCTGCCTCCGGGTTTTCTTGACTACCACGCCGGCAGGTCGCTGGACCTGTTCCGGGCCCGGGCGGCGGCTCTGTTCGGCACCTCTGGCCTCCACAGTATTCAGCAGGACCCGGACCGAGAAACAGTTTCCGCGGGTTCTTTATCACCGGGCCAAAACAGTTCCGGGAGCCAGAATTCGGCCTCTCCGGACTTGGTGCATGCTCCGACAGGAGCAGGCTCCAAGAAGCAGTTTCTGTGGGTTCTATAGCCCTGGGCCAGAGCAGCTCCGGAAGCCGGAACTCCGACACTCCGGGCTCGGTGCGTGTTCTGATAGGAGCAGGCTCCAAGAAGCAGTTTCCGCGGGTTATTTAGCACTAAGTCTGAGCAATTTGTCTGCGAGATGCAGACAATTGTCAGCCTGAAATTACCTGTTCTATAGCTGAAAGAGCTGCAAACAGTCGAAAACAAGGATGGTGATGTCAGCTCTCCAAGATGGTGGCCGCTGGCTTCCTCCGTGGTCTGACTGGTGTGGAGAACCAAACTGGATCGTTTCCTTTCCCCGTCTCCAACCCAGAATTCAGCTCCGAGCTCAGCAAATGCCTAGCTGGCAGGAGCCCACAGAATCAGGATCGCTGTATCTCTGCGCCACCAGCCTGTTGTTTCCCAGCGCGCGCCGCAGACTCCAGCCATGGGGTGATCTGCCGAACAAGCAGCGCTCCATACAGACGGACAGATCGCTCGCATTTGAGCCCCTGAAGCTGATCCTCGTGCGATGAAAATCCTTCCACTAGGTTTTGGAGCACCCCAATTTTGCTGGAAATTCCTAGCAAGATAGATTTAGCCGTTCTAACTCGTCATTTTCCCTTACAGTGACGCAGTACACGGAGTTACTGCACTCCCTTTGCGGCCATCTTGCCTCTCAAGAAATCATATATTGATATAGAATCATTCATAACAACTAGTTATACGTCTAATTGTAATCCTAGGCTTATGGTTTATCATGAAGAGTGTGTGAGTTTTGCTTCAAAAGTGATTATGGAAATCAAAAATAATGTGTTTTGAAAGAAGTCTCATGAAAAGACCAGTTTGAAACATGGCGGAACACGTGTTTTCTGAAGCAGAAAGTGATTGAAAGTGAAATATATGCCTATAAATTTGTGAACATGTGGATGAAATATATATCCTATAATGTGCATAAACTGAAGAAATAGTAATGTACCAGTGTTGAAATAAAATGAACTTCAAAATGCTTATCATGTCCCATAGGAATCTACTTGCATTGATGTGAAACTGGATCAGTTACTGTAGAAATATTAGGATTCATATGCACCATTCACTGAAGTTAGTTTTCAATACTAGGAAAAAAATACGTATATCAGGTGAATGAATATTTCTGAGAATAATCTTGTGAAAAGTTTTTTATAAATCCACATACATATTCATGAATGAATTTAGGGAGTGTATAATAAGACACATATATTAAATATTTTGAAATATCTGGAGAGAATATATATATATATATATATATATATATATATATATATATCCACACACAGATTTTAAAAATTAGCAATATATATGCCAATCGAATTACACCGTGAAATACATATCATCCACAGATCCAAAAATATTCATTTTACTGGATATGGATTTATGTATAACATTTTTCAACTAGGAAGCTCACCCATAGTTTGAATTTTCAGTTCAAACAGTGTTTAGGAGGAGTGATCTCTTCTCACACTTTGTATCTGCCAAGTTATGTAACTCACAAGAATGTACGTGTGATACCAGGTAGGATTCTATATGTGCATATAAAAATACATGTGCTGAATAGAATACAGAGAAAGGGAGACAGGAATTCACATATTTGTTAACTTTAAAAGCACATGGAAAACTATTTCAACAAAAAATTTACTAGATTTATAACTCCTACCCTATATAATGCAAAAGGCAAGTCCAAGTATACAACGTGCCTCCTCTGAACTGCTTGTATTTCTATTCTGTTTCGGTTATTTTTCTCCATCATATTAGGATTAGTATTCAGAATCTAGTAGGGTATGTGTTAGTGTCAGGGATTCAGTATATCAAATGTAAAATAGAAAAATGAAACCAATGTGTATGCAAATATGTGCTAAACAAAATCTTCCCACTCTCATCCAGAACAATTCCTTGACATTTCCTTCCCCCAAAGTAAGACACAATTAGAGGAGTAGACTAATAAAATCTGTGAATAATATGCTCAGGAGTTTACAACCTTGGAAGTGGTAGAGGAGTTTTCCTAGTATGGGACAGGATAAACACTCCATATATATGGAGCTCTGCTGGCCTAAATACTTCTTGAGAAACTGCCTCTGAGTTTGGGCACTTGAAATATATGTTTTTGTCAGGAGCTTTAGCTTCTTTCTAGTGAGACCATCAAAGCTGTGTCTGCATCTATGTGACCTGGAGGACATGATTTCTTATTTTCCAATGAACATGAGGCAGCAGTGTTGAATTCTCTCTTTGTAAGTAAACTGTGGCCACTGGGGGCTAAGGGTAATCCCATGTGGACTGGGAAGCCATTTGGTCATCCTCCACTTTTCGTGGTGTTTCTTGCTGCTGCACTGGGACTTTGGCATTTGCTTCATGAAATAAAAGAAGTTCAACTGGGACACAGTTCTGGAGGAAATTCTGTCATGTGTGGTTGGTCAGGGTCTGCAGGAGAATGCACCAACCAGGCTTCTATCCCACATAGCTTGGCCACATGTCCATAGCAACCTGATTCTGAACATTGCCCGGAAACATCTCCATATAACAAGAAGCCTTTACATGGAAGGGTCTGCTGGCTGCACCATGTCAGTCACAAGCCATTTGGAAGCCAATGGCAGATCCACCTGGCCCCACCACAAATTTTTTATCACACATCTGCCTACCACTGCTCTAGGCCCACTACTCAGCAGGTTCCAACATACTGGCATCACTGTTCTACACCATTTTCATGAAACCCACTCAATCAAGGCACTGTCTTGCATATTTACGATCAGCAACAGGACATCCAAAGTTTCTCCATGCCACCTGGTCATGGGAATTTCAAAAATTTCATGGTATTTATCTAGGCATTTTTCAAGGATGACGTTGCAGGCACTGTGGGTTTCAATTCATTCAGGAACCATTAAATGGTGAGGAAGCTCATTTCAATGAATGCTCTGTAGAACTCTCACAGGCAAGGCTTCCCAAAGAGTGGCCAAAATGTCACATGAAGCCAGGCCCATTGAGGTCTACAATGTGACGTCCATGGGTGTTGTGACTCTCAACTATGGCTGCCAAGTCTTTCAGAATTAAATCATGTGATATCCTGGCTGAGATACCTAGGGCTCTGTGGAAAGCCAACCTGGGCCTAGATCTCAGTTTCCAAGGGTGATTCTCATGGGTGGACTCCTAAAATCCCAACAAAATTCATGGCAATACTTCTCTGAATTCAGTCTCTAAGGGGAATCACACCAGAGTTCAAGCCCAGGTGGTCCAGGTCATGTCTTCATACTGGACACAAATAACCAAATTTAAAACCAAACCCCTCCCATATGGCCCTCATCTTCTTCCATATAGACACTAATCACAACCTCTGGCGGAAGGTTTCCATGAGTGGCGGAGTCCAAGAGAGTGTCCAAAATAACTCCCTTGCCCCTCATTGGCGTAAATTCAGGGTGGTCTGGACACCCTTCATGTGAAACAGGAGTGATCAAATATGCTAGACGTTAATACTTCTATGCTTCTCCAATTTGTGGAAAACTGAGTGTCAGGTATATATTTTTATGTGATTTGCAGTCATGAGAAATCACAAGCACCTCTGCAGGTCTTTGAAGAACCCATTTGACCCAAAGGATCCCTATTCTCACTTGATGGAGTTCAAGAACTTTAAAGAGGAAGGCGACAGACTTCATCCACAAGGACTGCTTTTTGGCCATTTTGGTTTTGGATGCACACATGGGATCTCTCTTTACATCCACCAGGTGCTGAGAATCTAAGCCACAACCTCACACAGGGCCAAGAGGCTGATTCAGACACATCCCTTTCCAAAGCAATTAAGCAAAGAGCCACAGGTGATGCCCATTCATTTCCATTTGAAAACTGTTTTCTTTAGGCTTCACAAAGGGGTGGCCTGAGGCAAAGACCTTCCTGACATTCAGGGGAACAGAACAATAGGTTAGCAAATGGCCCAAAGCAGTGTTTCTCCACTGAGACTTTCCTGGTCACACTGATATCTGAATTTTCTGAGATGCTCACCATTCCCTTCAGCTATCCAGTACATGGCCATGTCACAGAGCTTGGAGGTGGTACATATCTTGATCACAAAATCATGAGCCTATTCTGGAGAGTGGCCAGAATTCAGGAAGAAAACAGGAACTTAGGAAGATAGCAGGTGTTAACCATCCATAAGGCAAGCCGCATTCCTTTCATACATTGGGCAGAAAGAATTCTGGTAAGCTTTCTACTAGCCTGGACACATCCTTTGATGCATTCTCTTTTCTAATGTCTACAACCATGGACACAGTGGGATACACAGACTTAAAAACACTCGCCTTGTCAAATCACTTGTTAGAAATCGTCCACTCCAAACCAAACAAACTGCCTTTCCTACCTATTCTCAAAACATGAGACAAAATCACAAACACACACTCACACCCACAAAGTCACCTCCTTTCCCAAAGTAGGTCTCTGACTATCGGGTGTGACCTCTGACTGGTGGGCCGTACTATGTTCCCATCAAATGGCCTGTTCTGTCTCAGATCTGGTTTCCTTGGCCAACTCTGTGAAGTTGTCAGGAGACAGCGGTGAGCCACTTCCTGCTTACTCAGGAAAGGCCACTCTTCAGAGCTTTCCTGGCATTTGGCCATCCTCACATCAGTAGATACCAAGAAAGACTGACTCTGTCCTTGTTAAATCAAAAGAAGGGAGACCACTGGGACTGGGCCTGGGACTAGATTTGTGTGCCTCCATGCCTGGATCCCAAGTTCAGAGAGTTCCATCACCAAGAATGTGAGGTGAGGTCACTTCCTTCAGGAACTGAATGAGGTCAATGCCTTGGCAAGCACGTTGTCCTAACATTTGCTTCCAAAGGTCCCATGAAATGGAGGCTGTCCCTAATTCCTTTGACACTTTCACAAGTTAGAATGGTATATCAAACATTGGTAACCAGGAACAGCTCTCCACAGAGGCCTCGTTTTGTCCTCCTTCTCTACATAAAGAAGAGAGAGGCTGATTCAGACACATCCCTTCATGCTGACCAGGTTGTTTGCAATGAAAGATGACTTTTGCTCTCTCAGTTCCTTCATAGGTGCCTACAACTTCTCTAGGGATCATTTGCGCATAGACCTTTGAGTTTCTCAGCAGTTGGAAGATCCCCTACATTCCTGTATTTTAAGACCAACTCTGTCCTTGCTCTTCTCTAAAGTTAGATTGAGGGAACAGTGTATGGTTAGGGTTAATAACAGGTTTGATTTGGAATAGAAATCATTCTGCTGGATGAATAATGGTATTGGGAACCTGTGATATTTTCAAGAATATATAGGTAAAATATATGAATATGAAAACAGAAATCTAGGTAAGATTTGAAGCCCAGAAGGGCATTGGGCCCTTGATTGCGGTATTAAGCATAGGACCTTGTAACTTGGATGATTGATTTTCAAAGAGAACTTCCAGTCAAAATGGATAGTCAGGAGTATTAGTAAGATATTCGGTATGTTTATAAAGGAGACTGAGTATAGGATTTGGACCAAAAGTTCTTTAGCTATAGGGTTTCGGGTATTGAGTGAATGTAAATGTCAGCACATGTGAAGAATTAATCACAATGATGAACTGGGGAAAATATGTAGGAATGCAGATATCAATAGAGACTTTAGGAAATCTGGCAAAGTATAGTTGGTAGTGAAATGTTAATAAAATAGATTCTTGTCACTTCCTGTTTTTCTGTATGCTTAATAAAACACTGTTGAAATCTTGAGAAGTGTTTTCTAATCTTTTTCCCAGAATGTGCTGTCCCCAACTGCCAAACTTCAGAATGTACTCCCTCACCCAGTTGCACGCAAACTGCTCACCCGCCCAGGCCCATCAATAAACTTTCCTCCCTGCCCTCTTCAAGGAAAGTATATAAGCTCTGCTTAAGCTGTTCTCAGGGTTCTCTGCTCTATTCAAATGAGCTCTGAGCCCCACCATGCTGGACCCAGAATAAACCCTTTGTTTTTGCATGAGAGAGTCTCTTAGTGGTCTCTTCCCCCAATGCTCTTCCGATCTTTATATATGGAGGTTCCACCGAAATCCAGCAGCGGTGAACGAGAGACCCCAATGGGCTACTCTCAGGGTAAGTAAGGCGCCTCTTTCTGGTTTCAGGTTTCAGGTTAGGGCTTGGCAAAATGGCTGTCGATGAAGTGTGTGAGCTCTCTTTGATGGTGGCTGGCAGACGTGTCACAGAGCCACAAGCCAAGTCCCTGGGGGACGCCACAGAGGACTCGGGAATCGAGGAATAATAGTCCCCTCGACTCAGTGATACTTTGTTTCAGATTCGGTATTGCCAGCCCATCGGGTTTTGCCACAAGCTCAGTCTTGGTCTCAGTGTTGGACGTCCATTGCCTGTCTTTATTGTTTTCTCTTGTCTGTGTCCTGTGTCGTTGGTTTTACTGTTTGTGTATCTTTTATTATGGGACAGATCACTTCAATGCCTCTGTCCCTGACCCTTGATCTATGGACCAAAGTCCGCTTAAGGGCTCAGAATGTTTCTTTTTAAGTAAAACGCTGGACCTGGTAGAATCTGTGTGCCTCAGAATGGCCCACCTTTGGATTCGGATGGCCCCTAGAAGGATCTTTCTACTTCCCACTAATTTAAAAAGACAGAGATATTGTCTTACAGCCAGGGCCACATAGCCATACTGATAAACAGGAATATACCTTAACTTGGCAGGACCTCTGCAAATCTCCTCTTCAGTGGTTGAAGCCTTTCCTTGCTGTGTCCCCGTTCCTACTCCTTCCCCCACGATCTCTCAACCCCTCTGCTCCTCCTCCTCCTCCACCCTCTGTTCTCCCTGAGTCACAAGATTTGACTCTACTGGACTCTCCTCCCCTTCCTTATCTTCTACCCTTGTCCCACAACACCCAACACTCTCTAAGTGATTCTCCAGCTGCTGACTCAGCCTCTCCGCAATTGGAGGAAGCTAAGCCAGCCCAGGGCCCTCCAGATAACTCCCCTGCGTCACACACAGCCCCTCCTCCCCTGGAGGAAGCTGGACTTGCTAAAGGAACTCGCCGGTGGCAAATGATTGAAAACCCTGGAACTCCCGTGTTGCTTCCCTCCATCCCTAAGGGCCAATGATTGACGATGGCCATGGGGAAAAAAAATGGAAGCCTACCAGTATTGGCCTACTCCTATTCAGAACTATATAAATGGAAAAATAACAATCCCCCTTTTACCAAAGACCCAACCTGGCTCTCAGGTCTGGTGAAGTCATTGATGTTTTCACACCAACCTACTTGGGATGACTGCCAACAACTCCTAAGGACTCTCTTCATGACAGAGGAACAAAAGAGAATCCTCCTGGAGCCTAGAAAAAAGTATCCTCGGACCAAATGCGTGACCGACACAACTTCCCAACATATTCAAAGCCGGGTTTCTCTTGAAACGACCCAACTGGGACCACAACACCTTTGAAGGTAGGGAGCATCTGTCCACTTATCGCCGGGCTCTAATAGTGGGTATCTTAGTGGCCGCTAGGTGACCAACTAATTTGGCCAAGGTAAGAGAGATTATTTAAGGGCCTGATGAATCTCCCTCTATGTTCCTAGAGATAATTATGTAGGCATATAAGAGACATACTCCTTTCGATCCTCAGGCAGAGGATTAAAAGGCATCTGTCACAATGGCCTTTATTGGGAAAGCTGCCCTGGATATTAAAAGAAAGTTACAATGCTTAGATGGATTACAAGATATGACTTTGAGGGATTTAGTCAGAGAACCCGAGAAGGTATACTTTAAGAGAGAAACTGAGGAAGAGAAGGGAGCTGAGTGAGGATAAAAGAAACAAAAGACAGACTAAGGCATTGACTAAGGTCCTGGTCACAACAACAAATAGGCCAGAAATTAAGAAACAGAGAGACAGGAAGGGATACCTGGGCACACACTAGAGGCCACCCCTGGCCTCAGATCAATGTGCCTACTCTAAAGAAAAAGGACACTGGGCCAAAGAGTGCCCTAGAAAGAGACAGCCATGCCAGCCAGATATTCTGACTCTGGAGGAATACTAAGAAAGTCCGGGCTCATATCCTCTCCCTGACCTCAAGGTAACTTTTGAAGTGGAGGGGAACACAATAAACTTTGAAGTAGATACAGGGGCAATATACTCAGCCCATAAGGCCCATTGGGCCCTCTACCGAATAAAAGGTCTCTAATTCAAGAGTCTAACAGAAGTAAATATCGGGCTTTGACAACTAAGAGGACCATGGACCAGGGAAAAGGAAAAATCCATCACTCCTTCCTAGTAATCCCAGAATGCCTGGCCCCATTGATGGGCAGAGTTCTGCTCACCAAGCTCTGGGCCAAAATAACTTTTAACCCTGAAGGCCCCCAAGTGGAATTTTTTAATCCTTCAGTAACTACTCCTATAATCATGGCTCTAACTATGTCAGTAGCAAATGTTCATCAACTCACTCACCTTTGTTCAAAGAAACTGCATTCATTCATGAAGGATCAAGAACACAGTTTTCCACTAACCTACTCACAGCAAAAGGAAATAACTGAATGGGTAACAAAAGCCTGTCAGGTCCATTAATTGGTTAAAGCTTACACTTCCAAGCTTCCTGCAGGAAAGCACCTATGAGGAACCAGACGAGGACAATTCTGGGAAGTGGACTTTACTGAAATTAAGCCAGTAAGGTATGAACTTAAATAACTCCTAGTCTTTGAACATACATTTTCAGGATGTATTGAAGCCTTCCCCACACACACACACAAAAAAGAAATAACAAAGAAGAAAAAAGAAACATCACAAATGGTTGTAAAGAAGATCCTGGAAGATATTTATTCTCCCCTTGACGACCAGTAGTCTTAACCCTCATCAGCCCCTTAAGCTGCGATGGCTGATCACAAATCCTACTGGACACGAAGTATGGCCTATCTCGAATACAGCCCCCTTACGAACCTGGTGGCCATCTCTCCACCCAGTCATTTGTCAGCTGGCTATAAGTCTTTCCTATTGGGATATCCCTGATTAACAGGATCCCACTAAAATTTCATTAAATCCCTTCCGTACCATAGATAATGGAAACAAACATTATAGATGTAGGGACACGTGAGCCAGATGCAAGTTGGCTAGCCTAGATTACTATGTTTGCCCGGCAGACTATCAAAGCCACAAACAGTCACAGCTGTGGGGGGGGGGGGAGAGCAGACTTCCATTGTAAGTCATGGGGATGTGAGCATACAGGGACTGTCAGATGGAACCCCAACTCCTCATCAAATTCTGTACACAGCATTGGCCATATTACGAATTAGATAACCAAAACCGATGGCCCCCAGAGGGGTCTCTAGATCCTCAAATTCTATGTGACCTTTTTAACTTCTGCAAGTGCTCAAAAGGGTGAAAGGAGATTCCGCTATGTGGAGGCCTTCTCTCTCCTTTGCTCACATCCTGAACTATGCTTCTCCAATAGATGCTCACCCTCAGCCTTGTGCTCCAGACTCTCCGCTGTCACTCCCACCTCAGCAACTTGATTTCTCCCCTCCAATATCTAGATCAAAAACCCAAATCTCGACTGGTTCTCAGACCATTGCTCCCTTGCTGAGGTCGCAGGTACTGAGGTACCACTCCATTCACTCACTCCTCTCCTCTCCTATCAGTGCCCGCACCGGGTCCCACCCAGTCCTCTTACCACCTAATGCAAAGCTCAAACCCTCTGAGAAGAATCCTCAGACCCTAATACAAGATGTAATGAAAATGGCCTTTAATGTTGCTTTGTCATCACTAAAAACAGGTTACTAAGAATTTAAAGTCCCTCAAAGGCTTTTTGGAAACTCACTCCCGTCCCCCCTCTGTTCTATCTGTTCTACTGCTCAAGTTTTTGTTGCTATTAAGATCCCAAAGCCCTCTCCCAATATTCTTTTCATCTCTCCTTCCTCATTCTCAGATCCACAGAGCTGCTCTTATCCCTGCCTTCCAAATTGTCCCCCTCTGTACCAGGCCCACAGAAAAGTCTTAACTGACCTTCTCCAGAAGTCTTCACCATGGCTGATTTAGGACTTTCAGCAAAAGAGTCCCTATAAAAGAGTTCACTGTAGATAAACTTCCTATTTTTGTGTTGCCCTGGTCTCCTTGGCAACTGGCTAAAAAATTCAGCACTCCTGATCTAGACACACCCTTACTAGTTTTTCACAAAATATTTGAAAAAAAGGCCTCTGGCCTTGAGCTGGGGCTTCAAAGAGATGGCTACATTTCTAAGATAAAGAAGTTACAAACTGGGCTGTATGGAAACAGCTGGAAGGGGGAAAAAAAGAAAGGGAAGACACCCCCACCCAGGTGTCCTTGAAAAGTTAACTTGCCCAAACTGAGGAAAAAACAGAAACAAAAACTGCTTATTGTGAACTTCTGCAGACTGTGAACTTCTGAGCCCCTTCCCTTACGTGTCGGGTACAAAATTCTGAAACTACGTAACTTGGGGTTTAGGGGATTAATTGATTACAACAGAAGCAATGCCCTCTGAATCTGGTTGAAACCAAAAAAGACTGTTTCCATGTCTTTGGTGCTATCTTAGGTGCCTTGCCTTGTCCGTCCCTACAACAGTATAATTCTATATACTTAAACATTGTTTATGTTTTCATGAAATGGTCAACAGATGTGATTAATTGTGAAATGGTGCAGATGTTTCCCAGAGTGCTCTATCATGACGCAGGTTCATCTGAAGATCAAAGAGGGGGACATACAACCCGGTTCCGCTGGGAACATATGTCCCTCACCTTAGCCATTCTATTACGAATAGGCGTTGCTGCAGGGTTGGGCACAAGAACCACTGCTCTGGTCCATGGGACACAACAAGTGACCCAATTAGAAGCAGCAATAGATCAAAACTTAAAGATTTTAGAAACCTCCATCACAGCTTTGCAGGAATCTTTAACCTCTCTCTCTGAAGTTGTTTTACAGAAAAGGCGAGGGTTGGACCTCCTTTTCATGACAGAAGGGGGCCTTTGTGCTTCATTGAGGGAAGAATGTTGTTTTTATGTCGACAATACTGGAGTTGTAAAAAAATCTATGAGTAAATTAAAAAGATGCCTTGAAGAGCAACAACGAGAGAGAGAGGCACAAAAAGGGTAGTTTGAGTCTTTTTTTACACAGTACCCCTGGTTAATTACGTTTTTATCAACCCTGGCCGGTCCAATAATAATCCTCATAGTATTACTAACTATAAAACCCTGTTTCCTCAATCATGTAATTTCTTTTCTCCAAGCTCAAATTGGACA
Source organism: Callospermophilus lateralis (assembly GCF_048772815.1). Lineage (NCBI taxonomy): Eukaryota > Metazoa > Chordata > Mammalia > Rodentia > Sciuridae > Callospermophilus > Callospermophilus lateralis. Next base: position 4,348,662 of record NW_027514551.1, read on the forward strand.
AATTAAAATTATGGTACTACCCCACTAGCAGACATAGAATGTGACACCCCACAAAGATCACTTTTATGATTAAAAGTAGCCAGAAAAAAGAAGTGGGGAATGAAAGGTTAATAAAATATGTACTTGTCACTTCCTGTTTTTCTGTACACTTAAAAAAACACTGTTGAAATCTTGAGAACTCGTTGCTAATCTTGTTGCCAGAATGTGCTGTCCCCAATTGCCAAACTGCAGAATCTACTCCCTCACCCGGTTGAATAGAAACCTGAACTGTACTTGGATCATTGAATGTAGAAGAGAACATCCATTCAAAATGTTATAGTCAGTTTGATTAGAAAGATAGTCAGTAAGTTTAGGAAGAAAAGTGAGTATAGGATTTGGAACAAAAGTTCTTTAGCAATAGGGTTTTGGTTAGAGAGTCAATGTAAATGTCAACACAAGTGAAGAGTCAGTCACAATGATGCACAGGGCAAAATATGTAGGAAAGCAGATATCAATAGAGACATTAGGAAATCAGGAAAAGAATAAAGTGAGTGATGGGATTAGATATTTTCAACAGGGTTGAGGATGAATATGTGAGCTTAGGATAAAACAAATATGAAGTCAACAATAGGATTGACATTTGATAGCATTAGCGTAGCCCAAGACAGTGTCCAAAATAAGCTCTGTTGCCCCTCATTTGCCTAAATTCCCAGTGGCCTGTACACCCTTCCTGTGTACCAGGAGTGATCAAATAGGCCTGCCCTTAATACTGCTCTGCTTCTCCAATTTGAGTCCTACTGAGTGTCGGGTACAGATTCTTTATGTGAATTGGAAAGATGAGAAAACTCAAGCACCTATTGGATAGCCTCTGAATAGATTTGAAGAACTCATTTGACCCAAAAGATCCCTATTCTCACTTGATGGAATTCAGGAACCTTACAGAGGAAGGCAAAATACTTCATCCACAATGACTGCTCTTTTTGCCATTTTGGATTTTATGCACCCATGGGATCTTTCTTTAGATCCATCAGGTGCTGAGAATCTAAGTCAAAGAATCACACTGGGCCAAGAGGCTGATTCACACACATCTCTTTCCAAATCAATTAAGGAAAGAGCCAAAGGTAAAGCATATTCATTTCCATTTGAAAAATCTTTCCTTCAGGATTCACAAAGGGTTGGACTGAGACAAAGACCTTCCTGACTCTCAGGGCAACAGAACAATAGGTAAGCAAATGGCCCAAAGCAGGGATTCTCCACTGAGACTTTACTGGTCACACTGATATCTGAGTTTTCTGAGATGCTCGCCATTCCATTCAGCTATCCAGTACACGGCCATGTCACAGAGCTTGGAGGTAGTACATATCTTGGACACAAAACCATGAGCCTATTCTGGAGATTGGCCATAATTCAGGAAGAAAACAGCAACTTAGGAAGGTAGCAGGTATCGCCCATCAATAAGGCCAACCACAGTCAATTCATAAATTGTGCTGGTTGAATGCTGGGAAGCTTTCTATGAGACAGGACACATCCATTGATGCATTCTCTTTTCTAATGTCTACAAGCACGGACACAGTGGGATACACAGACATAGAAACACTTGCATTGTCAAACGACTTACTAGAAACAGTTCACTCCAAACCAAACAAACTGCCTTTTCTACCTATTCTCAGAACATGAGACAAAACCACAAACCCACACCCGCAATGGCACCTCCTTCCCCCAAATAGGTCTGTGACTCTCCGGAGTGTGCTCTGACTGATGGGATATACTATGATCCTCCGAAATGGCCTGCCCTGTCTCAGATCTGGTCTTCTTGGCCAACAATGTGAAGTTGTTAGAAGCCAGGAGTGAGCCACTATCTGCTTTCTCAGGAAGAGCCCCTTTTCCGAGCTTTCCTGGCATTTGGCCATCCTCACATCAGTAGGTATCAAGAAAGACTGACTCTGTCCTTTGTAAATCCAAAAACGTGAGACCACTGGGACTAGGACTGGGACTGGCTCTGGGTGCCTGGCTTTCTGTATACCAAGTTCAGAGAGTTCCATCACGAAGGAAGTGAGATGAGATCACTTCCTTCAGGAACTGAATGAGATCACTGCCTTGGCAACCACTTTGTCATAACAATTGCTCCCAACGGTCCCATGAGATGAGGGCTGCCCCTACTTCCTGTGACACTTTCACAAGTTAAAATGGTATATCACCCGTAGGCAAAAGGGAACAGCTCTCCACACAGGCCGGGTTTGGTCCATCTTCTCTACATTAAGAAGAGATAGGCTCATTCTGATGCAACCCTTAATCCTGACCAGGTTGTTTGCCATGGAAGATGATTTTTGCTCTCTCAGGTCTTACATAGCTGCCTACATCTTCTCCAGAGATCATTTCTGCATGGAGCTTTGAGGTTCTCAACAGATGGAAGATCCACTGCATTCCTGTATTGTAAGACCAACACTGTCCCTGCTCTTCTGTAAACATAGATGTGAATTGGAGTCATGAGAAAACCCACGAACCTATGGGATAGCCTCTGCAGGGCTTTAAAGAATTCACTTGACCTAAATGATCCCTATTCTCACTTAATGGAGGTCAGGAACCTTACAGAGGAAGGCGAGAGACTCTATCCACCATGACAGTTCTTTTGTCCATTTTGGTTTTGGATGCACACATGGGATTTTTCTTTAGACCCATCATGTGCTGTGAATCTAAGCCACAGCCTCACATAGGGCCAAGAGGCTGATTCAGACACATCCATTTCCAAAGCAATTAACCGAAGAGGCACAGGTAATGACCATTCAATTCCATTTGAAAACTATTTTCTGCAGGCTTCACAAAGTGTGGCCTGAGGCAAAGACCTTCCTGACATTCAGGGCAACAGAATAGGTAAGCAAAAGGCCCAAAGCAGGGTTTCTCCACTGAGACTTTCTTGGGCATACTGATATCTGAGTTTTCTGAGATACTCACCATTCCCATCAGCTATCCAGTACATGGCCATGTCACAGAGATGGAGGCGGTACATATCTTGGACACAAAATCATGAGCGTATTCTGGAGAGTGTAAAGAATTCAGGAAGAAAACAGGAATTTAGAAAGATGGCAGGAATTGCCCATCCATACGGCAAGCTGCAGTCCATTCATAAATTGCACAGGATGAATGCTTTGAAGCTTTTTCGTAGACAGGACACATCCATTGATGCATTCTCTTTTCTACTGTCTACAATCACGGACACAGTATGATATATAGACACAGAAACACTCACGTTGTCAAAGGACTTACTAGAAACAGTTCACTCCAAAACAAACAAACCAGCTTTCCTAACTATTCTCAGAACATGAGACAAAACCACAAACTCACACTCTCACCCAAAATGGTACCTCTTTCCCCAAAGTAGGTCTGTGTCTATCCGGAGTGTCCTCTGACTTGTGGGCCATACTATGTTCCCCAAAAATGGCGTGTCCTGTCTTCAATCTGGTCTCTTTAGCCAACTCTGTGAAGTTGTCAGGAGCCCGTGGTGAGAAACTACCTGCTTTCTCTGGAAAGGCCAGTCTTCATAGTTTCCAGGCATTTGGCTGTCCTCACATCAGTAGGTACCAAGAAAGAGTGACTCTGTCTTGTTAAATCCAAACAAGTGAGCCCACTGGGACATGGAGTGGGTTTGACTCTGTGTGCCTGGTTTCCTGGATCCCAAGATCACAGACTTTCATCACCAATAATGTAAGGTGAGGTCACTTCCTTCAAGAACTGAATGAAGTCACTGCCTTGAAAACCACTTTGTTTTAGCAGTTGCTTCCAAGGTTCTCAAAAGATGGAGTCTGCCTCTACTTGCTGTGACTCATTCATAAGTTAGAATGGTATATCAACCATAGGCACCGGGGAACAGCTCTCCACACAGCCATGGTTTGGTCCATCTTCTCTACATTAGGAAGAGAGAGGCTAATTCAGACACATCCCTTCAACCTGACCAGGTTGTTTGCCATGGAAGATGACTTTTGCTCTCTCAGATCCTTCATACCTGCCTACACCTTCTCCAGGGATTATTTCTGCAGGGACTTTTGAGGTTCTCAGCTGGTGGATGATACCCTACCTTCCTGGATTTTAAGACCAACTCTGTCCCTGCTCTTCTGTAAAGTGAGATTGAGGGAACAGTGTATGGTTAGTGTTAATAGCATGTTCGATTTGGGTTAGGAGTCATTCTGCTGGATGAATTATGGTATTGGGAACCTGTGATATTTATAAGAATATAAATGTGAAATATATGTATGAGAACAGAGATCTAGGAAAGATTTGAAGCCCAGAAATGCATTGGGCCCTTGATTGCTATACTTAGATTGAATCATGTTCTGCACCGAGGTCTCAGATAAATCGATATACAATGGCATAGGACCCTATACCTCGGATGATTGAAAGTAGAAGAGAACATCCAGTCAAAAGGGATAGTCTGTAGGATTAGAAAGATAGTCAGTAGGTTTAGGAAGAAGAGTGAGTCTCGGAGTTGGACCAAAAGTTTTTAGCAATTGGTTTTCAGTTAGAGGGTGAATGTAAATGTCAGCACATGTGAAGAGACAGTCACATGATGAACTGGGAAAAATATGTAGGAAAGCAGATATCAATAGGGGCATTAGGAAATCAGGAAACATATAAAGTGAGTGATAGGATTAGATATTTTCAACAGGCTTGAGTTTAAATATATAATCTTAGGAAGAAACAAATATGTAGTAACCAATAGGATTGACATTTGAGAGCAGTAGGCACCCTGGACATAGATGCTTTTAGTAATCCATGGTCACTTCCCATTTAGGCTTTGGTACAATCATATGTGTGACCTTTGCATTTTGTGTACAGAATACTACTGTGGTAAAATGTATATGTAGATCAGGTGACATGAGTATTTCTTGCACCATAAAGGGGAGTAATATTCTGGAAACTTATAAATTAGTACTGGGGATACAAATAGGTGTACCTTGTGTTGATGATTATTGAGATGATGCATGAATAGACCATATTGTGAATAAAGTATGTAACTGGATCCAACATTAAATAATGGTTTGAGTTTGCATCTGAAAATATATTGGAAATCTTATATTGCTATATATAGCATCATTCCAACGAGTTATATATGCAATGGTATTATTAGGGTTACGGTTTATCGTGAAGAGTGAGTTTTGCTTCAAAAATGATTATGGAATCGAAAATAATGTGTTTAGAAAGAAGTCTAGTGAAAAGACCAGTAAAGAAACATGGAGGAATACATGTGTTCTGAAGTAGTAAGTAATTGAAAGTGAACCAAATGCCAAAAAAATTTGTGAAGTTGTGGATGAAAAAATACATCCTATGATGTCCATAAACTGAAGAAATAGTAATGTACCAGTGTTGAGTAAAAATGAACTTCAAATTACACATCATGTCCCATAGCAATCTACTTGCATTAATTTTAAACTGGGTCAGTTACTGTAGAAATATTAGGATTTTTAAGCACCATCCACTGAACTTAGTTTTCAGTAGTAGGAAACCAAAATATATTTCAGGTGTATGAATATTACTGAGAATAATCTTGTGAAAATTTGAATTTAAATGAACATAAATGAATATGAATGAATTTAGGGAGTGTATAATAAGACACATATTTTTCATATTTTTTTAAAATCTGGAGAATATACACACACACACACACGCACACACACACACACACACGCACACACACACACATTAATATTTAGCAATATATATGCCAATCGATATTCATCATGAAATATAATTCATTCACAAATCCAAAAAGATTAATTTTACTGAACATGGATTTATGTATAGTGTTTTTCACTAGGAAGCTCACCCATAGGTGGAATTTTCAGTTCCATCATTATTTAGGGAAAGTCATCTCTTCTCACAATTTTTATATTCCAAAGCCAGTGATCTTTCAAGAATGTACGTGTGATACCAGGTAGGATATTGTATATGTATAAAAAAATTACATGTGCTGAATAGGATACAGAGAAAGGGAGACAGGAATTTACATATGTGATAACTTTAAAAAATCATGGAGAAATATTAAAATGAAAGGTTTACTAAATTTAAAACACATACTCTTGATAAAGCAGAAGACAAATACAAATATACACCATGCTTCCTATGAAAGGACTGTACTTCTATTCAGTTAGGTTTTTTTTTCTCCATGATATTAGGATTAGTAGTCAGAGTCTAGTAGGGTATGGGTTAGTGTCAGGGATTCAGTATTTCAAATGGAAAATAGGAAAATGAATCTAATGTGTATGCAAACATGTGATACACAAAAATCTTCCCTCTCTTATCCAGAACAATGCCTTGACATAACCATCGGTAAAAGTAAGACACAATTAGAGGAGAGGAGTTAGAAAACCTGTGAATACATATGTGGAATAAAAAATGCTCAGGAGTTCACAACACTGGAGGTGGTAAAAGAGTTTACAAAAGTATGGGAGAGGGTAAGCACTCCAGAAACATGGAGCTGTGCTGACCTAAAGACTTATTGAGAAACTTCCTCTGAGGTTAGGCACAAGAAATATATGTATGGCAATATGTAAATCAATGGTTCTGCAACTGATGTGATTCTGCAATCTGTATATGGAGTAAAAATGGGAGCTCATATCCCACTTGAATCAAAGTGTGAAATATGATATATCAAGAAGTATGTAATGTTTTGAACAACCTACAATGAAAATTAATTAAAAAAAGAAAAAGAAATATATGTAATTGTCAGGAGATTTAGCTTCGTTTATAGTGACACCAAAAATCTGGGTCTGCATCTATGTGACCTGGAGGACATGGTTCTTTATTTTGTAATGAACATGAGGCAGCAGGTCTGAATTCTCCCTTTGTAGGTAAACTGTTGCCACTGGGAGCTAAGTGTCTTCCCGTGTGGTCTGTGAAGCCATTTCGTCATCCTCCACTTTTCAGGGTGTTTCTTACTGCTGCACTGGGAATTTGGTATTTGCTTCACGAAATACAATATGTTCAACTGGGACAATGCTGGAGGGAGTTCTGTCATGTGTGGTTGGTCAGGGTCGGCAAGAGAATGTACGAACCAGGCTTCTATCCCACATAGCTTTCCCCTTGACTATAGCAACCTGATTCTGAATATTGCCCTGATACCTCTACATATAACAAGATGCCTTTACATATAAAGGTCTTCTGCCTGCACCATGTCAGTCGCAAATTTTGGAAGCCAATGGAAGATCCAGGTGGTCCTACCAAAAATATTTATTTACACACCTACAGTCCACTGCTCTACACCCACTACCCAGCAGGCTCCAACTTACTGGCATTTCTGTTCTACACCATTTTCACGAAACTCAGTCAATCAAGGCACTGTTTGTTATACTCATGATCAGCAACAGGATATCTAAAGGTTATCCAGTGCCACCTGGTCATGGGGATTTCAAAAATTTCATGGTATTAATCTAGTCATTTTTCAAGGATGAAGTTGGAGGCACTGTGGGTTTCATTTAATTCAGGAACCATTAAATGGTGAGGAAGCTCATTTCAATGAAAGCTCTGGAGAACACTCACAGGCAAGCCTTCCCAAAGAGTGGCCAAAAGAACACATGAATCCAGGCCCATTGAGGTATACAATGTGAGGTCCATGTGTGTTTGGACTCTCAACTATGGCTACCAAGTCTTTAAGAATTAAATCATGTGATATCCTGGCTCAGAATCCCTGAGCTCTGTGGAAAGACATCCTGGGCCTAGATCTCAGTTTCCAAAAGCGATTCTCATGCGTGGTCTCCTAAAATCCCAACACTATTCATGGCAATACTTCTCTGAGGTCAGTTCCAGAACTCAGTCTCTAAGGGGAACCACACCAGAGTTCAAGCCCTGGTGGACCCAGTCATCTCTTCCAACTACCACACAAATTACCACAATTAAAACAAGAACCCTCCCATATGGCCTTCATCTTCTTTCATATAGACACTCATCATAATCTGGCTGGAGGTTTCCATGAGGGGCGCAGACCAAGACAGAGTCCCAAATAAGCTCCTTTGCCCCTCATTTGCCTAAAGTCAAGGTGGCCTGGACACCCATCCTGTGAACCAAAAGTGATCAAATAGGCCTGCCATTAATACCGCTCCAATTTGAGGACTACTGTCTGTGGGGTTTAGATTCTTTATGTGAATTTTAGTCATGAGAAAATCCAAGCACAATGGGGTAGCCTCTGCAGGTTTTGTAGAACTCTTTTGACCCAAAGGATCCCATTCTCACTTGATGGAGGTCAGGAACCTTACAGAGGAAGTCGAGAGACTTCATCCCAATAATTGTTCTTTTGGCGAATTTTCTTTTGGATGGACACATGGTAACTTTCTTTAGATCCATCAGGTGCTGAGAATCTAAGCCACAGCCACACACAGGGCCAAGGGCCTGATTCAGACACATCCCTTTCCAAAGCAATTAAGGAAAGTGCCACAAGTATGCCCATTCATTTCCATTTGAAAACTGTTTTCTTCAGGCTTCACAAAGGGGTGGCCTGAGGCAAAGACCTTCCTGACATTCAGGGCAACAGAACAATAGGTAAGCAAAAGGCCCAAAGCAGGATTTCTCCTCTGAGACTTTCCTGGTCACACTGATATCTGAGTTTTCTGAGATGCTCGCCATCACCTACAGCTATCCAGTACATGGCCATGTCACAGAGCTTGGAGGTGGTACATATCTTGGACACAAAACCATGGGCCTATTCTTGAGATTGGCCGGAATTCAGGACGAAAATAGAAACTTAGGAAGGTAGCAGGTGTTGCTCATTGATAAGGCAAGCTACAGTCCATTCATAAACGGGGCAATATGAATGCTGAGAAGCTTTCTACTAGACACGACACATCCATTGATGAATTCTCTTTTCTAATGTCTACAACCACGGAAACAGTGGAATACACAGACATAGAAACACTCGCCCTGTGAAAAGACTTACTAGAAACAGTCCACTTCAAATGAAACAAACCGACTGTCCTACCTATTCTCAGAAAATGTGACAAAACCACAAACCCACAACCACACCCACAAAGGCACCTCCTTCCCCTAAGTAGGTCTGTGACTATCCAGAGTGTCCTCTGACTTGTGGGCCATAATATGTTCCCCCAAAATGTCCTTTCCTGTCTCAGATCTTGTCTCCTTGGCCAACTCTGTGAACTTCTTAGGAGCCAACGGTGAGCAACTACGTGCTTTCTCATGAAAAACCCTGCATCCGAGCTTTCCTGGCATTTGGCCTTCCTCACATCTGTAGGTACCAAAAAATACTGACCCTGTCCTTGGTAAATCCAAACAAGTGAGACCACTGGGACTGGGACTGGGATTGGCTCTGTGTGCCTGGCTTCCTGGATCCCACGTTCAGAGAGTTCCATCACCAAGAAAGTGAGGTGTGGTCACTTCCTTCCTGAACTGAATGAGGGCACTGTCTTGGCAGCCACTTTGTCCTAACTGTTGCTTCCAAGGGTCCTAAGAGATTGAGGCTGCCCCTACTTCCTGTGATATTTTCACAAGTTAGAATGGTATATCAACCAAAGGCACCCAGGAATAGATCTCCACACAGGCCTGGTTTGGTCCATGATCTCTACATTAAAAAAAATCTGATTCAGACACAACCTTTTATCCTGACAGGGTTGTTTGCCATGGAAGATGACTTTTGTTCTCTCAGGTCCTTTATTGCTTCCTACATCTTCTCCAGGGATCATTTCTGCATGGACCTTTGAGGTTCTCAGCAGGTGGAAGTTTTTCTACATTTCTGAATTGTAATATCAACTCCTTCCCTGCTCTTCTGTAAAGTTAGATTGAGGGAACAGTGTCCGGTTATGGTTAAAAACATGCTCAATTTGGGTTAGAAATCATTTTGCTGGATGAATGATCGTATTGAGAACTTGCTATGTGTAGAAGAATATATAGGTGAAATATATGTATGAAAAAAGAAATCTAAGTCTGATTTGAAGCCCAGAAGGGAATTGGGCCCTTGATAGGGATACGTGGTGTTGAATTACGTTCTGCAGAGTTGTCTCAGATAAATTGATATACAATGGCATAGCACCTTGTACGTTGCATGAATTAATGTAGAAGGAACATCAAGTCAAAAAGGCATAGTCGGTAGTGAAAGGTTAATAAAATTAATAAAATAGGTACTTGTCACTTCCTGTTTTTCTGTATGCTTAACAAAACACTGTTGAAATCTTGAGAAATGTTTGCTAATCTTGTTCTAGAATGTACTGTTCCCAACAGCCGAACTGCAGAATGTAATCCCTCACTCGGTGTCATGCAAACCGCCAACTCGCCCTTACCCATCACTAAACTTCCCTCTCTTCCCTCTCCAAGGAAAGTATATAAGCTCTGCTTAAGCTGTTCTCAGAGGTCTCTGCTCTATTTAATTTAGCTCTGAGCTCCAGCATGCTGGACCACAAATAAACCCTTTGCTGTTGCATGAGACAGTCTCTTGGTAGTATCTTCCTCTGACACTCGCCTGACCTTTACATATTGAGGTTCCACCGAGTTCCAGCAGTGGCCGACAAGAGACCCCAACGGGCTCCTCTCGGAGCAAGTAAGGCGCCTCTTTCCGGTTTCAGGTTTCTTGTTAGGGCTTGGCAAAATTGCTGGCGATGAAGAGCCTGGGGTCTCTCCGACGGTGGCTGAGAGACGTGTCACAGAGACAAAGGGCACCTCTCTGGAGGACCCCGCAGAGAACTCGGGAAATCAAGGAACAATAGTCTTCTCGACTCAGTGATATTTTCTTTTAGATTCGTTATTGCCATACCATTGGGTTTTGCCGGCTACTCATTCCTGGTCTCAGTGTTGGACGTTCATTGCCTGTCTTTATGGTCATGTCTTATCTGTGTCATGTGTCCTTGCTTTTACTGTTTGTGGAACTTTCATTATGGAACAGAGCACGTCAATGCCTCTGTCCCTGACCCTTGATCACTGGACCAAAGTCCGCTTAAGGACTCAGAATCTTTCTTTTTTTAGTAAAACGCTGGACCTGGCAGAATCTCTGTGCCTCAGAATGGCCCATCTTTGGAGTCGTATGGCCCCTAGAAGGATCTTTCTACTTCCCACTAATTTAAAAAGTCAGAGGTATTGTCTTTCAGCCAGCGCCACATAGCCATCCGGATCAACAGCCATATATCTTAACTTGGCAGGACCTCTGCAAATCTCCTCCTCCATGGGTGAAGCCTTTCATTGCCCCTACCTCTGCTCCTACTCCTTCCCCCATGATCTCTCAAACCCTCTCAACCTCCTCCTCCTCCACCCTCTGTTCTCCCTGAGTCACAGATTTGACTCTACTGGACTCTTCTCCCCCTCCTTATCCCCTGCCCTCGTCCCCTAACACACAACACACTCTAAGTGATTCCGCTGCTGCTGACTAGGCCTCTCTACCATTTAGGAAGCTAAGCCGGTAATAGGATCTGACAATGGACCGATGTTCATGACCCAGGTAAGTCAGGGGTTAGCCAGGAACCTGGGGATTAATTGGAAGTTAAATTGTGCTTATAGACCACAGAGTTCAAGACAAGTAGAAAGAATGAATACAACCATTAAAGAGACCTTAACGAAATTAAGCTTAGAGACCAGCATAAGATTGGACTATGCTCCTGCCTTATGCAATGTTTCATGCAAGAAAAAATCCCTTTGTTTCTTTGAGTAACCTTACCACGTGTGAAATTCTTTATGGTGGCCCTCCTCCAGTAGGGGACCTAAGCCCAACTGTAAGACCTAAAGATCCTTTCCACACCCCCTTGCTTGACAGACTTAAAGATCTTGAAAGAACTCAGTAATACCTGTGAAAACAGCTGGCCACTGCCTACCCAACTGGGAACCAGGGGATTCCACATCCATATGAAGTAAGAGATTTCATCTATGTAAGATGATATCAGGTGTCATCCCTGGTATCCCGCTGAAAAGGACCATACCAGATGCTATTATAACACCTACAGTGGTAAACGTAAACAGAATCACTTCCTGGATCCATGCCTCTCATCTCAAGCCTGCTCCCTGTACAGAATCTTTCTGGAAACTGAAAAAGACTGGTAACAGTTTCAAATTGTGTATTCGCAATGTGAATAAGGTTATATACTCTCCCCTTGGCTACAAGTAGTCCTAACCCTCATCAGCCCATTAAGCAGTGATGGCTGATCACAAATCATACTGGAAAAGAAGTATGGTCTATCTCGCATACAGCCCCCTTAGGGACCTGGTGGCCATCTCTCCACCCAGACATTTGTTAGCTGGCTACAGGTATTTCCTATTGTGATATCCCTGATGAAGAGGATCCCACTAAAATACCATTAAATCCCTTCTGTACCATATATAATGGAAACAAACATTATGGATGTAGGGACACGCGAGCCAGATGCAGGTTGGCTAGTCTAGATTACTAAGTTTGCCTGGCAGACTATCAAAGCCACAAAGAGTAATGGCTGTGTGGGGGAAAAGCCGACTTTTTCTGTATGTCATGGGAATGTGTGCATACAGGGGCTGCCTGATGGAACCCCAATTCTTCATCAAATTCAGTACACAGCATTGGCCACATTACCAATTAGACAACCAAAAACTATGGCACCCAGAGGGGTCTCTAGATCCTCAAATTTTGCGTGACCTTTTTAACTTCTTCAAGTGCTCAAAAGAGTGAAAGGAAATTCCCCTATGTGGAAGCCTTTTCCCTCCCTCACTCACATCCTGAACTATGCTTCTCCAATAGATCATTATCCTCAGCCTTCTGCTCCAGACCCTCTGATGTCACTCCCATCTCAGCAACTTGATTTCTCCCCTCCAATAACTAGATCAGAAACCCAAAGCTTCACCAGTTCTCAGACCATCGCCCCCTTGCTGAGGTAGCAGGTACATAGGTACCGCTCCACCGACTCATTCCTCTCATCTCCTGTCAGTGCCCTCACCGGGTCCCACCAGGTCCTCTTACCAGCTAACCCAATGCTCAAACGAGCTGAGGAGAGCCCTGAGACCCTTATCCAAGATGTAATATAATTGGCCTTTAAAGTTGCTTTGTCATCACTGAAAACAGGTTACTAAAATTTAAAGTCCCTCACAGGATTTTGGGATCCTCACTCCCGTCTTTCACTCTGCTCTACCTGATCTACTGCTCAAGTTTGCTGCTAGGAAATTCCCAATACCCTTTCGCATTATTCTTTTACATCTCTCTTTTCCCTCATTCTCAGATCCTCGGAGGTGCTCTCACCCCCAACTTCCCCGTCTTTCCCCCTCTGTACCAGGCCCACAGAAAAGTCTTAAATGACCTTCTTCAGAAGTCTTCACCATGGCTGAGTTTTGAACTTTCAGCCAAACAGTCCCAATAAAGACTTTAATGTAGATAAACATTCTCTTTTTTATTGCCCTGTTCTACTTGGCCACTGGCTAAAAATCTCAGTACTTCTAAGCTAGACTACCCCTAACTAGTTTTTCACAAAATATGTGAACAAGTCCTCTGGCCTTCAGCTGGGGCTTCACAGAGATGGCTACATTTCTAAGATAAAGAAATTACCAACCGGGCTCCATGGTAACAGCTGGCAGGGGGAAAATAAGAAAGGGAAGAAAAAGCTCTCCTCCTCCCAGGTGTCCTTGAAAAGTTAACTTGCCCAGAACAGAAGGAAAAACAGAAACAAATACTGCTTTTTCAAACTTCTGAAGACTGTGAACTTCTGAGCCCCATCCCTTATATGTTGGGTACAAAATTCTGAAACTACCTAAACTTGAGTTTCAGGGGATTAATTGATTACAATAGAAGCAATGCCCTCTGAATCCGGTTGCAACCAAATAGGACTGTTTCCCTCTCTTGAGTGCTATCTTAGGTGCCTTGCTTTGTCAGTGCCTACAACAGCATAATTCTATATACTTAAACATCGTTTATGTTTTCATGCAATGATCAAGATATGTGATAAATTGTGTAATGGTGCAGATGTTTCCCAGAGTGCTCTATCATGACACAGGTTCATTTGAAGATCAAATAGGGGGGGCATACAACCGGTTCCACTGGGAACATATATCCCTCACTTTAGCCATCCTATTAGGAATAGGAGTTGCTGCACGGGTGGGCAGAGGAACCAGTGGCATTGTCCATGGGACACAAAAGATGACCCAATTAGAAGCAGCAATAGAGCAAAAGTAAGATATTAGAAACCTCCTTCAGGGCTTTGCATGAAACTTTAACCTCTCTCTCTGAAGTTGTTTTACAGAACAATTGAGGGTTGGACCTCCTCTTCATTAGAGAAGGGGGCCTTTGTGCTGCATTGAGGGAAGAATGTTGTTTTTGTGCTGACTATACTGGAGTTGTAATAAAATCTATGAGTAAATTTAAAAGACACCTTGAAGAGCATCAACATGTGAGAGAGGCCCAAAAAGGGTGGCTTGAGTCTTGGTTCACACAGTCCCCCTGGTTAACTACGTTTTTATCAACCCTGGCCGGTCCAATAATAATCCTCATATTATTGCTAACTATAAAACCCTGTTTGCTCAACCGTGTAATGTCTTTTCTCCAGGCTCAAATTGGACGAGTTAAACTTATGGTAATACCCCACTAGCAGACATTGAATGTGACACCCTCCAATGATCATTTTTATGATTAAAATTAGCCAGAAGAAGAAGTGGGGAATGAAATATTAATAAAATAGGTACTTGTCACATCTTGTTTTTCTGTATGCTTAACAGAACACTGTTGAAATCTTGAGAAATGTTTGCAAATCTTGTTCCCAGAATGTTCTATCCCCAGCTGCCAAATTGCAGAATGTACTCCCTCTCCCAGTTGCATGCAAACTGCCCACTCGCCCTGACCCATCAATACAATTCCCTCCCTTCCCTCTCCAGGGAAAGTATATAAGCTCTACTTCAGCTATTCTCAGGGCTATCTGCTCCATTCAGGTGAGCTCTGAACCCCAGCATGCTGGACACCCAATAAACCCTTTGATGTTGCATGAGATAGTCTGTTGGTAGTCTCCTCCTCTGAAGCTCGCACCACATTTACTTGGATGATTAAATGTAGAAGAGAACATCCAGTCAAAAAGGGATAGTCTGTAGCATTAGGAAGATAGTCAATAAGTTTAGGAAGAAGGGTGAGTATAAGATTTGGAACAAAAGTTTCTTAGCAATAGGATTTTGATTAGAGAGTGAATCTAAATGTCAGCACAGGTGAAGAGTCAGTCACAATGATGAACTGGGGAAAATATGTAGGAAAGCATATATCAATATAGACATTACAAAATCAGGCAGAGTGTAAAGTGAGTGATAGGATTAGACATTTTGAACAGGGTTGAGTTTAAATATATAATCTTAGGAAGAATCAAATATGTAGTCACAAATAGGATTGACATTTGAGATTGGGCAAATTTCAGGTGGATGAATATTTCTGAGAATAATCTTGTGAATAGTTGATTATAAATCCACATACATGAACATGAATGAATTTAGGGAGTGAATATAAGACACATATATTACATATTTTGAAAAATCTGGAGAGTGTATATATATATATATATATATATATATATATATATATATATATATATACACATATGTATACATATACATAAAACACACACACAGACAAAAAAGTAGCAATATATATGTCAATCAAAATTCATTATATAATATATACCATCCACAGATCTAAAAATATTCATTTTACTGAACATGGATTTATGTATAATGCTGTTCAACTAGCAAGCTCACCCATAGGTTGAATATTCAGTTCCAACAGGGTTTAGTAGGAGTGATCTCTTCTAACAATTTGTATCTGCCAAGTCAGCCACCTCACAAGAATGTACCTGTGGTACCAGATAGGAATCTATATGTGCATATAAGAATACAGAGAAAGGGAGACAGGAATTCACATATTTGTTAACCTTAAAAATACAAGGACAACTATTTCAACAAACAATTGACTAGATTTATAACTCCAACTCTGTATCATGCAAAAGGCAAGTCCATCAATACACCATGCCTACTCTGAACTGCTTGTATTTCTATTCTTTATGGGTTATTTTTCTCCATCATATTAGGATTAGTAGTCAGAGTCTGGTAGGGTATGGGTTAGAGTCAGGTATTCAGTATTTTGAATTGAAAATAGGACACTGAATCCAATGTGTATGCAAATATATGCTACGGAAAAATCTTCCCACTCTCCTCCAGAACAATGCCTTGACATTACCTTCGCCCCAAGTAAGACACAATTAGAGGAGAAGAGTTTGAAAATCTGTGAATACATATCTAGAATGGAAAATGCTCCAGATTTCACATCTTTGGAGGTGGTAGAGGAGTTTCCAAAAGTAAGAGACAGGGTAAACACTCCACAAACATGGAGCTCTGCTGGCCAAAAGACTTTTTGAGAATCTGCCTCTGAGGTTGGGCACTTGAAATATATGTTGTTGTCAGGAGCTTTAGCTTTATTTGTAGTGAAACCATCAAAGCTGGATCTGCATCAATGTGACCTGGAGGAAATGGTTACTTATTTTCAAATAAAAATGAGGCAGCAGTGATGAATTCTCTTTTTGTAGGTAAACTGTGGCCACTGAGGGCTAAGGGTCTTCCCGTGTGGACTGTGAAACCAATGGTCATCCTCCAATTTTCGTGGTGTTTCTTGCTGCTGCACTGGGAGTTTGGTATTTGCTTCATGAAATACAACGAGTTCAAATGGGACACAGTGCTGAAGGGAGTTCTGTCAGGTGTGGTTGGCAGGGTCTCCAGGAGAATGCACCAACCAGGGTTCTATCTCAAGTAGCTTGCCCCCTTGACAATAGCAACATGATACTGAACATTGCCCTGAAACCTCTCCATATAAAAATATGCCTTTACATATATGGGTGTGATGGTTGCACCATGTCAGTCACAGCCATTTGGAAGCCAATGGATGATCCACATGGCCCCACCACAGATGTTTTATCACACTTTTGCATAACACAGCTCTAGGCCCACTACTTACCAGGCCCCAACTTACTGGCATCTCTTTTCTACACCATTTTCATGAAACCCAGTCAATCAAGGCCCTGTCTGTTATACTCATGATCATCAACAGGACATCAACGGTCCTCCAGTGCCAGCTGGTCATCGGAATTTCTAAAATTTCATGGTAATTATCTAGCATTTTTTCACAGATGCATTTGGAGGCAATGTTGGTTTCAATTCATTCAGGAACCATTAAATGGTGAGGAAGCTAATTTCAGGGAAATCTCTGGAGCACTCTCACAGGCAAGTCTACCCAAAGAGTGGCCAAAAAGTCACATGAAGCCAGGCCCATTGAGGTCTACAAAGCGAGGTCCAAGTGTGTTTTGAATCTCAATTATGCCTGCCAAGTCTTTCAGAATAAAATCATGTAATATCCTGGCTGTGATTCCCAGTGTTCTGTGGAAAGCCACTCTGGGCCTTGATCCCAGGTTCCAATGGCAACTCTCATTCCTGGCCTCCTAAAATCCCAACACAATTCATGTCAATACTTCTCTGAGGTCAGTTCCAGAACTCAGTCTCTAAGGGGAATCACAGCAGAATTCATGCCCAGGTGGACCCAGTCATCTCTTCCAACTGCCACACAAATGACCACAATTATAACCAAAACACTCCTACATGGCCCTCATCTTCTACCATAAAGATACTCATCATAACATCTGGATGGAGGTTTTCATGAGAGGCACATCCCAAGACAGTGTCCAAAATAAGCTCCCTTGCCCCTCATTTGCTGAATGTCAGGGTGACTTGGACACCCTTCCTGTGAACCAGGAGTGATCAAATAGGCCTGCCTATAATACTGCTTCGCTTCTCCAATTTGAGGCTCTCTGACTGTGGGGTCTAGATTCTTTTTGTGAATTGGAGTCATGAGAAAAGCCAAGCACCTCTGCAGAGATTTGAAGAACTCATTTCACCAAAAGGATCCCTATTCTGACATGATGGATTTCAGAAACCTAACAAAGGAAGGCAATATAATTCATGCACATTGATTGAACGTTTTTCCATTTTGGTTTAGATGCACATATGGGATCTGTCTTTACATCCATCAGGTGCTGAGAATCTAAGTCACAGCCTAAAACAGGGCAAAGGGCCTGAATCAGACACATCCTTTTCCAATGAAATTAAGCAAAGAGCCAGAGGTGATGCACATTCATTTCCATTTGAAAACTGTTTTCTTCAGGCTTAACAAAGGGGTTGCATGAGACAAAGACCTTCCTGATATTCAGGGCAACAGAACAATAGGTAAGCAAAAGGCCCAAAGCAGGGTATCTCCACTGAGACTTTCCTGGTCACACTGATATCTGAGTTTTCTGAGATGCTGGCCATTCCATTCAGGTATCCAGTACATGGCCATGTCAAAGACCTTGGATTTGGTACATATCTTGGACACATAACCATGAGCCTATTCTAGAGAGTGGCCAGAATTCAGGAAGAAAACAGGGACTTAGGAAGGTATTAGGTGTTGCCCGTGCATAAGGCAAGCCACACTCCATTAATAAATTGGGCAGGATGAATGCTGGGAAGCTTTATACTAGACATGACACATCCATTGCTGCATTCTCTTTTCTCATGTCTACTACCATAGGCACAGTGGGATACACAGACATGGAAACACTCACCTCGTCAAACGACTTACCAGAAACAGTTCACTCCAAAACAAACAAACCGCCATTCCTACCTATTTTCAGAACATGAGACAAACCACAAACCCACACCCACTCCCAAAAAGGCACCTCCTTCCCCAAGTAGGTGTGTGACTAACCAGAGTGTCCTCTGACTGGTGGCCATACTCTGTTCTTCCGAAATGGCCTGTCCTCTCTCAGATCTGTTTTCCTTGGCCAACTCTGTAAAGTTGTAAGGAAAAAATGGAGAGCTACTACCTGCTTTCTCAGGAAAGGTCCCTCTTCAGAGCTCTCCAGGCATTTGGTAATCCTCACTTCAGTAGTTACCAAGAATGACTGACTCTATCCTTGCTAAATCCAAACAAGTGAGCCCACTGGGACTGGGACTGAAACTGCCTCTGGGTGCCTGGCTCCTTGAATACAAAGTTCAGAGAGTTCCATCACCAAGGAAATGAGGTATGTCACATTCTTTGGAACTGAATGAGGTCACTGCCTTGGCAAATGTATATCTTATGATGTACAAAAACTGAAGAAATAATAATGTACCAGTGTCGAATACAAATGAATGACAAATTACATATCATGTCCCATAGGATTCTACTTGCATTGATGTTAGACTGGGTCAGTTACTGTAGAGTAATTAGGATTTTTATGCACCATTCACTGAAGTTAGTTTTCAGTACTAGGAAACAAATATGTATTTCAGGTGGATGAATATTTCTGATTATATTCTTGTGAAAAGTGGATTATAAATCCACATACGTGAACATGAATGAATTTAGAGAGTGTATATTATACACATATATTTCATATTTTGAAAAATTTGGAGAGTATATCTATATCTATATCTACATCTATATACACACACACACACACACAACACTCACAGACATTAAAAAGTACCATTATAAATGCCAATCGAAATTCATCAGTAAATATATATCATCCACAAATGCAAAAATATTTATTTTACTGAACATGAGTTAATGTATAATGTTGTTCTACTAGGACTCTCTCCTATAGGTTGAATTTTCATTTCCAACAGCATTTAGGAGGAGTGAACTCTTCTCACAATTTGTATCTAGCAAGACAGCCACCTCACAAAAATGTACGTGTGATACCTGGTAGGATTCTATATATGCATATAAATATACATGTGTGAATAGGCTACAGAAAAGGGAAACAAGAATTCACATATTTGTTAAGTTTAAAAACACATGAAGAATATTTCAATTAAAATTTGACTAGATTTATAACTCCTACCTTATATAATACATATGTCAAGTCCAACTATACACCATGTCTCCTCTGAAGTGCTTGTATTTCCATTGTGTTGGGTTAATTTTCTCCATTATATTAGGATGAATAGTCTGAGACTACTAGGTATGGGTTAGTGTCAGGGATTCAGTATTTCGAATGGAAAATTGGAAAATGAATCCAATGTGTATGTAAATATATGCTGCACAAATATCCTCCCGCTCTCATCCAGAACAATGCCTTGACATTACCTTCACCCCAAGTAAGACACAATTAGAGGAGAAGAGTTACAAAATCAGTGAATACATATCTGGAATGGAAAATGCTCAGGAGTTCACAACCTTGGAGGTGGTAGAGGAGATTCCAAAACTAAGGGACAGGGTAAACACTCCACAAACATGGAGCTCTGCAGGCCTAAAAACTTTTTGAGAAACTGCCTCTGAGCTTCCGCACTTGAAATATATGTTGTTTTCAGGAGATTTGGCTTCCTCTGTAGTGAGACCATCAAAGCTGGGTCTGCATCTATGTGACCTGGAGGACATGGTTTCTTATTTTCCAATGAACAAGATGAAGCAGTGCTGAATCCTCTCTTTGTAGGTAAACTGAGGCCACTGGGGACTAAGTGTCTCCCCGTGTGGACTGTGATGCCATTTTTTCCTTCTCCACTGTTTGTGGTGTTTTTGCTGCTGCACTGTGAGTTTGGTATTTGTTTCACGAAATACTAGGAGCTAAACTGGGACACAGTGCTGGAGGGAGTTCTGTCACGTGTGGTGGGTCAGGGTCTGCAAGAGAATGCACCAACTAGGCTCCTATCTCTCACAGCTTGCCCCATTGCCCCCTTGTCCATATCAACATGATTCTTAATTTTCCTCTGAAAACTCTCCATATAACAAGATGCCTTTACATATAAGGGTCTACTGGCTGCACCATGTCAGTTACAAGCCATTTGGAATTCAATGGTAGATCCACATGGCCCTACCACGGATGTTTTATCAAACACCTCCCCACCACTGCTCTAGACCCACTACTCAGCAGGCTCCAACTTACTGGCATCTCTGTTCTACACCATTTTCATGAAACTCAGTAAATCAAGGCACTGTCTTGTATACTCATGATCAGCAACAGGACATCCAATGTTTCTCCAGTGCCACCTGGTCATAGGAATTTCAAAAATTTCATGGTATTTATCTAGCCATTTTTCAAGCATGAAGTTGGAGGCACTGTGGGTTTCAGTTCATTCAGCAAACATTAAATGGTAAGGAAGCTCATTTCAATGATCTCTGGAGAACTCTCACAGGCACGGCTTCCCAAAGAGTGGACAAAAGGTCACATTAGGCCAGGCCCATTGAGGTCTACAATGTGAGGTCCATGTGTGTTTTGACTCTCAACTATGGCTGCCATTTCTTTAAGAATAAAATCATGTGATATTCTTGCTGAGATTACCAGGCCTCTGTGGAAATCCACCCGGGGCCTAGGTCTCAGTTTCCAAGAGCGACTTTCATGCGTGGCCTCTTAAAATCCCAACAAAATTCATGGCAATGCTTCTCTGAGTTCAGTTCCAAAACCCAGTCTCTAAGGGGAATCACACCAGAGTTCAACCCCACGTGGACCCAGTCATTTTTTCCAATGCAACACAAATGACCAAAATCTAAACCAAAACACTCCCACATGGCCTTCATCTAATTCCATATAGTCAATCATCTTAACCTCTGGCTGGAGGTTTCCATGAGGGGCGCAGCCCAAGACAGTGTCCAAAATCAGCTCCTTTGCCCCTCATTTGCCTAAAGTCAGGGTAGCCTGGACACCGTTTCTGTGAACCAGGAGTGAACAAATAAGCCTGCCGTTAATACTTCTGTGTTTCTCCAATTTGAGGCATACTGATTTTAGGTATCGATTCTTTAGGTGATTTAGAGTCATGCGAAAACACAAGCACCTCTGCAGGGCTTTGAAGAACTCATTTGACCCAAAGAATCCCTATTGTCATTTGATGGAGTTCAGGAACCTAACAGAGGAAGGCAAGAGACTTCATCCACAATGAATGATATTTTTTGCCATTTTGGTTTTGGAAGCTCACATGGGATCATTCTTAAGATCCATCAGGTGCTGAGAATCTAAGTCACAGCCACACACAGGTCCAAGAGGCTGATAAAGGCACATCCCTTTCCAAAGCAATTAAGCAAAGAGCCACAGGTGAGGCCCATTCATTTCCATTTGAAAACTGTTTTCTTCAGGCTTCACAAAGGGGTGGCCTGAGGCAAAGACCTTACTGACATTCAGTGCAACACAACAATAAGTAAGCAAAAGGCCCAAAGCAGGGTTTCTGCACTGAGACTTTCCTGGTCACACTGATATCTGAGTTTTCTGAGATGCTCGCCATTCTCTTCAGCTATCCAGTACATGGCCATGTCACAGAGCTTGGAGGTGGTACATATTTTGGACACAAATCCATGAGCCTATTCTGGAGAGTGGCCAGAATTCAGGAAGAAAACAACAACTTAGAAAGATAGCATGTGTTGCGCATCGATAAGACAAGCTGCAGTCCATTCATATATTGGGCTGGATGAATTATGGGAAGATTTATACTAGACAGGACACATCCATTAATGCATTCTCTTTTCTAATGTCTACAACAACGGACACAGTGGGATACACAGAAACAGAAACACTCGGCATGTCAAATGACTTACTAGAAACTGTCCACTCCAAACCAAACAAACGGCCTTTCCTATCTATTCTCAGAACATGAGAGAAAACAACAAACCCACACCCACTCCCACAAAGGCACCTCCTTCCCCCAAGTAGGTCTGTGACTATCCGGAGTGTCCTCTGACTGGTGGGCCATTCTATGTTCCCTCGAAATGGCCTGTCTTCTCTCAGATCTTGTTTCCTTGACCAACTCTGTGAAGATGTCAGGAAAAAGTGGTTAGCCACTACCTGTTTTCTCAGGAAATGTCCATCTTCAGAGCTCTCCTGGCATTTGGCCATCCTCACATCATTAGGTACCAAGAAAACTGACTCTGTCCTTAATAAATCCAAACAAGTGAGCCCACAGGGACTGGGACTGGGACTGCCTCTGGGTGCCTGGCTTCTTGGATACCAAGTTCAGAGAGTTCCATCACCAAGGAAATGAGGTATGTCACATTCTTTGGAACTGAATGAGGTCACTGCCTTGGCAACCACTTTGTCCTAACAGTTGCTTCCAAGGGTAACATAAGATGGAGGTTGCCCCTACTTCCTGTGACACTTTCATAAGGTAGAATGTATATCACCATTGGCATCCGGGAACAGCTCTCCACTCAGCCCTGGTTTGGTCCATCTTCTCTACAAGAAGAAGAGAGAGAGGCAGATTCAGACACATCCCTTCATCCTGACCAGGTTGTTTGCCATGGAAGATGACTTTTGCTCTCTCAGGTGCTTCAAACCTGCCTACAACTTCTCCAGGTATCATTTGTGCATGGACATTTGAGGTTCTCATCAGGTGGAAGGTCCCCAACTTTCCTGTATTGTAAGAACCACTCTGTCCCTGCTCTTCTGTAAAATGATTGAGGGAACAGTGTATACTTGGGGTTAAAAACAGGTTTGATTTGGGTTACGAGTGATTCTGTGTGATGAATTATGGTATTGGGAACCTGCAATATTTACAAGAATATAGAGGTGAAATATAAGTAGGAAAACAGAAATCTAGGTATGATTTGAAGCCCAGAAGGGTTTTGCCCTTAATTGGGATACTTAGCTTTGAATGATGTTCTGCAAAGATGCTTCAGATAATTCGATATACAATGGCATAGGACCTTGTACATTGGAATATTGAATTTAGAGGAGAACATCCAGTCAAAAAGGGATATTCAGTAGGATTAGGAAGATAGTTGGTAGGTTTAGGAATAAGAGTGAGTATAGAATTTGGACCAAAAGTTCTTTAGCAATAGACTTTCGGTTGTTGAGTGAATGTAAATGTCAGCACATATGAAGAGTCAGTCACTATGTTGAACTGGGGAAAATATGTAGAAAAGCAGATATCAATAGAAACATTACGAAATCAGGCAAAGTATAAAGTGAGTGATAGAATTAGACATTTTCAACAGGGTTGAGTTTGAATATATAAATTAGGAAAAAAACAAATATGTAGTCACCAATAGGATTGACAATTGACAGCATTGGGCAACCTGGACATGGATGTTTTTAGAAATCCATGTTCACTTTCCATTTAGGCTTTGGTACAATCATAAGTGTGACCTTTCCATTTTTTATCCAGAATATTACTGTGATAATGAGGTGACATGAGTATTTCTTTCACCATTTCTGGGAGCAATATATTGAAGATGTAAAATGAGAATCGGGGGTACAAAGAGGTGTACCCTGTTTCTAGGAACATAGAGAAAAAGCATGAATATACCATACTCTGAAAAAATAATATAACTTTTTTGAACTTTAAATAATGAATTGAACTGATATCTGAAAAATTAAAGGAAATTGTATATTGATATACAATTATTCATTCCAACCAGGTATATATGTAATGGAAATATTAGTGTTTTGGTTTATCATGAAGAGTGTGTGAGTTTTGCTTCAAAATGATTATGGAAATTCAAAATAATGTGTTTGGAAAGAAGTCTCATGAAAAGACCAGTCAAGAAACCCTGACAATATATGTGTTCTGAATCAAGAAGTGGTGAAAGTTGAAACAAATGCTTATTAATTTGTGAACTTGTGGATGAAATGTATATCCTGTGATGTGCAAAAACTGAAGAAACAATAATGTACCAGTGTCGAATACAAATGAATGACAAATTACATATCATGTCCCATAGGAGTCTACTTGCATTGATGTTAGACTGGGTCAGTTACTGTAGAATAATTAGGATTTGTATGCACCATTCACTGAAGTTACTTTTCAGTACTAGGAAACAAATATTCAGGTGGATGAATATTTCTGATTATAATCTCGTGAAAAGTGGATTATAAATCCACATACATGAACATGAATGAATTTAGAGAGTGTATATTAGACACATATATTTCATATTTTGAAAAATTTGGAGAGTATATCTATATCTATATCTATACACACACACACACACACACAAACACACACACAACACTCAAGGACATTAAAAAGTACCAATATAAATGCCAATCGAAATTCATCAGTAAATATGTATCATCCACAAATGCAAAAATACTTATTTTACTGAACATGAGTTAATGTATAATGTTGTTCTACTAGGACGCTCTCCTACAGGTTGAATTTTCATTTCCAACAGAATTTAGGAGGAGTGAACTCTTCTCACAATTTGTATCTGCCAAGACAGCCACCTCACAAAAATGTACGTGTGATACCTGGTAGGATTCTATATATGCATATAAATATACATGTGTGAATAGGCTACAGTAAAGGGAAACAAGAATTCACATATTTGTTAAGTTTAAAAACACATGGAGAATATTTCAATTAAAATTTGACTAGATTTATAACTCCTACCTTATATAATGCAAATGTCAATCCAACTATACAACATGTCTCCTCTGAAGTACTTGTATTTCTAATGTGTTGGATTAATTTTCTCCATTATATTAGGATGAATTGTCTGAGTCTACTAGGTATCGGTTAGTGTCAGGGATTCAGTATTTCGAATGGAAAATTGGAAAATGAATCCAATGTGTATGTAAATATATGCTGCACAAATATCCTCCCGCTCTCATCCAGAACAATGCCTTGACATTTCCTTCACCCCAAGTAAGACACAATTAGAGGAGAAGAGTTACAAAATCAGTGAATACATATCTGGAATGGAAAATGCTCAGGAGTTCACAACCTTGGAGGTGGTAGAGGAGTTTCCAAAACTAAGGGACAGGGTAAACACTCCACAAACATGGAGCTCTGCTGGCCTAAAAACTTTTTGAGAAACTGCCTCTGAGCTTCCACACTTGAAATATATGTAGTTTTCAGGAGATTTGGCTTCCTCTGTAGTGAGACCATCAAAGCTGGGTCTGCATCTATGTGACCTGGAGGACATGGTTTCTTATTTTCCAATGAACAAGATGAAGCAGTGCTGAATCCTCTCTTTGTAGGTAAACTGAGGCCACTGGGGACTAAGTGTCTCCCCGTGTGGACTGTGATGCCATTTGGTCTTCCTCCAATTTGTGGTGTTTTTGCTGCTGCACTGTGAGTTTGGTATTTGTTTCACGAAATACTAGGAGCTAAATGGGACACAGTGCTGGAGGGAGTTCTGTCACGTGTGGTGGGTCATGGTCTGCAAGAGAATGCACCAACTAGGCTCCTATCTCTTACAGCTTACCCCATTGCTCCCTTGTCCATATCAACATGATTCTTAATTTTCCTCTGAAAACTCTCCATATAAAAAGATGCCTTTACATATAAGGGTCTGCTGGCTGCACCATGTCAGTTACAAGCCATTTGGAATCCAATGGTAGATCCACATGGCCCTACCACGGATGTTTTATCAAACACCTCCCCACCACTGCTCTAGACCCACTACTCAGCAGGCTCCAACTTACTGGCATCTGTGTTCTACACCATTTTCATGAAACTCAGTAAATCAAGGCACTGTCTTGTATACTCATGATCAGCAACTGGACATCCAATGTTTCTCCAGTGCCACCTGGTCATAGGAATTTCAAAAATTTCATGGTATTTATCTAGCCATTTTCAAGCATATAGTTGGAGGCACTGTGGGTTTCAGTTCATTCAGCAAACATTAAATGGTGAGGAAGCTCATTTCAATGAAATCTCTGGAGAACTCTCACAGGCACGGCTTCCCAAAGAGTGGACAAAAGGTCACATTAGGCCAGGCCCATTGAGGTCTACAATGTGAGGTCCATGTGTGTTTTGACTCTCAACTATGGCTGCCATTTCTTTAAGAATAAAATCATGTGATATCCTTGCTGAGATTCCCAGGCCTCTGTGGAAATCCACCCGGGGCCTAGGTCTCAGTTTCCAAGAGGGACTTTCATGCGTGGCCTCTTAAATCCCAACAAAATTCATGGCAATGCTTCTCTGAGTTCAGTTCCAAAACCCAGTTTCTAAGGGGAATCACACCAGAGTTCAAGCCCACGTGGACCCAGTCATTTTTTCCAATGCCACACAAATGACCAAAATTAAAACCAAAACACTCCCACATGGCCCTCATCTTATTCCATATAGTCAATCATCTTAACCTCTGGCTGGAGGTTTCCATGAGGGGCGCAGCCCAAGACAGTGTCCAAAATCAGCTCCTTTGCCCCTCATTTGCCTAAAATCCGGGTAGCCTGGACACCGTTTCTGTGAACCAGGAGTGAACAAATAAGCCTGCCGTTAATACTTCTGTGTTTCTCCAATTTGAGGCTTACTGATTTTAGGTATCGATTCTATAGGTGATTTAGAGTCATGCGAAAACACAAGCACCTCTGCAGGGCTTTGAAGAACTCATTTGACCCAAAGAATCCATATTCTCATTTGATGGAGTGCAGGAACCTAACAGAGGAAGGCAAGAGACTTCATCCACAATGAATGAAATTTTTTGCCATTTTGGTTTTGGAAGCTCACATGGGATCATTCCTAAGATCCATCAGGTGCTGAGAATCTAAGTCACAGCCACACACAGGTCCAAGAGGCTGATAAAGACACATCCCTTTCCAAAGCAATTAAGCAAAGAGCCACAGGTGAGGCCCATTCATTTCCATTTGAAAACCATTTTCTTCAGGCTTCACAAAGTGGTGGCCTGAGGCAAAGACCTTCCTGACATTCAGTGCAACACAACAATAAGTAAGCAAAAGGCCCAAAGCAGGGTTTCTGCACTGAGACTTTCCTGGTCACACTGATATCTGAGTTTTCTGAGATGCTCGCCATTCTCTTCAGCTATCCAGTACATGGCCATGTCACAGAGCTTGGAGGTGGTACATATTTTGGACACAAATCCATGAGCCTATTCTGGAGAGTGGCCAGAATTCAGGAAGAAAACAACAACTTAGAAAGATAGCAGGTGTTGCACATCGATGAGACAAGCTGCAGTCCATTCATATATTGGGCAGGAGGAATTATGGGAAGATTTATACTAGACAGGACACATCCATTAATGCATTCTCTTTTCTAATGTTTACAACAACGGACACAGTGGGATACACAGAAACAGAAACACTCGCCGTGTCAAATGACTTACTAGAAACTGTCCACTCCAAACCAAACAAACCGCCTTTCCTATCTATTCTCAGAACATGAGACAAAACAACAAACCCACACCCACTCCCACAAAGGCACCTTCTTCCCCCAAGTAGGTCTGTGACTATCCGGAGTGTCCTCTGACTGGTGGGCCATACTATGTTCCCCCGAAATGGCCTGTCTTCTCTCAGATCTTGTTCCCTTGACCAACTCTGTGAATATGTCAGGAAAAAGTGGTTAGCCACTACCTGTTTTCTCAGGAAAGGTCCATCTTCAGAGCTCTCCTGGCATTTGGCCATCCTCACATCATTAGGTACCAAGAAAACTGACTCTGTCCTTGGTAAATCCAAACAAGTGAGCCCACTGGGACTGGTACTGGGACTGCCTCTGGGTGCCTGGCTTCTTGGATACCAAGTTCAGAGAGTTCCATCACCAAGGAAATGAGGTATGTCACATTCTTTGGAACTGAATGAGGTCACTGCCTTGGCAACCACTTTGTCCTAACATTTGCTTCAAAGGGTAACATAAAATGGAGGTTGCCCCCGCTTCCTGTGACACTTTCATAAGGTAGAATGTATATCACCATTGGCACCCGGGAACAGCTCTCCACTCAGGCCTGGTTTGGTCCATCTTCTCTACAAGAAGATGAGAGAGATTCAGATTCAGACACATCCCTTCATCCTGACCAGGTTGTTTGCCATGGAAGATGACTTTTGCTCTCTCAGGGTCTTCATACCTGCCTACAACTTCTCCAGGTATCATTTGTGCATGGACATTTGAGGTTCTCATCAGGTGGAAGGTCAGCAACTTTTCTGTATTGTAAGAAACACTCTGTCCCTGCTCTTCTGTAAAATGATTGAGGGAACAGTGTATACTTGGGGTTAAAAACAGGTTTGATTTGGGTTACGAGTGATTCTGTGTGATGAATAATGGTATTGGGAACCTGCAATATTTACAAGAATATAGAGGTGAAATATAAGTAGGAAAACAGAAATCTAGGTATGATTTGAAGCCCAGAAGGGTTTTGCCCTTGATTGGGATACTTAGCTTTGAATGATGTTCTGCAAAGATGCCTCAGACAATTCGATATACAATGGCATAGGACCTTGTACATTGGATGATTGAATTTAGAAGAGAACATCCAGTCAAAAAGGGATATTCAGTAGGATTAGGAAGATAGTCAGTAGGTTTAGGAAGAAGAGTGAGTATAGGATTTGGAGCAAAAGTTCTTTAGCAATAGACTTTCGGTTGTTGAGTGAATGTAAATGTCAGCACATATGAAGAGTCAGTCACTATGTTGAACTGGGGAAAATATGTAGAAAAGCAGATATCAATAGAAACATTACGAAATCAGGCAAAGTATAAAGTGAGTGATAGAATTAGACATTTTCAACAGGGTTGAGTTTGAATATATAAATTAGGAAAAAAACAAATATGTAGTCACCAATAGGATTGACAATTGACAGCATTAGGCAACCTGGACATGGATGTTTTTAGAAATCCATGTTCACTTTCCATTTAGGCTTTGGTACAATCATAAGTGTGACCTTTCCATTTTTTGTCCAGAATATTACTGTGATAATGAGGTGACATGAGTATTTCTTTCACCATTTCTGGGAGCAATATATTGAAGATGTAAAATGAGAATCAGGGGTTCAAAGAGGTGTACCCTGTTTCTAGGAACATAGAGAAAAAGCATGAATAGACCATACTGTGAATAAATAATATAACTTTTTTGAACTTTAAATAATGAATTGAACTGATATCTGAAAAAATTAAAGGAAATCGTATATTGATATACAATCATTCATTCCAACCACGTATGTATGTAATGGAAATATTAGTGTTTTGGTTTATCATGAAGAGTGTGTGAGTTTTGCTTCAAAATGATTATGGAAATTCAAAATAATGTGTTTGGAAAGAAGTTTCATGAAAAGACCAGTCAAGAAACCCTGACAAGACATGTTTTCTGAAGCAAGAAGTGGTTAAAGTTGAAACAAATGCTTATTAATTTGTGAACTTGTGGATGAAATGTATATCCTGTGATGTGCAAAAACTGAAGAAAAATTAATGTACCAGTGTCGAATACAAATGAATGACAAATTACATATAATGTCCCATAGGAGTCTACTTTCATTGATGTAAGACTGGGTCAGTTACTGTAGAATAATTAGGATTTGTATGCACCATTCACTGAAGTTAGTTTTCAGTACTAGGAAACAAATATGTATTTCAGGTGGATGAATATTTCTGATTATAATCTTGTGAAAAGTGGATTATAAATCCACATACATGAACATGAATGAATTTAGAGAGTGTATATTAGACACATATATTTCATATTTTGAAAAATTTGGAGAGTATCTCTATATCTATATCTATATCTATATATATACACACACACACACACACACACACACACACAACTCATAGACATTAAAAATACCAATATAAATGCCAATCGAAATTCATCAGTAAATATGTATCATCCACAAATGCAAAAATATTTATTTTACTGAACATGAGTTAATGTATAATGTTGTTCTACTAGGACGCTCTCCTATAGGTTGAATTTTCATTTCCAACAGCATTTAGGAGGAGTGAACTCTTCTCACAATTTGTATCTGCCAAGACAGCCACCTCACAAAAATGTACGTGTGATACCTGGTAGGATTCTATATATGCATATAAATATACATGTGTGAATAGGCTACAGAAAAGGGAAACAAGAATTCACATATTTGTTAAGTTTAAAAACACATGGAGAATATTTCAATTAAAATTTGACTAGATTTATAACTCCTACCTTATATAATGCAAATGTCAAGTCCAACTATACAACATGTCTCTGGAGAACCTTTGGATGTCCTGTTGTTTATCATGAGTATACTAGACAGTGCCTTGATTGACTGTGTTTCATGAAAATGATCTAGAACAGACATGCCAGTAAGTTGTTGCCTGCTGAGTATTTTTCCTAGAGCAGTGGTGTGTATGTGTGTCATAATACATCTCTGATGTGGCCATATGGATTTGCCATTGGCTTCCAAATGGCTTGTGACAGACATGGTGAGGCCAGCAGACACTAATATGTAAGGGCGTCTTGTTATATGGAGAGGTTTCATGGCAATGTTAAGAATCAGGTTGCAATAGACAAGGGAAAAAGCAATGTGGGATAGAAGCCTGGTTGGTGCATTCTCCTGCAGACCCTGACCCACCACATGTGGCAAAACTCCATCCAGCACTGTGTCCCTTTTGAACTCCTTGTATTTCATGAAGCAAATACCAAACTCCCAATGCAGGAGAAAGAAAAACCATGAAAAAGTGGAGGATGACCAAATGGCTTCACAGCCCAGATGGGGAGAGACTTAGCACACACTGGTCACATTTTACTTAAAAGAGAGAATTCACCACTGCTGCCTCATGTTCATTAGAAAATAAGAAACCATGTCCTCCAGGTCACATAGAATCAGACCCAGCTTTGATGGTCTCACGCCAAAGGAAGCTAAAGCTCCTGAAAACAACATATATTCCAAGTGCCCAACCTCAGAGGCAGTTTATCAAGAAGTCCTTTAGGCCAGCAGAGCTCCATGTTTGTGGAGTTTTTAACCTGTCCCTTACTTATGGAAACTTCTCTACCACATCCAAGGTTGTGAACTCCTGAGCATTTTCCATTCCAGTTATATATTCACAGATTTTATAACTCTTCTCCACTAATTGTGTCTTACTTGGGGCGAAGGTAATGTCAAGGCATTGTTCTGGATGAGAGAGGGAAAATATTTTGTGTAGCACATATTTGATAGACATTGGATTCTTTTTCCTATTTTCCATTCAAAATACTGAATCCCTGACACTAACAAATACCCTACTAGACTCTGACTACTAATCCTAATATGATGGAGAAAAATAACCCAAATAGAACAGAAATACAAGCAGGTCAGAGGAGGCATGGTGTATTTTTGAACTTTTCTTTTGCATAATAAATGGTAGGTGTTATAAATCTAGTGAATTTTTATTTGGAATAGTTTTTCATGTGTTTTTAAAATTAACAAATATGTGAATTCCTGCCTCCCTTTCTCTGTAGCCTATACAGCACATGTATTTTTATATGTACATATAGAATCCTACCTGGTATCACACGTACATTTTTGTGAGGTTGCTGACTCGGCAGATATAAATTGTGTGAAGAGACTACCCCTCTTAAACGCTGTTGGAACTAAAAATTCAACCTATGGGTGAGCTTCCTAGTACAACAACATTATACATAATTCCATGTTCAGTAAAGTATATATTTTTGCATCAGTAGATGTTATATATTTCATTATAAATTTCATTTGGCATATATTGCTACTTTTTTATGTTTCTCTGTGTGTTTTTTTGGTGTATATATGTATATATATATATATATATATATATATATATATATATTCTCCTGATTTATCAAAACATGAAATATATGTGTCTTATATACACTTTCTACATTCATACATTCATTCATGTTCATGCATGAGGAAATATAATCAACTTTTCTCAAGATTATTCTTGGAAATATTCATCCACCTGAAATACATATTTGTTTCCTTGTACTGACAACTCACTTCTGTGAATGGTGCATACAAATCCTAATAATTCTACAGTATCTGACCCAGTTTAACATCAATGCAAGTAGATGCCTATGGGACATGATGTGTATTTTGACGTTCATTTATATTCAACACTGCTACATTAATATTTCTGCAGTTTTTGCACATCATAGGATATATATTTCATCCACAAGTTCACAACTTTATAGGTATTTTTTCACTTTTAATCATTTCCTGCTTCAGAACACATGTATTCCTCCCGGTTTCTTGACTGGTCTTTTCATGAGACTTCTCTGCAAACACATTTTTTTTTTAATTTCATAATCAGTTTTGAAGCAAAACTCACACACTTTTCATGATAAACCGTAAATCTAATATCACCATTAGATGCATAACTGTTTGGAATGAATGATTGTATATCAATATTAGGTTTCCTGTATATTTTCCGAAATCAATTCAATCCATTATTTAAAGTTCGAACCAGTTATATTATTTATTCACAGTATGGTCTATTCATGCATTATCTCTATATTCATAGGCACAAGGTACACCTATTTGTACCCCCAATTAATTTATATGTCTTCAAAATATTGCTTTCCTCCATATTTTACCTAGTTCATCATTGTGACTGACTCTTCACATGTGCTGACATTTACATTCACTCTCTACCTGAAACCCTATTGCTAAAGAACTTTTGGTCCAAATCCTATACTCACTCTTTTATCTAAACCTACCGACTATTTTCCTAATCCTACCGAATATCCCTTTTTGACTGGATGTTCTCTTCCACATTCAATCATCCAAATTAGAAGGTCCTATGCCATAGTATATTGATTTAACTGAGACAACTGTGCAGGACATAAATCAATGCTAAGTATCCCAATCAAGGGCCCAATGCCCTTCTGGGCTTCAAAACTTACCTAGATTTCTGTTTTCATACTTATATTTCACCTATGTATTCTTATAAATATCGCAGGTTCCTAACAAAAATATTCATTCCAGAGAATGATTCCTAAAACAAATTGAACATGTTATTAACCCTAACCATACACTTTTCCCTAAATCTAATTTTACAGAAGAGCAGGGACAGAGTTGGTCTTACAATACAGGAATATAGGCGATCTTCCAGCTGCTGAAAACCTAAAAGGTCCATGCTGAAATGATCCTTGGAGAAGATGTAGGCAGCAATGAAGGACATGAGAGAGCAAAAGTCATCTTCCATGGCAAACAACCTGGTCAGGTTGATGGGATGTGTCTGAATTAGCCTCTCTCTTCCTAATGTAGAGAAGATGGACCAAACCATGCCTGTGTGGAGAGCTGTTCCCCTGTGCCTATGGTTGATATACCATTCTAACATATGAATGAGTCACAGCAAATAGAGGCAGCCTCCATCTTTTGGGAACCATGTAAGCAACTGTTAAAACAAAGTGGTTTCCAAGGCAGTGACTTCACTCAGATCTTGAAGAAAGTGACATCACCTTACAGTTTTGGTAATGAAAGTCTGTGATCTTGGGATCCAGGAAACCAGGCACACAGAGTCAAACCCACTCCATGTCCCAGTGGGCTCACTTGTTTGGATTTAACAAGACAGAGTCACTCTTTCTTTGTAGCTACTGATGTGAGGACAGCCAAATGTCTGGAAACTATGAAGACTGGCCTTTCCAGAGAAAGCAGGTAGTTTCTCAACATGGGCTCCTGACAACTTCACAGAGTTGGCCAAAGAGACCAGATTGGAGACAGGACACGCCATTTTGGGGAAACATAGTATGGCCCACAAGTCAGAGGACACTCCGGATAGTCACAGACCTACTTGGGGAAAGGAGGTGACTTTTTGGGTGTGAGTGTGAGTTTGTGGTTTTGTCTCATGTTCTGAGAATAGTTAGGAAAGCTGGTTTGTTTGTTTTGGAGTGGACTGTGTCTAGTAAGTCCTTTGACAAGGTGAGTGTTTCTGTGTCTATATATCATACTGTGTCCGTGATTGTAGACATTAGAAAAGAGAATGCATCAATGGATGTGTCCTGTCTACGAGAAAGCTTCAAAGCATTCATCCGGTGCAATTTATGAATGGACTGCAGGTTGCCGTATGGACGGGCAACTCCTGCCATCTTTCTAAATTCCTGTTTTCTTCCTGAATTCTGGACACTCTCCAGAATACGCTCATGATTTTGTGTCCAAGATGTGTACCACCTCCATCTCTGTGACATGGCCATGTACTGGATAGCTGATGGGAATGGTGAGTATCTCAGAAAACTCAGATATCAGTATGCCCAAGAAAGTCTCAGTGCAGAAACCCTGCTTTGGGCCTTTTGCTTACCTATTCTGTTGCCCTGAATGTCAGGAAGGTCTTTGCCTCGGGCCACACTTTGTGAAGCCTGCAGAAAATAGTTTTCAAATGGAAATGAATGGTCATTACCTGTGCCTCTTTGCTTAATTGCTTTGGAAATGGATGTTTCTGAATCAGCCTCTTGGCCCTATGTGAGGCTGTGGCTTACATTCACAGCACATGATGGGTCTAAAGAAAAATCCCATGTGTGCATCCCAAACCAAAATGGACAAAAGAGCTGTAAGAGTGGTTCTTACAATACAGGAAAGTTGGGGACCTTCCACCTGATGAGAACCTCAAATGTCCATGCACAAATGATACCTGGAGAAGTTGTAGGCAGGTATGAAGCACCTGAGAGAGCAAAAGTCATCTTCCATGGCAAACAACCTGGTCAGGATGAAGGGATGTGTCTGAATCTGAATCTCTCTCTTCTTATTGTAAAGAAGATGGACCAAACCAGGCCTGAGTGGCAAGCTGTTCCCGGGTGCCAATGGTTGATATACATTCTATCTTATGAAAGTGTCACAGGAAGTAGGGGCAACCTCCATCTTATGTTACCCTTGGAAGCAACTGTTAGGACAAAGTGGTTGCCAAGGCAGTGACCTCATTCAGTTTCAAAGAATGTGACATACCTCATTTCCTTGGTGATGGAACTCTCTGAACTTGGAATCCAAGAAGCCAGGCACCCAGAGGCAGTCCCAGTCCCAGTCCCAGTGGGCTCACTTGTTTGGATTTACCAAGGACAGAGTCAGTTTTCTTGGTACCTAATGATGTGAGGATGGCCAAATGCCAGGAGAGCTCTGAAGATGGACCTTTCCTGAGAAAACAGGTGGTGGCTAACCACTTTTTCCTGACATCTTCACAGAGTTGGTCAAGGAAACAAGATCTGGGAGAAGACAGGCCATTTCGGGGGAACACAGTATGGCCCACCAGTCAGTGGACACTCCGGATAGTCACAGACCTACTTGGGGGAAGGAGATGCCTTTGTGGGAGTGGGTGTGGGTTTGTTGTTTTGTCTCATGTTCTGAGAATAGATAGGAAAGGCGGTTTGTTTGGTTTGGAGTGGACAGTTTCTAGTAAGTCATTTGACACGGCGAGTGTTTCTGTGTCTGTGTATCCCACTGTGTCCGTTGTTGTAGACATTAGAAAAGAGAATGCATTAGTGGATGTGTCCTGTCTAGTATAAATCTTCCCATAATTCATCCTGCCCAATATATGAATGGACTGCAGCTTGTCTTATCGATGTGCAACACCTGCTATCTTTCTAAGTTGTTGTTTCCTTCCTGAATTCTGGCCACTCTCCAGAATAGGCTCATGGATTTGTGTCCAAAATATGTACCACCTCCAAGCTCTGTGACATGGCCATGTACTGGATAGCTGAAGAGAATGGCGAGCATCTCAGAAAACTCAGATATCAGTGTGACCAGGAAAGTCTCAGTGCAGAAACCTTGCTTTGGGCCTTTTGCTTACTTATTGTTGTGTTGCACTGAATGTCAGGAAGGTCTTTGCCTCAGGCCACCCCTTTGTGAAGCCTGAAGAAAACAGTTTTCAAATGGAAATGAATGGGCCTCACCTGTGGCTCTTTGCTTAATTGCTTTGGAAAGGGATGTGTCTTTATCAGCCTCTTGGACCTGTGTGTGGCTGTGACTTAGATTCTCAGCACCTGATGGATCTTAAGAATGATCCCATGTGAGCTTCCAAAACCAAAATGGCAAAAAATATCATTCATTGTGCATGAAGTCTCTTGCCTTCCTCTATTAGGTTCCTGCACTTCATCAAATGAGAATAGGGATTCTTTGGGTCAAATGAGTTCTTCAAAGCCCTTTAGAGGTGCTTGTGTTTTCGCATGACTCACCTAAAGAATCGATACCTAAAATCAGTAGGCCTCAAATTGGAGAAACACAGAAGTATTAACTGCAGGCTTATTTGTTAACTCCTGGTTCACAGAAACGGTGTCCAGGCTACCCTGACTTTAGGCAAATGAGGGACAAATGAGCAGATTTTGGACACTGTCTTGGGCTGCGCCCCTCATGGAAACTTCCAGCCAGAGGTTAAGATGATTGACTATATGGAAAAAGATGAGGGCCATGTGGGAGTGTTTTGGTTTAGATTTTGGTCATTTGTGTGGCATTGGAAAAAATGACTGGGTCCACGTGGGCTTGAACTCTGGTGTAATTCCCCTTAGAGACTGGGTTTTGGAAATGAACTCAGAGAAGCATTGCCATGAATTTTGTTGGGATTTTAAGAGGCCACACATGAAATTCGCTCTTGGAAACTGAGACCTAGGCCCCGGGTGGATTTCCACAGAGCCCTGGGAATCTCAGCAAGGATATCACATGATTTTATTCTTAAAGAAATGGCAGCCATAGTTGAGAGTCAAAACACCTATGGACCTCACATTGTAGACCTCAATGGGCCTGCCCTAATGTGTCCGTTTGTCCACTCTTAGGGAAGCCGTGCCTGTGAGAGTTCTCCAGAGATTTCATTGAAATGATCTTCCTCACCATTTAATGTTTGCTGAATGAACTGAAACCCAAAGTGCCTCCAATTTCATGCTTGAAAAATGGCTAGATAAATACCATGAAATTTTTGAAATTCCTATGACCAGGTGGCACTGGAGAAACATTGGATGTCCAGTTGCTGATCATGAGTATACCAGACAGTGCCTTGATTTACTGAGTTTCATGAAAATGGTGTAGAACAGAGATGCCAGTAAGTTGGAGCCTGCTGAGTAGTGGGTCTAGAGCAGTGGTGGGGAGGTGTTTGATAAAACATCCGTGGTAGGGCCATGTGGATCTACCATTGGATTCCAAATGGCTTGTAACTAACATGGTGCAGCCAGCAGACCCTTATATGTAAAGGCATCTTGTTATATGGAGAGTTTTCAGAGGAAAATTAAGAATCAGGTTGATATGTACAAGGGGGCAATGGGGCAAGCTGTGAGAGATAGGAGCCTAGTTGGTGCATTCTCTTGCAGACCCTGACCCACCACACGTGACAGAACTCCCTCCAGCACTGTGTCCCAGGTTAGCTCCTAGTATTTCATGAAACAAATACCAAACTCACAGTGCAGCAGCAAAAACACCACAAAAAGTGGAGGAGGACCAAATGGCTTCGCAGTCCACACGGGGAGACACTTAGTCCCCAGTGGCCTCAGTTTACCTACAAAGAGAGGATTCAGCACTGCTTCATCTAGTTCATTGGAAATAAGAAACCATGTCCTCCAGGTCACATAGATGCAGACCCAGATTTGATGGTCTCACTACAGAGGAAGCCAAATCTCCTGAAAACAACATATGTTTCAAGTGCGGAAGCTCAGAGGCAGTTTCTCAAAAAGTTTTTAGGCCAGGAGAGCTCCATGTTTGTGGAGTGTTTACCCTGTTCCTTAGTTTTGGAAACTCCTCTACCACCTCCAAGGTTGTGAACTCATGAGCATTTTCCATTCCAGATATGTATTCACTGATTTTGTAACTCTTCTCCTCTAATTGTGTCTTACTTGGGGTGAAGGTAATGTCAAGGCATTGTTCTGGATGAGAGCGGGAGGATATTTGTGCAGCATATATTTAAATACACATTGGATTCATTTTCCAATTTTCCATTCGAAATACTGAATCCCTGACACTAACCCATACCTAGTAGACTCAGACTATTCATCCTAATATAATGGAGAAAATTAACCCAACACAATAGAAATACAAGCACTTCAGAGGAGACATGTTGTATAGTTGGACTTGACATTTGCATTATATAAGGTAGGAGTTGTAAATCTAGTCAAATTTTAATTGAAATATTCTCCATGTGTTTTTAAACTTAACAAATATGTGAATTCTTGTTTCCCTTTTCTGTAGCCTATTCACACATGTATATTTATATGCATATATAGAATCCTACCAGGTATCACACGTACATTTTTGTGAGGTGGCTGTCTTGGGAGATACAAATTGTGAAAAGAGTTCACTCCTCCTAAATGCTGTTGGAAATGAAAATTCAACATATAGGAGAGCGTCCTAGTAGAACAACATTATACATTAACTCATGTTCAATAAAATAAATATTTTTGCATTTGTGGATGATACATATTTACTGATGAATTTCGATTGGCATTTATATTGGTACTTTTTAATGCCTGTGAGTGTTGTGTTTGTGTCTGTGTGCGTGTGTGTGTATATATAGATATAGATATAGATATAGATATAGATATACTCTCCAAATTTTTCAAAATATGAAATATATGTGTCTAATATACACTCTCTAAATTCATTCATGTTCATGTATGTGGATTTATAATCCACTTTTCACAAGATTATAATCAGAAATATTCATCCACCTGAAATACATATTTGTTTCCTAGTACTGAAAACTAACTTCAGTGAATGGTGCATACAAATCCTAATTATTCTACAGTAACTGACCCAGTCTAACATCAATGCAAGTAGACTCCTATGGGACATGATATGTAATTTGTCATTCATTTGTATTTGACACTGGCACATTATTGTTTCTTCAGTTTTTGCACATCACAGGATATACATTTCATCCACAAGTTCACAAATTAATAAGCATTTGTTTCAACTTTAATCACTTCTTGCTTCAGAACTCATGTATTGTCAGGGTTTCTTGACTGGTCTTTTATGAGACTTCTTTCCAAACACATTATTTTGAATTTCCATAATCATA
Organism: Callospermophilus lateralis; assembly: GCF_048772815.1. Taxonomy (NCBI): domain Eukaryota; kingdom Metazoa; phylum Chordata; class Mammalia; order Rodentia; family Sciuridae; genus Callospermophilus; species Callospermophilus lateralis. The sequence goes on from NW_027514551.1 coordinate 4,388,187, forward strand.
TTGAAGCAAAACTCACACACTCTTCATGATAAACCAAAACACTAATATTTCCATTACATATATACCTGGTTGGAATCAATGATTGTATATCAATGTACAATTCCCTTTAATTTTTCAGATATCAGTTCAATTCATTATTTAAAGTTCAAAAAAGTTATATTATTAATTCACAGTATGGTCTATTCATGCTTTTTTTCTATGTTCCTAGAATCAGGGTACACCTCTTTGTACCCCCGATTCTCATTTTACATCTTCAATATATTGCTCCCAGAAATGGTGAAAGAAATACTCATATCACCTCATTATCACAGTAATATTCTGGACAAAAAATGGAAAGGTCACACTTATGATTGTACCAAAGCCTAAATGGAAAGTGAACATGGATTTCTAAAAACATCCATGTCCAGGTTGCCTAATGCTGTCAATTGTCAATCCTATTGGTGACTACATATTTGTTTTTTTCCTAATTTATATATTCAAACTCAACCCTGTTGAAAATGTCTAATTCTGTCACTCACTTTATACTTTGCCTGATTTTGTAATGTTTCTATTGATATCTGCTTTTCTACATATTTTCCCCAGTTCCACATAGTGACTGACTCTTCATATGTGCTGACATTTACATTCACTCTACAACCGAAAGTCTATTGCTAAAGAACTTTTGCTCCAAATCCTATACTCACTCTTCTTCCTAAACCTACCGACTATCTTCCTAATCCTACTGAATATCCCTTTTTGACTGGATGTTCTCTTCTAAATTCAATCATCCAATGTACAAGGTCCTATGCCATTGTATATCGAATTATCTGAGGCATCTTTGCAGAACATCATTCAAAGCTAAGTATCCCAATCAAGGGCAAAACCCTTCTGGGCTTCAAATCATACCTAGATTTCTGTTTTCCTACTTATATTTCACCTCTATATTCTTGTAAATATTGCAGGTTCCCAATACCATTATTCATCACACAGAATCACTCGTAACCCAAATCAAACCTGTTTTTAACCCCAGGTATACACTGTTCCCTCAATCATTTTACAGAAGAGCAGGGACAGAGTGGTTCTTACAATACAGGAAACTTGGGGACCTTCCACCTGATGAGAACCTCGAATGTCCATGCAGAAATGATACCTGGAGAAGTTGTAGGCAGGTATGAAGCACCTGAGAGAGCAAAAGTCATCTTCCATGGCAAACAACCTGGTCAGGATGAAGGGATGTGTCTGAATCTGAATCTCTCTCTTCTTATTGTAGAGAAGATGGACCAAACAAGGCCTGAGTGGAGAGCTGTTCCCGGGTGCCAATGGTTGATATACATTCTACCTTATGAAAGTGTCACAGGAAGTAAAGGCAACCTCCATCTTATGTTACCCTTGGAAGCAACTGTTAGGACAAAGTGGTTGCCAAGGCAGTGACCTCATTCAGTTCCAAAGAATGTGACATACCTCATTTCCTTGGTGATGGAACTCTCTGAACTTGGAATCCAAGAAGCCAGGCACCCAGAGGCAGTACCAGTCCCAGTCCCAGTGGGCTTACTTGTTTGGATTTACCAAGGACAGAGTCAGTTTTCTTGGTACCTAATGGTGTGAGGATGGACAAATGCCAGGAGAGCTCTGAAGATGGACCTTTCCTGAGAAAACAGGTAGTGGCTAACCACTTTTTCCTGACATCTTCACAGAGTTGGTCAAGGAAACAAGATCTGAGAGAAGACAGGCCATTTCGGGGGAACATAGTATAGCCCACCAGTCAGAGGACACTCCGGATAGTCACATACCTACTTGGGGGAAGGAGGTGCCTTTGTGGGAGTGGGTGTGGGTTTGTTGTTTTGTCTCATGTTCTGAGAATTGATAGGAAAGGCGGTTTGTTTGGTTTGGAGTGGACAGTTTCTAGTAAGTCATTTGACACGGCGAGTGTTTCTGTTTCTGTGTATCCCACTGTGTCTGTTGTTGTAGACATTAGAAAAGAGAATGCATTAATGGATGTGTCCTGTCTAGTATAAATCTTCCCATAATTCATCCTGCCCAATATATGAATGGACTGCTGCTTGTCTTATCGATGTGCAAGACCTGCTATCTTTCTAAGTTGTTGTTTTCTTCCTGAATTCTGGCCACTCTCCAGAATAGGCTCATGGATTTGTGTCAAAAATATGTACCACCGTCAAGCTCTGTGACATGGCCATGTACTGGATAGCTGAAGAGAATGGCGAGCATCTCAGAAAACTCAGATATCAGTGTGACCAGAAAAATCTCAGTGCAGAAACCCTGCTTTGGGCCTTTTGCTTACTTATTGTTGTGTTGCACTGAATGTCAGTAAGGTCTTTGCCTCAGGCCACCCCTTTGTGAAGCCTGAAAAAAACAGTTTTCAAATGGAAATGATTGGGCCTCACCTGTGGCTCTTTGCTTAATTGCTTTGGAAAGGGATGTGTCTTTATCAGCCTTTGGACCTGTGTGTGGCTGTGACTTAGATTCTCAGCACCTGATGGATCTTAAGAATGATTCCATGTGAGCTTCCAAAGCCAAAATGGCAAAAAATATCATTCATTGTGGATGAAGTCTCTTGCCTTCCTCTGTTAGGTTCCTGCACTCCACAAAATACAATAGGGATTCTTTGGGTCAAATGAGTTCTTCAAAGCCCTGCAGAGGTGCTTGTGTTTTTGCATGACTCTAAATCACCTAAAGAATCGATACCTAAAATCAGTAGGCCTGAAATTGGAGAAACAAAGAAGTATTAAAGGCAGGCTTATTTGTTCACTCCTGGTTCACAGAAACCGTTTCCAGGCTACCCTGACTTTAGGCAAATGAGGGGCAAAGGAGCTGATTTTGGACATTGTCTTGGGCTGCGCCCCTCATGGAAACCTCCTGCCAGAGGTTAAGATGATTGACTATATGGAAAAAGATGAGGGCCATGTGGGAGTGTTTTGGTTTAGATTTTGGTCATTTGTGTGGCATTGGAAAAAATGACTGGTTCCACGTGGGCTTGAACTCTGGTGTGATTCCCCTTAGAGACTGGGTTTTGGAAATGAACTCAGAGAAGCATTGCCATGAATTTTGTTGGGATTTTAAGAGGCCACACATGAAAGCCGCTCTTGGAAACTGAGACCTAGGCCCCGGGTTGATTTCAACAGAAGCCTGGAAATCTCAGCAAGGATATCACATGATTTTATTCTTCAAGAAATGGCAGCCATAGTTGAGAGTCAAAACACACATGGACCTCACATTGTAGACCTCAATGGGCCTGGCCTAATGTGACCTTGTGTCCACTCTTGGGAAGCGCTGCCTGTGAGAGTTCTCCAGAGATTTCATTGAAATGAGCTTCCTCACCATTTATTGTTTGCTGAATGAACTGAAATCCACAGTGCCTCAAACTTCATGCTTGAAAAATGGCTAGATAAATACCATGAAATTTTTGAAATTCCTATGACCAGGTGGCACTGGAGAAACATTGGATGTCCTGTTGCTGATCATGATTATACCAGACAGTGCCTTGACTTACTGAGTTTCATGAAAATGGTGTAGAACAGAGATTCCAGTAAGTTGTAGCCTGCTGAGTAGTGGGTCTAGAGCAGTGGTGGGGAGGTGTTTGATAAAACATCCGTGGTAGGGCCATGTGGATCTACCATTGGATTCCAAATGGCTTGTAACTGACATGGTGCAGCCAGCAGACCCTTATATGTAAAGGCATATTTTTATATGGAGAGTTTTCAGACGAAAATTAAGAATCAGGTTGATATGGACAAGGGGGCAATGGGGCAAGCTGTGAGAGATAGGAGCCTAGTTGGTGCATTCTCTTGCAGACCCTGACCCACCACACGTGACAGAACTCCCTCCAGCACTGTGTCCCAGTTTAGCTCCTAGTATTTCGTGAAACAAATACCAAACTCACAGTGCAGCAGCAAAAACACCACAAAAAGTGGAGGAGGACCAAATGGCTTCACAGTCCACACGGGGAGACACTTAGTCCCCAGTGGCCTCAGTTTACCTACAAAGAGAGGATTCAGCACTGCTTCATCTAGTTCATTGGAAATAAGAAACCATGTCCTCCAGGTCACATAGATGCAGACCCAGCTTTGATGGTCTCACTACAAAGGAAGCCAAATCTCCTGAAAACAACATATATTTCAAGTGTGGAAGCTCAGAGGCAGTTTCTCAAAAAGTTTTTAGGCCAGCAGAGCTCCATGTTTGTGGAGTGTTTACCCTGTCCCTTAGATTTGGAAACTCCTCTACCACCTCCAAGGTTGTGAACTCCTGAGCATTTTCCATTCAGATATGTATTCACTGATTTTGTAACTCTTCTCCTCTAATTGTGTCTTACTTGGGGTGAAGGTAATGTCAAGGCATTGTTCTGGATGAGAGCAGGAGGATATTTGTGCAGCATATATTTACATACACATTGGATTCATTTTCCAATTTTCCATTCGAAATACTGAATCCCTGACACTAACCCATACCTAGTAGACTCAGACTATTCATCCTAATATAATGGAGAAAATTAACCCAACACAATAGAAATACAAGCACTTCAGAGGAGACATGTTGTATAGTTGGACTTGACATTTGCATTATATAAGGTAGGAGTTATAAATCTAGTCAAATTTTAATTGAAATATTCTCCATGTGTTTTTAAACTTAACAAATATGTGAATTCTTGTTTCCCTTTTCTGTAGCCTATTCACACATGTATATTTATATGCATATATAGAATCCTACCAGGTATCACACGTACATTTTTGTGAGGTGGCTGTCTTGGCAGATACAAATTGTGAGAAGAGTTCACTCCTCCTAAATGCTGTTGGAAATGAAAATTCAACATATAGGAGAGCGTCCTAGGAGAACAACATTATACATTAACTCATGTTTAGTAAAATAAATATTTTTGCATTTGTGGATGATATATATTTACTGATGAATTCGATTGGCATTTATATTGGTACTTTTTAATGTCTGTGAGTGTTGTGTGTGTGTGTTTGTGTGTGTGTGTGTGTGTGTGTGTGTATATATATAGATATAGATATAGATATAGATATAGATATACTCTCCAAATTTTTCAAAATATGAAATGTATGTGTCTAATATACACTCTCTAAATTCATTCATGTTCATGTATGTGGATTTATAATCAACTTTTCACAAGATTATAATAAGAAATATTCATCCACCTGAAATACATATTTGTTTCCTAGTACTGAATACTAACTTCAGTGAATGGTGCATACAAATCCTAATTATTCTACAGTAACTGACCCAGGCTAACATCAATGCAAGTAGACTCCTATGGGACATGATATGTAATTTGTCATTCATTTGTATTCGACACTGGTACATTATTATTTCTTCAGTTTTTGCACATCATAAGATATACATTTGCCAAGGCAGTGACCTCATTCAGTTCCAAAAATTTGACATACCTCATTTCCTTGGTGATGGAACTCTCTGAACTTTGTATCCAAGGAGCCAGGCACCCAGAGGTAGTCATAGTCCCAGTCCCAGTGGGCTCACTTGTTTGGATTTACCAAAGATCGAGTCAGTCATTCTTGGTTCCTACTGAAGTGAGGATTACAAAATGCCTGGAGAGCTCTGAAGAGGGAGCTTTCCTGAGAAAGCAGGTAGTGGCTCTCCACTTTTTCCTTACAACTTTACAGAGTTGGCCAAGGAAAACAGATCTGAGAGAGGACAGGCCATTTCGGAAGAACAGAGTATGGCCACCAGTCAGAGGACACTCTGGTTAGTCACACACCTATGGGGAAGGAGGTGCCTTTTTGGGAGTGGGTGTGGGTTTGTGGTTTGTCTCATGTTCTGAAAATAGGTAGGAATGGCGGTTTGTTTGTTTTGGAGTGAACTGTTTCCGGTAAGTCGTTTGAAGAGGTGAGTGTTTCCATGTCTGTGTATCCCACTGTGCCTGTGGTAGTAGACATGAGAAAAGAGAATGCAGCAATGGATGTGTCATGTCTAGTATAAAGCTTCCTAGCATTCATCCTGCCCAATTTATGAATGGAGTGTGGCTTGCTTTATGCAAGGGCAACACCTAATACCTTCCTAAGTCCCTGTTTTCTTCCTGAATTCTGGCCACTCTCTAGAATAGACTCATGGTTATGTGTCCAAGATATGTACCAAATCCAAGGTCTTTGACATGGCCATGTACTGGATACCTGAATGGAATGGCCAGCATCTCAGAAAACTCAGATATCAGTGTGACCAGGAAAGTCTCAGTGGAGATACCCTGCTTTGGGCCTTTTGCTTACCTATTGTTCTGTTGCCCTGAATATCAGGAAGGTCTTTGTCTCATGCAACCCCTTTGTTAAGCCTGAAGAAAACAGTTTTCAAATGGAAATGAATGTGCATCACCTCTGGCTCTTTGCTTAATTTCATTGGAAAAGGATGTGTCTGATTCAGGCCCTTTGCCCTGTTTTAGGCTGTGACTTAGATTCTCAGCACCTGATGGATGTAAAGACAGATCCCATATGTGCATCTAAACAAAATAGAAAAACGTTCAATCAATGTGCATGAATTATATTGCCTTCCTTTGTTAGGTTTCTGAAATCCATCATGTCAGAATAGGGATCCTTTTGGTGAAATGAGTTCTTCAAATCTCTGCAGAGGTGCTTGGCTTTTCTCATGACTCCAATTCACAAAAAGAATCTAGACCCCACAGTCAGAGAGCCTCAAATTGGAGAAGCGAAGCAGTATTAAGGGCAGGCCTATTTGATCACTCCTGGTTCACAAGAAGGGTGTCCAAGCCACCCTGACATTCGGCAAATGAGGGGCAAGGGAGCTTATTTTGGACACTGTCTTGGGATGTGCCTCTCATGAAAACCTCCATCCAGATGTTATGATGAGTATCTTTATGGTAGAAGATGAGGGCCATGTAGGAGTGTTTTGGTTATAATTGTGGTCATTTGTGTGGCAGTTGGAAGAGATGACTGGGTCCACCTGGGCATGAATTCTGCTGTGATTCCCCTTAGAGACTGAGTTCTGGAACTGACCTCAGAGAAGTATTGACATGAATTGTGTTGGGATTTTTAGGAGGCCAGGAATGAGAGTTGCCATTGGAACCTGGGATCAAGGCCCAGAGTGGCTTTCCACAGAACACTGGGAATCACAGCCAGGATATTACATGATTTTATTCTGAAAGACTTGGCAGGCATAATTGAGATTCAAAACACACTTGGACCTCGCTTTGTAGACCTCAATGGGCCTGGCTTCATGTGACTTTTTGGCCACTCTTTGGGTAGACTTGCCTGTGAGAGTGCTCCAGAGATTTCCCTGAAATTAGCTTCCTCACCATTTAATGGTTCCTGAATGAATTGAAACCAACATTGCCTCCAAATGCATCTGTGAAAAAATGCTAGATAATTACCATGAAATTTTAGAAATTCCGATGACCAGCTGGCACTGGAGGACCTTTGATGTCCTGTTGATGATCATGAGTATAACCGACAGGGCCTTGATTGACTGGGTTTCATGAAAATGGTGTAGAAAAGAGATGCCAGTAAGTTGGGGCCTGGTAAGTAGTGGGCATAGAGCTGTGTTATGCAAATGTGTGATAAAACATCTGTGGTGGGGCCATGTGGATCTTCCATTGGCTTCCAAATGGCTGTGACTGACATGGTGCAACCATCACACCCATATATGTAAAGGCATATTTTTATATGGAGAGGTTTCAGGGCAATGTTCAGTATCATGTTGCTATTGTCAAGGGGGCAAGCTACTTGAGATAGAACCCTGGTTGGTGCATTCTCCTGGAGACCCTGCCAACCACACCTGACAGAACTCCCTTCAGCACTGTGTCCCATTTGAACTCGTTGTATTTCATGAAGCAAATACCAAACTCCCAGTGCAGCAGCAAGAAACACCACGAAAATTGGAGGATGACCATTGGTTTCACAGTCCACACGGGAAGACCCTTAGCCCTCAGTGGCCACAGTTTACCTACAAAAAGAGAATTCATCACTGCTGCCTCATTTTTATTTGAAAATAAGTAACCATTTCCTCCAGGTCACATTGATGCAGATCCAGCTTTGATGGTTTCACTACAAATAAAGCTAAAGCTCCTGACAACAACATATATTTCAAGTGCCCAACCTCAGAGGCAGATTCTCAAAAAGTCTTTTGGCCAGCAGAGCTCCATGTTTGTGGAGTGTTTACCCTGTCTCTTACTTTTGGAAACTCCTCTACCACCTTCAAAGATGTGAAATCTGGAGCATTTTCCATTCTAGATATGTATTCACAGATTTTCAAACTCTTCTCCTCTAATTGTGTCTTACTTGGGGCGAAGGTAATGTCAAGGCATTGTTCTGGAGGAGAGTGGGAAGATTTTTCCGTAGCATATATTTGCATACACATTGGATTCAGTGTCCTATTTTCAATTCAAAATACTGAATACCTGACTCTAACCCATACCCTACCAGACTCTGACTACTAATCCTAATATGATGGAGAAAAATAACCCATAAAGAATAGAAATACAAGCAGTTCAGAGTAGGCATGGTGTATTGATGGACTTGCCTTTTGCATGATACAGAGTTGGAGTTATAAATCTAGTCAATTGTTTGTTGAAATAGTTGTCCTTGTATTTTAAAGGTTAACAAATATGTGAATTCCTGTCTCCCTTTCTCTGTATTCTTATATGCACATATAGATTCCTATCTGGTACCACAGGTACATTCTTGTGAGGTGGCTGACTTGGCAGATACAAATTGTTAGAAGAGATCACTCCTACTAAACCCTGTTGGAACTGAATATTCAACCTATGGGTGAGCTTGCTAGTTGAACAGCATTATACATAAATCCATGTTCGGTAAAATGAATATTTTTAGATCTGTGGATGGTATATATTTTATAATGAATTTTGATTGACATATATATTGCTACTTTTTTGTCTGTGTGTTTGTTTTATGTATATGTATATATATATATATATATATATATATATATATATATATATATATATATATATATACTCTCCAGATTTTACAAAATATGAAATATATGTGTCTTATATTCACTCCCTAAATTCAATCATGTTCATGTATGTGGATTTATAATCAACTATTCACAAGATTATTCTCAAAATATTCATCCACCTGAAATTTGCCCAATGCTCTCAAATGTCAATCCTATTTTTGACTACATGTTTGTTTCTTCCTAAGATTATATATTTAAAATTAACCCTGTTCAAAATGTCTAATCCTATCACACACTTTATACTTTGCCTGATTTTGTAATGTCTCTATTGATATATGCTTTCCTACATAATTTCCCCACTTCATCATTGTGACTGACTCTTCACTTGTGCTGACATTTACATTCACTCTCTAATCGAAATCCTATTGCTAAGAAACTTTTGTTCCAAATCTTATACTCACCCTTCTTCCTAAACTTACTGACTATCTTCCTAATGCTACAGACTATCCCTTTTTGACTGGGTGTTCTCTTCTACATTCAATCATCCAAGTAAACGTGGTGCGAGCTTCAGAGGAGGAGACTACCAACAGGCTATCTCATGCAACATCAAAGGGTTTATTGGGTGTCCAGAATGCTGGGGTTCAGAGCTCACCTGAATAGAGCAGATTGCCCTGAGAATAGCTGAAGTAGAGCTTATATACTTTCCCTGGAGAGAGAAGGGAGGGAATTGTATTGATGTGTCAGGGCGAGTGGGCGGTTTGCATGCAACTGGGAGAGGGAGTACATTCTGCAATTTGGCAGCTGGCGATAGAACATTCTGGGAACAAGTTTTGCAAACATTTCTCAAGATTTCAACAGTGTTCTGTTAAGCATACAGAAAAACAAGATGTGACAAGTACCTATTTTATTAATATTTCATTCCCCACTTCTTCTTCTGGCTAATTTTAATCATAAAAATGATCATTGAAGGGTGTCACATTCAATGTCTGCTAGTGGGGTATTACTATATGTTTAACTCCTCCAATTTGAGCCTGGAGAAAAGACATTACACGGTTGAGCAAACAGGGTTTTATAGTTAGCAATAATATGAGGATTGTTATTGGACCGGCCAGGGTTGATAAAAACGTAGTTAACCAGGGGGACTGTGTGAACTAAGACTCAAGCCACCCTTTTGGGCCCTCTCTCACTTGTTGATGCTCTTCAAGGTGTCTTTTAAATTTACTCATAGATTTTATTACAACTCCAGTATAGTCAGCACAAAAACAACATTCTTCCCTCAATGCAGCACAAAGGCCCCCTTCTCTAATGAAGAGGAGGTCCAACCCTCAACTGTTCTGTAAAACAACTTCAGAGAGAGAGGTTAAAGTTTCATGCAAAGCCCTGAAGGAGGTTTCTAATATCTTACTTTTGCTCTATTGCTGCTTCTAATTGGGTCATCTTTTGTGTCCCATGGACAATGCCACTGGTTCCTCTGCCCACCCGTGCAGCAACTCCTATTCCTAATAGGATGGCTAAAGTGAGGGATATATGTTCCCAGTGGAACCGGTTGTATGCCCCCCCTATTTGATCTTCAAATGTACCTGCGTCATGATAGAGCACTCTGGGAAACATCTGCACCATTACACAATTTATCACATATCTTGATCATTTCATGAAAACATAAACGATGTTTAAGTATATAGAATTATGCTGTTGTAGGCACTGACAAAGCAAGGCACCTAAGATAGCACTCAAGAGAGGGAAACAGTCCTATTTGGTTGCAACCGGATTCAGAGGGCATTGCTTCTATTGTAATCAATTAATCCCCTGAAACTCAAGTTTAGGTAGTTTCAGAATTTTGTACCCAACATATAAGGGATGGGGCTCAGAAGTTCACAGTCTTCAGAAGTTTGAAAAAGCAGTATTTGTTTCTGTTTTTCCTTCTGTTCTGGGCAAGTTAACTTTTCAAGGACACCTGGGAGGAGGAGAGCTTTTTCTTCCCTTTCTTATTTTCCCCCTGCCAGCTGTTACCATGGAGCCCGGTTGGTAATTTCTTTATCTTAGAAATGTAGCCATCTCTGTGAAGCCCCAGCTGAAGGCCAGAGGACTTGTTCACATATTTTGTGAAAAACTAGTTAGGGGTTTTCTAGCTTAGAAGTACTGAGATTTTTAGCCAGTGGCCAAGTAGAACAGGGCAATACGAAAGAGAAAGTTTATCTACATTAAAGTCTTTATTGGGACTGTTTTGCTGAAAGTTCAAAACTCAGCCATGGTGAAGACTTCTGAAGAAGGTCATTTAAGACTTTTCTGTGGGCCTGGTACAGAGGGGGAAAGACGGGGAAGGTGGGGCTGAGAGCACCTCCGAGGATCTGAGAATGAGGGAAAAGAGAGATGTAAAAGAATAATGCGAAAGGGTATTGGGAATTTCCTAGCAGCAAACTTGAGCAGTAGATCAGGTAGAGCAGAGTGAAAGACGGGAGTGATGATCCCAAAATCCTGTGAGGGACTTTAAATTTTAGTAACCTGTTTTCAGTGATGACAAAGCAACTTTAAAGGCCAATTATATTACATCTTGGATAAGGGTCTCAGGGCTCTCCTCAGCTCGTTTGAGCATTGGGTTAGCTGGTAAGAGGACCTGGTGGGACCCAGTGAGGGCATTGACAGGAGATGAGAGGAATGAGTCGGTGGAGCGGTACCTATGTACCTGCTACCTCAGCAAGGGGGCGATGGTCTGAGAACTGGTGGAGCTTTGGGTTTCTGATCTAGTTATTGGAGGGGAGAAATCAAGTTGCTGAGATGGGAGTGACATCAGAGGGTCTGGAGCAGAAGGCTGAGGATAATGATCTATTGGAGAAGCATAGTTCAGGATGTGAGTGAGGGAGGGAAAAGGCTTTCACATAGGGGAATTTCCTTTCACTCTTTTGAGCACTTGAAGAAGTTAAAAACGTCACGCAAAATTTGAGGATCTAGAGACTCCTCTGGGTGCCATAGTTTTTGGTTGTCTAATTGGTAATGTGGCCAATGCTGTGTACAGAATTTGATGAAGAATTGGGGTTCCATCAGGCAGCCCCTGTATGCACACATTCCCATGACATACAGAAAAAGTCGGCTTTTCCCCCACACAGCCATTACTCTTTGTGGCTTTGATAGTCTGCCAGGCAAACTTAGTAATCTAGACTAGCCAACCTGCATCTGGCTCGCGTGTCCCTACATCCATAATGTTTGTTTCCATTATCTATGGTACAGAAGGGATTTAATGGTATTTTAGTGGGATCCTCTTCATCAGGGATATCACAATAAGAAATACCTATAGCCAGCTAACAAATGTCTGGGTGGGGAGATGGCCACCAGGTCCCTAAGGGGGCTGTATGCGAGATAGACCATACTTCTTTTCCAGTAGGATTTGTGATCAGCCATCACTGCTTAATGGGCTGATGAGGGTTAGGACTACTTGTAGCCAAGGGGAGAGTATATAACCTTATTCACATTGCGAATACACAATTTGAAACTGTTACCAGTCTTTTTCAGTTTCCAGAAAGATTCTGTACAGGGAGCAGGCTTGAGATGAGAGGCATGGATCCAGGAAGTGATTCTGTTTACGTTTACCACTGTAGGTGTTATAATAGCACCTGGTATGGTCCTTTTCAGCGGGGTACCAGGGATGACACCTGATATCATCTTACATAGATGAAATCTCTTACTTGATATGGATGTGGAATCCCCTGGTTCCCAGTTGGGTAGGCAGTGGCCAGCTGTTTTCACAGGTATTACTGAGTTCTTTCAAGATCTTTGTCTGTCAAGCAAGGGGGTGTGGAAAGGATCTTTAGGTCTTACAGTTGGGCTTAGGTCCCCTACTGGAGGAGGGCCACCATAAAGAATTTCACACGTGGTAAGGTTACTCAAAGAAACAAAGGGATTTTTTCTTGCATGAAACATTGCATAAGGCAGGAGCATAGTCCAATCTTATGCTGGTCTCTAAGCTTAATTTCGTTAAGGTCTCTTTAATGGTTGTATTCATTCTTTCTACTTGTCTTGAACTCTGTGGTCTATAAGCACAATTTAACTTCCAATTAATCCCCAGGTTCCTGGCTAACCCCTGACTTACCTGGGTCATGAACATCGGTCCATTGTCAGATCCTATTACCGGCTTAGCTTCCTAAATGGTAGAGAGGCTTAGTCAGCAGCAGCGGAATCACTTAGAGTGTGTTGTGTGTTAGGGGACGAGGGCAGGGGATAAGGAGGGGGAGAAGAGTCCAGTAGAGTCAAATCTGTGACTCAGGGAGAACAGAGGGTGGAGGAGGAGGAGGTTGAGAGGGTTTGAGAGATCATGGGGGAAGGAGTAGGAGCAGAGGTAGGGGCAAGGAAAGGCTTCACCCATGGAGGAGGAGATTTGCAGAGGTCCTGCCAAGTTAAGATATATGGCTGTTGATCCGGATGGCTATGTGGCGCTGGCTGAAAGACAATACCTCTGACTTTTTAAATTAGTGGGAAGTAGAAAGATCCTTCTAGGGGCCATACGACTCCAAAGATGGGCCATTCTGAGGCACAGAGATTCTGCCAGGTCCAGCGTTTTACTAAAAAAAGAAAGATTCTGAGTCCTTAAGCTGACTTTGGTCCAGTGATCAAGGGTCAGGGACAGAGGCATTGACGTGCTCTGTTCCATAATGAAAGTTCCACAAACAGTAAAAGCAAGGACACACGACACAGATAAGACAAGACCATAAAGACAGGCAATGAACGACCAACACTGAGACCAGGAATGAGTAGCCGGCAAAACCCAATGGTATGGCAATAACGAATCTAAAAGAAAATATCACTGAGTCGAGAAGACTATTGTTCCTTGATTTCCCGAGTTCTCTGCGGGGTCCTCCAGAGAGGTGCCCTTTGTCTCTGTGACATGTCTCTCAGCCACTGTTGAAGAGAGCCCAGGCTCTTCATCGCCAGCAATTTTGCCAAGCCCTAACAAGAAACCTGAAACCGGAAAGAGTCGCCTTACTTGCTCTGAGAGGAGCCCGTTGGGGTCTCTTGTCCGCCACTGCTGGAACTCGGTGGAACCTCAATATGTAAAGGTCAGGCGAGTGTCAGAGGAAGATACTACCAAGAGACTGTCTCATGCAACAGCAAAGGGTTTATTTGTGGTCCAGCATGCTGGAGCTCAGAGCTAAATTAAATAGAGCAGAGACCTCTGAGAAGAGCTTAAGCAGAGCTTATATACTTTCCTTGGAGAGGGAAGAGAGGGAAGTTCAGTGATGGGAAAGGGCGAGTGGGCGGTTTGCATGACACTGAGTGAGGGAGTACATTCTGCAGTTCGGCTGTTGGGAACAGTACATTCTAGAACAAGATTAGCAAACATTTCTCAAGATTTCAACAGTGTTTTGTTAAGCATACAGAAAAACAGGACGTGACAAGTACCTATTTTATTAATTTTATTAACCTTTCACTACCGACTATGCCTTTTTGACTTGATGTTCCTTCTACATTAATTCAGGCAACGTACAAGGTGCTATGCCATTGTATATCGATTTATCTGAGACAACTCTGCAGAACGTAATTCAACACCACGTATCCCTATCAAGAGCCCAATGCCCTTCTGGGCTTCAAATCAGACTTAAATTTCTTTTTTCATACATATATTTCTCCTATATATTCTTCTACACATAGCAAGTTCCCAATACGATCATTCATCCAGCAAAATGATTTCTAACCCAAATTGAGCATGTTTTTAACCATAACCGGACACTGTTCCCTCAATCTAACTTTACAGAAGAGCAGGGAAGGAGTTGCTATTACAATACAGAAATGTAGAAAAACTTCCACCTGCTGAGAACCTCAAAGGTCCATGCAGAAATGATCCCTGGAGAAGATGTAGGAAGCAATAAAGGACCTGAGAGACCAAAAGTCATCTTCCATGGCAAACAACCCAGTCAGGATAAAAGGTTGTGTCTGAATCAGATTTTTTTTAATGTAGAGATCATGGACCAAACCAGGCCTGTGTGGAGATCTATTCCTGGGTGCCTTTGGTTGATATACCATTCTAACTTGTGAAAATGTCACAGGAAGTAGGGGCAGCCTCAATCTCTTGGGACCCTTGGAAGCAACAGTTAGGACAAAGTGGCTGCCAAGACAGTGCCCTCATTCAGTTCAGGAAGAAGGGACCTCACCTCACTTTCTTGGTGATGGAACTCTCTGAACGTGGGATCCAGGAAGCCAGGCACACAGAGCCAGTCCCAGTCCCAGTCCCAGTGGTCTCACTTGTTTGGATTTACCAAGGACAGGGTCAGTATTTTTTGGTACCTACAGATGTGAGGAAGGCCAAATGCCAGGAGAAAGCAGGTAGTAGCTCACCGTTGGCTCCTAAGAAGTTCACAGAGTTGGCCAAGGAGACAAGATCTGAGACAGGAAAGGCCATTTTGGGGGAACATATTATGGCCCACAAGTCAGAGGACACTCTGGATAGTCACAGACCTACTTAGGGGAAGGAGGTGCCTTTGTGGGTGTGGTTGTGGGTTTGTGGTTTTGTCTCATTTTCTGAGAATAGGTAGGACAGTCGGTTTGTTTCATTTGAAGTGGACTGTTTCTAGTAAGTCTTTTCACAGGGCGAGTGTTTCTATGTCTGTGTATTCCACTGTTTCCGTGGTTGTAGACATTAGAAAAGAGAATCCATCAATGGATGTGTCGTGTCTAGTAGAAAGCTACTCAGCATTCATATTGCCCCATTTATGAATGGACTGTAGCTTGCCTTATCGATGAGCAACACCTGCTACCTTCCTAAGTTTCTATTTTCGTCCTGAATTCCGGCCAATCTCAAGAATAGGCCCATGGTTTTGTGTCCAAGATATGTACCACCTCCAAGCTCTGTGACATGGCCATGTACTGGATAGCTGTAGGTAATGGCGAGCATCTCAGAAAACTCAGATATCAGTGTGACCAGGAAAGTCTCAGAGGAGAAACCCTGCTTTCGGCCTTTTGCTTACCTATTGTTCTGTTGCCCTGAATGTCAGGAAGGTCTTTGCTTCAGGCCACCCCTTTGTGAAGCCTGAAGAAAACAGTTTTCAAAAGGAAATGAATGGGCATACCTGTGGCACTTTCCTTAATTGCTTTGGAAAGGGATGTGTCTGAATCAGGCCCTTGGCCCTGTGTGTGGCTGTGGCTTAGATTCTCAGCACCTGATGGATCTAAAGAAAGTTACCATGTGTGCATCCAAAAGAAAATTCGCCAAAAGAGCAATTATTGGGATGAAGTCTCTCGACTTCCTCTGTAAGGTTCCTGACCTCCATCAAGTGAGAATGGGATCCTGTGGGTCAAAAGAGTTCTACAAAACCTGCAGAGGCTAGCCCATTGTGCTTGGATTTTCTCATGACTAAAATTCACATAAAGAATCTAAACCCCACAGACAGTAGTCCTCAAATTGGAGCGGTATTAACGGCAGGCCTATTTGATCACTTTTGGTTCACAGGATGGGTGTCCAGGCCACCTTGACTTTAGGCAAATGAGGGGCAAAGGAGCTTATTTGGGACACTGTCTTGGTCTGCGCCCCTCATGGAAACCTCCAGCCAGATTATGATGAGTGTCTATATGAAAGAAGATGAGGGCCATATGGGAGGGTTCTTGTTTTAATTGTGGTAATTTGTGTGGTAGTTGGAAGAGATGACTGGGTCCACCAGGGCTTGAACTCTGGTGTGGTTCCCCTTAGAGACTGAGTTCTGGAACTGACCTCAGAGAAGTATTGCCATGAATAGTGTTGGGATTTTAGGAGACCACGCATGAGAATCGCTTTTGGAAAATGAGATCTAGGCCCATGATGGCTTTCCACAGAGCTCAGGGATTCTGAGCCAGGATATCACATGATTTAATTCTTAAAGACTTGGTAGCCATAGTTGAGAGTCCAAACACACATGGACTTCACATTGTATACCTCAATGGGCCTGGATTCATGTGTCCTTTTGGCCACTCTTTGGGAAGGCTTGCCTGTGAGTGTTCTCCAGAGCTTTCATTGAAATGAGCTTCAACACCATTTAATGGTTCCTGAATTAAATGAAACCCACAGTGCCTCCAACTTCATCCTTGAAAAATGACTAGATTAATACCATGAAATTTTTGAAATCCCCAAGACCAGGTGGCACTGGATAACCTTAAGATATCCTGTTGCTGATCATGAGTATAACAAACAGTGCCTTGATTGACTGAGTTTCGTGAAAATGGTGTAGAACTGAGATGCCAGTAAGTTGGAGCCTGCTGGGTAGTGGGCGTAGAGCAGTGGACTATAGGTGTGTAAATAAATATTTTTGGTAGGACCACCTGGATCTTCCATTGGCTTCCAAATCTTGCGACAGACATGGTGCAGGCAGCAGACCTTTATATGTAAAGGCATCTTGTTATATGTAGAGGTTTCAAAGCAATGTTCAGAATCAGGTTGCTATAGTCAAGGGAAAAGCTATGTGGGATAGAAGCCTGGTTCGTACATTCTCTTGCCGACCCTGACCAACCACACATGACAGAACTCCCTCCAGCATTGTGTCCCAGTTGAACATATTGTATTTCATGAAGCAAATACCAAATTCCCAGTGCAGCAGTAAGAAACACCCTGAAAAGTGGAGGATGACCAAATGGCTTCACAGACCACACGGGAAGACACTTAGCTTCCAGTAGCAACAGTTTACCTACAAAGGGAGATTTCAGACCTGCTGCCTCATGTTCATTACAAAATAAAGAACCATGTCCTCCAGGTCACATAGATGCAGACCCGATTTTTGGTGTCACTACAAACGAAGCTAAATCTCCAGACAATTACATATATTTCTTTTTCTTTTTTTAATTAATTTTTATTGTAGGTTGTTCAAAACAGTACATACTTCTTGATATATCAAATTTCACACTTTGATTCAAGTGGGATATGAGCTCCCATTTTTACTCCATATACAGATTGCAGAATCACATCAGTTGCAGAACCATTGATTTACATATTGCCATACATATATTTCTTGTGCCTAACCTCAGAGGAAGTTTCTCAATAAGTCTTTAGGTCAGCACAGCTCCATGTTTCTGGAGTGTTTACCCTCTCCCATACTTTTGTAAACTGTTTTACCACCTCCAGTGTTGTGAACTCCTGAGCATTTTTCATTCCACATATGTATTCACAGGTTTTCTAACTCCTCTCCTCTAATTGTGTCTTACTTTTAGCGATGGTTATGTCAAGGCATTGTTCTGGATAAGAGAGGGAAGATTTTTGTGTATCACATGTTTGCATACACATTAGATTCATTTTCCTATTTTCCATTTGAAATACTGAATCCCTGACACTAACCCATACCCTACTAGACTCTGACTACTAATCCTAATATCATCGAGAAAAAAATACCTAACTGAATAGAAGTACAGTCCTTTTATAGGAAGCATGGTGTATATTTGTATTTGTCTTCTGCTTTATCAAGAGTATGTGTTTTAAATTTAGTAAACTTTTCATTTTAATATTTCTCCATGATTTTTTAAAGTTATCACATATGTAAATTCCTGTCTCCCTTTCTCTGTATCCTATTCAGCACATGTAATTTTTTTATGCATATACAATATCCTACCTGGTATCACACGTACATTCTTGTAAGATCACTGACTTTGGAATATAAAAATTGTGAGAAGAGATGACTCTCCCTAAATAATGATGGAACTGAAAATTCCACCTATGGGTGAGCTTCCTAGTGAAAAACACTATACATAAATCCATGTTCAGTAAAATGAATATTTTTGGATTTGTGAATGAATTATATTTCATGATGAATATCGATTGGCATATATATTGCTAAATATTAATGTGTGTGTGTGTGTGTGTGCATGTGTGTGTGTGTGTGTGTGTGTGCGTGTGTGTGTGTGTATATTCTACGGATTATAAAAAAATATGAAAAATATGTGTCTTATTATACACTCCCTAAATTCATTCATATTCATTTATGTTCATTTAAATTCAAATTTTCACAAGATTATTCTCAGTAATATTCATACACCTGAAATATATTTTGGTTTCCTACTACTGAAAACTAATTTCAGTGGATGGTGCTTAAAAATCCTAATATTTCTACAGTAACTGACCCAGTTTAACATCAATGCAAGTAGATTGCTATGGGACATGATGTGTAATTTGAAGTTCATTTTTACTCAACACTGGTACATTACTATTTCTTCAGTTTATGGACATCATAGGATGTATTTTTTCATCCACAACTTCACAAATTTTTTTGGCATTTGGTTCACTTTCAATTACTTACTACTTCAGAACACATGTATTCCTCCATGTTTCTTTACTGGTCTTTTCACTAGACTTCTTTCTAAACACATAATTTTCGATTCCATAATCATTTTTGAAGCAAAACTCACTCTTCACGATAAACCGTAACCCTAATAATACCATTGCATATATAACTCGTTGGAATGATGGTATATATATCAATATAAGATTTCCAATATATTTTCAGATGCAAACTCAAACCATTATTTAATGTTGGATCCAGTTACATACTTTATTCACAATATGGTCTATTCATGCATCATCTCAATAATCATCAACACAAGGTACACCTATTTGTATCCCCAGTACTAATTTATAAGTTTCCAGAATATTACTCCCCTTTATGGTGCAAGAAATACTCATGTCACCTGATCTACATATACATTTTACCACAGTAGTATTCTGTACACAAAATGCAAAGGTCACACATATGATTGTACCAAAGCCTAAATGGAAAGTGACCATGGATTACTAAAAGCATCTATGTCCAGGGTGCCTACTGCTCTCAAATGTCAATCCTATTGGTTACTACATATTTGTTTCTTCCTAAGATTATATATTTAACCTCAAGCCTGTTGAAAATATCTAATCCTATCACTCACTTTATACTTTTCCTGATTTCCTAATGCCCCTATTGATATCTGCTTTCCTACATATTTTTCCCAGTTCATCATTGTGACTGTCTCTTCACATGTGCTGACATTTACATTCACCCTCTAACTGAAAACCAATTGCTAAAGAACTTTTGGTCCAACTCCTAGACTCACTCTTCTTCCTAAACCTACTGACTATCTTCCTAATCCTACAGACTATCCCTTTTTGACTGGATGTTCTCTTCTACTTTCAATCATCCGAGGTATAGGGTCCTATGCCATTGTATATCGATTTATCTGAGACCTCGGTGCAGAACATAATTCAATCTAAGTATACCAATCAAGGGCCCAATGCCTTTCTGGGCTTCAAATCTTTCCTAGATCTCTGATCTCATACATATATTTCACATTTATATTCTTATAAATATCACAGGTTCCCAATACCATAATTCATCCAGCAGAATGACTCCTAACCCAAATCGAACATGCTATTAACACTAACCATACACTGTTCCCTCAATCTCACTTTACAGAAGAACAGGGACAAAGTTGGTCTTAAAATCCAGGAATGTAGGGTATCATCCACCAGCTGAGAACCTCAAAAGTCCCTGCAGAAATAATCCCTTGAGTAGGTGTAGGCAGGTATGAAGGATCTGAGAGAGCAAAAGTCATCTTCCATGGCAAACAACCTGGTCAGGTTGAAGGGATGTGTCTGAATTAGCCTCTCTCTTCCTAATGTAGAGAAGATGGACCAAACCATGGCTGTGTGGAGAGCTGTTCCCCAGTGCCTATGGTTGATATACCATTCTAACTTATGAATGAGTCACAGCAAGTAGAGGCAGACTCCATCTTTTGGGAACCTTGGAAGCAACTGTTAAAACAAAGTGGTTTCCAAGGCAGTGACTTCATTCAGTTCTTGAAGGAAGTGACCTCACCTTACATTATTGGTGATGAAAGTCTGTGATCTTGAGATCCAGGAAACAAGGCACACAGAGTCAAACCCACTCCATGTCCCAGTGGGCTCACTTGTTTGGATTTAACAAGACAGAGTCACTCTTTCTTGGTACCTACTGATGTGAGGACAGCCAAATGCCTGGAAACTATGAAGACTGGCCTTTCCAGAGAAAGCAGGTAGTTTCTCACCATGGGCTCCTGACAACTTCACAGAGTTTGCTAAAGAGACCAGATCGGAGACAGGACACGCCATTTTTGGGGAACATAGTATGGCCCACAAGTCAGAGGACACTCCGGATAGACACAGACCTACTTGGGGGAAAGAGGTGCCTTTTTGGGTGTGAGTGTGAGTTTGTGGTTTTGTCTCATGTTCTGAGAATAGTTAGGAAAGCTGGTTTGTTTGTTTTGGAGTGGACTGTTTCTAGTAAGTCCTTTGACAACATGAGTGTTTCTGTGTCTATATATCATACTGTGTCCGTGATTGTAGACAGTAGAAAAGAGAATGCATCAATGGATGTGTCCTGTCTACGAGAAAGCTTCAAAGCATTCATCCGGTGCAATTTATGAATGGACTGCAGCTTGCCATATGGATGGGCAACTCCTGCTATCTTTCTAAATTCCTGTTTTCTTCCTGAATTCTGGACACTCTCCAGAATACGCTCATGATTTTGTGTCCAAGATATGTACCACCTCAATCTCTGTGACATGGCCATGTACTGGATAGCTGATGGGAATGGTGAGTATCTCAGAAAACTCAGATATCAGTATGCCCAAGAAAGTCTCAGTGGAGAAACCCTGCTTTGGGCCTTTTGCTTACCTATTCTGTTGCCCTGAATGTCAGGAAGGTCTTTGCCTCAGGCCACACTTTGTGAAGCCTGAAGAAAATAGTTTTCAAATGGAATTGAATGGTCATTACCTGTGCCTCTTTGGTTAATTGCTTTGGAAATGGATGTGTCTGAATCAGCCTCTTGGCCCTATGTGAGGCTGTGGCTTAGATTCACAGCTCATGATGGGTCTAAAGAAAAATCCCATGTGTGCATCCAAAACCAAAATTGACAAAAGTACTGTCATGGTGGATAGAGTCTCTCGCCTTCCTCTGTAAGATTCCTGACCTCCATTAAGTGAGAATAGGGATCATTTGGGTCAAGTGAATTCTTTAAAGTTCTGCAGAGGCTATCCCATAGGTTCGTGGGTTTTCTCATGACTCCAATTCACATCTATGTTTACAGAAGAGCAGGGACAGTGTTGGTCTTACAATACAGGAATGCAGTGGATCTTCCATCTGTTGAGAACCTCAAAGCTCCATGCAGAAATGATCTCTGGAGAAGATGTAGGCAGCTATGTAAGACCTGAGAGAGCAAAAATCATCTTCCATGGCAAACAACCTGGTCAGGATTAAGAGTTGAGTCAGAATGAGCCTATCTCTTCTTAATGTAGAGAAGATGGACCAAACCCGGCCTGTGTGGAGAGCTGTTCCCTTTTGCCTACGGGTGATATACCATTCTAACTTGTGAAAGTGTCACAGGAAGTAGGGGCAGCCCTCATCTCATGGGACCGTTGGAAGCAATTGCTATGACAAAGTGGTTGCCAAGGCAGTGATCTCATTCAGTTCCTGAAGGAAGTGATCTCATCTCACTTCCATGGTGATGGAACTCTCTGAACTTGGGATACAGAAAGCCAGGCACCCAGAGCCAGTCCCAGTCCTAGTCCCAGTGGTCTCACGTTTTTGGATTTACAAAGGACAGAGTCAGTCTTTCTTGATACCTACTGATGTGAGGATGGCCAAATGCCAGGAAAGCTCGGAAGAGGGGCTCTTCCTGAGAAAGCAGATAGTGGCTCACTCCTGGCTTCTAACAACTTCACATTGTTGGCCAAGAAGACCAGATCTGAGACAGGTCAGGCCATTTCGGAGGATCATAGTATGGCCCATCAGTCAGAGCACACTCCGGAGAGTCACAGACCTATTTGGGGGAAGGAGGTGCCATTGCGGGTGTGGGTTTGTGGTTTTGTCTCATGTTCTGAGAATAGTTAGAAAAGGCGGTCTGTTTGGTTTGGAGTGAACTGTTTCTAGTAAGTCGTTTGACAATGCAAGTGTTTCTATGTCTGTGTATCCCACTGTGTCCGTGCTTGTAGACATTAGAAAAGAGAATGCATCAATGGATGTGTCCTGTCTCATAGAAAGCTTCCCAGCATTCATCCAGCACAATTTATGAATTGAATGCGGCTTGCCTTATTGATGGGCGATACCTGCTACCTTCCTAAGTTGCTGTTTTCTTCCTGAATTATGGCCAATCTCCAGAATAGGCTCATGGTTTTGTGTCCAAGATATGTACTACCTCCAAGCTCTGTGACATGGCCATGTACTGGATAGCTGAATGGAATGGCGAGCATCTCAGAAAACTCAGATATCAGTGTGACCAGTAAAGTCTCAGTTGAGAATCCCTGCTTTGGGCCATTTGCTTACCTATTGTTCTGTTGCCCTGAGAGTCAGGAAGGTCTTTGTCTCAGGCCAACCCTTTGTGAATCCTGAAGGAAAGATTTTTCAAATGGAAATGAATATGCTTTACCTTTGGCTCTTTCCTTAATTGATTTGGAAAGAGATATGTGTGAATCAGCCTCTTGTCCAAGTGTGATTCTTTGACTTATATTCTCAGTACCCGATGGATCTAAAGAAAGATCCCATGGGTGCATAAAATCCAAAATGGCAAAAAGAGCAGTCATTGTTGATGAAGTATTTTGCCTTCCTCTGTAAGGTTCCTGAATTCCATCAAGTGAGAATAGGGATCTTTTGGGTCAAATGAGTTCTTCAAATCTATTCAGAGGCTATCCAATAGGTGCTTGAGTTTTCTCATCTTTCCAATTCACATAAAGAATCTGTACCCGACACTCAGTAGGACTCAAATTGGAGAAGCAGAGCAGTATTAAGGGCAGGCCTATTTGATCACTCCTGGTACACAGGAAGGGTGTACAGGCCACTGGGAATTTAGGCAAATGAGGGGCAACAGAGCTTATTTTGGACACTGTCTTGGGCTATGCTAATGCTATCAAATGTCAATCCTATTGTTGACTTCATATTTGTTTTATCCTAAGCTCATATATTCATCCTCAACCCTGTTGAAAATATCTAATCGCATCACTCACTTTATTCTTTTCCTGATTTCCTAATGTCTCTATTGATATCTGCTTTCCTACATATTTTGCCCTGTGCATCATTGTGACTGACTCTTCACTTGTGTTGACATTTACATTGATTCTCTAACCAAAACCCTATTGCTAAAGAACTTTTGTTCCAAATCCTATACTCACTTTTCTTCCTAAACTTACCGACTATCTTTCTAATCCAACTCACTGTAACTTTTTGAATGGATGTTCTCTTCTACATTCAATGATCCAAGTACAGTTCAGGTTTCTATTCAACCGGGTGAGGGAGTAGATTCTGCAGTTTGGCAATTGGGGACAGCACATTCTGGGAACAAGATTAGCAAAGAGTTCTCAAGATTTCAACAGTGTTTCATTAAGTGTACAGAAAAACAGGAAGTGACAAGTACATATTTTATTAACCTTTCATTCCCCACTTCTTTTTCTGGCTACTTTTAATCATAAAAGTGATCTTTGTGGGGTGTCACATTCTATGTCTGCTAGTGGGGTATTACCATAATTTTAATTTGTCCAATTTGAGCTTGGAGAAAAGAAATTACATGGTTGAGGAAACAGGGTTTTATAGTTAGTAATAATATGAGGATTATTATTGGACCGGCCAGGGTTGATAAAAACGTAATTAACCAGGGGGACTGTGTAAAAAAAGACTCAAACTACCCTTTTTGTGCCTCTCTCTCTTGTTGTTGCTCTTCAAGGCATCTTTTTAATTTACTCATAGATTTTTTTACAACTCCAGTATTGTCGACATAAAAACAACATTCTTCCCTCAATGAAGCACAAAGGCCCCCCTCTGTCATGAAAAGGAGGTCCAACCCTCGACTGTTCTGTAAAACAACTCCAGAGAGAGAGGTTAAAGATTCCTGCAAAGCTGTGATGGAGGTTTCTAAAATCTTTAAGTTTTGATCTATTGCTGCTTCTAATTGGGTCACTTGTTGTGTCCCATGGACCAGAGCAGTGGTTCTTGTGCCCAACCCTGCAGCAACGCCTATTCGTAATAGAATGGCTAAGGTGAGGGACATATGTTCCCCGCGGAACCGGGTTGTATGTCCCCCTCTTTGATCTTCAGATGAACCTGCGTCATGATAGAGCACTCTGGGAAACATCTGCACCATTTCACAATTAATCACATCTGTTGACCATTTCATGAAAACATAAACAATGTTTAAGTATATAGAATTATACTGTTGTAGGGACGGACAAGGCAAGGCACCTAAGATAGCACCAAAGACACGGAAACAGTCTTTTTTGGTTTCAACCAGATTCAGAGGGCATTGCTTCTGTTGTAATCAATTAATCCCCTGAAACCCAACTTACGTAGTTTCAGAATTTTGTACCCAACACGTAAGGGAAGGGGCTCAGAAGTTCAGAGTCTGCAGAAGTTCACAAAAAGCAGTTTTTGTTTCTGTTTTTTCCTCAGTTTGGGCAAGTTAACTTTTCAAGGACACCTGGGTGGGGGTGTCTTCCCTTTCTTTTTTCCCCCTTCCAGCTGTTTCCATACAGCCCAGTTTGTAACTTCTTTATCTTAGAAATGTAGCCATCTCTGTGAAGCCCCAGCTCAAGGCCAGAGGCCTTTTTTTCAAATATTTTGTGAAAAACTAGTAAGGGTGTGTCTAGATCAGGAGTGCTGAATTTTTTAGCCAGTTGCCAAGGAGACCAGGGCAACACAAAAATAGGAAGTTTATCTACAGTGAACTCTTTTATAGGGACTCATTTGCTGAAAGTCCTAAATCAGCCATGGTGAAGACTTCTGGAGAAGGTCAGTTAAGACTTTTCTGTGGGCCTGGTACAGAGGGGGACAATTTGGAAGGCAGGGATAAGAGCAGCTCTGTGGATCTGAGAATGAGGAAGGAGAGATGTAAAAGAATATTGGGAGAGGGCTTTGGGATATTAATAGCAACAAAAACTTGAGCAGTAGAACAGATAGAACAGAGGGGGAGACGGGAGTGAGATTCCAAAAAGCCTGTGAGGGACTTTAAATTCTTAGTAACCTGTTTTTAGTGATGACAAAGCAACATTAAAGGCCATTTTCATTACATCTTGTATTAGGCTCTGAGGATTCTTCTCAGTGGGTTTGAGCTTTGCATTAGGTGGTAAGAGGACTGGGTGGGACCCGGTGCGGGCACTGACAGGAGAGGAGAGGAGTGAGTGAATGGAGTGGTACCTCAGTACCTGCGACCTCAGCAAGGGAGCAATGGTCTGAGAACCAGTCGAGATTTGGGTTTTTGATCTAGATATTGGAGGGGAGAAATCAAGTTGCTGAGGTGGGAGTGACAGCGGAGAGTCTGGAGCACAAGGCTGAGGGTGAGCATCTATTGGAGAAGCATAGTTCAGGATGTGAGCAAAGGAGAGAGAAGGCCTCCACATAGCGGAATCTCCTTTCACCCTTTTGAGCACTTGCAGAAGGTAAAAAGGTCACACAGAATTTGCGGATCTAGAGACCCCTCTGGGGGCCATCGGTTTTGGTTATCTAATTCGTAATATGGCCAATGCTGTGTACAGAATTTGATGAGGAGTTTGGGTTCCATCTGACTGTCCCTGTCTGCTCACATCCCCATGACTTACAATAGAAGTCTGCTCTCCCCCCCCCCACAGCCGTGACTGTTTGTGGCTTTGATAGTCTGCCGGGCAAACATAGTAATCTAGGCTAGCCAACCTGCATCTGGCTCACGTGTCCCTACATCTATAATGTTTGTTTCCATTATCTATGGTACGGAAGGGATTTAATGGAATTTTAGTGGGATCCTGTTAATCAGGGATATCCCAATAGGAAAGACCTATAGCCAGCTGACAAATGACTGGGTGGAGAGATGGCCACCAGGTTCGTAAGGGGGCTGTATTCGAGATAGGCCATACTTCGTGTCCAGTAGGATTTGTGATCAGCCATCGCAGCTTAAGGGGCTGATGAGGGTTAAGACTACTGGTCGTCAAGGGGAGAATAAATATCTTCCAGGATCTTCTTTACAACCATTTGTGATGTTTCTTTTTTCTTCTTTTTTATTTCTTTTTTTTTGTGTGTGTGGTGAAGGCTTCAATACATCCTGAAAATGTATGTTCAAAGACTATGAGTTATTTAAGTCCATACCTTACTGGCTTAATTTCAGTAAAGTCCACTTCCCAGAATTGTCCTCGTCTGGTTCCTCATAGGTGCTTTCCTGCAGGAAGCTTGGAAGTGTAAGCTTTAACCAATTAATGGACCTGACAGGCTTTTGTTACCCATTCAGTTATTTCCTTTTGCTGTGAGTAGGTTAGTGGAAAACTGTGTTCTTGATCCTTCACGAATGAATGCAGTTTCTTTGAACAAAGGTGAGTGAGTTGATGAACATTTGCTACTGACATAGTTAGAGCCATGATTATAGGAGTAGTTACTGAAGGATTAAAAAATTCCACTTGGGGGCCTTCAGGGTTAAAAGTTATTTTGGCCCAGAGCTTGGTGAGCAGAACTCTGCCCATCAATGGGGCCAGGCATTCTGGGATTACTAGGAAGGAGTGATGGATTTTTCCTTTTCCCTGGTCCATGGTCCTCGTAGTTGTCAAAGCCCGATATTTACTTCTGTTAGACTGTTGAATTAGAGACCTTTTATTCGGTAGAGGGCCCAATGGGCCTTACGGGCTGAGTATATTCCCCCTGTATCTACTTCAAAGTTTATTGTGTTCCCCTCCACTTCAAAAGTTACCTTGAGGTCAGGGAGAGGATATGAGCCCGGACTTTCTTAGTATTCCTCCAGAGTCAGAATATCTGGCTGGCATGGCTGTCTCTTTCTAGGGCACTCTTTGGCCCAGTGTCCTTTTTCTTTAGAGTAGGCACATTGATCTGACGCCAGGGGTGGCCTCTAGTGTGTGCCCAGGTATCCCTTCCTGTCTCTCTGTTTCTTAATTTCTGGCCTATTTGTTGTTGTGACCAGGACCTTAGTCAATGCCTTAGTCTGTCTTTTGTTTCTTTTATCCTCACTCAGCTCCTTTCTCTTCCTCAGTTTCTCTCTTAAAGTATACCTCCTCGGGTTCTCTGACTAAATCCCTCAAAGTCATATCTTGTAATCCATCTAAGCATTGTAACTTTCTTTTAATATCCAGGGCAGCTTTCCCAATAAAGGCCATTGTGACAGATGCCTTTTGATCCTCTGCCTGAGGATCGAAAGGAGTATGTCTCTTATATGCCTACATAATTATCTCTAGGAACATAGAGGGAGATTCATCAGGCCCTTAAATAATCTCTCTTACCTTGGCCAAATTAGTTGGTCACCTAGCAGCCACTAAGATACCCACTATTAGAGCCCGGCGATAAGTGGACAGATGCTCCCTACCTTCAAAGGTGTTGGGGTCCCAGTTGGGTCGTTTCAAGAGAAAACCGGCTTTGAATATGTTGGGAAGTTGTGTCGGTCACGCATTTGGTCTGAGGATACTTTTTTCTAGCATCCAGGAGGATTCTCTTTTGTTCCTCTGTCATGAAGAGAGTCCCTAGGAGTTGTTGGAAGTCATCTCAAGTAGGTTGGTGTGAAAACATCAATGACTTCACCAGACCTGAGAGCCAGGTTGGGTCCTCGGTAAAAGGGGGATTGTTATTTTTCCATTTATATAGGTCTGAAGAGGAGAAGGCCAATACTGGTAGGCTTGCATTTTTTCCCTATGGCAATCGTCAATCATTGGCCCTTATGGATGGAGGGAAGCAACACGGGAGTTCCAGGGTTTTCAATCATTTGCCACCGGCAAGTTCCTTTAGCAACTCCAGCTGTCTCCAGGGGAGGAGGGGCTGTGTGTGATGCAGGGGAGTTATCTGGAGGGCCCTGGGCTGGCTTAGCTTCCTCCAATTGCGGAGAGGCTGAGTCAGCAGCTGGAGAATCACTTAGAGGGTGTTGGGTGTTGTGGGACAAGGGTAGAAGATAAGGACGGGGACGAGAGTCCAGTAGAGTCAATCTTGTGACTCAGGGAGAACAGAGGGTGGAGGAGGAGGAGGAGCAGAGGGGTTGAGAGATCGTGGGGGAAGGAGTAGGAACGGGGACACAGCAAGGAAAGGCTTCACCCACGGAGGAGGAGATTTGCAGAGGTCCTGCCAAGTTAAGGTATATTCCTGTTTATCAGTATGGCTATGTGGCCCTGGCTGTAAGACAATATCTCTGTCTTTTTAAATTAGTGGGAAGTAGAAAGATCCTTCTAGGGGCCATCCGAATCCAAAGGAGGGCCATTCTGTGGCACACAGAGTCTGCCAGGTCCAGCGTTTTACTGAAAAAGAAACATTCTGAGCCCTTATGCGGACTTTGGTCCATAGATCAAGGGTCAGGGACAGAGGCATTGAAGTGATCTGTCCCATAATGAAAGATACACAAACATTAAATCAACGACACAGGACACAGACAAGAGAAAACAATAAAGACAGGCAATGGACGTCCAACACTGAGACCAAGACTGAGCAGGTGGCAAAACCCGATGGGCTGGCAATACCGAATCTGAAACAAAGTATCACTGAGTCGAGGAGACTATTATTCCTCGATTCCCGAGTCCTCTGTGGCGTCCCCCAGGGACTTGGCTTGTGGCTCTGTGACACGTCTGCCAGCCACCATCAAAGAGAGCTCACACACTTCATCGACAGCCATTTTGCCAAGCCCTAACCTGAAACCTGAAACCAGAACGAGGTGCCTTACTTACCCTGAGAGTAGCCCATTGGGGTCTCTCGTTCACCACTGCTGGATTTCGGTGGAACCTCCATATATAAATATCGGAAGAGCATTGGGGGAAGAGACCACCAAGAGACTCTCTCATGCAAAAACAAAGGGTTTATTGGGGGTCCAGCATGCTGGGGCTCAGAGCTCATTTGAATAGAGCAGAGAACCCTGAGAACAGCTTAAGCAGAGCTTATATACTTTCCTTGAAGAGGGCAGGGAGGAAAGTTTATTGATGGGCCTGGGCGGGTGAGCAGTTTGCGTGCAACTGGGTGAGGGAGTACATTCTGAAGTTTGGCAGTTGGGGACAGCACATTCTGGGAAAAAGATTAGAAATCACTTCTCAAGATTTCAACAGTGTTTTATTAAGCATACAGAAAAACAGGAAGTGACAAATATCTATTTTATTAACATTTCACTACCGACTATACTTTGCCAGATTTCCTAAAGTCTCTATTGATATCTGCATTCCTACATATTTTCCCCAGTTCATCATTGTGATTAATTCTTCACATGTGCTGACATTTACATTCACTCAATACCCGAAACCCTATAGCTAAAGAACTTTTGGTCCAAATCCTATACTCACTCTCCTTTATAAACATACCGACTATCTTCCTAATACTCCTGACTATCCATTTTGACTGGAAGTTCTCTTTGAAAATCAATCATCCAAGTTACAAGGTCCTATGCTTAATACCGCAATCAAGGGCAAAATGCCCTTCTGGGCTTCAAATCTTACCTAGATTTTTGTTTTCAGATTCATATATTTTACCTATATATTCTTGAAAATATCGCAGGTTCCCAATACCATTATTCATCCAGCAGAATGATTTCTATTCCAAATCAAACCTGTTATTAACCCTAACCATACACTGTTCCCTCAATCTAACTTTAGAGAAGAGCAAGGACAGAGTTGGTCTTAAAATACAGGAATTTAGGGGATCTTCCAACTGCTGAGAAACTCAAAGGTCTATGCGCAAATGATCCCTAGAGAAGTTGTAGGCACCTATGAAGGAACTGAGAGAGCAAAAGTCATCTTTC
This sequence comes from Callospermophilus lateralis, assembly GCF_048772815.1. Lineage (NCBI taxonomy): Eukaryota > Metazoa > Chordata > Mammalia > Rodentia > Sciuridae > Callospermophilus > Callospermophilus lateralis. The sequence continues at coordinate 4,418,744 of NW_027514551.1, forward strand.
ATTGCAAACAACCTGGTCAGCATGAAGGGATGTGTCTGAATCAGCCTCTCTCTTCTTTATGTAGAGAAGAAGGACCAAACGAGGCCTCTGTGGAGAGCTGTTCCCGGTTACCAATATTTGATATACCATTCTAACTTGTGAAAGTGTCAAAGGAATTAGGGACAGCCTCCATTTCATGGGACCTTTGGAAGCAAATGTTAGGACAACGTGCTTGCCAAGGCATTGACCTCATTCAGTTCCTGAAGGAAGTGACCTCACCTCACATTCTTGGTGATGGACCTCTCTGAACTTGGGATCCAGGCATCCAGGCACACAAATCTAGTCCCAGGCCCAGTCCCAGTGGTCTCACTTCTTTCATTTACCAAAGACAGAGTCAGTCTTTCTTGGTATCTACTGATGTGAGGATGGCCAAATGCCAGGAAAGCTCTGAAGAGTGGCCTTTCCTGAGTAAGCAGGAAGTGGCTCACTGTTGTCTCCTGACAACTTCACAGAGTTGGCCAAGGAAACCAGATCTGAGACAGAACAGGCCATTTGATGGGAACATAATACGGCCCACCAGTCAGAGGTCACACCCGATAGTCAGAGACCTACTTTGGGAAAGGAGGTTACTTTGTGGGTGTGAGTGTGTGTTTGTGATTTTGTCTCATGTTCTGAGAATAGGTAGGAAAGGCAGTTTGTTTGGTTTGAAGTGGACGATTTCTAACAAGTGATTTGACAAGGCGAGTGTTTTTATGTCTGTGTATCCCACTGTGTCCATGGTTGTAGACATTAGAAAAGAGAATGCATCAAAGGATGTGTCCAGGCTAGTAGAAAGCTTACCAGAATTCTTTCTGCCCAATGTATGAAAGGAATGCGGCTTGCCTTATGGATGGGTAACACCTGCTATCTTCCTAAGTTTCTGTTTTCTTCCTGAATTCTGGCCACTCTCCAGAATAGGCTCATGATTTTGTGACCAAGTTATGTACCACCTCCAAGCTCTGTGACATGGCCATGTACTGGATAGCTGAAGGGAATGGCGAGCATCTCAGAATATTCAGATATCAGTGTGACCAGGAAAGTCTCAGTGGAGAAACACTGCTTTGGGCCCTTTGCTAACCTAATGTTCTGTTGCCCTGAATGTCAGGAAGGTCTTTGCCTCATGCCACCCCTTTGTGAAGCCTGAAGAAAACAGTTTTCAAATGGAAATGAATATGGATCACCTGTGGCTCTTTGCTTAATTGCTTTGAAAAGGGATGTGTCTGAATCAGCCTCTTGGCCCTGTGTGAGGTTGTGGCTTAGATACTCAGCACGTGGTGGATGTAAAGAGAGATCCCATGTGTGCATCCAAAACCAAAATGGCCAAAAAGCAGTCCTTGTGGATGAAGTCTGTCGCCATCCTCTTTAAAGTTCTTGAACTCCATCAAGTGAGAATAGGGATCCTTTGGGTCAAATGGGTTCTTCAAAGACCTGCAGAGGAGCTTGTGTTTTGTCATGACTGCAAATCACATAAAAATATATACCTGACACTCAGTGTTCCACAAATTGGAGAAGCATAGAAGTATTAACGTCTAGCATATTTGATCACTCCTGTTTCACATGAAGGGTGTCCAGACCACCCTGAATTTACGCCAATGAGGGGCAAGGGAGTTATTTTGGACACTCTCTTGGACTCCGCCACTCATGGAAACCTTCCGCCAGAGGTTGTGATTAGTGTCTATATGGAAGAAGATGAGGGCCATATGGGAGGATTTTGGTTTTAATTTTGGTCATTTGTGTCCGGTTGGAAGACATGACTGGTACCACCTGGGCTTGAACTCTGGTGTGATTCCCCTTAGAGACTGAATTCAGAGAAGTATTGCCATGAATTTTGTTGGGATTTTAGGAGTCCACCCATGAGAATCACCCTTGGAAACTGAGATCTAGGCCCAGGGTGGCTTTCCACAGAGCCCTGGGTACCTCAGCCAGAAGATCACATGATTTAATTCTGAAAGACTTGTCAGCCATTGTTGAGAGTCACAACACCCATGGACGTCACATTGTAGACCTCAATAGGCCTGGCTTCATGTGACATTTTGGCCACTCTTTGGAAAGCCTTGCCTGTGAGAGTTCTACAGAGCATTCATTGAAATCAGCTTCCTCACCATTTAAAGGTTCCTGAATGAATTGAAACCCACAGTGCCTGCAACGTTATCCTTGAAAAATGCCTAGATAAATACCATGAAATTTTTGAAATTCCCATGACCAGGTGGCACTGGAGAAACTTTGGATGTCCTGTTGCTGATCGTAAATATGCAAGACAGTGCCTAGATTGAGTGGGTTTCATGAAAATGGTGTAGAACAGAGATGCCAGTATGTTCGAACCTGCTGAGTAGTGGGCCTAGAGCAGTGGTAGGCAGGTGTGTGATAAAAAATTTGTGGTGGGGCCATGTGGATCTGCCATTGGATCCCAAATGGCTTGTGACTTACATGGTGCAGCCAGCAGACCCTTCCAAGTAAAGGCTTCTGGTTATATGGAGATGTTTCCGGGCAATGTTTAGAATCAGGTTACTATGGACATGGGGCCAAGCTATGTAGGATAGAAGCCTGGTTGGTGCATTCTCCTGCAGACCCTGACCAACCACACATGAAAGAATTGCCTCCAGAACTGTGTCCCAGTTGAACTTCTTTTATTTCATGAAGCAAATGCCAAAGTCCCAGTGCAGCAGCAAGAAACACCACGAAAAGTGGAGGATGACCAAATGGCTTCCCAGTCCACATGGGAATACCCTTAGCCCCCAGTGGCCACAGTTTACTTACAAAGAGAGAATTCAGTACTGCTGCCTCATGTTCATTGGAAAATAAGAAACCATGTCCTCCAGGTCACATAGATGCAGACACAGCTTTGATAGTCTCACTAAAAAGAAGCTAAAGCTCCTGACAACAACATATATTTCAAGTGCCCAAACTCAGAGGTAGTTTCTCAAGAAGTATTTAGGCCAGCAGAGCTCCATGTTTATGGAGTGTTTACCCTGTCCCATACTAGGGAAACTCCTCTACCACTTCCAAGGTTGTAAACTCCTGAGCATATTATTCACAGATTTTATTACTCTTCTCCTCTAATTGTGTCTTACTTTGGGCGAAAAAAATGTCAAGGAATTGTTCTGGATGAGAGTTGGAAGATTTTGTTTAGCACATATTTGCATACACATTGGATTCATTTTTCTATTTTACATTTGAAATACTGAATCCCTGACACTAACACATGCCCTGCTAGATTCTGAATACTAATCCTAATATGATGGAGAAAAATAACGGAAACAGAATAGAAATACAAGCAGTTCAGAGGAGGCATGTTGTATACTTGGAATTGCCTTTTGCATTATATAGGGTAGGAGTTATAAATCTAGTCAGTTTTTTGTTAAAATAGTTTTCCATGTGCTTTTAAAGTTAACAAATATGTGAATTCCTGTCTCCCTTTCTCTGTATTCTATTCAGCACATGTATTTTTATATGCACATATAGAATCCTACCTGGTATCACACGTACATTCTTGTGAGTTACATGACTTGGCAGATACAAAGTGTGAGAAGAGATCACTCCTCTTAAACGCTGTTTGACCTGAAAATTCAACCTATGGGTGAGCTTCCTAGTTGAAAAAAGTTATACATAAATCCATATCCAGTAAAATGAATATTTTTGGATCTGTGGATGATACATATTTCACGGTGTAATTCGATTGGCATATATATTGCTAATTTTTAAAATCTGTGTGTGGATATATATATATATATATATATATATATATATATATATATATATTCTCTCCAGATATTTCAAAATATTTAATATATGTGTCTTATTATACACTCCCTAAATTCATTCATGATTATGTATGTGGATTTATAATCAACTTTTCACAAGATTATTTTCAGAAATATTCATTCACCTGATATGCGTATTTTTTTCCTAGTATTGAAAACTAACTTCAGTGAATGGTGCATATAAATCCTAATATTTCTACAGTAACTGATCCATTTTCACATCAATGTAAGTAGATTCCTATGGGACATGATAAGTATTTTGAAGTTCATTTTTATTCAAAACTAGTACATTACTATTTCTTCAGTTTATGCACATTATTGGATATATATTTCATCCACAAGTTCACAAATTTATAGGCACTTATTTCACTTTCAATCACTTTCTGCTTCAGAAAACACGTGTTCCGCCATTTTCAAACTGGTCTTTTCATGAGACTTCTTTCCAAACACATTATTTTTGATTTCCACAATCACTTTTGAAGCAAAACTCACACACTCTTCATGATAAACCATAACCCTAGGATTACAATTAGACGTATAACTAGTTGTTATGAATGATTATATATCAATATATGATTTCTTATGTATTTTCAGATATCAATTCAATACATTATTTAAAGTGGAACCAGTTATATTATTTATTAACTGTATGGTCTATTCATGCATTATCTCTATATTCATAGACACAGGGTACACCTATTTTTACCCTCAATACTAATTTATACGTTTTCAAAATATTCCTCAAAAAATGGTGGAAGAAATACTCATGTCACCTGATCTATATATACATTTTATCACAGTAATATTCTGGACAAAAAAATCAAAGGTCACCCTTAAGGTTGTACCAAAGCCTAAATGGAAAGTGAGCATGGATTACTAAAACCTTCCATGTCCAGGTGGCCTAATGCTCTCAAATGTCAATCTTATTGGTGACTACATTTTTGTTTGTTCCTAAGATTATATATTCAACCTCAAGCCTGTTGAAAATGTCTAATCCTATCACTCACTTTATACTTTGCCTGATTTAGTAATGTCTCTATTTATATCTATTTTCCTACATATTTTCCCCTGTTCATCATTGTGACTGACTCTTCACTTGTGCTGACATTTACATTCACTGTCTACCTGAAACCCTATTGCTTAAGAACTTTTGGTCTAAATCCTATTCTCACTCTTCTTTGTAAACCTACTGACTATCTTTCTAATCCTACCGACAATCCCTTTTTGAGTGGATGTTCTATTCGACATTCAATCATCCAAGGTACAAGCTCCTATGCCATTGTATATAGATTTATCTGAGACATTTTTGCAGAAAATAATTCAAAGCTAAGTGTACCAATTAAGGGCCCAATGCCCTTCTGGACTTCATATCTTCCCTAGATTTCTGTTTTTATACTTATTTTTCACCTATATATTCTTGTAAATATCATACTTTCCCAATACCATTATTCGTCATGCAGAAGGATTCCTAACCCCAAATTGAACATGTTACTAACCCAAACCATACACTGTTCTCTCAATCGAACTTTACAGAACAGCAGGGACAGGGTTGCTCTTAAAATACAGGATTGTAGGGCATGTTCCACCTGTTGAGAACATCAAAGGTCCATGCAGAAACGATCCCTTGAGAAGATGTAGGCAGCTACGAAAGACCTGAGAGAGAAAAGTCATCTTCTATGGCAAAGAACCTTGTCAGCATGAAGGGATGTGTATGAATCAGCCTCTCTCTTCTTAATGTAGAGAAGATGGACCAAACCAGTCCTAGGTGGAGAGCTGTTCCCGGGTGCCCATGGTTTATATACCATTCTAACTTGTGAAATTGTCACAGGAAGTAGGGGCAGCCTCCATCTCATGGGACTCTTGAAAGCAACTGTTAGAACAAAGTGGTTGTCAAGGCAATGACCTCATTCAGTTCCTGAAGAAGTGATCTACCTCACTTCCTTGGTGATGGAACTCTCTTAACTTGGGATCCAGGAAGCCAGGCACCCGGAGCCAGTCCAGTCCCAGACCCAGTAGGCTCACTTGTTTGAATTTACCAAGGAGAGTGTCAGTCTTTCTTGGTACCTACATATGTGAGGATGGCCAAATACCAGTAGAGCTCTGAATAGGGGCCTTTCCTGAGAAAGTAGGTAGTGGTTCACCGCAGGCTCCTGACAACTTCACAGAGTTGCCCAAGGAGACCAGATCTGAGATAGGACAGGCCATTTTGGGGGAACATAGTATGGCCCACCACTCAGAGGAAACTCTGGATAGTCACAGAGTTACATGGGGGAAGGAAGTGTCTTTGTGGGGTGGGTGTGATTTTGTGGTTTTGTCTCATGATCTGAGAATAGGTAGGAAAGACGGTTTGTTTGATTTGGAGTGGTCTTCTTCTAGTAAGTCGTTGGACAAGGCAAGTGTTTCTATTTCTGTGTATCCCACTGTGTCCGTGGTTGTAGACATTAGAAAATAGAATGCAACAATTGATATGTCCTTTATAGTAGAAAGATTCCCGGCATTCATCCTGCCCAATTTATGAATGGACTGCAGCTTGCCTTATCCATGGGCAACACCTGCTACCTTCTTAAGTTCCTGTTTCTTCCAGAATTCTCAACACTCCCCAGAATAGTCTCATGGTTTTGTGTCCAAAATATGTACCACCTCCAAGCTCTGTGACATTGCCATGTCCTGGATAGCTGAAGGGAATGGCGAACATCTCAGAAAACTCAGATATCAGTGTGACCAAGAAAGTCTCAGTGGAGAAACCATGCTTTCGGCCTTTTGCTTATCAATTGTTCTGTTTCCCTGAATGTCAGGAAGGTCTTTGCCTCAGGCCACCCCTTTGAAGCCTGAAGAAAACAGTTTTCAAATGGAAATGAATGGGCCTCACCTGTGGCTCTTTGCTTAATTGCTTTGGAAAGGGATGTGTCTGAATCAGCCTCCTGGCCCTGTGTGAGGTTGTGGCTTAGATTCTCAGCACCTGATGGATGTAAAGAGAGATCCCATGTGTGCATCCAAAACCACAATGGCCAAAAGAGCAATTATTGTGAATGAAGTCTCTCGCATTCATTTGTAAAGTTCCTGACCACCATCAAGTGAGAATACGGATCCTTTGGTTCAAATGAGTGATGCACAGCCCTGCAGAGGCTAACCCATAGGTTTTTGGGTTTTCTCATGGCTCCAAATCATATAAAGAATCTATACCTGACAGTCAGTAGGCCTCAAATTGGAGATGCAGAGCAGTATTAACAGCTAGCCTATCTGATCACTCCTGGTTCACCGGATGGGTGTCCAGGCCACCTTGACTTTAGGCAAATGAGGGGCAAGGGAGCTTATTTTTGACACTGTCTTGGGCTGCACCCCTCATGAAAAACTCCAGCCAGAGGTTATGATAAGTGTCTATATGGAAGAAGATGAGGGCCATGTGGGAGTGTTTGGTTTTAATTGTGGTCATTTGTTTGGCGGTTGGAAGAGATAACTGGATCCACCTGGGCTTGAACTCTGGCATGATTCCTCTTAGAGACTGAGTTCTGGAATTTACCTCAAAGAAGTATTGCCATGAAATGTGTTGGGATTTTAGGAGGCCACGCATGAGAAGCGCCCTTGAAAACTGAGATCGAGTGCCAGGGTGTCTTTCCACAGTGCAGTGAGAATCTCAGCCAGGATATCACATGATTTTATTCTGAAAGACTTGGCAGCCATAGTTGAGAGTCTAAACACATATGGAACTCATATTGTAGACCTCAATGATCCTGGCTTCATGTGACCTTTTGGCCACTCTTTGGGAAGCCTTGCCTGTGAGATTTCTCCAGAGTTTTAATTTAAATGAGCTTGCTCACCACATAATGGTTCCTGCATTAATTGAAACGTACAGTGACTCCAACTTCATCCTTCAAAAATGGCTAAATAAATACCATCAAATTTCTGAAATTCCCATGACCAGGTGGCACTGGAGAACCTTTGGATATCCTGTTGCTGATCATGAGTGAAATAATTCCCCACGCAATGACACTTCACCGGGAGAATTCCAATTTTATTGCTCAAAGCTGTGTGCTTATATAGAACTAAGGGGGAGATGGTAGGGCTTAGATAAATGGCAGCAACCCGTTTATTGGAAAGTTCTTTCAGATATCAGCTCCAGAGCCCAGGAATTAGTTCTCATTGGGGCTAAGGTTCCCCACAAGTGAGATTTGAAATTGGCGCTGACGTGAGAGTTCACAAGGGTGGGAACTTTTTGCGCCACTGCAGAAATGAAGAAGGTAGGAAGAAGAAGTCCTTAGGTGCCATGTTGAGGTTTTTCTCTGGGGTATGGCTGCCATTTATTCTTTTCCCAACATTCCACCCTTTTTGTTTTCTTAGGAAGTGGGGCGTCATTTGTCAGATCCGGCTGCTTCCTGCTGTGTGGGGGTGGTGTGGGGCCTAGAAAGAGAAGTGGAGGAATGCTCAGGGAGCAGGTTTGGGATTATCATGGCAGCCAGAAATAAAACCCAGTGGCTATAGACAGCTACTTTCGTAGGGGTGAAGTCAATGAATGTTCCCTGAAGCCAAAGTTGTCGATGGCATGGAACTAGTCCTGGATGGAAGAGATTGTTGGTATCAGCCACTGGTCCTGTAACAAAGACTCTAGGAAATACTGGAAGCGTTGCCTGGACATGGCGTCACCAGCACCTGAAGAAGATCAGAGCAAATAAAAACAGAATGAAGATAAAAATTAAAGGAAATGTCATTTTTTTTGCAGAAGTTCCATGTTGGGGGACTGACATAGAAGAGGCCAAGGGCCATGAGAAATCTTAGAAGGTGGTAAAGACTCATGAATCCAGGATGGCAGATTAAGAGGTTCTCAGAGCTCGTTGTCTCCCGCTGTCTGATACCCATTGCATTCCATCATGCCTGGTAGTGAGCTTCATCACTGAGTTACTGTTCTCTTGGAGATGTTGGGGGTTCATCGGTCATCAGAGGCTGGTAGTGCCTAAGCAAAAGCTGGTTGAAAGTTTGATTAGGAATTTTTTGCAGTTGGGTTTGAAGGCACTTCATTTTGCAGGTCAAGAGAGCACAAAAAAGGAGCATCCCAATAAGGGGCCCCAAGATATGTAGTAAGTACATGGCAAGATAGGATTGGAAGAACCCCATGATGGGATTGGAGGAGGTATGTTTGAGCAATTGGGTCGATAATTCCTGCAATTTAACAACATTTTTTTAATTAGCCCAGATTCATTAACATAATAGCAAAATTCCTCTCTGAGGAATAGGCATGTAACCTTTTTTTCTGCAGTGAGAAGATCAATTGCCCTTTGGTTCTGTAAAGCCACTTGTGCCAATGATGTAACCTGCCGCTGCAAGGAACCCAGAGACTCAGCCATGGTATTGAGTGTTTCCTGCAGTTTTTGTTGAAGGTCATTGGATGCCCATAGAGCATGACCTATAGCTCCACCAGAGAGTCCGAGACTCGTCACTGAGGTTGTTAAAATGAGGCCTACCAGAACCGGCAGAAAGACTACCCTATGGGTGCGGGAAGGTAGGGCCAACTGTCGGAATTCGGTGGGAGTATACAAAGATAGCTGAGGAACTACAGTAACCAAGAAACAGGTGCCAGAGACATTGATCGTTGAGGTACTTAAAGACCCATTACACCAGAGGAAATGTTCAGGTTGCCTAAACACAGGGCTCTATGGGGTGTTGTAGCTCAAGGAACAAACGGGTAAAGGATTCATTATTGGCAGGTGGAAACAGATGAAAGGAAATAAAGTATTGGTGGAATAACTTTCCCACAGTGGGATACGTGTCACATGTAGGGGTTGTCCTTTTTAGAGAAATTGTAGGGTTTTGCTGGAATATTTTCTGCCGCTAATGGGACTGCTGCTAGAAGTGGACGACTAAGTGAAGCACAGAGAAAGCACTGAGAAGTAGGCAAAGAAAGACGGGTGGAGTTTAATAATCAAAACTTTTGGTGTAGCAAATTGAGCCATGTGGGAGGGGGACCTGAGGGGGTTGAAGGCTCTGAATCCTCTTTGGATGAGCTATGGATACGATCTCGAAGTTTTGATTCTGAGTCCTTTATGTGTTCGACTACCTGGATGGTTGCCTTAGGTGGCGTAATCAGGGTGCAGCCAATAGTCATCCACCCTGTGGGTCTGACTGAGATTGTCTGAGCATAGACAGCAAACTCAACATAGCCCCAACGTTTGGCCTTGGGGTCAGGTTTATCTAAAGTATACCATCCATTGTTATTGGATGAAGAGCCTTTATGCCACTTTATGTAACTAGAAGTCCACCCTTCAGGGTAACCGAGTGAGTGGTAAGAATAGCTACCACGTTCATCATGGAACCTGCATGACCAATAGGGGCACCCATTATATATCTCAGGCCACCAATGACAATAATCTTTTGTTTGATAAAAAAGGAAGCAAATGAAAGGCCAGTTCCAGCTACCAGGGACGAAGGTCCTTGAAGGTGACAATTTTAGGGAAATAGAGGTGCAGTTGTGGATGAAGCAAGTAGTTGCATCCACTCCGCGGACCTTCTGCATGCCATGTTCTGAGTATCGTTCCCGAAGAGTGAATAAATGCATGGTAGGTGAGGAGGGTAAAGACCAGTCCTGACAGAGCACAGAAAATAAGCAGAGCACAAAAAACAAGCAGTTAGAGAAGACTAGGGTGTTGGGAGAGCTCATTGTGCCTTCTTTAAGAGGAATTGGGCTGCAAGGAAAACCGTGTGAGCCGCAACTTAAATGGGTGAGATGGGTGTGGAGAGCAGGAGTAAAGGGGAGGTTCAGGAGGTGATTCTTGGAGTTCCTCTGGGGTGGCCCTGTCGTCAGCATGTGGGGCCTCCTGGTGATGTGGCTTCAACCTAGACATGTGATTCCAGGGAGTGAGACGGTTGTCTGGTAAGGAGAGTTTGGCGGCAGTGGGGGTACAGAAAATGACAGGATAGGGGCCTTCCCATTTTAGGGCAAGAGTCCCTTTCTCCTCTGGGGTATTATAATTGACTAGACTAACAGGTGTTAAGGGAGGAGTGTTTGGAGAGGAGACTGGGTCCGGAAGAAGCCAGTCCTGATATTTCCAGAGTTCCGAGCGGAGATGAAGCAAGAGAGGCAAAGACAAATCTCGGGTGAGAGGTCCTTGTGAAATGACCAACGCAGGGGTTATAAGATGTCTTTCATACATTATCTCAAAAGGAGACAGTAAAGATGGCTTCTTAGGGAGAGCTCTGATTCGAAGCAAAGCCAAGGGAAGGAGTATGACCCAGTCTATGTTTAATTCCATTGTCAATTTGGTAAGGACTTCCTTTAGAGTACGATTTACCCTTTCCACATTCCCTGAAGCCTGGGGGAAATATGGACAGTTGAAATGCCACTTGAAGGAGAGGGCTTGAGAGACCTTTTGTGTGATCCTAGAAGTAAACTCAGGGCCATTGTCATATTGTAGGGAAGTGGGCATACCAAACCTGGGGATGATGTCTGTCAGTAAGATTGAAGCTAAAGTGGAAGCCTTTTTATTGGAAGTGGGAAATGCCTCAACCAAACCAGAGAAAGTGTCCACAAAGACAAGGAGGTATTTAGTGCGCCATACTGTGGGCATGTTGGTGAAGTCTACCTGCCAGTCAGCAGCGGGAATGTGTCCCCGGGCTTGGTGGAAAGGGAAAGGTTTGGGCCTTAAAGGAGTATGAGGGTTGGTCCGCTGACAGATCTGACAATTAGAGGCTATATTCTGTAGCATGGCTTGTCAGAGGGGGTGAGGGAAAAGTAACTCTGTAAAAAGAGGGTCAAAGACTGAGAATTGGAAAGGAATAGAGTATGAAGGAACTTGAAAAGATGCTTCTTCTTACTGAAAGACGTAGGGGCTTCAGATGAGCTGTCTAAAGTGGCCATTATATGCCCCCCATGGAGGCCATAATTGAAAGTGGTAGCAGCCATTCGTGCTGCATGGTCAGCTTTGGCATTGCCCTCAGTGATAAGAAAGCCGTCCTTCTGATGGGACCTACAATGGACAACTCCCAACTGGGTGGGTAAGTGGAAGGGCTCTATCAGATTGGTTATAAAAGCTGAATTAGTGATCGCATTACCTTTGGTGGTAAGTAGGCCTCGCTACTTTCAAATATCAGCATGGGATAATAAGATATTGAAGACATATTTTGAATCAGTTTAGAGGGTGAGGGATTTGCCTTGTGCTAGAAGGCAGGCACGAGTGGATGCTATAAGTTCAGCCTACTTGTCTGTAGTTCCTGAAGGCAAAACTTTGGCCTCTATAATCTCAGTGGCTGAAAATACAGCATATCCAGAGTAATGAGTTCCGTTCTCCCTAAAGGAACTGCTGTCAGTAAACCAGATAAGGTCAGGCTTGCTGAGTGGTCTCTCAGAAATGGAAGAATGACAGGGGAGGAAATCATCTAAGGTTTCCAAGCAATTATGAGTTGGTATGTGAGACATGGGAGTCATTGGGAGCAGTGAGCCAGGGTTCAGTGCAGAGCAGGGGAGGAAAATAATATTAGGGTTTTCCAGAAAGGAAGTGAGGGGCGACAGAAATCTGGATGTAGGGAGAGTTTGAAGGCCCTTTTAAGCTAAAAGATCCTTCAAGTGATGTGGGGAGTGGATAGTTCAAGGGGCCCCAAAAGTCAGCTTAGAGGCTTCTTTGTGTAAAATTTGTCCAGTAGCCAGAGCTCTTAAGCAAGGGGCCCACCCACGGATGGTAGGGTCTAGTTGCTTGGACAAATATGACACAGGTGCAAATGTACGCCCATAGTTTTGACCTAAGACCCCAAGTGCTTGCCCCCCTTTTTCATGGACATATAGATGAAATGTTCTTGAAAGATCTGGAAGGTGAAGAGCAGGTGCCTTTAAGAGGAGTTGCTGAAGCCTGCGGAAGTGGTAGATGGGAAAGGAGGCAAGAGATTCACTAGGGGGTCCCTTTGCTAGGTCATACAGGGGTTTGGAGAGAAGAGAATAATTTGGGATCCAGGCCCTAAAATAACCTGCTAATCCTAGGAATGATAGTATTTTGGCTTTCGTATAGGGCACTGAAAGATCACAGAGGAGTTGCCTCCTATCCAGTGTTATTTCCTTTTTCCCGGGTGTAAGGCAAAAACCAAGATAGGTGACCGAAGACTGGGAAACCTGGGCCTTGTGGGGAGACTCCCTATATCCCTTGTCTTCTAGGAATTTATGAAGCTGAGCGGTGTGGGATTGAGAGTGTTCCCAGAAAGACTACATAGAAGAAGGTCATAGACATATTGAAGTAGAGTAGAGTCAGGACAGGTCAGGTGAAAGGATGTGAGGTCCTGGGCAAGAAATTGGCCAAAGAGATGGGGGCTATCCCTGAATCCCTGTGGGAGGACAGTCCAGGTAAGCTGATGAGAATGGCGGGTGTGAGAGTCAGTCCATGAAAAAGCAAATATATCCTGAGATTCTGAGAACAAGGGAATAGAAAAGAATGCATCTTTTAAATCTAGGACTGAGAAGTGAGTAGTAGTGGCATGGATCTGAGAGAGGAGGGTGTAAGGGTTGGGCACTAGCGGGTGGATGGGGTCCACAGAGGAGTTGACAAGGCGAAGTTCTTGAACCAGCCTGTAGGACACGTTAGGTTTCTTAACTGCCAGAATGGGTGTGTTGAAAGGAGAGTGTGTAGGCCTAAGATACCCCTTTCATAATAAATCCTGGATGATGGGTTCTAATCCAAGGAGGGATGTGGTTGTGAGTGGATATTGTGGTTGACTAACATATCTTGAAGGGTCCCGTAAGACAATATGAATAGAACTGCATTTAGCCATAAAGGGTGTAATTGTGTCCCAAACCTCAGGGTTAAATGGTTTAGATAGTCGTGGGAGAGTGCATGAAGGAGGTGTATCTGCCCCTAGGAATATCATGAGGAAATGAGAGGTAGGAGAGGTGTGGGGTGATAAGTGAATGGTGACTTTTAATAGTGAGAGTATGTCCCTTCCCAAAAAGGGAATGGGGCAATGGCTCATAACAAGAAAGGAGTGAGTGAAGGACAAAAGGGATCGCTGCATATAACATGATTGGGGGGGGGTTGAGGAAAAATCTTTTTACCTCCTACCCTGACAATAGGAGTTTTTGAGGGTGTGGTAGGACCCTAATACTCCCTCAAAATCGAAAAAGCGGCACCAGTATCCAAGAGGAAGTTAATGAAGCGTCCATCCACCAGGAAGGTGACCCTAGGCTCTTGATTCTTGATGGTAATAGTCTGGAGGGAAGGCCCAGGACTCCGTCAATCCTCCTCTGCCAAGCCCAGGTGAGGCTGGGGTTGCTGGGCAGCAGACCAACCTCCCTTCTGGGTTGTTGGGCAGTCTGCCCCACAGTGTCCACTTTGATGGCATTTTGCGCAGGGGTTGTAGGGTGTCCTCGGCGAAGAACAATTCCTGGTCCAATGTCCCTCCTTAACTCATTTAAAGCAAGCTCCAGGGGGGGTCATATTGGGACGGCATGGTGATGGCCTTCTCTGAATGAGCTGGGCCAACATTTGGAGTTTGGCATTTTCAGCCCTCTGCCTACGGAATTCACTTTCATCCTCTCTACCATGAAAAACCTTGAAAGTGACAGCGAGGATTTTGGTCTGAGGAGTAGCAGGGCCCTGTTCAAACTTTTTAAGCTTGGCTTTAATGTAAGGGTAGCTTTGGGCCAGAATATATGTCATTAAGACATGACAGCCATCAGGGGTTTCTGGGTCGAGGTTTGTGTACTGCTGAAGGGACTTGGTTAGTCTATCCAGGAATTCTGAAGGTGTTTCCTCCTTCCTTTGAATGACCTCCTGCATCTTTTGAAAGTTAACAGCCTTGCGGGTGGCCTTTTTCAGTCCCGCCAAGAGGCAGGATGTAAAAAGGTCACTAGACTGTAAGCCCATAGGGGATCCTGCTCTGGGACAGCATGAGGGCCTGTGGGTGGTTATGATTGGTCCTATGATTTTCATCAGCATGGGCTTGGGCTAGCTCCCAGAACCATTGCCTTTCCTTGGGGAGATGTTTATTGGCCAAAGCATGTAGATGTCATGATGAGTGAGGCTATATGCTTGCAGTACCCATTGAAACTCCCGAATGTAAGTGGTGGGGTCAGTGGTGAAAGAGCCTAACTTCCTCTCTAGCTGAGTAATGTTCGACATGGAGAAGGGCACGTGGACTCTGATGACACCCTTGGGACCAGCTACCTCACGAAGGGGTGCGATTGTCTTGGGGGTGGGAAGGAGTCCCTTATACCTGGTAACAGGAGGACTGAAAGAGGCAGGCTGTGGACAGGAAGGAGAGGGAGGGGAATGGAATGTCTCTGTGGAAGAGGAGGAGTTGGAGCAGGCAGAAGAGTGGGGAAGGGAGGGGGATGAAATGGAAGGTTGAGGATCCGTGGAATCAGGCAGAGGAAGAGGAGGATTTTGCGGGAGAGAAGGGTCAGTTGGGGCTGGGGGATAAGGTGGGGGTTGATCTGCTGGGTCGAATGAGGAAGAATCTGCGAAGTCAGGAGTAGAACTAGGGGAAGAGAGGGGTTTGCAAGCAAGAAGGACCTGAGAGGGAGGGCAGGAGGAGCAGAGACAGGGTGCTGTGCGAGAAGGCTAAAACATTCAATACAGGGAATCTCACTCCACTTTTTCAGATGCTGGCAGTAATTAAAAAGGTACAAGAGGAGGTTTGGATCTAAGGAGCCTTCTGGAGGCCAATGATTGCCATTATCCAGTGGATATGTAGGGAAATCTTGGGTACAGAATTTGATTAGAAGTTTGGGCTTGATGTCTGGTGTGAGGGAGAGTGTGGCCAGATTTTTTATTAAACTTTTGAGAGGTGAGGTTTCAGGTACAGATAAAGAGGTGCCCACAGTCACAGGGAGAGATGGAAGAGAGAGAGAGAGAGAGAGAGAGAGAGAGAGAGAGAGAGAGAGAGAGAGAGAATAAGTGTAAGCAAGAGAGACAAAGAGAAAACCCGGCCTGGAACGGACTCCGGGAAGTGCTCAGGGCGAATGGGGGTCAGGTGGGCATCCCCAAAATGACCAGCCGTCATGAGGAAATACAGAGGGCACTACCTGATCGTCACCAGTGAAGTGCGATCTGTGAGACCCAATGGGTTCGGAGCCACGGGCAACCTGACATCAGGAAAGTTTTCGAACGCAGCAGAAGAAGTAAGTAATGAAAACAGAACTCCGGCTCCAGCAGAATGCAGTTCCAGGATGGGAGTTCAGTTTTCCCCGAGCAGAGAGGCAGCTTCAGCCAGACATAGCAGGCCCGCAGGAAACAGTAACTCTAGCCGGCAGCAGCAGCAGCAGCAGAGGAGGAAAAACCACAGAGCCTCTCATTTAAACTCAGAAGCCTAACACCCCAAAGGGAAACGGATCACCAGAGGGTCCACTGCAACCAGTAAAGGTCTTAGTGGGAGGAATTCCCTCCCCCCTACCAGGTGTCTAGAGTGTGACAGACGATCATGGTCACAAAGCCAGCGGTAGCCCGAAGGGAGTTGGCGAGCCGGGGTCAGGGGAGGCTTACATACAACAAATCAGTGGTGAGTGCAGGAAGCCTGCGTCTGAAAAGAGCAGACCAGGGCAGAGTGCCACGGTGGAGCAGTGGACGGGGCTCTTGTTGGAAAGAGCTCACCCATATCCTCACACGGGGCACCAGAATGAAAGAACTCCCCACGCAAAGGCACTTCACCGGGAGAATTCCAATTTTATTGCAAAAAGCTGTGTGCTTATATAGAACTAAGGAGGAGATGGGAGGGCTTAGATAAATGGCAGGCAATCCGTTTATGGGCAAGTTCTTTCAGATATCAGCTCCGGAGCCCAGGAATTAGTTCTTATTGAGGCTAAGATTCCCGGCCAGCAAGATTTGAAATTGGCGCCAGCAGAAGAGTTCACACAGGCGGGAACATTTCGCACCACTGCAGAAAAGCAGAATGTAGGAAGAAGAAGTGCTTAGGCGCCATGTTGGGTTTTTTTTTTCTGGGGTATGGCTGCCGTTTATACTTTTCCCAACAATGAGTATACCAGACAGTGCCTTGATTGACTGGTTTTTATGAAAATGGTGTTTAACAGAGATGCCAGAAAGTTGGATCCTGCTGATTAGTGGGCCAAGAGCAATGGTGGGCATGTGTGTGATAAAACATCAGTGGTGGGACCATGTGGATCTGCCATTGGCTTCCAAATGGCTTGTGACTGACATGGTGAAGCCAGCAAACCCTTATATGTAAAGGCATCTTGTTACATGGAGAGGATTCAGGACATTGTTCAGAATCAGGTTGCTATGTTCAAGAGGGCAAGCTATGTGGAATAGAAGCCTGGTTCTTGTATTCTCCTACAGACCCTGACCCACCACATGTGACAGAAATCCCTCACGCACTGTGTCCCCGTTGAACTCCTTGTATTTCATGAAGCAAATACCAAACTTCCAGTGCAGCACCAAGAAACACCACGAAAATAGAGGATGACCATATGGCTTCATAGTCCACACTAGAGACATTTAGCCCCAAGGGGCCACAGTTTACCTTCAAAGGGAGAATTCAGCACTGGTGTCTCATGTTCATTGGAAAATAAGAAACCATATCCTCCAGGTCACATAGATGCAGACCCAGGTTTATGGTTTCACTAGAAAGGAAGCTAAAGCACTTGACAACAACATATATTTCAAGTGCCCAACCTCACAGGCAGTATCTCAAGAAGTCTCTAGGACAACAGACCTCCATGTTTTGGAAGTGTTTACCCTGTCCCTTACTTTTGGAAACTCCTCTAACACTTCCAAGGTTGTGAACTCCTGATCGCATTCCATTCCAGATATGTATTCATGAATTTTCTAACTCTTCTCCTCTAATTGTGTCTTACATGGGGTGAAGGTGTTGTCAAGGTATTGTTCTGGATGAGAGTGGGAAGATTTTTGTGTAGCACATATTTACATACACATTGGATTCATTTTCCAATTTTCCATTCGAAATACTGAATCCCTGTCAGTAACCCATACCCTAATAGACTCTGACTACTAATCCTAATATGATGGAGACAAATAACCCAAACATAATATTAATACAAGCAGTTCAGAGGAGGCATGGTGTATAGTTGGTCTTGCCTTTTGCATGATATAGTGTAGGAGTTATAAATCTTGTCAATTGTTTGTTGAAATAGTACTCCATGTGTTTTTAAAGTTAACACATATGTGAATTTCTGTCTCCTTTTTTCTGTAGCCAATTCAGCACATGTATTTTTATATGCACATAAAAAATCCTACCTGGTATCACACGTACATTTTTGTGAGGTGGCTAACTTAGCAGAAACAAAGTATGAAAAGAGATCACCCCTCCTAAACGCTTTTGGAACTGAAAATTCAAACTATGAGTGAGATTTTTAGTTGAACAACATTATACATAAATCCATGTTCAGTAAAATTAATATTTTTGGATCGGTGGATGATATATATTTCACGATGAATTTTGATTGGCATATATATTGCTACTTTCTAATGTTTCTCTGTGAGATATATATATATATATATATATATATATATATATATATATATATTCTCTAGATTTTTCCAAATATAAAATATATGTGTCCTATTATACACTCCCTAAATAATTCACTCATGCTCATGTATGTGGTTTTATAATCAAATTTTCATACGATTACTTTCAGAAATATTCATCCACCTGAAATACATATTTGTTTTCTAGTACTGAAAACACACTTCACTGAATGGTGCAAACAAATCCTTATATTTCTACTGTAACTGACCCAATTTAACATCAATGCAAGTAGATTCCAAAGGGGCATGATGTGTATTTTGACGTTCATTTTGATTTAACACTGGTACATTACTATTTCTTCAGTTTTTGTACATCATAGTATATACATTTCATCCACAAGTTCACAAATTTAAAGACATTTGAAACACATTCAATCACTTCCTGCTTCAGTACACATGTATTCCTCCTTGCTTTTGACTGGTTATTTATTGAGACTTCTTTCCAAACACATTATTTTCGATTTCCATAATCAATTTTGAAGCAAAACTCACACACACTTTATGATAAACCACAACCCTAATATTACCATTAGATGTATAACTGGTTGGAATGAATGTATGTATGTCAATATAACATTTCCTGTGTATTTTCAGATATCAATTTATTCCAATTTCTAAAGTTGGAATCAGTTATATTATATATTCGCACATGGTACACCTATTTGTGCCCCCAATACTAATTTATATCTCTTCTAAATATTGCTCCCAGAAATGTCACCTGATCTACATATATATTCTATCAACAAAATGCAAAGTCACACTTACAATTGTACCAAAGCCTAAATGGAATGTGAGTATGGATTATGAAAATCACCCATGTCCAGGTTGCCTAATGCTCTCAAATGTCAATCCTATTGGTGACTACATATTTGTTTCTTCCAAAGATTATGTATTCAACCTCAAGCCTGTTGAAAATGTCTAATCCTATCAATCACTTCATCATTTGCCTGATTTCCTAATGTCTCTAATGATATCTGCTTTCCTACATATTTTCCCCAGTTCATCATTGTGACTGACTCTTCACATGTGCTGACATTTACATTTTCTGTCTCCCTGAAACCCTATTGCTAAAGAACTTTTTGTCCAAATCCTATACTCACTCTTTTTTTCTAATCCTACCAACTATCTTCCTAATCCTACCAAGTATCCTTTTTTGACTGGATGTTCTCTTCGACATTCAATTATCCAAGGTACAAGGTCCTATGCCATTATGTATAGATTTATCTGAGACACATGTGCACAACATAATTCCGAGTGAAGAATCCCAATCAAGGATCCAATGCCTTTTTGGGCTTCAAATCTTACCTAGATTTGTGTTTTCATACATATATTTCACCTCTATATATACTTATAAATATTGCAGGTTCCCAATACCATTATTCATGCAGCAGAATGATTCCTAACCCAAATCAAACATGTTATTAACCCTAACCATACTTTGTTTCCTCAATCTAACTTTACAGAAAAGCAAGGACAGAGTTGGTCTTATATAGAAATGTAAGAGATCTTCCACCTGCTGAGAACCTCAAAGGTCCATGCAGAAGTGAACCCTGGGGAAGATATAGAAAGCTATGAAGGACCTGAGAGAGCAAAAGTCATCTTTCATGACAAAAAAAAAACAGGTCAGGATGAAGGGGTGTGTCTGAAGCAGTCTATCTCTTCTTAATGTAGAGAAGATGGACCAAACCAGGCCTGTGTGGAGAGCTGTTCACGGGTGCCTATGTTTGATATACCATTCTTACTTGTGAAAGTGTCACAGGAAGTAGGGGCAGCCTCCATCTATTGGGACACTTGGAAGCAACTGTTAGGACAAAGAGGTTGCCAAGGCAGTGACCTCATTTAGTTCCTGAAGGAAGTGACCTATATCATTTTCTTGGTGATGGAACTCTCTGAACTTGGGATCCAGGATGCCAGGCACCCAGAGGCATTCCCAGTCACAGTCCCAGTGGCCACACATGTTTGGATTTACAAAGGACAGAATCGGTCTTTCTTGGTAACTACTGATGTGAGGATGGCCAAATTCCAGGAGAGCTCTGAAGAGGGGTCTTTCCTGAGAAAGCAGGTAGTGTCTCACTACTGAACTGAAACCCACAGTGCCTCCAACTTCATCCATGAAAAATGGCTAGATAAATACAATAAATTTTTTTAAATTCCCTTAACCAGGTGGCACTGGAGAACCTTTGGATGTCTTTTTCCTGGTCATGAGTGTACAAGAGAATGCCATGATTGACGGTATTTCATGAAAATGGTGTAGAACAAAGATGCCAGTAAGTTGGACCCTGCTGAGTAGTGGGCCTTTTGCAGTAGTGGGCAGGTGTGTGATAATACAGCTGTGGTGTGGCCATGAGGATTTTCCATTGCCTTCAAAATGGCTTGTGACTGATATGGTGCAGCCAGCAGACCCTTCTTGTTATATGGAGAGGTTTCCGGGCAAAGTTCAGAGTCAGATTTCTATGGACAAAGGGGCAAGCTTTGTGAGATAGAAGCCTGGTTGTTGCATTCTCCTGCAGACCCTGACCCACCACAAGTGACAGAACTCCCTCTAATACTGGGTCCCAGTTGAACTCATTGTATTTCATGAAGCAAATACCAAACTCCCAGTGCAGCAGCAAGAAACACCACGAAAAGTGGAGGATGACCAAATGGCTTCACAGTTCACACGGGGAGACAGTTAGCACCAAGTGGCCACAGTTTACCTACAAATAGAATATTCAGCACTGCTGCCTCATGTTCATTAGAATACAAGAAACCATGTCCTCCAGGTCACGTAGATGCAGACCCAGCTTTTATGGTGTCACTAGAAAGGAAGCTAAATCTCCTTGCAACAACATATATTTCAAGTGCCCAAACTCAGAGGAAGTTTCTCAAGAAGTCTTTAGGCCGGCAGAGCTCCATGTTTTTGGAGTGTTTACCTGTTAGACCAGGACGCAAGAAAAGACCACTGACTCAAATTAAAATAAAATAAAATTAAGCTTATTATTTCCACCGGCCATGCTGCCTCTCCCTCCCAAAATGAAGGGAACAAGACAGCAACCCCAGCTTTCCTACAGCCCAGCTTTATAGCCCAGAAAGTTACACAAAATGGGGGTTACAGATAACAGAACTCTGATAAACATCACACTAAAGGTAGTTTACAATTTTTTTGCTGTCCCTACATGAGAATTCATGAGGACCATTAGAGCCTCAGAGAGGGTTGTTGTCTTGCCAGAGAAGGCAAATATTTATGATGTGTCACTAAAGTTTCTGAGAGGGCTGCTATCTGGTCAGAGAGCTGGGCATGCGTGAGTTCAAGGCGCGGGCAGGCATTTCAAGCAGGTTCAGAATTTGAAGTAATTAATGCTAAAGCCAAAATTATCTTTTCATGGCTTTGTGGCATGATGGCTCCCAATTTTAATAAAAGATCAGGTTGGGTCTACAATTCCCCCCTTTTCTCTGTGTCCCTTTCAAATCTTTGATAGATTATGGGAAGAGCACTGAGGAAATTTTAATCCCTCAGGTAGAGTCTCCAAATTTTTAGAACTCACCCAAAACCGATCTCGCTGATTTTACCCTTCTTAATTACTTATATTGATAGTCTATTTATCTTTCTCTCCATTGTTGTAAGAAGAGTGGCATCACTAATTTTTTCTTCTTCTGTCCTGAGACAGGGTGACGTGAGTGGGCTCGGCGTGAGGGACATGAGTTGCCTATTAGAACTCAGTTGAGAGACATGAGTTGCCTTTTAGAAGTCAGTTCGGTTTGAAGTCAGGTTGGGGAAGAACAGGATGTAAAGTCATCTGTGAATGGGTTCTTCTATGAGTGAAACAAAAACCATGAGTACTGGATAAATGTTGCAGCAGCTAGAACATGTCACTGTATAGAAATCCCCTCACCAGTCTTTAATATCCCCAGTTATAAGGACTGTCAACTTAATATTTAACTTTAAGTGTTACAGTTGGCCCTCCCAATAAGACACAGTTTAATAATTTAATGTCATCTGATCTTGTAAAATCCTTTTACTAGTATGACCTCTGCGTCTAATAGAGAAACCTTTAATTCTGTTACTCAGGGCTGGATAATCGTACTAGCAAACACCTAGCCTACCTTTGTAGGTTAGGAATATCTGTAGGTCTTAAACTGAAAACTTCTGCCTGTGGCAGCTCTTCTTGATAGTCTCTTTTTATAATTATTAGGCATTCCTGTGTGAGAATCCTTCTTTGTAGCCTCTAGTCTTACTTGTTTTGGGAGGATAAGATAAAGTGCATACCTTAAAATTTTATTATTATTATTATTATTATTATTATTATTATTTTTTAATATGCCCAGGAGTGGCTGTATTTTGGTCTTAACTGTCTTTGCTAAGTGTTTAAGATGAAGCAGTCAAATTGACTTTTGTTTCTATCTATTGTTAACAGTCAGCTGAGCTTTTGTGGGAATCAATTCTGGGGAAACTTGAGAGGAGATTCTCAGTTCTGCTAGTGCCATTTGCGCTAGGTGGGTCCAGGTCTTGCTTGACCATTTGGCTTCCCTCAGAAGCATCAGGGATGTCTCCTTTCTCTGATGACTCTCCTCTTTGTAACAAATGCACTGATTGGCTTTCTGTTCTCCAGTGGTCTCATTAATCTCCCTGATCAGGAGGTTATGTGGCTCAGAGTTGCAAAGCTCTTTAGAGAAGTCCCCTGTTCCCTGGATTCAGACTGACTCAGAGGGCAAGAGCCAAATATTGGTTTTCTTGGCCCTTTTCATTTAACATTAATTTTAAAACCTAATCTTAAACATCCAGCAAATAAATTTTAACAGCCTTATTTTAAGAGTACTGGGCTTTAATGTCTATAACTTTATAATTACCTTTTTATTAATTGGGATCTGTATTATTCTGTCTGTATTGTAGTTGATGACTTATTATCTTGAATAAACCCATGTTGTGTTCTTAAAGCAACGCATTTGTAAAACACTAACAGGGAATCTTTAGATCACTTATAAGAAAATTTCAAACTAAAATTAACAAAAGTAAAAATACTTAGTTCGTGTAATATCTTCCCTGAATTTTTTGGCTGAGTTATACATTATATCCCCTGTTTGAGATCCTAGAAATATTGACAATAAAAAAAACTTTTTAACATAACTTTAAAGAAATATTATCTGACCTACATGTTTCATAGTCATTCTCACATGTAGTAAGATGGGACACACAGCCTTATCTCAGGTAAGGCAGGGCTCTTTATAAATCTTAAGTATTTTAATTCTAAAGCTGATCTTTATTTTAAATATCTTTTGACAAAGTTTACATAAATTGTTTGAGGTCACATGAACATTAGCTAACACCATATGATATCACATTTAAAACATGAATTAAAGAAATGCTGAAAGTTTTTAACCTTTACAAAGATTAGGCTCTAATTAACTTAAAAATACATTTAAATTGTTCCCCAATGGAAAAAGTAACATAAACATTTACATATCTTATTGATAACAGGTAAATAAATCCACAATATATTTTTTACCACACAACTTCAGAGCACCAGCTTGATATAATGCTCTTTTAAGGTTTCTACCTTACAGACTTGCATACCTGTAAGATACGAAAACATTAATAGCATAACAATTACATTTATGTTTCTACATTAATCAAGTTTGGTTTTTAAAGAAATGGCAGTACAGTGCTCTAAAATAACAGTTCTTATTTAATCAGTTGTTTAATTTTTATGGTTGCTTGCTCTAGAAAACATAAATCTTAATAAACTCAATGTTATGGGTAAACTTATGTTTTAAGAAATTTTTGCCTCATTAACACATGACTGATTTTTTACAATCTTATACAGAGTTTACTAAAAAAAATACAGATCTTAGTAAATCAATCAGATATCTAACTAAAGTACTCATGAATGAGTAATCCCATATCAAATTTACTTTACTTATTTATCAAAAAGTTAGAGAAACGTATTGAACAGTGTAAACCATTTTTATGTTGAAGGAAAGGTACTAGAGCCAAGGCATATTAGATATTTTGTAGATGTTAATATTTTGTTAGATGTTTGAACACCTAGAAAACTTTGTAAGCTTAAATTTAAAGACATTTGTTTTTATCTCTTTATCCAATTTAAATTGAAACATTTAAATCACGTGAATTAAAGATCTTTGGATCCACTTTTTTAAATTTGTTTTTATGAGCGGTTTTTTTATGAGCGCTCCTTATATATGTTAATTTATGTATCATATATATGATATACGGACATATGTATATATAGACATACAACACATAACAAAATTGTGCACACATAATAATAGTAAAGGCCTCGTAGCATTTCGCAGGTGAAATCTTTATTGCAATGTTTCAAGAAGTCCACAGTTGGTCAAAGATAGAACTGATCAGAAAAACATTAACCTAGGTCTGTATGCTCAAAATCATGAGGTCAAAAAACATAAAGTATCTCAGAAAAAAAATAAGAGTCCTAGAAAAAATGACTTGCCAGTAATTAGAAAATACCATACAATTTACCTTTTTTTCCCTTAGATCTCAAATCAGTCTCCTACAAAGCTTGCAGGCTTCTTTCATTTGCATTTCAACATAAGTCATGGCTGAGGTCTGGAAGGAGCAGGAAAAAAACTGCTATTCTGAACAGACATCTCAGGACTAAGGCATTTTAACCATAATTTTCAGGTTCGGATGTTGAAAATTATGATAAAAGTTTAAGATACAATTCACAAAATTTTATATCTTTACATCTTGTTTGGTCAACAGACACCATACTATGATTTACTATCTATGTCCAAATTAATGCACTGGTACACACAGTGACATTTTCCCAGGCTACCCAATTCAAAATTGGTGAAAAAAAAAGACTGTATGATTGGGAAGTTTCTTGCCAACTTGCAAGTAGAGTTCTTCAGTTATCCATCCTAAGTATTTAAGTTCTCCGGCATGAATTATCTGAAATCATAAACTAAACAATTACCTAAACCCGACTTTTAACTGCAAGATTGTGCAATGCTTCAAAAACCCATTCAGATACCAGATTGTTAAAATAAAACATCATCATTTCGACACACATTCAGCTAAGATCATTCCCAAAAAACAATTTATAATATCAACACATTATTGCACATGCCTTAAAGTGCCAGAAACAAAGACACAATACAGACCAAAAGGAGGTCCAGACTATGGCTGTCAGAGAGAACCCTTTAAACCAGAGCAGATAAGAGAAAAATCTCGTACACCAGTGGGACCATAGCTGTCCCCACAAGGGGACCAGATGTTTTCACAGAGGGGCAACCTGAAATGTAAAATAAAGTATCTCCATGGTGATTTTACTGCATTTAGTGTCCCCTTTTTCTTTTTCTCTTTTTTTAACAAGACAGAGGTGGCATAATCCTTACAGTGCAGGGAAGGAAGGAGGTAATTCCCTGAATCAACAGGGCTTTGGCAGCTGCTGGGAGTCCCTCAGTTTCTCCTTTTACATACAGGATTAGCTCCTCTGATTCAGTTCCACATCAAGCATGCTCTATCTCCTAACATTTCAGTAGATAGGTCTCACAAAGTTCCGGGGCGGAGGGGGGGTACAAGATTTGTAACTTAAAGTTTGGTTCCTGACCTTGAAGCCAATTAATACCAATTTAATAATGAAGACTGGGTTTTGAGAAAAAGAAAAAAGGAGGTTTATTGCTTGGCTAACAAAGGAGAAACACAGGGGACTCTGCCAAAGTTGTGACTCTCTTTATCTGGAGGGACAAGGGGTTTTAAAGGAGTTTCACTTGTTAACCTGGGAGATACTCTGTTCTTAGGTCCCCAGCAAGCATTTCCCTCTGCAATGGGTGTGCTCCAGGCAGCCAGCTAGGCGCTTCTATTATCATGCTTCGCAAAGGGGGATAAAGTTCATTGCAGTTCCTTAAAACACAGTCCAAAGGGGTGTCAGGCTTACTCTCTTTATTTCTGATTTTCATGTCCAATATACTTAAGTTTTTACCACCAAAATCACACAACAAAACGAACAAAAACAAACAACCAAAAAAACAAAAAATAGAACACAGAACACAAATAAACAGAAACCCGGTGGCTAAACACAGAAACAGGGGAACAGTGCAACATCTTGCTAAAGCTCCAGGGTAGGACCGCGTGCGTGCTCATCGGCACCTCTCTACAGTTCCAGAGGAATTCCCTACAGAACAGAACAGAGGACAGAAAGATTCTCGTTACTGTTCTGCACAGAAGTATATGTGAGCCTCCCCGTGCCACATCTCTGTCATCAGAAGAGATCTCCCTTAACTGGATATCAGATGTTATAAAGGAGTCACTTACCTATGGAGGCCTCCTCCATCAGGTGCTTGCTAATAGTTTTAGTGCAGAGGTTCACTGTAGTGCTCCCTGGACTAAAGGCTCTTTTCCAAAATAAAGAAGATGGACCAAATCAGGCCTTCGTGGAGAGCGGTTCCTTGGTGCCTATGGTTGATATACCATTCTAATTTGTGAAAGTGCCACAGAAAATAGGGTAAGCCTCCTTCTCATGGTACGCTTGAAAGCAACTGTTTGGATAAAGTGGTTGCCAAGGCAGAGACCTAATTCAGTTCCTGAAGGATGTGACCTCACCTCAATCCCTTGGTAATGGAACTCTCTGAACTTGGGATCCACGAAGCCAGGCACACAGAGTCAGTCTCAGTCCCAGTCCCAGTGTCTCACTTGCTTCAATTTAGCAAGGACAGAGTCAGTCTTTCTTGGTACCTACTGATGTGAGGATGGCCAAATGCCAGGAGTTCTCTGAAGAGGGGCCTTTCCTGAAAAAGCAGATAGTGGCTCACAGCTGGCTCCTGAACACTTCACAAAGTTGGACAAGGAGACCAGATCTGAGACAGGACATGCCATATTGGGGGAACATAGTATGGCCCAGCAGTCAGAGGATACTCTGGAGAGTGAGAGACCTACTTGGGGAAGGAGGTGCCTTTGTGGGTGTAGATGTGTGTTTGTGGTTTTGTCCCATGTTCTGAGAATAGGCAGGAAAGTCGGTTTGTTTGGTTTGGAGTGAACTGTTTCTAGTAAGTTGTTTCACAAGGCGAGTGTTTCTATGTCTGTGTATCCCACGTGTCCGTGCTTGTAGACATTAGAAAAGAGAATGCATCAATGGATGTTTCCTGTCAAGTAGAAAGCTTCCCAGCATTCATCCTGCCCAATTTATGAATGCACTAGGGCTTGCCTTATCGATGGGCAACACCTGCTATTTTCCTAAGTTCCTGTTTTCTTCCTGAAATCTAGCCACTCTCCAGAATAGGTTCATGCATTTGCATCCAGGATATGTACCACCTCCAACCACTGTGACATGGACATGTACTGGATAGCTGAAGAGAATGGCAAGCATCTCAGAAAAGTCAGATATCAGTGTGACCCGGAAAGTCTCAGTAGAGAAACCCTGCAAAGGGCCTTTTGATTACCTATTGTTCTGTTGCCCTGAATGTCAGGAAGTTCTTTGCCTCAGGCCACGCTTTTGTGAAGCCTGAAGAAAACAGTTTTCAAATGGAAATGAATGGGCATCACCTGTGGCTTTTTGCTTAAGTGCGTTGTAAAGGGATGTGTCTGAATCAGCCTCTTGGCCCTGTGTGAGCCTGTGGCTTAGATTATCAGCACCTGATGGGTCTAAAGAAAGATCCCATGTGTGGATCCATAATCAAAATGGCCAAAAAATCAGTCATTGTTGATGAAGTCTCTCGCATTCCTGTGTAAGGTTCCTGACCTTCATCAAGTGAGAAAAGGGATCCATTGGGTCAATTGAGTTCTTCAAAGCCCTGCAGATGCTAGCCCATAGGTTCTTGGGTTTTCTTATGAATCCAATTCAAATAAAGACTCTAAACCCCACAGACAGTAGGCCTCAAATTGAAGAACAGAGCTGTATTAATGGCAGGCATATTTGATCACTCTTGGTTCACAGGAAGGGTGTCCAGGCCACTCTGACTTTTGGCAAATGAGGGGAAAGGGAGATTATTTGGGACACTGTCTTGTGCTGCGCCTCTCATGGAATCCTCCTGCCAGAAGTTATGATGAGTGTCTATTTGGAAGAAGATGAGTGCCATTTGGGAGTGTTTTGGTTTTAATTGTGGGCATTTGTGTGGCGGTTGGTAGAGATAATTGGGTCCACCTTGTCTTGAATTTTGGTGTGATTCCCCTTAGAGACTGTGTTTTGGAACTGACCTCTGAGAAGGTACAAGGTCCTGTGTCATTGTATATCCATAATTCTAGGACATCTCTACGGAATGTAATTCAAAGCTAAGTATACCAATCAAGGACCAAATGAACTTCTGGGCTTCAAATCTTACCTAGATTTCTGTTTTCATACTTATATTGAAAGGTTAATAAAATAGGTACTTGTCACGTCCTGTTTTTCTGTATGCTTAATAAAACACTGTTGAAATCTTGAGAACTGTTTGCTCTTCTTGTTCCCAGAATGTGCTGCCCCCAACTGCCAAACTGCAGAATGTACTCCATCAACCATTTGCACGCAAACCGCCCACTCGCCCTTAACCATCAATAAACTTCCCTCCCTGCCCTCTCCAAGGAAAATATATAAGCACTTCTTAAGCTGTTCTCAGGGCTCTCTGCTCTATTCAACTGATCTCTGAGCCCTTGCATGCCGGACTCCCAATAAACCCTTTGAGTTTGCATTAGACAATCTCTTGGTGGTCTCTTCCACCGACGCTCACCCGACCTTTACTTCTGGTGGCCCCAGCGAGATCCGGCAGCTGCAGATGAAAGACCCCCAATGGGCTCCTCTGGGGGTAAATAAGGCCCCTCTTTCTGGTTTCAGGATTCAGGTTAGGGTTTGACAAAATGGCTATTGGTAAAGAGCGTGAGCTCTCTTCCACGGTGGCTGACACACATGTCACAGAGCCACAGGCCATGTTCCTGTGGGATGGACTCGGGAAATCGAGGAACCATAGTCTCCTCGACTCAGTGATATTTTCTTTCAGATTTGGAATTGGCAGCCCATCAGGATTTGCCCGCTACTCAGTCCTGGTCTCAGTATTGGACGTCCATTGTCTGTCTTTATTGTCTTGTCTTGTCTGTGTCGTGTGTCTTTGCTTTCACTGTCTGTGTATATTTCATTATGGGACAGAGCACTTCAATGCCTCTGTCCCTGACCCTTAATCACTGGACCAAAGTCTGTTAAAGGGCTCAGATTCTTTCTTTTTCATTAAAACACCAGACCTGGCAGATTCTGTGTCTCAGAATAACCCACCTTTGTAGTCGGATGGCCCCTAGAAAGATGTTTCTACTTCGCACTAATTTGAAAAGTCTGAGATATTGTCTTTCAGCCGGGGCCACATAGCCATCCAGATCAATAGCCATATATCTTAACTTGTCAGGACCTCTGCAAATCTCCTCCTCCATGGGTGAAGCCTTTCCTTGTCCCTGCACCCACTCCTACTCCTTCCCCTACGATTCTATCTCTCAAACTCTCTGCTCCTCAACCTCCACCCTCTGTTCTCCCTGAGTCTCAAGACTCTACTCGTCCTTATCCTCTGCCCTTGTCCCCCAACCCCCAAAACCCTGTAAGTAATTCCCCTGCTGCTTACTCAGCCTCTCCACCATTCAAGGAAGCCAGGATGGCCCAGCACCCTCCAGATGACTGTCCAATGGCACACACAGCCCCTCCTTCCCTAGAGGAAGCTGGCCCGGCTAAAAAAACTCAGAGAACTCGCCAACGTTTTCACACCTGCCTACTTGGGATGACTGCCAACAACTCCTAGGGACTCTCTTCACGACAGAGGAATGAGAGGAAAAAC
Source organism: Callospermophilus lateralis (assembly GCF_048772815.1). Taxonomy (NCBI): domain Eukaryota; kingdom Metazoa; phylum Chordata; class Mammalia; order Rodentia; family Sciuridae; genus Callospermophilus; species Callospermophilus lateralis. Next base: position 4,448,739 of record NW_027514551.1, read on the forward strand.
CTCCTGGAAGCTAGAAAAAAAATATCCTCGGACTTGATGGGCGACCAACACAACTTCCCAACATAATCAAAGCCGGCTTCCCCTTAAACCAACCCAACTGAGACCACAACACCTTTGAAGATAGGGAGCATATGTCGAATTATTGCCAGGCTCTAATAGCGGGTATCCAAGGGGCCGCTAGGTGACCAACTACTTTGGCCATGGTAAGAGAAATTATTAAAAGGCCTGATGAATCTACCTCTATGTTTCTAGAGAGAATTATGGAGGCATATAAGAGATATACTCTATTCGATCCTCAGGCAGCAGATCAAAAGGCATCTGTCATGATGGCCTTAATTGGGGAAGCTGCCATGGATATTAAAAAAAAAAAAAGTTAAAAGAGAGATTTAGTCAGAGAAGCCAAAAAAATATACTATAAAAGAGAAACAGGGAAAAAGAAAGGGAGCAAAGGGAGGATGAGAGAAGCAAAAGAAAGACTAAGGCATTGACTTAGATCCTGGTCACAACAAGAAAGAGGCCAGAAATTAAGACATAAGGTGACAGGAAGGGATACCTGGGCCCGTGCCAGAGGCCACCCCTGGCCTCAGATCAATGTGCCTACCGTAAAAATAGGACACTGGGACAAAGAGTGCCCTATAAAGAGACAGACACGCCAGCCAGCCATTCTGACTCTGGAGGATGACTAAGAAAGTTGGGGCTCAGATTCCTTCCCTTAGCTCAGGGTAACTTTTGAAGAGTAGGGGACCCCAGTAAACTTTGAAGTGAATACAGGAGCAGTATACTCAGCCCTTAGGGCCCCATTGGGCCGTCTATCAAATAAAAGGTCTGTAGTTCAAAGGGCTAATGGCAGTAAATATCGGGCTTAGACTACTAAGAGGACCATGGACCTGGGGAAAGGAAAAATCCATCACTCCTTCCTAGTGATCCCAGAATGCCCGCACCCATTGATGGGCAGAGATCTGCTCACCAAGCTCTGGGCCAAAATAACTTTTAACCCTGAAAGCCCGCAAAAGAAATTTCTAAATCCTTCAGTAAAAACTCCTATAGTCACGGCTGTAACTATATTAGTAGAAGATAAACATCCACTCTTCACACCCCCCAAGACTGATCAAACAGGCAAGCTACCGCAGAAATGGATAACAGATTACCCAGATGCCTGGGCAAAAACTGCTGTGTTAGGCCTGGCCGTGAAACAACCTCCAATAACAGTGGAGTTAAAAACCTCAGCCTCCCCAATCAATGTCAAATAATATCTTCTAAGCATAAAAAACTAAAGATGGGATAAGGCCCTATATTCAGAAATATCTGGCCTTAGGGGTCCTAAGGCCCTGTCAATTGGCCTGGAACACTCCCCTGTTATTAGAAGAAAAAGCCAGGAACCGGGGACTATCAACCTGTTAAAGACCAAAGAGAGATCAACAACAGAGTGCAGGACATTCACCCCACAATACCTAATCTGTTCAAACTGCTTAGCACTCTGAACCCTGAGCAGAAATGGTATACTCTTCTGGACTTAAAACAAGCTTTCTTTTGCTTGCCTCTGCATAAAGATAGTCAGTTGCTGTTTGCTTTTGGGTGGGTAGACCCAGAAACCAGAAAGTCTAGTCAACTAACTTAGACTAGACTCCCAGAGGGGTTCAAAAACTCCCCCACTCTCTTTGATGAAGCCCTCCACAGAGATCTCAACAATTTCAGAACTACACACCCCGAAGTCACCCAGCTTCAATACGTGGATCACCTGCTACTGGCATCCAACACCAAGGAAAACTGAACTGGGACCCAAGCACTATTATCGGAGCTTGCTCAACTCGGGTATAGAGCTTCTGCCAAAATTGCCCAATTTGCCAGCAAGAAGTAATCTTCCATGACTATTTCCTCAGGGGCGGTAAACGATGGCTCACTGAGCCCAGAAAACAAACCGTTGAGCAGATACCAACCCCATCTTACAGCAGACAACTAAGAGAGTTTTTGGGATTGCTGGGTTTTGCAGGTTATGGATAAATGGGTTCGCGTCCTTATCTGCTCCTTTATACCCGCTGTTAAAGGGAGATGCCCAATTCCAATGGACCCCTGAGTAACAGGAAGTTATAGATAACATCTAAGGACACTGACACTAAACACCTCAACTTTACTGAGCTCAGCCTGCAATTACAGAAAGCCCTACACTAAGTTAAAAATGTACGTCAACTCACTCACCTTTTTTCAAAGAAACTGCAGGCACTCCTGTAGGATTAAGAACAGAGTTTTCCACTAACCAACTCACAGCGAAAGAAAAAAACTGAACCGGTAACAAAAGCCTGTTGGGTCAGTCAATTGTTTAATGCTTACCCTTCCAAGTTTCTTAGAGGAAAGCACCTATGAGGAACCAGACCAGGACAATTCTGGGAAGTGGACATTACTGAAATTAAGCCAGCAAGGTATGGACTTAAATATCTCCTAGTCTTTGTAGATACATTTTCAGGATGGATTGAAGCCTTACACACACACACACACACACACACACACAGAAAAAAAAAAAAAAACAACGGCCCAAATGATTCTCAAGAAGATCCTGGAAGATATTTTTCCAAGATATGGTCTGTTTAAGGTAATAGGGTCTGATAATGGACTTGTGTTCATGGCCCAGGTAAGTCACGTGTGGATTAATTGTAAGTTACATTATGCTTATATACCCCAGAGCTCAGGAGAGGTAGAAAAAATAAATAGTACCACTAAAGAGACCTTAACAAAATTAAGCTTAGAGACTGGCATAAAAGATTGGACTATGCTCCTGCCTTATGCACTGTTTCATGCGAGAAATACTCCCTCAGTTTCTTTGTGTAACCTCACCCCCTATGAAATTCTCTATGATGCCCATCATCCAGTAAGGGACCTAATCCCCAACTCTAAGGCCTAACAATCCCTTCCACACCCCTTGCTTGACAGACTTAAAGCCATTGAAAGAACTCAGTGATAACTGTGGAAACAGGTGGCCACTGCCTACCAACCTGGGGACGAGGGGATTCCACATCAATATCAAGTAAGAGACTTCGTCTACATAAGACAACATCAGGTGTCATTCCTAGAACCCCGCTGGAAAGGAACATACCAGGTGCTACTTATAACACCTACAGCGGTAAAAGTAGACAGAATCACTTTTTGTATCCATGCCTCTCATCTAAAGCCTTCGCTGTGTCCAGACTCTGGTTGGAAACTGGAAAAAACTGGTAACCATTTCAAATTGCGTATTCGCTATGTGGACAAGACTGTAGACTCTCCCCTTGGCCACCAGTACTCCTAACCCTCATCAGCCTGTTCAGCAGTGAAGGCTGATCTCAAATCCTACTAGACAAGAAGTATGGTATATCTCGCATACAGCCCCCTTAGGGACCTGGTGGCTATCTCTCCACCCAGACATTTTTCAGCTTGGTATACGTCTTTCCTATTGAGATAACCCTGATGAAGAGGATCCCACTAAAGTTTCATTAAATCCCTTCCGTTCCATAGATAATTGAAACAAACATTATGGATGCACAGAAACGCGAGCCAGATTCAGGTTGGCTAGCCTAGATTACGATGTATGCCCGGCGGACTATCAAAGCCACAAACAGCCATGGCTGTGTGGGGGAAAAGCCAACTTCTTGTGTAACTCATGGGGATGTGAGCATACAGGGGCTGCGTGGTGGAACCCAAACTCCTCATCACATTCAGTACACAGCATTGGCCATATTACCAATTAGACAACCAAAAGCTATGGCCCCCAGAGGGTTCTCTAGATCCTCAAATTCTGCGTGACATTTTTAACTTCGGCAAGTGCTCAAAAGGGGAAAATTCCCCTATGCAGAATCCTTTTCCCTCCTTCACTCACATCCTGTACTATGCTTCTCCAATAGTTCCTCACCCTCAGTCTTCTGCTCTAGAGTCTCTGCTGTCACTCCCACCTCAGCAACGTGATTTCTAACCTCCAATTACTAGATCAAAAACCCAAACCTCTGCCAGTTCTCAGACCATTGCCCCCTTGCTGAGGTAGCAGGTACCGAGGTACCCCTCCACTCACTCACTCCTCTCTTTTTCTGTCTGTGCCTGCACTAGGTCCCACCAAGTCCTCTAAGAAGCTAAACCAAAGCTCAAACCAGCTGAGAAGAGCCCTCAGACCCCTATCCAAGATGTAATAAAAATGGCCTTTAAAGTTGCTTTGTCATCACTGAAAACAGGTTTCTAAAAATTTATAGTCCCTCAGGGGTTTTTGGAATACTCACTCCCATCTTCACCTCTGCTCTGCCTGTTCTACTGCTCAAGTTTTGTTCTAGGAAAATCCCAAACCCCTTTTCCATTATTCTTTTACATCTCATCTTCCTCATTCTCAGATCCACAGAGCTGCTCTCAGCCTCGCCTTCCCAGTCTTCCCCCTCTGTACCAGGTCCATAGATATGTCTTAAATAACCTTCTCCAGAAGTCTTCACCGAGGCTTACATTAGGTCTTTCAGCAAAAGAGTCCCTCTGAAAGAGTTCAATGTAGATAAACTTCCACTTTTCGTGTTGCCCTGTTCTACTTGGCCACTGGCTGGAAAAATCACCACCCCTAAGCTTGACACCGCCTTACTAGGTTTTAACAAAATATGTGAGCAAAGCCTCTGGCCTTGAGCTGGGGCTTCACAGAGATGACTACATTTCTAAGATAAAAAAGTTACCAACTGGGCTTCATGGTGACAGCTGGCAGGGAGAAAAAAAAGAGATAAAAAAGCTCTCCCTTTCCAAGGTGTCCTTGAAAAGTTAACTTGCCCAGAACAGAGGAACAAAAACAGAAACAAAAACTGATTTTTGTGAATTTCTACAGACTGTGAACTTCTGAGCCACTTCCCTTACATGTTGGGTACAAATTCTAAAACTACCAAAACTTGGGGTTTAGGGGATTAATTGATTACAACAGAAGCAATGCCCTCTAAATCCGGATGCAACCAAATAAGGCTGTTTTCCTGTGTTTGGTGCTATCTTAGGTCCCTTTCCTTGTCCATCCCTACAACAGTATAATTCTATACACTTTAACATTATTTATGTTTTCATAAAATGGTCAATATATGTGATTAATTATGTAATGATGCAGATGTTTTCCAGAGTTCTCTATCATGACATAGGTTCATTTAAAGATCAAATAGTGGGGCATACAACCCGGTTCCAGTGGGAACCTGTATCCCTCACTTTAGCCATCCTATTAGAAATTATAGTTGCTTAAGGGGTGGGCTAGTCCATGAGACACAACAAAGACACAATTAGAAGCAGAAATAGGCCAAAACTTAAAGACATTAAAAACCGACATCACAGCTTTACAGGAATTTTAACCTCTCTCTTTCTGAAGTTGTTTTACAAAGCAGGCGAGTGTTGGACCTCCTCTTCATGAGAGAAAGGTGCCTTTTTGCTTGCATTGAGGGAAGAATGTTGTTTTTGTGCCGACAATACTGGAGTTGTAAAAGAATCTATGAATAAATTAAGAAAACGACTTGAAGAGTGTCAAAGAGAGACAGAGGCCCCAAAAGGGAGGTTTGAGTCTTGGTTCACATAGTGACCTGATTAACTGCGCTTTTATCTGCCATGGCCGGTCCATTAAAATTCCTCATATTATTGCTAACTGTAGGACCCTGTTTGCTCAACCGTGTAGTTTTCTTTCTAAACCAAATCGAACCTGTTATTAATCCTAACCATACACTGTTCTCTCAATCTAATTTTACAGAAGAGCAGGGACAGAATTGGTATTAAAATACAGGAAAATAGAGGATCTCCCACCTGCTGAAAACCTCAAAGGTCCACGTAGAAATGATCCCTGGAGAAGATGTAGGCAAGTATGAAGGACCTGAGAGAGAAAAAGTCTTCCATGGCAAACAACCTGCTCAGGATGAAGGGATGTGTCTGAATCAGCCACTCTCTTCTTAATGTAGAGAAGATGGACCAAAGCAGGCATGTGTTGAGAGCTGCTCCTGCATGCCTATGGTTGACATACCTCTCTGACCTGTGAAAGTGTCACAGGAAGTAGGAGCAGCCTCCCTCTCATGGGAACCTTGGAAGCAACTGTTAGGACAAAGTTGTTGCCAAGGCAGTGACCTCATTCAGTTCCAAAAGGAAGTGACTTCACCTAACTTCCTTGGTGATGGAACTCTCTGAACTTGGAATCCAGGAAGCCAGGCACCCAGAGCCAGTCCCAGTCCCAGTCCCAGTGGTCAAACTTATTTTGATTAACCAAGGACAGACTCAGTCTTTCTTGGGACCTACTGATGTAAGGATGGCCAAATGCAAGGAAAGCTATGAAGAGGGGCCTTTCCTGAGAAAGCACGCAGTGACTCACCGCTGGCTCCTGACAACTTCACAGAGTTGGCCAAAAAGACCAGATTTGAGACAGAACAGGCTATTTCCAGGGAACATAATAAGGCCCACCAGACAGAGGACACTCTGGATAGTCACAGACCTACTTGGGGGAAGGAGGTGCCTTTGTGGTGTGGGTGTGGGTTTGTGGTTTTGTCTCATGTTCTGAGAATAGGTATGAAAGGCAGTTTGTTTTGTTTGGAGTGAACTGTTTCTAGTAAGTCGTTTGACAAGGCGAGAATTTCTATGTCTGTGTATCCCACTGTGTCCGTGGTTGTAGACATTAGAAAACAGAATGCATCAATTAATATGTCCTGTCTAGTAGAAAGCTTCACAGCATTCATCCTGCCCTATTTATGAATGGACTGCAGCTTGCCTTATTGATGTGCAACACCTGCTATCTTCCTTAGTTTCTGTTTTATTCCTGAATTCTGGCCACTCTCCAGAATAGGTTCATGGTTTTCTGTTTAAGATATGTACAACCTCGAAGCTCTGTGACATGACCATGTACTGTATAGCTGAAGGGAATGGTGAGCATCTCAGAAAACTCAGATATCAGTGTGACCAGGAAAGTCTTAGTTGAGAAACCCTGCTTGGGGCCTTTTGTTTACCTACTCTTCTGTTGCCCTGAATGTCAGGAAGGTCTTTTCCGCAGGCCACCACTTTGTGAAGCCTGAAGAAAACAGTTTTCAAATGGAAATGAATGGGCATTACCTGTGGCTCTTTGCTTAATTGCTTTGGAAAGGATGTGTCTGAATCAGCTTATTTACCCTGTGTGAGGCTGTGGCTTAGATTCTCAGGTCCTGATGGATCTAAAGAAAGATCCCATGTGTACATCCAAAACCAAAATGGCCAAAAGAGCAGTCCTTGTGGATGAAGTCTCTCGCCTTCCTCTGTAACTTTCCTGACCTCCATCAAGTCAGATTAGGGATCCTTTGGGTCAAATGAGTTCTTCAAAGCCTTGCAGTGTCTAGCCCATAGTTGCTTGGGTTTTCTCAAGACTCCAATTCACATAAAGAATCCAAATCCCACAGTCATTTGGCCTCAAATTGAAGAAGTGGAGCAGTATTAACGGGAGGCCTATTTAATCTCTTCTGGTTCACAAGAAGGGTGTCCAGGCCACCCTGAATTTAGGCAAATTAGGTGCAAAAGAGCTTATTTTGGACACGGTCTTGGGCTATGCCCCTCATGGAAAACTCCAGCCATAGTGGAGTTTATTGTGAGTGTCTATATGGAAGAAGATGGGCGCCACGTTGGAGTGTTTTGGTTTAAATTGTGGTCATTTGGGTGGCGGTTGGAAGAGATGACTTGGTCCACATGTTCTTGAACTCTGGTGTGATTCCCTTAGAGTCTGAGTTCTTCAACTGACCTCAGAGAAGTATTGCCATGAATAGTGTTGAGATTTTTGGAAGCCAGGCATGAGCATCGCCCTTGGAAACTGAGTTCTAGGCCCAGGGTGGCTTTCCACAGAGCACTAAGCCTCTCAGCCAGGATACCACAAATTTTATTCTGAAAGACTTGGCACCCATAGTTGAGAGTCAAAACTCATATGGACCTCACATTGTAGACCTAAATGGGCATAGCATCATATGATCTTTTGGCCACTCTTTGGGAAGCTTTACCTGTGAGTGTTCTCCAGAGATTTCATTGAAATGAGCTTCCTAACCATTTAATGGTTCCTAAAAAAATTGAAACTCACAGTGCCTCCAACTTCATCCTTAAAAAATGGCTAGATGAATACCATGAAATTTTTGAATTTCCCATCACCAGGTGGCACTGGAAAACCTTTTGATGTCCTGTTGCTGATCATGAATATACCAGACAGTGCCTTGATTGACTGGGTTTCATGTAAATGGTGTAGAACAGAGATGCCAGTAAGTTGGACTTTGTTGAGTAGTAGGTTAGAGCAGTGGTGGGCAGGTATGTGATAAAACATCTGTGGTGGGGCCATGTGGATCTTCCAGTGGCTTCCAAATGGCTTGTGACTGACATGGTGCAGCCAGCAGAACCTTCCATGTAAAGGCAAGTTGTTATATGGAGTGGTTTCAGGACATTGTTCAGAATCAGGTTGCTATGGTCAAGGGGGCAAGATATGTGGGATAGGATCCTGGTTCTTGTATCCTCCTGCAAAACCTGACCCACCATACATGACAGAACTTCCTCTTGCATTGTGACCCAGTTGAACTCCTTGTATTTTGTGAAGCAAATACCAAACTCTCAGTGCAGCAGGAAGAAACACCACGAAAATGGAAGATGACCATATGCCTTCACAGTGCACACCGGCACACATTTAGCCCCCAGTGGCCACAGTTTATCTAAAAAGAGAATTCAGCACTGCTGCCTCATGTACATTGGGAAATAAGAAACCATGTCCTCCAGGTCTCATAGATGCAGACCAAGCTTTTATGGTCTCCCTAGAAAGGAAGCTAAAGCTCTTGACAACAACATATTTTTCAAGTGCCCAACCTCACAGGCAGTTTCTCAAGAAGTCTCTAGGCCAGCAGACCTCCATGTTTGTGGAGTTTTTACCCTGTCCCATACTTTTGGAAACTACTCTACCACTTCCAAGGTTGTGACCTCCTGAGCATATTGCATTCCACAAATTTATTCACAGATTTTCTAAATCTTCTCCTCTAATTGTGTCTTACTTGGGGTGAAGGGATTGTCAAGGCATTGTTCTGGTTGAGAGTGGGAATAATTTTGTGTAGCACATATTTACATACACATTGGATTCATTGTTCAATTTTCCATTCGAAATACTGAATCCTTGACACTAACCCATACCCTACTAGACTCTCACTATTAATTCTAATATGATGGAGAAAAATAACCGAAACATAATAGAAATACTAGCACTTCAGAAGAGGCATGGTGTATAGTTGGTCTTGCCTTTTGCATGATATAGGGTAGGAGTTATAAATCTTGTCAATTTTTTGTTGAAATAGTTCTGCATGTGTTTTTAAAGTTAACACATCTGTGAATTCCTGTCTCCATTTTTCTGTAGCCTATTCAGCACATGTATTTTTATACGCACATATAGAATCCTACCTGTTATCACACGTATATTCTTGAGAGGTGGCTAACTTGGCAGATACAAAGTGTGAGAAGAGATCACTCCTCATTAATACTTTTGGAACTGAAAATTCAGACTATGAGTGAGCTTCTTAGTTCAAGAACATTATACATAAATCCATGTTCAGTAAAATTAATATTTTTGGATCTGTGGATGATATATATTTCACAATGAATTTTAATTGGCATATATATTGCTACTTTTTAATGTCTCTGTGTGTGTTTTGTGTGTGTGTGTGTGTGTGTGTGTGTATATATATATATATATATATATATATATATATATATACTCTCTATATTTTTCAAAATATAAAATATATGTGTCCTATTATACACTCCCTAAATTCATTCTTGTTCATGTATGTGGTTTTATATTAAACTTTTCATAAGATTATTTTAAAAATATTCATCCACCTGAAATACATATTTGTTTTATAGTACTAAAAAGTTACTTCAGTGAATGGTGCAAACAAATCCTTATATTTTTAGAGTAGCTGACCCACTTTAACATCAATGCAAGTAGATTCCTATGGGACATGATGTGTATTTTGACGTTCATTTTTATTAAACACTGGTACATTACTATTTCTGCAGTTTTTGTACATCATAGAATATACATTTCATCCACAAGTTCACAAATTTAAAGAAATTTGTAACACATTCAATCACTTCCTGCTTCAGAACATATGTATTCCTCCTTGTTTTTGACTGGTCATTTCATGAGACTTCTTTCCAAACACATTATTTTCGATTTCCATAATCAATTTTGAAGCAAAATTCACACACTCTTTATGATAAACCACAACCGTAATATTACCATAAGATGTATTACTGGTTGGAATGAATGTATATATATCAATATATGATTCCTGTGTATTTTCAGATATCAATTCAATCCATTATTTAAAGTTGGAACAAGTTATATTATTTATTCGCAGTATTGTCTATTCATGCATTATCTCTATATTCATACATACATGGTACACCTATATGTACCTCCAATACTAATTTATACCCCTTCAAAATATTGCTCCAAGAAATGGTGCAAGAAAGACTCATGTCACCTGATCTACATATATGTTTTATCACAGTAATATTCTGGCCACAAAATGCAAAGTCACACTTACGATTGTACCAAAGCCTAAATGGAATGTGAGTATGGGTTATGAAAATCACCCATGTCCACGTTGCCTAATGCTCTCAAATGTCAATCCTATTGGTGACTACATATTTGTTACTTCCTAAGATTATATATTCAATCTCAAGCCTGTTGAAAGTGTCTATTGCTATCACTCACTTTATACTTTGCCTGATTTCCTAATGTCGCTATTGATATCTGCTTTCCTACATATTTTCCCCATTTCATCACTGTGACTGACTCTTCACATGTGCTGACATTTACATTTTCTGTCTACCTGAAAACCTATTGCTAAAGAACTATTTGTCCAAATGCTATACTCACACTTTTTTCTAATCCTACCAACTATCTTCCTAATCCTACAGACTCTCCCTCTTTGAATGGTTGTTCTCCTCAACATTCAATCATCCAAGGTATCAGGTCCTATGCCATTGTGTATAGATTTATCTGAGACATCTGTGCAGAACATAATTAAATGCTAAGTATCCCAATCAAGGACCTAATGCCCTTCTGGGCTTCAAATTTTACTGAGATTTCTGTTTTCATTCATATATTTCACCTATATAATCTTATATATATCGCAGGTTCCCAATACCATTATTCATCCAGCAGAATGATCCTAACCCAAATCAAACATGTTATTAACCATAACCATACACTGTTCCCTCAATCTAACTTTACAGAATAGCAGGGACAGAGTTGGTCTTACAATACAGGAATGTAGGAGATCTTCAACCTGCAGAGAACCTCAAAGGTCCATGCAGAAATGATCCCTAAAGAAGATGTAGGCAGCTATGAAGGACCTGAGAGTGCGAAAGTCATCTTTCATGACAAAAAAAAAAAAAAAAACAGGTCAGGATGAAGGGATGTGTCTGAAGCAGTCTCTCTCTTCTTAATGTAGAGAAGATAGACCAAACCAGGCTTGTGTGGAGAGCTGTTCCCGGGTGCCTGTGGTTGATATTCCATTCTAGCTTGTGAAAGTGTCATAGGAAGTAGGGGCAGGATCCATCTCAGGGACCCATGGAAGCAACTGTTAAGACAAAGTGGTTGCCAAGGCAGTGACCTCATTCAGTTCTAGACGAAGTGACCTATGTCACTTTCTTGTTGATGGAACACTCTGAACTTGGGATCCAGGAAGCCAGGCACCCTGAGGCAGTCCCAGTCCAAGTACCAGTGGTCTCAAATGTTTGGATTTAAGAAGGACAGAGTCAGTCTTTCTTGGCAACTAAATTGAAGATGGACAAATGCCAGGAAAGCTCTGAAGAGGGGCTTTACCTGAGAAAACAGGCAGTGGCTCACCGCTGGCTCCTGATAACATCACAGTTTTGGCAAAGGAGACCAGATCTGACATAGCACAGCCCGTTTCGTGGGAACATAGTATGGCCCACCAGTCAGAGGACGCTCTGGATAGTCACAGACCTATTTGGGGAAAGAAGGTGCCTTTGTGGGTGTGTGTGTGTGTGTGTTTTTGATTTTGTATCATGTTTTGAGAATATGTAGGAAAGTCGGTTTGTTTGGTTTGGAGTGGACTGTTTCTAGTAAGTCCTTTGAGAAGGCGAGTGTTTCTATGTCTGGATATCCCACTGTGTCCGTGGTTGTAGACAATAGAAAAGAGAATGCATCAATAGATGTGTCCTGTCTAGTAGAAATCTTCGCAGAATTCATCCTGTCCAATTTATGAATGGACTGCAGGTTACCTTATGGATGGGCAACACCTACTACCTTCCTACATTCGTGATTTCTTCCTGAATTCTGGCCACTCTCCCATAGGCTCATGGTTTTGTGTTCAAGATATGTATCTCCTCCACAATCTGGGACATGGCCATGTACTGGATAGCTGAAGAGAATGGTGAATATCTCAGAAAACTCAGATATCAGTGTGACCAGGAAAGTCTCAGTGGAGAAAATCTGCTTTGGGATTTTGCTTACCAATTGTTCTGTTGCCCTGAATGTAAGGAAGGTCTTTGCCTAAGGCCCCACATTTCCAATGCCTGAAAAAAACAGTTTTCAAATGGAAATAAATGGGCATCACCTGTGGCTCCTGGCTTAATTGCTTTTCAAAGGGATATGTCTTAATCAGCCTCTTAGTGCAGTTTGAGATTATCGCTTAGATTCTCAGCACCTGATGGATCTAAAGAAAGATCCCATGTGTGCATCCAAATCCAAAATGGCCAAAAGAGAAGTCATTGTGATGAAGTCTCTTGCCTTCCACTGTAAGGTTCCTGATCTCCATCAAGTGATAACAGGGATCTTTGGGTCAACTGAGTTCTTCAAGCCCTGCAGAGGCTAGCCCATAGGTGCTTGGGTTTTCTTATGACTGCAAATCACATAAAGAAACTATACCCGACAGTCAGTATGCCTCAAATTGGAAAAGCGGAACAGTATTAATGGCATGCCTCTTTGATCAGTCCTGGTTCACAGGAACGTTGTCCAGGAAACACTGACTTTAGACAAATGAAGGGCAAGGGAGCTTATTTTGACATTGTCTTGGGCTGTGTGCCTCATAAAAACTTCCAGCCAAGGTTATGATGAGTGACTATATGGAAGAAAATGAGGGCCATGTGGGAGTGTTTTGGTTTTAATTCTGGTCATTGGTGTGGCGGTTGGAAGAGATGACTGGGTCAACTGGACTTGAACTCTGGTGTGTTTCCACGTAGAGACTGAGTTTTGAAACTGATCTCAGAGAAGTATTGCCATGAATTGTGTTGGGATTTTAGGAGGCCACGCATGAGAGTCGCCCTTGGAACCTGAGATCTAGGACCAGGGTGGCTTTCCACAAAGAACTGGGAATCTCAGCCTGGATATCACATGATTTTATTCTGAAAGACTTGGCAGCCATAGTTGAGAGTCAAAAGACATAGGACCTCACATTGTAGACCTCAATGGTCCTGGCTTCAAGTGACCTTTGTCCACTCTTTGGAAAGCCTTGCCTGTGAGAGTTCTCTAGAATCTTCTTTGAAATGAACTTTCTCAACATTTAATGGTTCCTGAATAATTGAAATCCACAGTGCATCCAACATCATCCTTGAAAAATGGCTAGATAAATAACACGAAATTTTTGAAATTTCCATGACCAGGTGGAACTGCAGAAACTTTCTATGTCCTGTTGCTTACCATGAGTGTACCAGACAGTGCCTTGATTGACAGGGTTTCATGAAATTTGTTTAGAACAGAGAAGCCAGTATTTTGGAGCCTGCTGAGTAGTGGGCCTAGAGCAGTGGTGGAGAGGTGTGTGATAAAACATCATGGTGGGGCCATTTGGATCTGCCATTGGCTTCCAAATGGCTTGTAACTGACAGAGTGCAGACATCAGACCCTTATATGTAAAAGCATCTTGTTATATGGCGTAGTTTCAGGGCAATGTTCAGAATCAGGTTGCTATGGACAAGCGGGCAATCTTTGAGAGATAGAAGCCTGGTTGGTGAATTTTCTTGCAGACCCTGACCCACCACACGTGACAGAACTACCTCAAGCACTGTTTCCCAGTTGAACTCCTTGTATTTCGTGAAGCATGAACCAAACTCCAAGTGCAGCAGCAAGAAACACCACGAAAAGTGGAGGATGACCAAATGGTTTCACAGTCCACACGGGGAGAAAATAAGCCCCCAGTGCCCACAGTTTACCTACAAAGAGAGAATTCAGCACTGCTGCCGCGTGTTCATTGGAAAATAAGAAATGTTGTCCTCCAGGTCTCATAGATGCAGACCCAGCTTTGAGGGTCTCACTACAAAGGAAGCTTAACTCCTGACAACAACCTATATTTCAGTGCCCAATTTCACTGGCAGTTTCTCAAGAAGTTTTAGGCAAGCAGAGCTTCATGTTTGTGGAGTGTGTACCCTGTCCTTACTTTTGGAAACTCCTATTCCACCTCCAAGTTTGTGCACTCCTGAGCATTTTCTATTCCAGAAATGTAATCACAGATTTTGTAACTCTTCTACTCTAATTGTGTCTCCCTTGGGGCGAAAGTAATGACAAGGCATTGTTCTGGATGAGAGTCAGAAGATTAATTTTTCTATTTTCCATTTGAAATTCTGAATCCCTGACACTAACCCATATTCTACTAGACTCTGACTACTAATCCAAATATGATGGAAGAAAATAACCCAAACAGTACATAAATACTTGCAGTTCAGAGTTGGACTTGCCTTTTGCATGATAAAGGGTAGGTGTTATAAATCTATTCAATATTTAATTGAAATAGTTCTCCATGTGTTTTTAAAGTTAACAAATATGTGAATTACTGTCTCCCATTCGCTGGAGCTTATTCAGCACATGTATTTTTATATGCACCAATAGAATCCTGCAAGGTATCACACGTACATCCTTGTGAGGTATATGACTTAGCAGATACAAAGTGTGAGAAGTGATCACTCCTCCTAAACGCTGTTGGAACTGAAAATTCAACCTATGGGTGAGCTTCCCAGTGGAACAACATTATACATAAACCCATGTTCACTAAAATGAATGTATTTGCATCTTTATGATATATATTTCATGATGAATTTCGATTGGCATATATATTGCTACTTTTTAATGTCTGTGTTTGTGTGTGTGTGTGTGTGTGTGTGTGTGTGTGTGTGTGTATATATATATATATATATATATATATATATATATATATATACTCTCCATATTTTTAAAAACATGAAATATATGTGTCTTATATACACTCCCTAAATTCATTCATGTTCATGTATGTGGATTAATAATCAACTTTTCACAAGATTATTCTTAGAAATATTCATCCACCCGAAATACATATTTGTTTCCTAGTACTGAAAACTAACTTCAGTAAAAGGTGCATACAAATCCTAATATGTCTACTTTAACTGACCCAGTTTAACATCAATGCATGTAGGTTCCTATGGGACATGATGTGTATTTTGACATTAATTTTTATTCCGCACTGGTACATTACTATTTCTTCAGTTTATGCACATGTCAGTATATATATTTTATTCACTAGTTAGCAAATTTATAGGCATTTGTTTCACTTTCAATCACTTCCTGCTCCAGAACACATGTATTCCTCTATGTTTCTTGACTGGTCTATTCATGAGACTTTTTTCCAAATATATTATTTTCGATTTCCATAATCAATTTTGAACCAAAACTCACACACCCTTCATGATAAACCATAACCCTAAGATTATCGTTAGATATATAACTGGTTGGAATGAATGATTGCATATCAATATAAAATTTCTTATAAATTTTCAGATATTTATTCAATCCATTATTTAAAGTGGATCCAGTTATATTATTTATTCACAGTATGGTCTATTCATGCATTATGTCTATATTCATTGAAACAGGGTACACCTATTTGTACCCCCATACTAATTTGTAAGTCTTCAAAATATTGCTCGCAGAATTGGTGGAAGAAATACTCTTTTCACCTGATCTACATACACATTTTATTACAGAAATATTCTGGACACAAAAAGCAAAGGTCACACTTACAATTGTACCAAAGCGTAAATGGAAAGTGAGCATGGATTACTAAAATCATCCATGTCCAGGTTGCCTAATGCTCTCAAATATCAATTCTATTTTTGACTACATATTTGTTTCTTCTTAAGATTATATATTCAACTTCAAACCTGTTGAAAATGTCTAACCCTATCACACAAATTATACTTTGCTTGATTTCCTAATGTCTCTATTGATATCTGCTTTCCTATATTTTTCCCCAGTTCATCATTGTGACTGACTCTTCACATGTGCTTACATTTACATACACTCTCTACCCGAAATCTTATTGCGAAAGAACTTTTGGTCCAAATCCTATACTCACTCTTCTTTCTAAACCTATCAACTACCTTCCTAATCCTACCGACTATCAGTTTTTGACTGGATGTTCTCTTCAACATTCAATATCCAAGGTACAAGGTACGATGCCAGTGTATATTGATTTATCTGAGACATCTGTGCTGCACATTACTCAAAGCTAAGTATCCCACTCAAGTCCCCAATGCCCTTCTGGGCTTCAAATCTTACCTAGATTTCTGCTTTCATACTTATGTTTCACATATATACTCTTGTAAATATCGCATTTTGCCAATACCATTATTCATCCCGTAGAATGATTTGTAACCCAAATTGAACATGTTATTAACCCTAACCATACACTGTTCCCTCAGTATAACTTACTTAAGAGCAGGGACAGTGTGGGTCTTACAATATAGGAATGTAGATGATCTTCCACCTGCTGAGAACATCAAAAATCCATGGAGAAATGATCCTTGCAGAAGATATAGGCAGCTATGTAGGACCTGAGAGAGCAATAGTCATCTTCCATGGCAAACAACCTGGTCAGGATTAATTGATAGTCTGAATCAGCCTCTCTCTTCTTAATGAAGAGAAGATGGACTGAACCAGGCCTCTGTGGAGAGCTGTTCCCTGGTGCCTATGGTTGATATACCATTCTAACTTCTGAATGTGTCACAGGATGTTGGGGCAGCCTCCATCTCATGGGAACCCTGGATGCAACTGTTAGCACCAAGTGGTTACCAAGGTAGTGACCATATTCAGTTCCTGAAAGAAGTGACCTCACTTCACTTCCTTGGTGATGGAATTCTCTGAACCTGGGATCCAGGAAGGAAGGCACCCAGAGCCAGTCCAACTCCCAGTTCCAGTGGGCCAACTTGTTTGCTTTTCCCAAAGACATAGTCAGTCTTTCTTGGTACCTACTGATGTGAGGATGGCCAAATGCCAGCAGAGCTCTGATGAGGGGCCTTTCCTGAGAAAGCAGGTAGTGGCTCACCTTTGGCTCCTGACAACTTCACAGAGTTGGACAAGGAGACCAGATCTGAAACAGGACAGGCCATTTTGGGGGAACATAATATGGCCCACCAGTCAGAAGACACTCCGGATAGTCACAGACCTATTTGGGGGAAGTAAGTGCCTTTGCCGTTGTAGGTGTGAGTTTGTGTTTTTTTCTCATGTTCTGAGAATAGGTAGGAAAGGTGGTTTGTTTGGTTTGGAGTGGACTGTTTCTAGTAAGTCGTTTGACATGGTGAGTGTTTCTAGGTCTGTGTATCCCACTGTATCCGTGGTTGTAGACATTAGAAAAGAGAATGCATCAATGGATGTGTTGTCTCTAGTTGAAAGCTTCCCCGCATTCATACTGCCCAATTAATGAATGAACTGCAGCTTTCCTTATGGATGGGCAACATCTACTATCTTCTAAAGTTCCTGTTTTCTTCGTGAATTCTGGCCACTCTCCAGAATAGGCTCATGGTTTTGTTTCCCAAATATGTAACACCACAAGATTCTGTGACATGGCCATGTACTGGATTGCTGAAGGGAATAGAGGCATCTAAGAGAACTCAGATTTCAGTGTGACCAGTAAAGTCTCACAGGAGAAACCCTTCTTTGGGCCATTTGCTTACTTCTATTTCTATTACCCTGAATGTCAGGAAGGTCTTTTCCTCAGGCCACCCCTTTGTGTAGCCTGAAGAAAACTGTTTTCATATGGAAATGTATGGACATCACCTGTGGCTCTTTGCTTAATTGATTTGGAATGAGATGTGTCTGAATCAGCCTCTTGTCCTTGTATGAGGTTGTGGCTTTGATTCTCAGCACCTGATGGATCTAAAGAAAGATCCCATGTGCTTCCAAAACTAAAATGGCCAAAAGAGCAGTCATTGTTGATGAATATTTTTGCCTTCTTGTTTTAGGATCCTGACCTCCATAAAGTGAGAATAGGGATCCTTTGGGTCAAATGAGTTCTTGAAATCCCTGCAGAAGCTAGCCCATATTTGCTTGGGTTTTCTCATGACTCCAAATCACATAAAGAATCTATACCCTACAGCCAGTAGGCCTCAAATTGGAGAAGTGGAACACTTTAACAGCAGGAATATTTGATCATTCCTGGTTCACAGGAAGAGTGTTTAGGCCATCATGATTTTAGGCAAATGAGGGGCAAGTGAGCTTATTTGGGCTCATAGAAACCTCCAGCTGGAGGTTATGATGAGTGTCTACATGGAAGAAGATGATGGCCCTGTGGGAGTGTTTTGATTTTAATTGTGGTCATTTTTTGGCGGATGGAAGGGATGACTGGGTCCACCTGGGCTTGAACTCTGGTGTGATTCCCCTTAGAGACTGAGTTCTGAAACTGACCTCAGAGAAGTACTGCCATGAATTGTGTTGGGATTTTAGGAGGCCACGCATGAGACTCACTCTTGGAAACTGAGATCTAGGCCCAGGGTGGTTTCCACAGAGGCCTGAGAATCTCAGCCAGGATATCACATGATTTTATTCTGAAAGATTTAGCACTCATATTTGAGAGTCAAAACACACATGGACCTCACATTGTAGATGTCAGTTGGCCTGGCTTTAGGAGACCTTTTGGCAACTGTTTGAGAAGCATTGACTGTGAGAGTTCTCCAGAGCTTTCATTGTAATGAACTTTCTCAACACTTAATGGTTCCTGAATGAATTGAAACCCACAGTGCCTCTAACTTCATCCTTGAAAAATTTCTAGATAAATACCATGAAATTTTTGAAATTCCCATGACCAGGTGGCACTGCAGAAACTTTTGATGTCCTGTTGCTGATCATGTGTATACCAGACAGTGCCTTGTTTTTGACTGGGTTTCCTGAAAATGGTGTAGAACAAGAGAAGCCAGTAATTTGGAGCCTGCCGAGTAGGGGGCCTAGAGCAGTGGCGGGCAGGTGTGTGATAAAACATCATGGTGGGGCCATGTGAATCTGCCATTGGCTTCCAAATTTTTTGTGACTGATATAGTGCAGACATCAGACCCTTATATGTAAAGGCATCTTGTTAAATGGAGAGTTTTCAGGGCAATATTCAGAATCAGGTTGCTATGGTTATTGGGGCAAGCTCTGTGGGATACAAGCCTGGTTGGTGCATTCTCCTGCAGACCCTGACCCACCACACGTGACAGAACTCCCTCCAGCACTGTATCTCAGATGAACTTTTTATGTTTTGTGAAGCAAATACCAAATTCCCAGTGCAGCAGCAAGAAATACCACGAAAAGTGGAGGATGACCAAATGTCTTCACAGTCCCCACTGGGAGACACTTAGCTTCCAATGGACACAGTTTAGCTACAAAGAGAGAATTGAGCACTGCTGCCTCATGTTCATTGGAAGATAAGAAACCATGTCTTTCGGTTACATAGATGCAGACCCAGCTATGATGGTCTCACTACAAAGGAAGCTAAAGCTCATGACAACAACATATATTTCAAGTGCCCAACCTCAGAAGCCGTTTCCCAAGAATTCGTAGGCCAGCAGAGCTCCTTTTTGTGGAGTGTTTACCCTGTCCTTTACTTTTGGAAACTCCTCTACCACCTCCAAGGTTGTGAACTCCCGAGCATATTCCATTCCATATATGAATTCATAGATTTTCACACTTTGCTACTCTAATTGTGTTTTACTTGGGGCGTAGGTAATGTCAAGGCATTGTTCTGGATGTGAGTGGGAAGATTTTTGTGTAGCACATATTTACATACACATTGGATTCATTTTTCAATTTTCCATTTGAAATACTGAATCCCTGACACTAACCCATACCCTACTAGTCTCTGACTAATAATCCTAATATGATGGTGAAAAATAAGCCAAAAAGAGAAGAAACACAAGCAGTTCAGAGGATGCATTGTGTATAGTTGGAATTGCCTTTTGCATTATATAATGTAGGAGTTATAAGTCTAGTCAATTTTTTTGTTGAAATAGTTCTAAATGTGTTTTTAAAATTAGCAAATATGTGAATCCCTGTCTCCCTTTCTCTGTAGCCTATTCAGCACATGTATTTTTATATGCACATATAGAATTCTACCTGATATCACTCGTATACACTTGTGAGGTGGCTGAATTGGCAGATGCAAATTGAGAGAAGAGTTCACTCCTCCTAAACGCTGTTGGAACTGAAAATTCATCCTATGGGTGAGCTTCCTAGTTGAAAAACATTATACATGAATCCATGTTCAGTAAAATGAACATTTTTCGATCTGTGGATTATATACATTTCATGATGAATTTCTATTGGCATATATGTTGGTACTTTTTTTTTCTTTTATTGGTTGCTCAAAACATTACAAAGCTCTTGAATATCATATTTCATACATTAGATTCAAGTGGGTTATGAACTCCCATTTTTACTCCAAATACAGATTGCAGAATCACATTAGTTACACATCCATATTTTTACATAATGCCCTATTAGTTACTGTTGTATTCTGCTACCTTTCCTATACTCTACTATCCCCACTACCCTCTCTTCCCATCTTCTCTCTCTACCATACCTACTGTAATTCATTTCTCTCCTTGTTTATTTTCCCACAACCTCTTATATGTAATTTTGTGTAACAATAAGTGTCTCTCTCCATTACCATGCAATTTCCCTCTTCTCTCCCTTTCCCTCCCACCTCATGTTTCTGCTTAATGTTAATCTTTTCTTCATGCTCTTAATCCCTGCTCTGTTCTTAGTTGCTCTCATTATATCAAAGAAGACATTTGGTAATTGTTTTTTAGGGATTGGCTAGATTCACTAAGCATAATCTGCTCAGTGCCATGCATTTCCCTGCAGATTCCATGATTTTGTCATTTTTTAGTGCTGCGTAATTCTCGATAGTATATAAAAGTCACATTTTTTATCCATTCATCTATTGAAGGGCATCTGGGTTGGTTCCACAGTGTAGCAATTGTGAATTGTTCTGCTATGAAAATCCATGTGGCAGTATCCCTGTAGTACGCTCTTTTAAGGTCTTCAGGGAATAGTCCGAGAAGGGCAATAGCTTGGTCAAATTGTGCTTCCATTCCCAGCTTTCCCAGGAATCTCCATACTGCTTTCCAAATTGGCCGCACCAGTTTCAGTCCCACCAGCAATGTACAAGAGTACCCTTTTCCCCACATCCTCGCCAGCACTTGTTGTAGTTTGACTTCATAATGGCTGCCAATCTCACTGGATTGAGATGGTATTTTAGGGTGGTTTTTATTTGCATTTCTCTTACTGCTAGAAATGGAGAGCATTTTTTTCATGTACTTGTTAATTGATTCTATGTCCTCCTCTGAGAAGTTTCTTTTCAGGTCCTTGGCCCATTGGGTTATTGGTTATCTTATTGTCTAATTTTCTAAGTTCTTTGTATACTTTGTATACTCTGGATATTAGGGCTCCATGTGAAGGGTGAGGACTAAAAATTTGTTCCCATGATGTAAGCTCCATATTTACCTCTCTTATTGTTTCTCTTTCTGAGAAAAAATAATTCAGTTTAAGTAAGTCCCATTTGTTGATTCTTATTATTAACTCTTGTTCTATGGGTGTCCTATTAAGGAATTTGGAGCCTGACCACACAAGATGTAGATCGGAGCCAACTTTGTATTCTATCAGACGCAGTGACTCTGATTTGAATCTAGCTCCTTGATCCACATTGAGTTAACTTTGGTGCATGGCGAGAGGAGGGGATTCAGTTTCATTTTGTTGCATATGGATTTCCAGTTTACCCAACACCATTTGATGAAGATGCTATCCTTCCTCCATTGCAGGCCATTAGCTCCTTTATCAAATATAAGATAGTTGTAGCTTTTTGGATTAGTTTCTGTGTCCTCCATTCTGTACCATTGGTCCACCCGCCTGTTTTGGTACGAGTACCATACTGTTTTTATTATGATTGCTCTGTAATATAGTTTGAAATCTGGTATCGCTATACTGCCTGATTCACACTTCCTGCTTAGAATTGCTTTTGCTATTCTGGGTCTTTTATTTTTCCATTTGAATTTTATGATTGCTTTATCTATTTCTACAAAAAGTTTCTATGGGATTTTGATTGGCATTGCATTAAACCTATAGAGAACATTTGGTAATATCACCATTTTGATGATGTTAGTTCTGCCTATCCATGAACACGGTATATTTTTCCATCTTCTAAGATCTTATTCTATTTCTCTTTTTAGGGTTCTGTAGTTTGCATTATATAAATCTTTCACCTCTTTTGTTAGGTTGATTCCCAAGTATTTAATTATTTGAGGAAATTGGGAATGCAGTGTTTTGACTCATTTTTGTTTCAGAAGTTTTGTCGCTGATATACAGAAATGCCTTTGATTTATTCATGTTGATTTTGTATCCTGCCACATTGCTGCATTCATTTATGAGTTCTAGTAGTTTTTTCTGTAGACCCTTTTGGGTCTTCTATGTATAGAATCATGTCATCTACAAATAGTGATAATTTAAGTTCTCCTTTTCCTATTTTTATGCCTTTAATGTCTTTCATCTCTCTAATTGCTCTGGCCAGTTTTTGGAGAACTATATTGAATAGAAGTGGTAATAGAGGACATCCCTGTCTTGTTCCAGATTTTAGAGGGAATGCCTTCAATTTTTCTCCATTCAGAATGATGCTAGCCTGAGGATTAACATAGATAGCTTTTACAATGTCGAGGTAAGTTCCTGTTATCCCTAGTTTTTAAAATGTTTTGAACATAAAGAAATGCTCTACTTTGTTGAATGGTTTTTCTGCGTCTATCGAGATGATCATATGGTTCTTATCTTTAAGTCTATTGATGTTGTGAATAACATTTATTGATTTCCATATATTGAACCCTCCTTGCATCCCAGGGATGAATCCAAGTTGATCATGGTGCACGATTTTTTTGATGTGCCTTTCTATCCAATTCGCCAGAATTTTAATGAGGATTTTTGCATTTAGGTTCATCAGAGATATTGGTCTGTAGTTTTCTTTCTTTGAGGTGTCTTTGTCTGGTTTCAGAATCAGGGTGATGTTGGCCTCATAGAATGAATTCGGCAGAGCTCCCAGTTTTTCTATTTCCTGAATAACTTGAGAAGTATTGGTATTAATTCTTCTTTAAAGGTTTTGTAAAACTCTGCTCTATACCCATCCGGTCCTGGGCTTTTCTTGGTTGGTAGTCTTTTGATTGTTCTTCTACTTCATCCATTGATATGGGTCTGTTTAAATTGTGTGTTTCCTCCTGACTCATCTGGGCAAATCATATGACTTAAGAAATTTATCGATGTCTTCACTATTTTCTATTTTATTGGAATACAGGTTTTCAAAATAATTTCTAATTTTCTTCTGTATTTATGTAGCATCTGTTGTAATATTGCCTTTTTCATCCCGTATGTTAGTAATTTGATTTCTCTCTCTTCTTCTCTTCGTTAGCATGGCTAAGGGTCTGTCTATCTTATTTATCTTTTTGAAGAACCACCTTTTAGTCTTGTTAATTTTTTCAATAGTTTCTTTTGTTTCAATTTCGCTATGATTGTAATTATTTCTTGCCTTCTGCTACATTTGTTGTTGTTTTGCTCTTCCTTTTCTAAGGCTTTGAGATGAAGTGTGAGCTCATTTATTTGTTTTTCTTTTCTATTTTGAGGAATGACCTCTAGGCGATGAATTTACCCCTGAAAACTTCTTTTCATTGTACCCCATAGAATCTGATATGTTGTGTCTGTATTTTCATTTATCTCTAAGAATTTTTTGATTTCCTCCTTTATGTCTTCTGTAACCCATTGATCATTCAGTAACATATTCTTCATTTTGGATGTGATGTATGATTTTTTCTTCCTTCTTTTATCATTGGTTTCCAGTTTCATTCCATTATGATCACAAAAAATTCATGGTATTATCTCCACCCCTTTATATTTACTGAGGGTTGCCCTATGGCATAACATATGGTCTATTTTTGAGAAGGATCCATGTGCTGCTGAGAAAAATGTATATCCACTTGATGATGGTTGATATATTCTATATATGTCAGTTAAGTCTAGGGTATTGATTGCGATATTGAGTTTTATAGTTTCTTTTTTCAACTTTTGTTTGGAGGATCTGTCCAATGGTGAGAGAGGAGAGTTGAAGTCACCCATAATTATAGTATTGTGGTCTATTTGATTCTTGAACTTGAGGAGAATTTGTTTTATGAACATCGCAGCACCATTATTTGCTGCGTGAATATTGATAATTGTTATGTCTTGTCGGTGAATGGTTCATTTTAGCAGTATATAATGTCCTTCTTTATCCCTTTTGATTAAATTAGTCTTGAGGTCGATTTTATTCGATAGGAGGATGGCCACCCCTGCTTGCTTACGAGGACCGTGTGCATGGTATAAATTTTCCCAATCTTTCACCTTCAGCCTGTGTATGTCTTTTCCATTCAGATGTGTCCCCTGGAGGCAATATATTGTTGGATTTTTTTTTTATTTCAAGTTACAAGCCTATGTCACTTTATTCGAGAGTTTAAGCCATTTACTTTTAGAGTTACTATTGATATATGGTTTGTACTGCCACCCATGTTTGCTTATATCTTTTTTTTAAATTAGTTTGTTTCTCCATTACTGAGGCACTTCTCACTCATGGTTTTCGTTGTTGATTTTCATTTCTTCCTCGTGTAGTGTTTTGCTCAAGATGCTTTGCAATGCTGGTTATCTGGCTGCAAATTCTTTTAGGTTTTGTTTATCATGAAATATTTTTATCTCGTTGTCTTACCTTAAGCTTAATTTTGCTGGATACATAATTCTTGGTAGGCATCCATTGTCTTTCAGTGTTTGAAGTACGTTGTTCCAGGATCTTCTCACTTCCAGCATCTATGATGAAAAATCCATTGTTAACCTTTTTGGTTTACCCCTGATTGTAATGATTGTAATCTGCCTCCTTTCTCTGGTAGCTTTTAATATTTTCTCTTTGTTCTGTATATTGGATATCTTCATAACAATGTGTCTTGGCATTGGTCTACTGTGATTTTGTGTGCTCGATGTCCTGTAAGCATCTACAATTTGTTTATCCGTTTCCATTTTTATTTCTGGAAAGTTTTCTGTAATTATTTCATTCAGCAGGTTTCTCATTCCCTTGGTTTGAATCTCTGTACCTTCCTCTATCCATATGACTCATTAGTTTTTTTTTATGTTATCCCATATCTCTTGAATGTTTTCTCATAATTTTTTACAGCATTTCTTTGTTGGCTAGACTTTTTTCAAGATGATATATTTTGTCTTCATTCTGTCTTCTACTTGCTCTACACTGTTAGTGATACTCTCAATTGAATTTTTAATTTGGTTTATCATTTCCTTGATTTCTAGAATTATTGTTTGATTTTTCTAATAATCTCTATCTCCTGATAAAGATGCTTAATTTCTTATTTTATCTGTTTATGTAATTTATTTTCAATGCATTCTATCACTGTTTGTTTTTGCTGTCTCGTATCCTCTTTAAGGTTCCATTCCATCTGTCTAAGGTATTCCTTGAGTTCTTTATATGACCATTTTTCTGATGACTCTAGGTGCTCTTGAATATTTAGGCTGTCCTTCATTGTTCGTACTCCTTTTCTTCCTTGCTTTTTTATGCTTCTCATATTACTTCTCGTTCTGTTTGACTACTGAGTTACTGCTTACTCTTATAAATTTATTTGATGCTTGGGAGGAAAGATATTAGAAGGGAAGGGAGAAGTCACTAAAGAGAATGAGAGTAGGCAGGTAGAATTCAAGTAAGGGGGAATAAAAAAATTGAAATGAAATGAAAAGACAAAAAAAAATAGAAAATAAAGAAAGAAAATTTTAAGTAATAATGATGATTAAAAAATTGAAAATTAAAATTTAAAATAATAATATTAATAATAATAATAATAAAATAAAAGAAATTAAAAAAATAAAAACATTTAAAAAAGTTAAAGAACAACAACAACAAAAATGAAAATGAAAGAAAAAGAAAAAATACAAATAAAAAAATAGTACTAATACATGCAGTCCTAGAGTTCAATTAACTTCTCTTCCAGTAGGTGGAACTGTGCGCACTGGGCCAAGCTTCTCCTCTCAATAAGTGGGAACCAATCACTGTGCAGCAGCTCTTCCTCCCAGACTGGGCGGGTCTCCAACCCTAGGGCCTTCTCTTGTGCTTCCTCAAGCCAGGCCCCACTCACCTGTGACGCTCACCACAATACTGGTTACAAGCCAGGCCTCTGCTCCTAGTAGCCCTGTTTCCATGAACGCCTGGGCACACTCTCCTTGATTGCCTCCCTCAGACCCTAAGTTTGTAGAGATTGGGGCTGAGAAACTCCAGCGAATTTGCTTGCCCTTCGGGAGCCATGGCCCTGGTAGGTGGTGTAAGAGACCTCAATTGTCAGCACTGGTGGGAGCGGTAGCCGGCAATTACACGCCTCGAGTCCCGAGCCAATCCTGATTCCCTAGGTCTGGGTATCGCGCTCCTTGGAGAGCTGGGAGGGGCCATTACGGCAGAGGTGGGAAGGGCCCTTGAGGTTTCCCTGCGGTGTTGAGAGAGATGGCAATGGGATAACACACTTGTCGCACTGGTTTCAATGAAGTTATCTCCTCCGACTGTGACGTCAGTTCGCTGCCATGGTGGTATCCCATTAAAATGGTGACCGTTCGTTCCCTTTGCTGGGTGACCAATGCAACAGGTGGGTCCTGACTATCTCTCCCAAGCCCCATTTCAATCCTGTGGCCACTGCCTATGAAGGCTCAGTTGTCTTTTAACTCTGTCAATTCCGAAAGCCCGACCAATTATTTCAGCGGGAATGTTAGTGCTGAGTCACAAAAACCAGATGAATCTAAGCTTGAATGCAGCCAATCTGGGCTTTGTGTGTGTTCTGAGGGGCCCAGACTGTTCGCCCCAGATTCACAACAGGTCAATATTGCCTAGTGATTCTGAGCAAACAACATTTAGACAGTTTACGACTCCCTATGCCCGCGCAGCTGAAGAGATAAGAGACTTGAATTCTCCATGCCTGCCTTCATAATGGATCTCCTGTATTGCTACTTTTTAATATCTGTGCATTTGCATGTGTGTGTGTATATATATATATATATATATATATATATACTCTTCAGATTTTTCAAAATATGAAATATATGTGTCTTATTATGCACTCCCTAAATACATTCATATTCATATCTGTGGATTTATAATCAACTTTCAACAAGATTATTTTCAGAAATAATCATCCACCTGAAATACATATTGTTTCCTAGTACTGAAAACTAAATTCAGTGAATGGTGCATACAAACCCTAATATTTCTACAGTTACTTAGCCAGTTTAAAATGAATGCAAGTAGATTCCTAGGGGACATGATGTGTATTTTGACTTTCATTTTTATTCAACACTTGTACGTTACTATGTCTTCAGTTCATGCACATGATGGGATATATATTTCAGTCACAAATTAGAAAATTTATAGGCATTTGTTTCACGATCAATCACTTCCTGATTCAGAACACATGTATTCCTCCATGTTTCTTGACTGGTCTTTTCATGAGACTTCTTTCCAAACATATTATTTTTGTTTAACATCATCACGTGTAAAGCAAAACTCAAACACCATTCATCATAAACCATAATCCTAATATTACCATTAGATATATAACTGGTTGGAATGAATGATTGTATATCAATATAAGATTTCTTATATATTTTCACATATCAATTCAATCCATTATTTAAAGTGGAATCAGTTACGTTATTTATTCATAGTTTGGTCTATTCATGCATTATCTCTATATTAATAGACACAGGGTACACCTCTTTGTACCCCTAATACTAATGTATACGTCTTCAAAATATTGCTCCCAGAAATGGTGAAAGAAATACTCATGCCACCTGATCTACATATACATTTTATCACAGTAATATTCTGAACAAAAAAAAAAAACATAAAAATGTCACACTTATGATTGTACCAAAGCCTAAAAGGAAAGTGAACGTGGATAACTAATAACATCCATGTCCAGGTTGCCTAATGCTCTCAAATGTCATTCCCATTCGTGACGAGATATTTGTTTTTTCCTATGATTATGTATTCAAACTCAACCCTGTTGAAAATGTCTTATCCTATCACTCACTTTATACTTTGCCTGATTTCGTAATGTCTCTATTGACACCTGCTTTCCTACATATTTTCCCCAGTTCATCATTGTGACTGACTCTTCACATGTGCTGACATTTCCATTCACTCTCTAAATGAAACCCTATTGCTAAAGAAGCTTTTTATTCCAAATCATATACTCACTATTCTTCCTAAACCTACTGACTATCTTCCTAATCCTACTGACTATCCCTTTTTGACTGGATGTTCTCTTCTACATTCAATCATCCAAGGTACAAGGTCCTATGCCACTGTATTTTGATTTAACTGAGACAACTGTACAGAACATAATTCAACACTAAGTATCCAAATAAAGGGCCCAATGCCCTTCTGGGCTTCAAATCTTTCTTAGATTCCCGTTTTCATACATATATTTCACGTATATATTCTTATAAATATTGCAGGTTCCCAATCTCATTATTCTTCCTGCAGAATGATTCCTAACCCAAATCGAACATATTATTAACCGTAACCATACACTCACTTTGCAGGAGAGCAATAACAGTGTGGGTATTAAACTACAGGAATCTAGGGGATCTTCACCTGCTGAGAAACTCAAATGTTCATGCAGAAATGATCCCTGGTGAAGATGAAGGCAGCTATGAAGTACCTCAGAAAGCAAAAGTCATCTTCCATGGCAATCATCCTGGACAGGATGGAGGGTTGTGTCTGAATCAGTCTCTCTCTTCTTAATGTATAGAACATGGACCAAACAAGTCCTGTGTGGAAGCTGTTCCCGGGTGCTTATGGTTGATATAACATTCTAACTAGAGAAAGTGTCCCATGAAAATCTGGACAGCCTCCACCTCATGATACTTTTGGAAGCAACTGTTAGGACAAAGTGGTTGCCAAGGCAGTGACATCATTCATATCCTGAAGGAAGTGATCTCACCTCACTTCCTTGGTGATGGAACTCTCTGAACTTGAAATCCAGGAAGCCGGGCACCAAGAGACAGTCCCTGTCCTAGTCCCAGTGGTCTGACATGTTTGGATTTACCAAGGACAGAGTCAGTCTTTCTTGGTACCTACAGATGTGAGGATGGCCAAATGCCAGGAAACCTCTGAAGAGGGGCTTTTCCTGAGAAAGCAGGTAGTGTCTCACCGCTGGCTCTTGAGAACTTCACAGAGTTGGCCAAGCAGACATGATCTGAGACAGGAGAGGTCATTTTGGAAGAACATAGAATGGCCCACCAGTCAGAGGACACTCCAGGGAGTCACAGACCTACTAGGGGGAAGGAGGTGCCTTTTTGGGTGTGGGTGTGAGTTTGTGGTTTTGTCTCATGTTCTGAGAATAGGTAGGAAAGGCGGTTTGTTTGGTATGGAGTGGAATATTTCTATTAAGTCCTTTGACAAGGCGAGTGTTTCTATGTGTGTGTATCCCACTGAGTCCATTGTTGTAGACATTAGAAAAGACAATGCATCAATGGATGTGTCCTGTCTAGTAGAAAGCTTCCCAGCATTCATCCTGCCCAATTCATGAGTGGACTCTGGCTTGCCTTATGGATGGGCAACACCTACAAGCTTCCTAATTTCCTGTTTTCTTTCTCAATTCTGGCCACTCTCCAGAATAGTATCGTGGTTTTGTGTCCAAGATTTGTACCTCCAAGATCTGTGACATGGCTATGTACTGGAGAGCTGAAAGAAATGGCTAGCATCTCAGAAATCTCAAATATCTGTTGACCAGGAAAGTCTCAGTGGAGAAACCCCTCTTTGTTCCTTTTGCTTACCTATTGTTCTGTTGAATGTCAGGAAGTTTTTTGCCTCAAGCCACCACTTTGTGAACCCTGAAGAAAACAGTTTTCAAATGGAAATGAATGGGAATCACCTGTGACTCTTTGCTTAATTGCTTAGGATTGGGATATGTCTTAATCAGCCTGTTGGCCCTGTGTGAGGCTGTGGCTTAGATTCTCAGCACCTGATGGATCTAAAGATAGATCCCATGCGTGCATCCAAAACCAAAATGGCAAAAAGATCAGATATTGTTGATGAACTCTCTTGCCTTCCTCTGGTAGGTTCCTGATATCCATCAAGTGAGAATAGGGATCCTTTGGGTCAAATGAGTTCTTCAAAGCCCTGCAGAGGCTAGGCCATAGGTGTTTGATTTTCATGACTCCAATTCACTTAAAGAATCTAAACCCCAAAGCTAGAAGGCCTCAAGTTGGAGACGCCAAGCAATATTAAAGGCAGGCCTATTTGATCACTACTGGTTTACAGGAAGAGAGTCCAGGCCACCCTGACTTTAGGCAAATGAGGGGCAGGGAGCTTATTTTGGACACTGTCATGGGCTGCGTCCCTTATGGAAACCTCCAGCCAGAGAATATGATGAGTGTCTATATGGAAGAAGATGAGGGCCATGTGAGAGTGTTTGGTTTTAATTGTGGATATTTGTCTGGTGGTTGGAAGAGATCTCTGGGTCCACCTAGGCTTGCACTTTGGTGTGATTCCCCTTAGAGACTGAGTTCTTTTACTGATCTCAGAGAATTATTGCCAGGAATTTGTTGGAATTTTAGATGGCCATGCATGAGAGTTGCCCTTGGAAAGTGACATCTAGGCCCAAGTTGACTTTCCACAGAGCACAGGGAATCTCAGCCAGGATATCACATGATATTATTCTTAAAGACTTGGCAGCCATATTTGAGAGTCGAAACACACATGGACCATACATTGTAGACCTCAACGGGCCTGGCTTAATCTGACTTTTGGCCACTTTTGGAAGCCTTGCCTGTAAGAATTCTCCAGAGTTTTCATTGAAATGAGCTTCCTCACCATTTAATGGTTTCTGAGTGAATTAAAATTCACAGTGCCTCCAACTTCATCCTTGAAAATTGGCTATATCAATACCATGAAATTTTTTAAATTCCCATGACCGGGTAGCACTGGAGAATATTTGGATGTCCTGTTGCTGATCATGAGTATACAAGACAGTGCCTTGATTGACTGGGTTTTATGAAAGTGGTGTTTAACAGAGATGCCAGTAAGTTGGATCCTGCTGAGTAGTTGTACTAGAGAAGTGGTTGGCAGGTGTGTAATAAAACATCTGTGGTGGGGGCATTTGGATCTGCCATTGGCTTCCAAATGGATTGTGACTGACATTTTGCAGCCAGTAGACCCTTATATGTAAAAGCATATTGTTATATGGAGAGGTTTTAGGGCAATGTTCAGAATCAGGTTGCTATGGTCAATGGGGCAAGCTATGTGGGATAGAAGCCTGGTTGGTGCATTCTCCTGACGAACCTGACCCACCACACTTGACAGAACTTACTTCAGCACTGTGTCCCATTTGAAATCCTTGTATTTCATGAAGCAAATACCAATCTCCCAGTGCAGCAGCAAGAAATACCACGAATAGTGGAGGATGACCAAATGGAATTACAGTCCACAAGGGGAGACACTTAGACCCCAGTGGCCACAGGTTACCTACAAATAGAAAATTCAGCACTGCTGCCTCATGTTCATTGGAAAATAAGAATCCATGTCATCCAGATCACATAGATGAAGACTCAGCTATGATGGTCTCACAACAAATGAAGCTAATGCTCCTGACAACAGCATATATTTCATTGCCCAACCTCAGAGGCAGTTTCTCCAGATGTTAGGCTGGCAGAACTTCATGTTTGTGGAGTTTTTACCCTGTCCCTTACTTTTGGAAACTCCTCTACCACCTGCAAATTTGTGAACTCCTGAGCATTTTTCATTACACATATGTATTCACAGATTTTCTAACTCTTCTCCTCTAATTGTGTCTTATGTGGGGCGAAGGTAATGTCAAGGCATTGTGCTGAATGAGGGTGGGAAGATTTTTCTGTAGCACATATTTGCATACACATTTGATACATTTTCCAATTTTCCATTCGAAATACTGAATCCCTGACACTAACACATACCCTACTAGACTTTGACTTTTAATCCTAATATGGTGGAGAAAAATAACCCAAACAGAATAGAAATACAAGAGGTTCACAGGAGGCATGGTGTATAGTTGGACTTGCCTTTCGTATGATAAATGGTAGGTGTTATAAATCTAGCGAATTTTAATTGAAATAGTTCTCCATGTGTTTTAAAAGTTAACAAACATGTGAATAACTGTCTCCCTTTCTCTGTAGCCTATTCATCACATGTATTTTTATATGCACATATAGAATTCTACCTGGTATCACTCGTACATTTTTTGAGGTGGCTGGCTTGGCAGATGCAAATTGTGAGAAGAGATCACTCCTACTAAATGCTGTTGGAACTGAAAATTCAACATATGAGTGAGCTTCTTATTTGAACAACATAAATCCATGTTCATTAAAATGAATATTTTTGGATCTGTG
The DNA here is from genome assembly GCF_048772815.1 of Callospermophilus lateralis. Classification (NCBI taxonomy): domain Eukaryota; kingdom Metazoa; phylum Chordata; class Mammalia; order Rodentia; family Sciuridae; genus Callospermophilus; species Callospermophilus lateralis. Next base: position 4,481,446 of record NW_027514551.1, read on the forward strand.
GATGATATATTACTTCGTGGTGAATTTCGATTGGCATACATAATGCTACTTTTTAATGTCTGTGTGTGTATGTGTATATATATATATATATATATATATATATATATATATATATTCACTCTCCAGATTTTTCAAAATATGAAGTATATTTTTCTCATTATACACTCCCTAAATTCACTCATATTCATGTATTTGGATTAATAATCAAGTTTTCACAAGAATATTCTCAGAATTATTCATCCACCAGAAATACATATTTGTTTCTTAGTACTGAAAACTAACTTTGGGGGATCATATGATGGTGGTGAAGGGAGTGCATCACCCCCATGTACCGCGTCACTGTGCGGGAGAATGACAAGTTATAATGGCTAAAACCTATCTTGTTAGAAATTTCCAGCAAAATTGGGGTGCTCCAAAACCTAGTGGACATATTTCCATCTCACGAGGATCAGCTACGCGGGCTCAAACACGAGTGATTTGTCCGCATAGAGGATCATGCTGCTTATTCAGGAAATCGGTCTGCGGCTAGAGTCTGCGGCTTGCACTGGGAAACGAAGAGATAGCAATGCAAATATACAGCGGTGTGGATTCTGTGGGCTCCTGACAGGTATGCAATCACTGTGCTAAGTGCTGAATTCTGGGTTTGAGACGGGAAAGGATGCGGTCCAATTCGGTTCTCCACACCGGTCAGACCACAGAGGAAGCCAGCGGCCACCATCTTGGAGAGCTGATGTCACCATCCCTGTTTTTGACTGATCGAAGCTCATTCAGCTATAGAACAGGTAATTTCAGGATGCCATTCACCTTTGTGTCGCAGACAAATTACTCAGGTTCAGTGCCAAAGAACCTGCAGAAACTCCGTCTTGGAGCCTGCTCCTATTAGAACATACACCAAGCCCAGAGCGGCCGAATTCCACCTCTCGGAACTGATCTGGCCCAGGGCTAAAGAACCCGCAGAAACTGCTTCTCGTTCCGGGTCTTGCTGAATACTGTGGAGGTAAATATCAACCGAGCCTTCATAGGCAGTGGCAACAGGATTGAGACGCAGCTTGTGAGGGCCGGTCAGGACTCACCCATTGCTTTGGTCACCCAGAAAAGGGAACGAAATGCTGCCTTTCACATGGGATACCAACATGACAAATTACTGATGTCATCAGAAAGCAGCAGAGGAGATAACTTCATTGATACCAGCAGTGACAGAAACAGTTGGTCTCCTGGTGAAGAAAGTGAGTCACAAACACCCGGGTCTCTCTCACTTTGTCATCAAGCCAGAGGGGCAGAGCAGAGCAGCTGCCCGCACCTGGAACAGACCCAGTGACACACCTGCATGGTAGTCACGTCAACCCAATTGGAGTAGAGGCAGAACAGAGCCGCTGCCCGGGCCCAGAACAGGCCCATCGACCCACAGGTGTGGTAGTCACGTCACCCCAATTGGAGTAGTTGCAGAGCAGAGCCTTCTCCCGTGCCTAGTACAATCCCAGTGGGTCACCGGCATGGTAGTCACATTACCCCAATAGGAGTAGGGGCAGAGCAGAGCCTTCGCCCATGCCCAGAACAGGCCCAGCAACCTGCAGGCATGGTAGTCACGACACACCAATTGGAGTAGGGGCAGAGCAGAGCCACCACCCGCGCCCGCAAGGTAGCAGACCTGCACCTGACCAGAAGAAGAGGCCCAGCGGCCTGCTGGCGCGGCAGACACTTTACCCCATTTGGAGTAGGGGCAGAACAGATCTGTAGCCCGTGCTCACAAGGTATCCTGACCTGCGACCAACCGGCAGACCAGGCCCAGCGGCCCACCGGCTGGTAGTCACGTCACCCCAATTGGGGTAGGGGTAGAGCAGAGCCGCCGCCCACGCAAGCAAGGTAGGCAGACCTGCGACCGATCGGCAGAACACCGCAGGGGTCCACGGGCGTGGTAGACACGTCACACCAATTGGAGGAGGGGCAGAGGAGAGCAGCCTCCTGCGCCTGCATGGTAAGCAGACCTGCGACCGATCAGAATAACAGGCCTAGCGGCCCATCAGCGTGGTATATATATCACCCCAATTGGTGGAACAGCACAGCCACCCCTGCCCCTGCAATGAAGACTTTTCAAATATACAAGAGCAATATAAATATATAGGGGGAAAATTTCAAAATCACAACAGTTTCACCAAGCAGAAAGAAACGCGAGCAGTATGAAAAGAAAAGGAAAAAAGAACCACAAGCAATGCAGGTCAACACAACTTTAGAAGAGGTAATAGCTGCAGCAGATGGAATGTCAGATAAAGAACTCAGGATATACATTCTTCAGATGATCTGAAGTCTCAAGGAAGACATTAGACAGCAAAATCAGACAATGAAAGATCACTTCAACAATGAATTACATAAACAAAACCAAGAAGCAAAAGATCAACTATACAGGGAGATAGAGGTTGTAAAAAATAACAAACAGAAATCCTTGAAATGCAGGAAGCAATAAACCATCTTAAAAACTCAATTGAGAATACTACCATCAGAGTAGAACACGTAGAAGATAGAACATCAGACAATGAAGACAAAGTATTTCAACTTGAAAAGAACATAGACAGCTCAGCCAAACTGTTAAGAAACCATGAACATAACATCCAAGAAATATGGGATAAAATAAAGAGACCAAACTTAAGAGTCATTGGGATACAGGAAGGTATAGAGGTCCAAACCAAAGGAATGAGCAATCTATTCAATGAAATAATATGAGAAAACTTCCCAGACTTGAAGAATGAGACAGACTCCCAAGTTCTAAAAGCCTACAGGACGCCGAATGTGCAAAATCATAAGAGATCCACACCTAGACACATTATAATGAAGATGCCCAACATACAGAATAAGGAGAGAATTTTAAAATCTACAAGAGAAAGGAAGCAGATTACATTTAGGGGTAAACCAATCAGGATTACAGCTGATCTTTCAACAAAGACTCTGAAAGCTAGAAGATCCTGGAATGACATTTTTCAATCACAGAAAGAAAATGGGTTCCAACCATGTACTGTGTATCCAGCAAAATTAAGCTTCAGGATGGAAGATGAAATTAAAACTTTCCACGATAAACAAAAGTTAAAAGAATTTGTAGCTAGAAAACCATCTCTTCAAAACATCCTTAGCAAAATATTACAGGAAGAGTAATTGGAAAATAATGAAAACCAACAGTGGGAGGTAGGACATTAAAGGGGGGAAATAATCAAAGAGGAAAACAATCCATGTTTAATAACATAAATAAACAAATATGGCTGGAAGAACAACCCTTATCTCAATAATAACCGTAAATGTTAATGGCTTAAACTCACCAATTAACAGACACAGGCCAGTAGAATGGATCACAAAACAAGACACAATAATATGCTGCCTACTGGAGACGCATTTGATAAGAACAAGACATACATACACTGAAGGTGAAAGTTTGGAAAAAATCATATCACTCATATGGACTTCGGAAAAAAGCAGGAGTGTCCATACTCATATCAAATAAAATAGATTTCAAGCCAAAGTTAATCAAAAGGGATAAAGAGGGACACTACATACTGTTCAAGAGAACCATACACCAGCAAGACATAACAATCATAAATATGTATGCCCCAAACAATGGTGCAGCTATGTTCATCAAACAAACTTTTCTCAAGTTCAAGAGTCTAATAGACCACCATACAATAATCATGGGAGACTTCAATACAGCTCTCTCACCACTGGACAGGTCTTCCAAACAAAAGTTGAAATAGGAAACTATAGAACTCAATAACACAATTAATAACCTAGACTTAATTGACATATATAGAATATACCACCCTACATCAAGCAGTTTCATTTTTCCTCAGCAGCACATGGATCCTTCTCAAAAATAGATCATATATTATGTCACAGGGCAACTCTTAGACAAATTAAAGGAGTAGAGATAATACCATGCATCTTATCTTATCATAATGGAATGAAACTAAAAATCAATGATAAAAGAAGGAAGGAAAAATCATGCATCATTTGGAGAATGAACAATAGGTTACTGAATGATCAATGGGTTATAGAAGACATCAAGGAGGAAAATAAAAAATTCTTAGAGAAAAATGAAAACACAGACACAATATATCGGAATCTATGGGACACATTGAAAGCAGTTCTAAGAGGAAAATTCATTGCTTGGAGTTCATTCCTTAGAAAAAGAAAAAAAACAACAAATAAATGATCTCATACTTCATCTCAAAATCTTAGAAAAACAAGAGCAAACAACAGCAAAAGAAGTAGAAGGAAAGAAATAATTAAAATCAGAGCAGAAATCAATGAAATCGAAACAAAAGAAACAATTGAAAAAATTGACAAAACTAAAAGTTGGTTCATTGAAAAAATAAATAAAATGGACAGACCCCTAGCCATGCTAATGAAGAGGAGAGAGAACTGAAATTACTATCATATGGGATGAAAAAGGCAATATCACAACAGATATTTCAGAAATACAGAAGATAATCAGAAATTACTTTGAATCCTTATACTCCAAAATAATAGAATATAGTGAAGGCATCAAAATATTTCTTAAGTCATATGATCTGACCAGAGTGAGTTAGGAGGATATAGACAACCTAAACATACCAATATCAATTGAGGAAATAAAAGTAACCATCCAAAGACTACCAACTAAGAAAATCCCAGGACCGTATGGGTATACAGCAGACTTTTACAAAACCTTTAAATATGAACTAATACCAATACTTTTCAAGCTATTTCAGAAAATTGAAAAAGAGGGAGATCTTCCAAATTCATTCTACGAGGCCAATATCACTCTGATTCCTTCACCAGATAGACACTTCAAAGAAAGAAGACTAAAGACCGATATCTCTAATGAACCTAAATGCAAAAATCTTAAATTAAATTCTGGCGAATCAGATACAAAAACATATCAAAAAAATGTGGACCATGATCACTAGGATTCATCCCTGTGATGCAAGGAGGGTTCAATATACGAAAATCAATAAGTGTTATTCACCACATCAATAGACTTAAAAATAAAATAAATATTATCATCTAGATAGATGCAGAAAAAGCATTCGACAAAGTACAGCATCCCTTTATGTTCAAAACTCTCCAAAAACTAGGAATAACAGGAACATTCCTCAATATTGTAAAAACAATCTATGCTAAACCACAGGCTAGCGTCATTCTTAATGGAGAAAAATTGAAGACATTCCCTCCAAAATCTGGAACAAGACAGGGATGCCCGCTCTCACCACTTCTGTTCAATATAGTTCTCAAAAGACTGGCCAGAGCAATTAGACAGATGAAAGAAATTAAAGGCATATAAATAGGAAAAGAATAACTTAAATTATCACTATTGCAGATGACATGATTCTATACCTAGGAGACCCAAAAGGGTCTACAAAGAAACTAATAGAGCTAATAAATGAATTCAGCAAAGTGGCAGGATATAAAATCAACACGCATAAATCAAATGCATTCCTGTATATCAGCGACAAATCCTCTGAAATGGAAATGAGGACAACCACTCCATTCACAATATCCTAAAACAAAAATGGGAATCAACCTAACAAAAGAGGTGAAAGTCTTATACAATGAAAACTACAGAACCCTAAAGAGAGAAATAGAAGAAGATCTTAGAAGATGTAAAAATATACCCTGTTCATGGATAGGCAGAACTAACATCATCAAAATGGCGATATTACCAAAAGTTCTCTATAGGGTTAATCCAATGCCAATCAAAATCCCAAAGGCATTTCTTGTATAAATAGAGAAAGCAATCATGAAATTCATATGAAAAAATAAAAGACCCAGAATTGCAAAACAATGCTAAGCAGGAAGTGTGAATCAGGTGGTATAGCGATACCAGACTTCAAACTATACTACAGAAATATAGTAACAAAAATAGCATGGTACTGGTACCGAAAAAGGCAGGTGGACCAATGGTACAGAATAGAGGACACAGAAACCAATCCACAAAACTACAACTATCTTATATTTGATAAAGGGGCTAAAAGCATGCAATGGAGGAAGGATAGCATCTTCAACAAATGGTGTTGGGAAAACTGAAAATCCATATGTAACAAAATGAAACTGAATCCCTTTCTCTCGCCATGCACAAAAGTTAACTCAAAATGGATCAAGGAGCTTGATATCAAATCAGAGACACACTGTCTGAAAGAAGAAAAATTTGGTTACGATGTACATACTGTGGGGTCGGGCTACAGATTCCTCAATAGGACACCCATAGCACAAGAGTTAATAACTAGAATCAACAAATGGGACTTACTCAACTAAAAAAGTTTTTTCTCAGCAAAAGAAACAATAAGAGAGGTAAATATGGAGCCTACATCCTGGGAAGAAATCTTTACTACTCACACTTCAGATAGAGCCCTAATATCCAGAGTATACAAAGAACTCAAAAAATTAGACAATAAGATAACAAATAACCCAATCAACAAATGGTCCAAGGACCTCAACAGACACTTCTCAGATGAGGACATAAAATCAATCAACAAGTACATGAAAAAATGCTCACCATCTCCAGCAGTCAGAGAAATGCAAATCAAAACCACCCTAAGATACCATCTCACTCCAGTAAGATTGGCAGCCATTATAAAGTCAAACAACAAGAAGTGCTGGCAAGGATGTGGGAAAAGAGGTACACTTGTACATTGCTGGTGGGACTGCAAATTGGTGCAGCCAATTGGGAAAGCAGTATGGAGATTTCTTGGAAATCTGGGAATGGAAGCACCATTTGACCCAGCTATTCCCCTTCTTGGTCTATTCACTAAAGACCTAAAAAGAGCATGCTACAGGGACACTGCTACATCGATGTTCATAGCAGCACAATTCACAACAGCAAGACTGTGGAACCAACTTAGATGCCCTTCAATAGAATAATGGATAAAAAAATGTGGCATTAATACACAATGGATTATTACTCTGCATTAAAAAATGAAAAAATCATAGAATTTGCAGGAAAATGGATGGCATTAGACTTGATTATGCTAAGTGAAGCTACACAATTCCTGTAAAACAAATGCCAAATGTCATCTTTGATATAAGGAGAGTAACTAAGAACAGATAGGGACAAAGAGCATGACAAGATGATTAACATTAAACAGGGATGAGAGGTGGAAGGGAGGGAGAAGGGAAATTGCATGGAATTGGAAGGAGACCCTCTGGGTTATACAAAATTACATACAAGAGGAATTGAGGGGAAAGGGAAAAATAATACAAGGGGGAGAAATTTATTACAGTAGAGGGAGTAGAGAGAGAAGTGGGGAGGGGCAGGGAGGCTAGGGGGGATAGTAGAGGATAGGAAAGTCAGCAGAATACAACAGACACTAGTATGGCAATATGTGAATCAATGGATGTGTAACTGATGTGATTCTGCAATCTGTATACAGGGTAAAAATGGGAGTTCATAACCCACTTGAATCAAAGTGTGAAATATGATATATCAAGAACTATGTAATGTTTTGAACAACCATAAATAAAAATAAAAAAAAAACTATCTTTGGTGCATAATGCACACAATTCTAATATTTCTACAGTAACTGACCCAGTTTAACATCAATGCAAGTAGATTCCTATTGGACATGATGTGTATTTTGACATTCACTTTTATTCAACACTGATACATTACTATTTCATCAGTTTATGCACATAACAGGATATATATTTCATTCACAATTTAGAAAATTTATAGGCATTTGTTTCACTTTCAATCACTTCCTGCTTCAGAACACATGGATTCCTCCATATTTCTTGACTGGTCTTTTCATGAGACTTTTTTCCAAACATATTATTTTCGATTTCCATAATCACTTTTGAAACAAAACTCACACACACTTCATGATAAACAATAACCCTAAGATTACCATTAGATATATAACTGGTTGGAGTGAATGATTGTATGTCAATATATGATTTCCTATATATTTTCAGATATCAATTCAATCCATTATTTAAAGTGGAACCAGTTATAATATTTATTCACAGTATGGTCTATTCATGCATTATCTCTATATTCATAGACACATTGTACACCACTTTGTACCCCCAATACTAATTTATATGTCTTCAAATATTGCTCCCAGTAATCGTGGAAGAAATACTCATGTCATATGATCTACATATACATTTGATCACAATATTTTTCTGGGCACAAAATGCAAAAATCACACTTATGATTGTACCAAATACTAAATGGAAAGTGAACATGGATTACTAAAACGATAAATGTCCTGGTTGCCTAATGCTTTCAAATGTCATTCCTATTGGTGACGACATATTTGTTTCTTCCTAAGATTATGTATTCAATCTCAACCCTATTGAAAATGTCTAATCCTATCACTCACTGTATAATTGCCTCATTTCGTAAGGTCTGTATTGATATTTTCCTTTCAACATATTTTTCCCCAGTTAATCATTGTGACTGACTCTTCACATGTGCTGAAATTTACATTCACTCTATAACCAAAACACTATTGCTACAGAACTTTTGCTCCATGTCCTATACTCACTCTATTTCCTAAACCTACTGACTACCTTCCTAATCCCACCGACTATCTCAATTTGAGTGGATGTTCTCTTCTAAAATCAATCTTCCAAGGTGTAAGGTCCTATGCCATTGATTATCGATTTATCTGAGACATCTGTGCAGAACGTAATTATAAGCTAAGTATCCCAATCAAGGGCCTGATGCCCTTCTGGGCTTCAAATCTTACCTAGATTTCTGTTTCCATACTTATATTTCACCTCTATAATCTTATAAATATCGCAGGTTCCCAATACTATTAATCATCCTTCGCAATGATTCGTAACCCAAATCAAACATGTTATTAACCCTAACCATACACTCTTCCCTCAATCTAACTTTGCAGAAGAGCAGGGACAGAGTTCGTCTTACAATACAGGAATGTAGGGTATCTTCCTCCTGCTGAGAACCTCAAATGTCCATGCAGATTTGATCCCTGGAGAAATGTAGGCATCTATGAAGGACCTGAGAGAGCAAATGTCATCTTCCATCGCAAACAACCTTTCCAGGATGAAGGGTTGTGTCTGAATAAGCCTCTCTCTTGTTAATGTACACAAGATAGACCAAACCAGGCATGTGTGGAGAGCTGTTCCTGGGTGCCTATGGTTGATATACCATTCTAACTTGTAAAAGTGTCACAGGAAGTAAGGGCAGCCTCCATCTCATAGGACAAAGTGGTTGCCAAGGCAATGACCTCAAAGAATTCCTGAAGGAAGTAATCTCACCTCACTTCCTTGGTGATGGAACTCTCTGAACTTGGAATCCGGGAAGCCAGGCACCCAGAGCCAGTCTCAGTCCCAGTCCCAGTGGTCTTATTTTTTGGATTTACCAAGGACAGAGTCAGTCTTTCTTGGTACCTACTGAGGTGAGGATGAACAAATGTCAGGAAAGCTCTGAAGAGGGGCCTTTCCTGAGACAGCAGGTAGTGGCTCACCGCTGGCTAGTGACAACTTCACAGATTTGGCCAACGAGACCATATCTGACACAGGACAGGCGATTTCATCAGAACATAGTTTGGCCCACCAGTCAGAAGACACTCCCAATAGTCACAGACCTACTTGGGGAAGGAGCTTCCTTTGTGTGTGTGGGTGTGGGTTTGAGATTTTGTCTCATGTTCTGAGAATAGGTAGGAAAGGCGGTTTGTTTGGTTTGGAGTGAACTGTTTCTGGTAAGTCGTTTGACAAGGCCAGTGTTTCTTTGTCTGTGTATCCCACTGTGTCCGTGGTTTTAGATATTAGAAAAGAGAATGAATCATTGGATGTGTCCTGTCTAGACTCAACTTGCCCAATTTATGAATGGAAGGCGGCTTGACTTATGGGTGGTCAACTCCAACAATCTTCCTAAGTTCCTGTTTTCTTCCTGAATTCTGGCCACTCTCCAGAATAGGCTCATGGTTTTTTGTCCAAAATATGTACCACCTCCAAGCTCTGTGACATGGCCATGTATTGGATAGCTGAAAGAAATGGGAGCATCTCAGAAAACTCAGATATTAGTTTGACCAGGAAATTCTAAGTGAAGAAACCCTGCTTTGGGCCTTTTGCTCACCAATTGTTCTGTTGCCCTGAATGTCAGGAAGGTCTTTGCCTCAGGTCACACCATTGTAGAGCCTAAAGAAACAGTTTTCAAATGGAAATGAAAGGGCATCACCTGTGGCTCTTTGCTTAATTGCTTTGGAAAGGGATGTGTCTGAATCAGCCTTTTGGCCCTGTGTGAGACTGTGGCTTAGATTCTCAGCACCTGATGGATCTAAAGAAGGATCCCATGTGTGCATCCAAAACCAAAATGGACAAAAGAGCAGTCAGTGTGGATGAAGTCTCTCGCATTCCTCTGTAAGGTTCCTGTCATCCATCATGTGAGAATAGTGATAATTTGGTTCAAATGTGTTCCTCAAAACCCTGCAGAGGCTAGCCCATAAGTGCTTGGTTTTTCTCAAGACTCCAATTCACATAAAGAATCTAAAACACACAGTCAGTAGGCCTCAAATTGGAGAAGCAGTGCCATATTAATGGCAGGCCTATTTGATCACTCTTGGTTCTCTGGAAGGATGTCCTGGCCACCCTTATTTTAGGCAAATGAGGGGCAAGGGAGGTTATATTGGACACTGTCTTGGCCTGCACCCCTCATCGAAACCTCCAGCCAGAGATTATGATGATTGTGTAAATGGAAGAAGATGAGTGCCATGTGGAAGTGTTTTGGATTTAATTGTGGATATTTGTGTGACACTTGGAAGACATAACAAGGTCTACCTGGGCTTGAACTCTGGTGTGATTCCCCTTATAGACTGAGTTCAGGAACTGATCTCAGAGAAGTATTGCCATGTATTGTCTTGTGATTTAAGAGGCGATGTATGAGAGTCACCCTTGGAAGCTGAGATCTAGCCCCAGAGTGGCTTTCCACAGAGCACTGGGAATTTCAGCCAAGATAACACATGATTTCATTCGAAAGACTTGGCAGCCATAGTTGAGAGTGAAAACACACATGGACCTCATATTGTAGACCTTAATGGGCCAGGCTTAATGTGACCTTTTGGCCATTCTTTGGGAAGTCTTGCCTGTGAGGATTCTCCAGAGCTTTCATTGAAATAATCTTGCTCACCATTTACTGGTTCCTGAATAAATTGAAACCCACAGTGCCTCCAACTTCATCCTTGAAAAATGTCTAAATAAATACCATGAAATTTTTGAAATTCCCATGACCAGGTGGCACTGGAGAATCTTTGGATGTCCTGTTGCTGATCATGGATGTACCAGACAGTGCCTTGCTTGACTGGGTTTTATGAAAATTGTGTAGAACAGAGGTGCCAGAAAGTTGCAGCCTGCTGAGAAGTGGGCCTAGAGCTGTGGTGGGCAGGAGTGTGATCAAACATCTGTGTTGGAGCAATGTGGATCTTCCATTGATTTCCAAATGGCTTGTGGATTACATGAAGCAGCCAGCAGACCCTTGTAATTAAAGGCATCTTGTTATATGGAGAGGATTCAGGGCAATGTTCAGAATCAGGTTGCTATGGACAAGGATGCAATGTGGCAAGCTTTGAGGGATATAAGCGTGGTTGGTGCGTTCTTCTGCAGACTCTGAACCACCACACATGACAGAACTCCCTCCAGCACTGTGTCTCAGATGAACTCCTTGAATTTCATGAAGCAAATACCAAACTCCCAGTACAGCAGCAAAAACCCCACAAAAAGTGGAGGAGGACCAAATGGCTTCACAGTCCAACGGGGAGACACTTAGCCCCCAGAGGCCACAGTTTACCTAAAAAGAAGAAAATCAACACTGCTACCTCATGTTCATTGGAAAATAAGATACCATGTCCTCCACGTCACATAGAGGCAGACCCAGCTTTGATGGTCTCACTACAAAGGAAGCCAATTCTCCTGACAACAACATATTTTTCACGTTCCCAAACTCAGAGGCAGTTGCTCTAAAAGTTTTTAGGCCAGCAGAGCTCCATGTTTGTGGAGTGTTTACCCTGTCCCTTACTTTTGGAAACTCCTCTACAACCTCCAAGGTTGTGAACTCCTGAGCATTTTCCATTCCAGATATGTATTCACTGATTTTCTATCTATTCTCCTCTAACTGTGTCTTACTTGGGGTGAAGGTAATTTCAAGGCATTGTTCTGGATGAGAGTGGGAGGATATTTGTGCAGCATATATTTGCATACAAATTGGATTCAATTTCCAATTTTCCTTTTGAAATACTGAATCCCTGACACTAACCCATACATACTAGACTCAGACAACTCATCCTAATATGATAGAGAAAAATAACACAAACCTATAGAAATACAAGCAGTTCATTGGAGGCATATTGTATAGTTGGACTTGAATTTTGCATTATACAAGGTAGGAGTTATAAATCTAGTCAATGTTTAATAGAAAAAGATCTCCATGTGTTGTTAAAGTTAACAAATATGAGAATTCATGTTTCCCTTTCTCTTTAGCCTATTCACACTTGTATATTTATTTGCATATATAGAATCCTACCAGGTATCACACGTACATCTTTATGAGGTGGATGACTTGGCAGATACAAATTGTGAGAAGAGATGACTCCTCCTAAATGCTGTTGGAACTGAAAATTCAACCTATAGGGTGCGTCCTAGTAGAACAACATTATACGTAAACTCATGTTCAGTAAAATAAATATTTTTGCATCTGTGGATGATATATATTTACTGATGAATTTCGATTGGCATTTATATTGCTACTTTTTAATGTCTGTGAGTGTTTTGTGTGTGTGTGTGTGTGTGTGTGTGTGTGTGTACACTCTCCAGATTTTTCAAAATATGAAATATATGTGTCTAATATACACTCTCTAAATTCATTTATGTTCATGTATGTGGATTTTTAATCAACTTTTCACAAGATTATTCTCAGAAATATTCATCCACCTGAAATACAGATTTGTTTCCTAGTACTGAAAACTAACTTCAGGGAATGATGCATACAATTCCTAATTATTCTACAGTAACTGACCCAGTCTAACATCAATGCAAGTAGATTCCAATGGGACATGATATGTAATTCTTTATTC